>NC_133901.1:50795323-51395323 GCF_964199755.1 Larus michahellis | reverse complement strand
TACTGATCACAGATGATGAAAACCGAAGAATGTGAGGAGAAAAGAGATAATGGGAGGCTACTTTCTAAGCACATTTTTCCCCATCATTCACAGAACAGAAAGCATACACAAAGCGCAGAAAGACCATGCATGCTAATACACCAGATTTCATCTATTACTGCAAGCTTCAGTATATTGAAGAAACGTGTATTTATATATAAAAAAATGTGTGTGTGTATACACACACAAATATATATATATATATACACACACACACGTGTGTATATATATCTCTCCAGATAGTGGCAAGCAGTGGTATTTGTGTACTAGTTTATGTTGGTGTTATTTGTCTAAAAGTATATGCATATTTTCTCTTTTCTTGTTATTCAGTATGTGACTGCTGGATAGTAAATAAGAGAAACAAGTGCACTTGTACATTTATTTGCATATACCCTAGTAGGTAACATACCTGATGATTTCTATATAAGCTTACCTGTTATATTATTCAGCACTTCTTTTAAAAGGCTAAAGCTATGCAGCAGGGGATCCCTTTCTTCATCCTATAGGTTATATATAGGAAGGAAGTCATCAATGAGACAAAACATATTCCTGAAGACAAATCTTAATAACAGGTCTGTAAACACCTCACCTTCATATTCACAGAAATACTGTGGGTTGAGTTTATCACTGTCAGCATATTTACTCCATAAAAATCAAGAGAAGCACTTTTATTTTCCTGCTAGTGCTCTCCAATGTCATACAGCTCAAATGTCAAAGCATAGGTGCAAGATCGAGCATTCTGGCTTGGTTTTATTGTCCTTAGAAGTATTTCTGATTAGCCTTCTGGTGTTCAATAAATTTCAGAGTAAATCTACCTCATACCATATTGAAATGGCTCATCTGGATTTGCTATAATGTTAATCTATGCAGATTGTAATGGGAGCAGAAATACAATGACATTTGGTGCCATTAAAATAACTTGAAGAAAGAATCACAGTGCAAAATTTATATGAATAGCTGCATCCTTTAGCCTTAGTCTATCTTTACGATATTAAAATAAGGAGAAGCAGCAGTTTCTCCAAGCTGTGTACATCCACAGCCACACCTCCTACTGGGTGGCAGCGAGCACTAACGAAGAAACGCCTGTTAGAGAGAAAAAGGGCCCTGCCCTTTGACAAACTGAAACCACTTGTGCTAGATGACAGCCATCTGCTATTCAGGTGACATTCTGAAGTGCACCACAGATACAGTATGCCAAATGCATACATTTACACTGCGGAAGCCATAAACTGACCCAATGCATTACTAGACTTGGAAACATTGTATTAATGGCTTTTAACAAAAAAAGTCTGAAACTATTAACAGGCTTCAGTCAGGAATACAGCTAGCAGTTAGAAAACAGAGCTAAAAAAAGATACTATGCCATATGAAAAATTAAAAAATACAGCATATATAATGACTTCCCCAATTTTTATTTCATGGCTTTTATGATGAAGACTGTCTTCTCCAAGAGAGTGCAAAAGATATATAAAAACATTGTCTTAAATAAAATAACACCATATATTCAAAATCCCTGACATACCAGGCAATCAAAATCTAAATGAGATGATTCCCATGTGGAATACAATCTGGGGTTGTTTTTTTTTTTTGTTTACAGGGTATACAGGTACAAGATTTCGAGCGTTGTACCTCTTACAGTTGCTGGCACACAAGAAGCCAAAACTGTTCAGCATGTAACACTCTAGAAAGTTATTCCAACTTTACTTATAAAAGTACTATAACGAGCGCTAAAGAAAACCTGAGGTACTTTTCTAAAACCAGGTGGTTTCTGCCATAGCGTGAACAGGTAGCAACAATTCAAGGTAACTCACCAGATGTGTGTGAGTGCTCCATCGGGCATTACGCTTTATGGCTCCCACCACCGTGTTGATCTCACCTTGTACAATGTAAATGTTCTTATCCACCATCCTGACAGTCCTGAAAATAAAGGTAATTCAAATTAATCTCCAGCCCCTCAGAATCATTCCCTTCCTCAGCTAAAACATCAAGTTGGCCCTTCTCAAGCAGGAGGCCTGCAGAGACGCAAGAAACTCTTTCAGATCTTTGTTCTCTGCATGCAGACAATACAGTTATTTTGTCAAAAGGGAGACAAAAAGAAGATGTTTTTCCACAGAGTGAGTTTTCAAGACCATGAGAGCAGACCGTTAGTTATAACAGGGCATCTGTGAAGCAAGAGACAACTTTGTCAAGGCACGTTCCTTGTTTTTTTCCAGTCTACGTAAGTTCACAGAAAGATAAAGTGTTAGGGTACCGGGACAGACATCCATGACAATGCAATAACACACGCATCTCCAGCACTTATGCAAAGTCCTGCAGCTCTGCACAGAACACAAAGCCAATCTTGTACTCTGTTAAATAAGCATCAGTGACTCGAATAAGCTGGCCAAAGCAAAACTCATTGGGACTTTAAACTTTGACAAAATAAAGTAATTTATAACAGATGTTGATTTCACACTTGCTTCATGAAAGAAGCTTTCAAGAAAGCGGGCAAGTAAAAAAGTCATGGCTAAGACCCCACAAAGAAACGAGCAAAACTAGAAACAAAACTGGATGGAACATGGGGAGAAAAAGTGAGAAAGCTAAAGGCAGACATTTACTCTCATGAACCCTGAGGTCTTACAGGGAAAAACTTAAACTGATGTACCCAGAGAGAGAGCCAGAAGAGGGGGAAAAATTTTACAAGCAAGAGATAATTTTACAAGCAAAAGAAACGAAGAGTAGACTACTATAGGATTGTTCTCTCTCTACTAGCTGTAGCCGGGATACAGCCAAGCATAAAGAAATAAGAATGAAGGGGAATGAACAGACATGACTGTTCATAAAGAATAAACAGTACTTATAAAGAGGCAAGAGAGTCAGATGATGCCATGTCTGCAAATGAGAAGGATTTAGTGATTTTAGTGAAATGGTAGCCAAGTAATGAGACTTTTTTCAGAAGATATGAAAGGAAAATGAGGACTCCAGCTTGAAATGACAAGAGGCCATCCATAGGGAAGCAAAAGACTAAAACCAGATGAAACATTGATCATAACACTTCAAATCAGACAAGTTCATTTAAAGGACTCAGCTGAGGAGGGAGGGTAGGGGGTTATAAAACACAGAGAATATGAGAAGGAATTTCGCCCACGTAGCAAAAAAGCAAAGCTGGAAAGAAATGGTTTTGGTGTATTATTCCAGACCTCAGGAACACCACCACAGAAACTGCAGAACATAAATCCTGGATCTGTCAGGCTTCACATTAATTAACACGTTTGAATTATCAGCAACACTTCAAATATACAAATATCCTCTGAGTGAAAGAGACTAATTTGCTTCAGGACTCTGTAAATAATGGAAAGAAAGCGAAATATTATAAAAAAATGCCTTATCAAGGGACAGCATCAGATTTGTTGTTTAGGTTTTTTTATATGTTTGCAATAGGATTAATAATCTTATGGCAAAACTGTTTCTTACTCTATTAGATTAATTATACATAATGGTATTCCTAAGTGTTACACGATAAGTTAGGGGCAAAGACAAAAGTATTTTATAGTATAGGGACTGCCATGACAGATGAGATAAATTATTAATCTCATTCACTACTGGGTGATTCAGAAAAATAAACAAATAGTTCTAGCAAGTAGTTTGCTTGTGCCCCGGAGAACAAAGGTTTATATCCTCCCTCCACAACTGTATATAACAGAACCACAGATACTCTTCCTACTCACGTGTCTACTGCTTGACAGAAGTTCCCCGTCCTCAATAGTAACTTATTCCATATATTATTTATATGACTGCATTAAAATATTGCATAAAAATACCCTTGATCGCATTTTATTCTACTTTTTGATGTTATTTTTGTTTTAATAGAAGGTACTAATGGGAGATTTTCTCCACCATTTAAAATTCATCACTTATTTATTTCTTCTTTCAGCAATTCCAGTATTTTCCATATTTCTACATAGGTAGTTTCACGAATCAAAATTCTGGTCCAGAAGTACTTTTAGGGAAATACTTTGTACATTCAAATTTGTCAAAACTCAAGTCTTCCCTGTCTTCACTTTAACAAAACAATATTGAGCACGTAAACTTCATAGTGCCAGTCCAGGTATTTAACAAACTGACATGGAAACAAAGGCTCCCCTAACCTATCTGGAAAAGCACGTAAAGGAATTCCAGACGTATGTACCACATGCCTTGCACATACACAGATACTCAATAGTTCTGCCAATACTCAAAGTGATGTCAGAGCTTAAATGCTATTCTGCATACTACTGAATCTGCTTGTAGAAACACCTCTACTTTTAACCTAAAAGAATCAAGACAGAAAATCTCATTAAACTTAGTCCTTCCTGAATGTAGAAGACTTGAAATGCTTAATTGTTCCCAAACCTGTTGCTATCTCCAAGCAGCAAAACATGAAGAAGACAGACATAAACCTCCCACGCACACCGTTTCCTTTTAACCTGCTGGGAAACAATGTGCTGATCCTTTCAAGCAAGGGTGCAAAAAATCCATATTGCTTGGCAGAGCTCTCCTGACATATTAAAATCCTGCAAAACTTAAGGGATTTTTTTGCAATTATATCCTTTCATTGCTAACTATTTGAAAAGACTTGATGAGAATATGCGCTCCTTTCCTCACTGCAGATTCCTTTAGTCATTGAACAAAAAGTCACTTCACACATGCCAAAAAACTTACTGGTCCAATGCAATTGAAATACCCTATCATGCTGGAGACATAAATTCACTCTCAGATCTCTGAACATCACAAATACAGTCCACTTCACCACAAACACCGAGTAAAGACAAGGCAAAAATCCTGCTTTATATTTAAGCTTACAGTTAACTAAGCAATAGCACACACATATGCCAAAGTAAACCACAGCCAACTATCTTCATTCATGCAAAGGACCTTTGCAACAGTGTGCTGGAGAAGGAAACAGAAATAAATTACAGGGTGGGAGGGGAAGCCAGACTACTATTTTCAGAGAGATGCACCTTACAAGCTAAACCCACCAAAAGCACCATCCATCCCTGTAAAAGTTTACAAGTTTATTTCAAGCAATAAAAATACCTTCTCTAAAATCCACACTTCCCAAAGGCTACTCCTTTTAATCTATCAGATAATTCCAGTATGCATTCCTTCAATTGTATTTTCATCACAAGCAACAACCACTCACGCTTTAGAGCTCAGTATAGAAGTACTATATTGAAAGAAGCTTTAAGGTTGAAATTAATGCTCTGAAGCTACAGAGAAAAAGTTACGAGATTTACCAGACCAGCACTGAATGATCAGTTGGGTTTAGGAAAGCACGGTGGTAAGTCAAGCAAAACGACTAAATGTTTGTTCAACATACAAAAAAATTGCTAACGTGAATTCAGGCTTAACGTTACAAAGGCATGGTCTGAAGAGTGGGATATTGTATAACTGTTGGTTGGACAGGTTAACAGAACTACTAATGCTGAAGATCATTAAAAAAAGCTGAAGCAACCTCTCTAGTAAAGCCATGGTTCCAACACCTCTTGATATCTTCAGATCAAGACCACATGCCTTTCCTGAAAGCAATCTTTAATCAAACACAAGATAGTGGACTCAGTACAGAAACAAATGGATTAAGTTCTGTGGTCTTGTGTTATGCAGAAGAAACAGGAAAGGTACCTATTAAATTTCAAATGCATTTTAGCTCCTTATCTCTCATTTCTTTCTCATTATAGGTTCATACGTTTGCTTCAGTCTGCAGACAAGTCCTCAGATTTCACTCTTGTGCGGAACTTCAACAGGCAGCACAGTGAAATGACAGCTCCAAACCAAGGCAACCCAGCTGCCTAGCCCACCATGAGAAGCAGGGAAGCTGTTAGCATTCACAGCCCCACTGCTAACCAGGCTAGGAACATTATGAGTGGAAAAAGGTAGATACCTCAGCATGTTATAAAAGAACAAAAATCTAACGCTTCTCAAAGCCTTCAGCAATGTTCTATGGACAGTTATTATCACTAGTCTGAGACTCCTGAAATAGTATCAGACATGAAATATTAATACAAAAACAATGACAAGATTTACATCTGCAGATGTTGTTTCACACATGCACTGAACACTCCACTGCTCAACCTTGGAACACACTACCCCAAAACATCACAGTGCATAGGAACCCAAATTTTTCCAGAGTATTACCATAAGAAGTCTCAGGTACACTTTTAGGAAACACTCCCCCACCTGCAGGGAATTGTGAGCAACTCTTCTGGAAACAAGCAAGAGTTAGCAACAGGAGTGACAAAGTCTGGCAGATTTCCATCAAGTCACTTCTTATCACTAACTTTAGCCTTCAGCTATGGTAACCGACTCAAACGCAGTGAAACTACCCCAATAAACAGCAATAATAAAAACCAACATAATCACTACATATGCAAGAAAGGTAGTATTTCAAAGTAGGCTTCCATTGACCTAAATCTGCACTGTTTACGATAATGCATGAATAATCTATATAGTCTCTGACCTAGATTTGGCTACTCGAGTCCTGATACAATACACTGCTACCAAAACAGAACACACAACACCCTTCAGTCCATGAATCACAAAAAATCCCTGCCTAACTCAGAACTAGCTAGGTTACCCAGAAGCCCACCTGACAATGAAATGGCTCCTTTCCTCCCTTCTAAACCACACAGGGAAGGTACATCAATCTCTATCACGAAATTTAACTTGCTTGGATTTTTTATATAATAACTACTCCACAATAAACACCACAGGCAGTAAAAGATCAAAGAACTCAGAATGTTTCTCTAAAGGCTAGCTCTTAATGCCTAGAAGTAACAGAAGTTTTCATTTGTAAGTTTTCATTTCATTTATCAGCATAGCAAAGAAGCATGCAGTCCAGTGATGCCAGAATTCTGGGCAATTAAGAACACCCTTTAAGAGATAAGAAGCAGTAACATGATAGTGGTGGCACATCAGAAAGGAAGGTGGGCCAGGCTTCTCTGCAAGTGCCCGCTTTTAGTTGCGAGAGCGAGACAGTGCCTAGGAATCAAGAAGAGAGGGCAACTCACATTTATCTGTCAAAACTGCAGGAGAGTGAAAATGAAACCTAAGGTAAATATGGAGAGAGGGATTTTCCTTCTTCCAATTACTTCATACTCTTGAAACTGAGAAACACGGTACCGGCTGAACTCGTAACGCACAGCCTAAGCCAGCTCCGACCCCCCCTCCTGCCAACAGCCGACCAGCCGGCTGTATGCTGGGAAAAATCTCGGTTTCCACCGATTTTTAAGGGAGCCAACTTCGCGCCCGGTACGCGAGTGCCTGTGCAGAGTTGGTGCACACCCACCCCCCTTCCCTCCCCGGGCCCGTCGCTTCGAGCCCTGACCGGGCCCTTTTACGCCTCCGGCCGTTGCCCAGACCCGAGCAGCGCCCCCGGCCCGGCCCGGTTCAGCCACCCCGCGACCCGCTGCGGCCTGCCCCCGGCCTCCCGCCCGCCCCCGGGGCCGCCCCCGCTCCCTCCACGCCCCCCGCCGCCCCCGCACGGTACCCCCCGCCCGCCCGCCCCCCACGTCGCGACAGTATCGCGACAGGCACTCGGCCGCCCGGCACTGACCCCCGCATCCAAAATGGCGGCGCCTGCTCCCCGCGGCGGTGGCCGCTTCACATATCGGGCGGGCGGGAGGCGCCGCGAGCGGGAGGGCTCGGCCCTCCCTCTGTCCACCCTTCCCTCCCCTCCCTCCCTCCCTCCCTGCCGGCGGCGGCGTTGACAGCACGGCCACCGAGCGCGAGGGTCCTGCCAGGCCGGGGCCGGGGAAACCGGCTCCGCACCGCTCTCACTGACGTGGAAACAGGCGCACCGTAACCCGCTGCCTGGTTACTGCGCTGACGGACAGCCCAGAGAGCCAACCCGCGCACGGTAAGGCTGGCAGCCCACTAAAACGCCCAATGGAATCGCGTTCTGAAACCGGAGGGGGCGGACCTAACAGTGACAAGCGGTGGAGAGCCAGTGAGAGGAGAGAGGGTAGAACTAGCAGCGCTACTGGCCAATCGCGAAGGAGCCCTGAGGTGGCGGGGCGCGGCATTGGCGGAAAGGGGGCAGCAAGGGCGGTTGAGCGGAAGGGCTGCCCTCGCAAAGCATTGTGGCCCGGGCGGGTCGCCCGTGCCGCGCTCCGAGGCCTGTGGGGCCGCCGCCAGCGGGGCCGGGTGGGCCCTGAGTCACCGGGCCGCCGCGGGGCCTGGCCGATCGGCGGTCTGGGGCGTGCGGGTTCTAGCCAGCCCGCCCGGACACTTGGGCAGGGTGAGTGACGGCGCGAGGGCCCTCCTGGAGAAGAAGCACAGCGAGCGAAGGGTTGCAGGGGACACGGGGCCTATGAGGCCACCAGCCACCTGTGAAGCATGTGAAGTTTGGACCAGCCCCCTCTTGTTGTCGAGGTGAAGCAGAGGCAGCAGCAGTGCCTCTCCTCCATGCACCAAGGGTGTCCCAGCTCACTCCTACGGCCTCTGCCAGCCTCTTCTCTGGGGTTTGTCGGGAGGTGGTGCCCAGTGAGCAGCTCGTTTCCTCCTGGACACCTGCCTGGGTCACAGTTTTGGTGTTCCCATTGCTGGAACAGCTCCCCCAGACCAGGAATCGGGTGGGCAGGCAGGAAAGTTCAAATGGACAAAACACAGCTGTTTATGCATAATGTTGGTGGCATGCAGCTTTTACGAGAGCACACAAAACGGCACCCAGGGGGGCACACACAGCTTTCCCGTTCTCCACAGTTCAGCTCACCTGGTAACTCCTCAAACCTGAATACAACTGATGCTTTGCCCAAGTTGGGCTACAAGTCATGTGCAGTGGCCTCAGTTCATCCAACCTAACTAGCCTGGCAGCCAGGGACCACAATTTTGTTAAACTGCTCCTCAAAGCCAGTTTATTGGCCAACTCTGCAGCAAGAGCAATCGCATCTTTGCAACCCTACAGTGTCTAGCACAGTGAATTCTTGGTGCTGGTCCAACCTTCTCAGCCACTTTTTTATGCCCCAGTGTCAATGCAGTGTACTCTAATGGCAGTAATTTGCAGGGGTCGCTCTGCTTGTTTAAGCCTCTGCCTATTGAACTTGGGGCAGAGGACAGAAGGTCCTTGCAGTTACCCAACAGTTTTATAGCACTAGCATCTGCAGCCAGGTCACCCTGGGGATCTGTTGTGGCAGGTGTTAGAGTGGTCAAAGCAGCAGCTACCCCAAAATCTTACACTCTGTCTGTAGGGAAAACACAAGTCAAACTGAAGGTGGAGGAAAGGTGAAAGGGTCAAGAAGTATTCATTCACTGTCCTAATCACAACTTCATGTGCTGCAGCATGGCTGAAGGAGGGAAGTTCTCACCCAAAGGCCCAAGGGAACACGCAACAGGATTCCTCCCTGTCCAGCCAAACTTAAATCTGAGTCTGACTCCAATGCCACCCTAAAAGATGGCCTGGTACCATCGTGTCCCTCCCTTGAGGGCACAACCTCCAGAGAGGGTGTTACGGGATGGGACGCTCTGGAAATGGCAGTCAGCGTATCCTTCCCTCTCCACAAGAATAGCTGCTCGAATATTGCCTGATCAAGAATCAATGTATCTTAGGCTGAAACTGCTGTTATCTCCCAGCTCTGACAGCTGGAGGCCAGGGGACATGCTTCAGCTGGGCTTTACCTGATAAATGTGTAGGAAGTCTTTGGAATTGGAAGTTTAAGCTGTAGGTGCATTAAGCAGCCACATTGATTCCCCAAAAGTGGAACAAGAAACAGCATGTTCCAGTAGCCTAACCATGGGCTCGGAAGCTGAAATGTATCACCCCAGCCTCTGCTGCAGCCACGGTACATGCAGTTTTTAGCTTGAGTTCCTCAGCTATAAAACAGGCGGTCAAATACTCACCTAGGGTAGAGAGATTGCAAAAGCCACCTGAGCAATGAGTGAAGGTTTGCAGAACAAGCAGATTAGTTGCTAGTGCTTTCTGCTTCCCTTCTGCCCTGCTCCAGCAGCCAGTAAAGCCCCTGTGGTATCTGCCAGCCATTTGGAAATTCACAGGAACTTGTCATTGCTCACCCGCTCCCTGCTCAGGGAAGAGGATTTCGGGTGCTGGCTTGGCCATCACACACATCGCAGCTCAGTCCAGGTCAGCCAAGCTTGCCTGCCTGCCCAGGGAAGGGGCTGGAGCCCTCTCCCTGCCTTCCTGCCCCTTCCAGTGCCAGCTGCGCAGCTCAGGCTCCCACCGGGTCCGACCTGGTGAATCGGACCCTGCTAAGGTGTTATTTATGGAAGCCTGTCACGGAGCTTCAAACCGAGCCAGCCAGGAGCCTTCTGCTTCACCCGAATGCATCTTAGTGCATTAATAAAGAGCAAACATTGCAATGTGCTTTGCATTTTTACTTACAATCTAGCACTGCATTGTCTGGAGAGAAAAACAATACGGTACGGCCCCGCGCTGCCTGGGGAGAAGAGAGTTCACTCTCACACACTACGGCACTGCGTTAGTCAGCCCTCAGACAGCCCAGCACCACCCCGGCTGCACAGAAAATCCTGCTGATGTGACAGTGCGGCACCAACGCCCCCAGCTCAGCAGCAGCGGGGGAACTTGGGTTGCCTGGACCACCTGATCCAGCAGCACTTTGCCAGAGCGGTGCGCAGCTGTGGGCAGATCACGCACGGGCAAGTTGGAGCACTCCGCACCAAAGGATCCAGGTGCAGGGCCAGGACACAGGACAATCCCTTGTGCCTTTATATTCTCAAGATAATGCACTAGTTTTTACACACAGCGTGGTACAATGAAACCAAAGATCAGACGAGCACAGCCTGTGCAACCCCCTCAGATTGCTGTGGTCTGGAAAGCTGGGCTGCAAAGATGCAGCTTTTCAGCAGAGTTTCTGTCTGGAGTATTCCTCCTCAGCCCACAAGGAGCATATGGAAGGGCTGAAAATTCACTGACAAACATCCCCTCGGGCCTTGCCCAGGTACCTGGTCAGCTCACCTGCTTTCATCCGAGACACCTGAGCAGCCAGCTCCTTGCAAAGAGCACTGTCTCCGTGGGACACACCAACTGCCTTCATTTGGGTCCAGACTGCCAGCGTGATAGCCTGCTCCCACAAGCCTTTGATGAGACCGCCACAAATCCGTGTTGCCAACCACCTCTGCCTGTGCAATCTACACCAATGGTCGGGACCAACTTTGCACGGTTCATTACTCTTGCTCAGCCCCTGCCAGTTCATGGTCATCCACAGAGCCCAGATATCAGACCCATGGGCACATGCGACAGAAATTTTCCAGCAGTTTAAATATTCTGAGAGAGGTTGAACTTCCAGCCCCTCCTCTTGGAGGCTTTTGCTACTTCTCAGAGGCTTAGTAAGGTCTCCAGAAAAAGGGCAGAAAGAGGGAGTTGACTCAGAAGGTACAAGCAGTAGTCACGGTCAGAAACTGATGCAGCCGTTCTCCCCAGAGCTGAGCATCCCAAAACGCTAGTGAATGCTGAACACAGTGGTTCTAAGCAGCTGCTCCTTTACAGAGCAAGCTCAGGTAGACACTAGCCCAAAGCCAGCTGAAAGCTCTCCAGGGGAAAACTGATGTGCTGCATCTGGTGCAACCTGCACTCAGGCCAGGACCTACAACTGAAGCAACAGAGCTAAATTGAGACACTCAAAAATACTAAAACCCTCCTCTGGAAACTATACAAAGTACCATATTAAAGATGCAGTGCAGCCTCCTTAGGCTAAAATACTCTGCCAGCTGTTCTACTGCCCATGTCTCAGGAACACACTCCTGCACTTCCTGGTGACATGAAACTCTCCTGATGAACATCCCGATGTAATGTTTTCCATTGTCTTCTTGGCCGAGACAAGCCATGCCTTTTTGGCAGGAGCAACCCGGGCTCAGTTAGTCATATCTTCGTCACCTCTTGGCTAGACTACAGCTACGTGATACACCTGGGCATGAAGCCCACAGCACTTGGCAAATGCCAACCAGAGGAGCATGCTGCAGTGGGAGCCCTGGCTACCACAAATGCATCAGACCTACCCTCTGCTCCCTAGGCCACGTTCTGGCTTGGAAGCTAAGCCAAATTCAAGCCCGAGTCCTGATCTTCAAGGCATTTGATGGCACGGACCTAGCATGGCTAAAAGATCAGTTAAGACGCAAAGATGGAAACCATGATCAACAATCAACAACTCCGCCACTCTCCAAGAGCAGTGGACCCATCCAGCATGAGGACTGGGTTTGCCTGTGAACAGAAACAGGGCTTTCTCTGAGAACAAGCACTTCCCAGCTGGTGAAAAATGAAGTATGTCTAAGATGCTGAGTAATTCGCTCCTTTTGCATATCCCATCTCTCTGCCAAGATGTGAGTCAGGTTCACTCTGGGTTTAGTTTGGTTTTGCTTTATTTATTTATTTATATTTTATATAAAATAGTAACATCTGTCTCCTGAACCCAGGTGAAATTCTTGGTCTCTTCCCCGACAGTGAATTCTCCAGCTGGCAAGACAAGATGCACTACCGCTAGGAAGTCTTGGCACTAACCAGCAAGATCTGCTACTGCGTTTCAACAACAAACGCAAAGAGACCCTTTGGGGGTCAGTCCGGCAGTTGCACCGAGGTTGTCCTAATGAAAGACTCCTAGTGCAGGTCCCTGGATGGTCTAATCTAGCAGTCTTCGTACTGTGCTCCACAGGGAGTAGGCATGTGACATAGCACCAGTTCATATTTCCAATTGCCCAAGGGAAATAGCTAAAAATACCTTTGTTTCATTATTACTTGAAAGTGTAAGCACTAACTGTATTTGCTTCAGGCTACTGACGGTGAAAGCTTTGGAGGGAAAGGGAAGCAATCCAAAATATGGTCCCTTCATTGCTGCAGACCTTGAGTAAGTTTTTCAGCTTCCCTGTGGCATGTGGTGATAGAGACAGACTGCCCCGTGGAAAGCGCTACTGCAGCTATACTGCATCTGCTTCTCTTGGTGGAAACAACCCTGTGCTGGGATGGATTAAAATCCGGGTTGGAAAAAGAAGTGGTCTAACTTGCTGTCATTTTTGGCTGGCAAAAAAGCAGTAAGGCAAACACAAACCTAAGATTACTACCACTAAAAAAACACGATAATTTCTCGTAAGAGTGTCAACATTTGTGACTCCTTTTAAACTTTCCATGTTTCTACTGGATTAACGTGTTTGTGAATGTTTTTGAACTGTAATCTGTGATGCCTGGGTCTACTTAACCTCTCTTTACATCCTGTGCTGCTTTGTGTGCGTTTGTCTTCCCATACATTTCTATATGTCGTGTTATGCATTTAGCAGGCTCCCTAAACAGGGCTCGTAAATCACCTAGGGTTAAAATTCACTCCTATTCTCACAACATTATTTCCTAATCTCTAAAACATGTCAGTGGAAGAGCTTGAGGGTGACCTTTGGCACCATAAATCGGAGAGCAGGTTAACATGGAAATGACCTCAAGAAAATCAGACCGTAGAATCACGCATGCAACTCCGTAAGAGCCTGGCGGGGATAAACCTCTCCCCTGGGCAGGTCGGGGAGGCTGAGCCCGACTTCTGCAAACCTCTCCTCCGTGTCTGCTTGGAGTGAAATCTGTGTGCAGCCACGTCCAAGGCTTGCTGCAGCAGGGACGGGCATTTTGGGGATGTTTCAGGGAGGGATCGCACCCTGCACCACCGCACCGGGATTTGGCCGTGAACTTCGGCAGGAGCCAGGCTGGAGACGAAACCACCAGCAGCTTCTGGGTTCCCAGGCGGCCATCATCGGGCGGCAACGCGGGGCTTCACGCAGAGACGTCAGCCCCCGTGTCCCGGGAAAAGCGGCACGGTATTGCCAGACAAGCGCTCCTCGGTACGGCCGAGAGCCGGAACTGTGCGTGCAGTAATTAGCCTGTAATGAGCATCCCCAGCAACTGCTGCTCCATCGTGCAGGGGAAGGTTTCCAGCAACAGACTACGGACTTGTCCCCCCCCAGAGCCCTCTGCCTGGCTGGTGGCTCTAACCGTACAGTCTGCACAGCCTCGCCGCCCCGGTACTGAGCGGAGCGGACGCCCCGCACGGGTTCCGGGGTACGGGATGGCCAAGCAGCGAACAGCGCCCGCAGGCAACGGTAACGTCAGCGGTAACAACAGTATGTAAGTGCACGTATACATAAATATATATACGTAGGCACCCCCGCTACTTGCCCTCGGGGCCGACAGAGCCGTAGCCCAGCGCCCGGGAGATACCTCCCCGTCCCCCGCCGCTCCGCCGCAGCGGGACGGGGGCGTGGCCAGCGATGGGGGGCGTGGCCTACCGCCCTCCTCGGCCAGTCCGGGGGGCGGGATGCAAATGAGGTGGCGGGCGATTGGACGTCGTGAGTGCGGGGGGGCGGGGAGAGGGGGCGGGGCCGGGGCGGGCGGCGCTGGACGGGGCGGGCGGCCGCGGGCGCGCAGCTGGAATGGGGCGGGCGGGAGCGGGGCGCCCGGTGCAGCTGGCGGGGGGCGCCGGCCGCCCGCCATAAAGTGAATGGCCAGGGTGAATGGGAGGCAGTCGGCCGGCGCCCTCCGCCTCCGCCCGCCCCGTCAGCGAGGCGCAGAGTGCCCGGTGAGCCGGAGGGGATTTACTTTCTGACAGCGGCAGAGCAGCCCGGGCCGCGGGGCGGGGGCCAGCTTCGCCCCTCTCGCAGGATTAAGGCCGCCCAGCCGAGCCCGCATCTGGAGCCGCTGTAAGTGTCCCTCCGTCCCCGGCCTCCCGGGCGGGGTTCTCCCCTTCTTTCTCCGTGAGCCCCTCTCGGTGCCAGCCGGCCGCTGCCCTTCCCAGGCCGGCGCGGGGCAAGAGCATCCCCGGCGGGGCGGCTCGGACCGGCAACGCGGGGGCAGCCCCGCTGCCGCCCGGGGCCCGCGCTCCGCCGCCTCCGGCGGGGCAAGGGGCGAGCGGGCGGATCGGCCCTTAGCCTGTCGTCCAGAAGGGGTCCCGAGGCCGTGTGCGGCGGAGCTGCCCCCCCGGCGCTGCCGGCACCGCTGCCCGTCCGGCGGCGGGGCGCGGCGCCTCCCCGCTCTGCCCTTGCCGGGCCCGGCGGCCCCAGCCCACCGCCACCGGGGTGCCGCAGCCCCGGCCGCCCCCTCGGGGCCGCCGCGGGCCTCTCCCGGCAAGCGCTAGCGGAGCCTCTCGCTGTTGCTAAACTTAGTCATTTTCCACTCGGGCGAGCGGGGCAGGGGCTGTTTAAATTAGCCGGGGCTCGCTGTAAATAACGGCGCTGCGGGCTGCGGCTCAGCTGTCTGCAGGGTCCGGGGGAGAAGGGCGCGGGGAGCAGAGGCGGGAGACGTCGCCGGGAAAAGGAAGGCAGCCCGACGGCTTTTGGACAGTTGGATAAATGATATTTATGTAACGGGCTGGCTCCTGTTTACAGCAGAGCCGACCTCCCTGTAGCGCCGGGGAGAGGGCGAGCCGGCCCCCGCCGCGGACGGGGCGAACCTGCCCCGGGACGCCGCTGGCTGCTGCGCCCCGGCGGCCGGGGCTCCCGGGGGCCCGACCGGGAATAACAGACCCGGCCGGGCTGCGGAGGAAGGAGCGGGGGGAGCGCTGACCCCCGCGGCGGCTCCGCCGGGAGCTCCGAGCCTCCCCGGCGGAGCGCGGCCGCCCGGGGCGGGAGGCTGCGGGCAGAGCCGGCGGCCGGACCTCTGGGCACTCGTAGGGGCTCCACCGCCTCCCCGGCGCCGGGGGCACGGTGCAAACCGGCGCCCCTCCGTCCCGCCGGGTGCCCGGGAAGCCCAGCCGACCGCAGCGGGCGCCCGACGGAGCCCAGTACCGGCCGCTCCCTGGGCTATTTCCCGCTCAACGAGTGCGGCCCCGGGGTAGGGGACAGCCCGCCAGCGCGGCACCCCCTTGTCCTTCCCCCCGTCCTCCCTCTCGGAGCGGCGGAGAGGAACGGCTTCGCCGCGGCTCTGGCGGGGGAGGGCGTCCGAAGGCGGGGGCCGACGCCCGCGCTCCGCCGCAGCTGCTGGAGCGGCCCCGGGGGGGCAGCGGGGCCCCGGGGGGCGGCGGGCTCGGTGCCGCCGAGAGGGGCACACCTGTCGGCCCCTCTCCCGGCGCCCCCGCGGCTGGACAGCTGAGGGGACGGGCTGGGGGGGCGGGGGGGCGACTGTGTCTTCCCCGCCAGCAGCGCCAGGCCCCTGCAGAGGCGCTGGCGGGAGTCGTGCAGCCCCCGGTCCCCGCCGGGGCCGGGCAGCCCAGAGCAGTCCCTCGGCCGGAGCTCCCAGGGCTCCGCACACCTTTCCCATCCGGCCCGGCTGGTTAGGAGATGCAGAGCTCGGCTCCGCACGGAAAGAGGCACGCCGCTGCAGGGCCAGGGCCTGGCAGAGCCCGGGTGGGAGCCCCCAGCCACCGCGGCAGGCTGATGCTGTGAGCTGGCGGTGCAGGAATCAAACCCAGTCCCTCAGCTGCCTCCCCATTCTTTCGCCTTAGAGGGACGCATCCTCCCAACTGATGGGCCCATGTTCTGTGCATTTCCTAAGTGGAGGCTAATGCTGAAGGCAAAGAGGGGAATTTGGCATCCCCCAGACAAGCTTGTGGGTCCTCCACGTCTGGTGCGTGGCCTGGAGGATGCTAGGGATGAAATGGTTCTATCCCCTCTGCAACGTTGGGAGATGCTAAAAGCAACAGCTCCGGAAGGTGTCTTTCAGAAGTGTCATCTCTGTTCCTGTCCCACCTTCCAAAGGCAGGGAAAGGACCACCTTTTTGGCGATGGAATCAGGGTCTCTCTGGCTTCCCTCACTCCATCCCAGCCCGTCGGCCTGTCGGTGAGCTGGAGGGATGGGTGTTTGTGCAAGCTTCGGTGGTGCCTTGCTGTGAGGGACAAAGAACTGCCTGCTGGCTCCTGAGGGACCAGCAGGGCATGGTAGCTGCTTTCAGTCTCCACAAATGTCTGTAGAAGCAGAGCAGGGTTTGATTTTTCATTAGCAGACGGTCACACCATGCCCGGTACTCCTTACAAGGAGCCCTCATGGGGAGATGTCTTTCCCTGACGGCCTGGAGAGGGGTCTGGGCAAGGGCGGTGTTTTTCCTGCTGTTACTGGCATTACGGGGCTTGCCTGACCTGCAGCCAAGGCTCCCCACGTGAAAGCCCACCTGTAGTCCTGAGTTGCAAGCCTCACTTAATATCTATTACATTTCTATAGGGACTTAATTCAGGCAATTAATAGATTTGAAAATTGTGACTGGATTGCAAAAGTATTGATTAATGTACCCTATGGAGAATTGTCAAAAAAGAGTGGCATCTTCTCTCTCTGTCAGATGCTACCCAAAACCTTGAGACTGAGAGGTGAGGCTGACTTTGGAGACTGCCAAAAAGAAAAAGCCAGAAACCCGATCTAGGAGACCGCTCCAAAAGGAAGATGAGATGAGCTGGGGCCATGAGGTCTGTCTCGTGACCTGGCACATGTGCCCCGGCTCTGGGGACAGGGGAGGTACCTGGGCTGGGAGCGAAGTCCCAGATGGGGAGAACCAGTGGTTTTGTGCTGTGCGCCCTGCATCGGGAAGGCAGCGGCATGAGACCGGCAGGGCCGTGGAGGGAGGGCGGTCAGAAACAGGAGGCTGTGGCGTCTCCAAGCAGGCTCAGTGATTATCTAGCTGTTTGAAAATGGGAGATTGCTATTTACTTAGGGCCTAATGGCAGAGGGGGCAAGGCTCCCCCTCTTGCTGTGGACTGCCAGGGCCTAGGGCATTTGGCTGTGCCAAGCCTGGGCATTTGCTGTTGGCAGGGGGACAGCCTCCACCAACTGGCATCGAAGTTAGTGCTGAGGGTGTAGGAAAAACCCTCACTTGTCAACACCGGGCTGAAATGGGCTGGGGTTTCAGACGGCTGGAAAAAGAGGATTTCTGAGGCCAGCTCGCCGCACTTCCTTTCCTCCCCTTTGTGTGCGGCTCCCCCTCGCCAGCACCCCTGCCCTCCTCCCGCCTCACCTCTGAATATTAATGCCTCTGGCAGATTGGATAATAATGTGACTGGGAATTGAATGAAGCTGGTTATTAGCTCTGGGCTTCCTTGGGGCATTTAAGGGAGTCCACAGGCTGTTCCTGAAGGCTTCGCAGCATAAGGGACCGGGGCCGGACTCAGTGCAGAGGGGGGTCGTTTCTGTGGGAAAGGATTTGCTCAAAATCCTTGTCTCCCTCTGACCCCGGAGGAGGACAGATACGGCAGGCTGGCCAGAGCCGCAAATTCCTGTGGGACAGTTAGTGATGGATCTGCTGGTTTTCAGCAACAATTAAATATGAAAAGTTGTTTTCAGAAAGGAACTAGGAGATCTAGTTGAGCAGAAGCTGAGAAACATTTCTGTTATTATTAAGCTTTAAAAAGAGATGGGGAGCGAGCGAGAGAGGTCCCCTTCTTGCCTCTCCACTGCTGTCCGAGTATTGCCTGGCAGATTTGGGAAGAGGGCCAGTCCTCCGCACGCTGAACAGGAAATTTCCTGCTGATTTGCAGGGTGCAAGTTCAAGCTCAGACCCCTCATTTCTGAAAAGCTGCACCTTACGATGTCTGTCCTTGGGATCTACCTAGCCTTTCCATAGGCGGATCTCTGGATGCTTTAGCACGAAGGGAAATACCCCTGTTGTGCAGAGGAGAAACAGAACTCTGGCAGAATTACCTGATCTGATCTGAGCCAGAAATACAACCTCTGTCCGGTGCTCTTTGCTATCTTCCAAACCGCAGCTCCACCAGAAAATAAACATTTACACCCTGTTAACTAGTGCAAAAGAGGAGGGAAACCAGAGCTGAATTTGCAGAAGCTGCTATTAATTTTGTCCGTCTGATTTTTTAACTGTTAAAAGTGTTCAGAGATGCATTAATGCGGCTGTAGCTGCTGAGGATCTCAGCTGATGTGGGGAGCTGGGTCTTGCCTGCATTAAATTAACCCCTCAAAATCACCCTCAGAGCTGTTGTGAATGAGACACCTGGTTGTAAACCCCAATCAAAAAAGTTCCTCAATCCTAAACCTGAGAGCCTAAGAAAGACTTCTGTCTGTAGGATAGAGCACGTACGCTGCTCTATTTCACGTAGCTCTGATCCTGCAAACTACTCTTATTAAATAAACATATTTATGTGCTACTTGGGGAGCTTCAGTGGGGTGGCATGGGCTGGAAGGCTCAGCGCCTGCAGAGCCGCCTGCAAAAACTGAAAAAGTACAAAGATGAAATAAAACGGGTGACTGGAGAGTTTGCAGTTACTTTCATCTCTCTTCTCCCTCTTCATTCCTTCTTCCCCATAACCTCATTACAAGCAGAAGCACCCTCCCTCCCATCGTCTTTTCTCCCCCTTCCAATGCTCGCATTTATGCGAGTCTGATTTTCTTAAAAAAGCTAATTATAAATGACCAGTGAGAAGCATGAGGATTTAACTGTAAATCAAATTGACCTGTCTGTGTGCAGACATTTTTATTTACTCCTCTTTCTGAAAAACAAATAAACAGAGAGTCCCTCCCAAATAAAGCAGCTCCCCACTTAGATTTGAACACACTTTAAAAGAAATCTCTTTTGTTTTAGCCATTTTTATTTCCTGTTTGTTTCTGAGCTTAGACTTGACAATGAAAACCACATGAAATTCCCTTTTTGTTCCATCAGTTTTATTTTTGGTGCCACAATATCCTAATTTCCAGTTCTACAAGTTGGGGTTTGGTTTGGGTTTTTTTTTGGTTGTGTTTTTTTCTGGTATGTATTTATTGCAAGGTTATTTTTTAAAGTAAACTCATGGAAGTTTTCCTCCAAAATAAAATAAGACATTAAAGAGGACTGGAGGTATCAGGATGATTAAAAAAAATAAAATCTAAATCTTTAAGCTGAATTACTCAAGCCATAAAGGTCAGTCTGGGTATGGATCCATACCTAACCAGGGAGAAATTCCGAAGCGATGAACAATACGTGCTTTTGTGTCCCATTTAAAAAGGTTTTGCGGCTTAATTCGTGCAGGGTAGGTTTTAATAACGGTGCTTAAGAGCCCCAGTGCCCCTAGTCCCAGGCTGAGGAGCTGCAGGTGGGCTTTGCTGGGCTGTCGCAGGGGCTGGGGGAGGCAGAGGTGTTTCTGGGGACAAGGTCCCTGTCCCCGCGGCAGGCGGCTGAGGGGAGATGGGGTGACCCGAGCAAGCGGCAGTGTTTCGAGACAGCTCACTTCCCTCTCCCTCAGCCCCGTCCCTTTTCTCTCCCCGACCGCTTTGATGGGATCGCCCGAGGGCCAGGCTGGATGAGTAATTAGTGCTCTGCAGCTTGCTTTCCTACCCACCCAAACTGCCTACCTCCCAAGGCTCTGCATGGGATGCAGCCTCTAGCAGATGGAAAAACTAAGGACTTAGTGAAAAAAAAAATAAGGAAAAAAAGATTTTGTACGCAGTCCTTAGGCAGCACAGTGCATTTCAGGATCCTGAAATTCAAACCTCTTGTTTTGCTGCTTGCGATGCCTGTTGTGCCCCTGAATTTAGGGACATGCGGCGGTTTTGCCGTGGCCCCGAGCAGGGCACCTGGGCGAGAGGATGCGGGGACGGAGGGCCGCCAGCCCCCCCTGCTCGCCCACCCGCCATTCCTCCGCCTTGCCCCCGATACACGCCGTTTAACCCTGGGCTGCGAGGAAAGCAGGCGATCTGCGGGCCCGATCCTGCCAGCACAGGCCGCTTGCAAAACACTGCGGGATCGGACCCTGCCGTGTTTGCAGTGGGGAGGGCTAATGGCCTCCCTCGGTCCCCTTCAAACAATGTCTGGGTAAACAGGCTGACCTTCAGGGCATGTTGCAAGGTCCATAAAGGCAGCATGGGGAGGGGAGCGAGCTCCAGCATCCCTCCCGGAGCCGCCCTCCTCCTGCCCTAGCCCTAGCAGCCGCAGTATCCCGAGGAAGAGAGGAGGGATACCGCGGACTGAGATCATCTGCTTGTTTTATTCACAGCAGCCTGTGTCCTGTAAGGGTTTTCCTGCCAGAGAGTTTTAAAAAAATATTAAATATAAATTGCTTAGGGGGAAGAAAAAAAAAAAGACAAATCATCAGGAAACCTTACAGCCAGGCGCAGCAGACATCAGCTCCCTCCGGCGCTGCGGGTTTGCGCTGTGAGACAACACATCCCTCGGAGCGAGCCAGCCGCTTCTGGGCTCGCGTTGCCTTAGCCAACAGAGCCACTTGTTGGCCACGGCGGCTGGTGGGGCTGTCACAGCACCCTTAGCAGTCGCTGCTTTTTCCTTCGCAGCCCTGCAACCCTCTGGGCTCTGCCAGGTTGTTTTAAAACAACGATCAAGCACCACCACCTCCCACCCCCCCCAAAATGCTTCTTTCTAGCTGCCGGTTTTGCCAAGTTTTGTCACAGAACAAATGTTTATGATCAAGTCGAACTTCTCCAGAAAGGATTTCTAGCAGAAGTGCTGACGGATGGCAGATGCGGGCAGCTCTACGGTGCACCAGGGTCGGCCAGCCCTAAGGGTGTGACGTGCCGACGGCATGGCGGGATCCTTCCTGACCTTCAACCCCCTGCATCACCGCCTTGATTAGGGGCTTTCTTGAGCTTGTTTACTAATTGTGAGAATCATTTACATCTTCGGTAACGTCTGAGTCATCTGCTGCCCTCCATCTGCATACAAAACTCCTGACAGCAGCTGGAGTCACAGAGCCCCAGTCCTTGATCTCGCTATCTGAGCCTCCCTAAAATGGGCCAACTTTACGGCTGCAGAGATACAGAAATGACCCTGCCATGCTGCTGCGAGCGCAGCCCCCCACGGGAGTCAGGCCAGTTTCCTTTGACTGCTGGAATAATTAGTCAAATTCATACAATCGCCCAAATAAATAACAGCAACGCATACCGATCTGCTGATGCCAGGCCTTGCTGCCAGGCAGGCAGCACATGCCCGGCCCCCAAGCCACAGGCAGGCTGCCCGTGCCTCCCGCTCCTGCCCGGCATCCCAGGCTGCAACCATCTCGCCTCGCTCCCAGCTCCGCTTCTGCTCAGCTTGCGGGTGCAAGGGGCAATCGCGGTCCCTCCTAGGCTGTGGCTGTTTCTCCCGTGCAGATGCAGGCAGATCCCGCAGGGCTGGGGTGGGATGCTTTGAAGCCATCCCACCGTAGCTGTGGGAGCAGGCAAGGGCAGGCAGGGACCAGGGGGGTCGGCAGGCCTGGGCCAGGCACGCCGCTTCAGCAGGTCCTTTGTTTTGGTTGCAAGATTCTCGCAGGCAGAATTTCTTACTGAAATCAGCCTCTCTTCTCCCTTCCCCAAAGCAGAGGGATTAATTTCCCTGAAGGACTTTTCTCGCCCCGGAATTGCAGACCATGCTCCCACTCCCAGCGCTCCTGCACCATGAAGCCTCGCCATGCCAGCAACTTTATGCAATCACAATTCGTTTGGACAAACCTGTGCCTTTGCTGATTTATTTTGTTCCAGATGCCTAACAAACAAAATAAGCTATACCAAAGCATGACTTTATTAATATAACTGCATAGTCTGTCAGAAAGAAAATCCCAGTCCTGGCTGATGGAGCCAAGGTGCTGGAAGCCCCACTGAGGCAGAGCATCCAAGGGATACTAGAAGCCCAAATGGACATGGGAAGACCTACAGTGCAAGTCTTACAAGAATGCAAGAAGTATGAACATTTAGTTTAGGAAAAAACCAGCTTTGCAGAAGGTCTGGCTGGACTTTCCTTCTGTGTTAGGATTAGCTCTTCATTTCCAAATTCTGGGTGCCATTTCAAAAACTATCCAGGTAGGCTAAGGGCAGCACTGGGGTCCAAAGATACTAATGCAAATAGCTTGCTTTAAGCCAAGCCCAAGCACATCGCCCTGTCCCTGCAGACCCCCACACTTTAGCTCAGTGGGGTCTGCACCGATCTGGTCTGGGGGACGCAGACGCACCCGTCGAGGAGGACGATGCGCTGTGTACGGGGCATGGTTACATCAGAGCGCTTCCCCGGCACAGGGGCATGGTACGGCTCATCAAATAAGCAAACGGGACACATTCCATTGTGGGCTTTTTTTGCTGCGGACATGGGTATGGAGCTGTCAATCCTTGGGACGTTTCCATTGTGATAATCCTCTGGAATACAGGCGGTTTATTAACCCTCTGCCGCCCAGAGCAGGGGTTTCGGCTCTCGCCCTCCTCTGCAGCTGGAGGCTCCTGTCAAAGCGGAGGAAGCGGGCAGCTTGCTCTCACCTTGCAGGCTGCCGCCAGCCCCCAGGGAATGCATTAGGCAGTGTCCAGCAAGGCTGAGCATTTCCCTAGCACCTCTTATCTGAGGATCTGGAAGCACTTAAAGAAATTTTGCTTCATTGCCTCTACCAGCTCAGACAGGCTTATTAACGTTATTTCTGAGATGAAGGATGGAGTCCCAGAACAGCCAACTGGTTTTACCTACATCATAAGCCAAGTCAGCGACAGCACCTTTATCTCCCCATCCTCTCCCCGCCATGCGTTATCAGGAACTTCTCCCTGGAGCCGCGCATAAGAAGAGAAGAGAGTGGAAACAGCCTGGACGCCCTCCTCAGAAAGCCAGCCTGTGCCGCTGCGGTTTGCATGGCACCACACGGTGCCGGCGATGCTCTCGCAGCCCACACCGCGTGTGGGGCACTGCCCACCAAGCCAAGCAACTTGCTCCAATGACAATAAGATACCAAGTGCCTCAGGGAGCTTCGGCAATTCCTGCTGATGGGAGGAAAAAAAAAGCCAACCCCAAACCACGTTCCAGGCTTCAAAGCAGCACACACTGCTACGAAACCACCCAGCGCCGGAGCTCAGGGGTTAATGCCCAAGTGCAAGGCCTAAATGGAGAAATAAAGTTTATTATAACCTGTGACTCAGCCCTTGCTGGAGGTCGATGATCCATTTCTGAGTGCGCGCCCAAAAGCGCTGCTCAGCCAGCCTGGGGCTGTGCACAGCCTGAAGTTTTTGGAGGCAGGCGGCTCGCTCTCCTGTCCCGTAATGGCTCTCTGCTCTGGGTCACCGGTTGGCTGCTGCTGTTTATCTTCCAGTGATTAATGGTCGCGCTCGGTTCCTGCTGCAATTCCATTAAGATTAGAGACTTAAAGCTACGCTGAGATGTTTAGCAGTGGGTGACCCTGGTCTCCCCATCGTTGTATTTCTATAGTCTTGAGGAAACGAAGATTAACTCTTGTCTTGCATCCCATCCTTTTAGCTTTCTAGCTGCAGGGAGAGAGCCCTTGCAGGCAGCACTCCTGTCGGCCGGCAAAGAGAGGCCTGCCTCTTGTGTCGCCATGCGATTGATGTGCTGTGCGTGCTGTGGCACTTGAAATCGCAGCCAGCGGGAACTCAGATGGCACCATCCCCCGAACAAATGCATGTATCTGGAGAACAAAATGCTCTTCCAGGAGGGGACAGGCACAGCCTCAGCCCCTTCCCCTTCGACATGGGGCAGAGGGTGCTCCACCTTAGCTCAGCTCCTCCTGGGGACCAAAGTACAGAGGCAGATCACCTTCCTGAAAAGGTACAGTTAAATAGAGTCCCAAATGTTTATCTCTGCTAAAAGTTGCCAACACACAGGGACGTGAGCACAAGAGGGGTGAAGCAATCGGCCAGACTCCATCGGGAATCTAGTTACTCCCAGCAGTTTGACTTCTGGGATTGATGGAGCAGGAAGAGACAGCTCTGACCCTAAAACATCCAGTGTAACATCACACCTTCACCTCAGGGGATGGAAGAAAGAAAATCACTTCCCCTCCAACTGATTGCAGAGCACCTTCTGGCCTGAGGGATAACCCTGAACCCTTTATGGAAACCAGCAATCCCAAGGCTTTTGGGGAGGCTGCAGCTACTGTGGTCCTGGCCCGGAGGTGCAAGGCAGTGGGGGAAACTCACAGGTCCACCAGAGAGAGCTGGGCCAGCTGGGCTTCCCTCCTACCTGTAGGTCACCAGTGGTCCGAGTGCTGCTGCCGAGGGATCCCAAGTATCAGGCCCCTGCTGAAGCATCCCTACATGCCCATGGGAAGCCAAATAACATTAAAACAACCCGAGACAGCTTTTCCCCTCCAGATCAACCTGCCAAAGCAGGTTCAGCAGGTAGCCTGCTCCCTGATGGCAGCGCAGGGAGCCGAGCAGCACACGCTTGTCAATCTGAAGGCAGCGCTCAGCGGGCAACATCCACATCACAAAAGCCGCCACTATAATTAGCCTTACTTGGCTCGAAGTCAGCCTTTATGTTTCCTTCCCACCCCTCAAAAAAAAAAACCAACAAAAACAAAAAACAAAAAACCAAGCAAAGGCATCTTTGCTCCCGGGTGATGGAGCGGCGTGTTACTGAGATCCAGGAGAGAGGTCACAGGGACCCTCGCTTGCTTTTTTTGTGTAAACAAGGTTGCCCTCCTCATGTAGAAGTGCCCTCCTCCTCCAGCCCCAATGGCCCTGGCCTGGGCAGCCTGGCACTGACACAGAAATAGAAAGGGGGTGAATCTGAAAGGAGAAAAAGCCTAGAGCCAGAGCCACTCTCTTCCCCCTGCCCTCCACCATGCCTGTGGGGCAGGGACGGCAGCTCCCCATCCGCTGGCACCATCGCACAGGAGCCAGGGAGAGGATGCGCACAGGTAGGGACTGGAAGAAAAGGCATGTTTGTTACAGATTTGGGAACCTTTATCTTGGGAGCAATTACATGCATCGATGGAAGGAGGTACCGGTGCTGGAGCAGACGAGGAGCCGAGGCTAGTTTTACAAAACCTGAAACCCCTGAGCAAACATGGCTGCATGTTACTAGTACAGGAGCTGTCCCTAAAGAAACCATTCTTTTATGTTAAAGTGAGATTGAAGACTCAGATGGAGATGACAATTTTGATGTTTTCTAAAGACGTTTTTGAGATGCCGATTTCAGTAACTCCCTGAGACCAGGCAAACAACTTAGTTGAAATGCCATGAAGGTTTAGCGTTCTAAATGCCTACGTGCCTCTGCCTACAGCGAGATCTAGCCAATGTGGAAGAAAGCTCCTTTAATTAAATCCAAAAGGGCTGTATAATCTAGAATAATACCTACAGCCTTTTGTGTCAGTGGCATGGGGTTGCCTTTGGGTAAAAACGTTGGTACAGAGCTCACATGCTGTCCCCATCACAGGCTTTTCCTGTGGTCCTTCATACCTGTGTTGAGCAGATCCCCCTCTCCCTTTGCTTTTGCTTCTCCATGACCTGCTCACAGCGAGCTGAGAAGGCTTTCCTTGGTGCCACCATGTGGGGCGCATGCAATAGGTATGGAATTACACGTATGCATACAAGGTCTCCTCTCTGAAATCCTCCTAGTTTTAAATTCAGTTCAAAAAGCAAACTTGCTCTGAGCCACAAGTCCCAGTTTCAACTTGAATATGGGCCACGGTTTAAAACCAGTTTTAATCTAGGTGCCCACTGCATCTCTGAGGCAGGGCAAGCACACTATGTTGTGCCCAGCGGCTTGGATCAACCTTGTAATCGCTACACTGGACTGCTTCAGGATGGGGCGTGAATTTCCAATATCGGGTCTGGGTTCCCCCGAGCCGTGAACCTTGTGTTGTCATTTACACCTATGGAACCAGCTGTGAAATACTCTTCCCTGGTTTTCCCATCTCCACTCTAGTTTGCACAGATGAAAGCAACGCAAGATGTGCAAAAAGAGTCCCAAAGCAAACAGGACCTTGCGCAGGAGGACACTGGCCTTCGGTTACAGCAAGGCAGGAGTCTGAATTCCTCCTTAAATCTGGTCCAGTACAGAGTCAAGCCCTAGAAGAGAGGAAATTGTGCTTGACAGATGCAATCATATGCAAATGGCTGTAGAAGAGGGGAAATTATCATCTACAAACATTGGGCAGAAATTCCATCTGCCGCCGCCTCAAGAAGGGCTCTTAATAAATTCTGAGACAGCAAAGTGACACACATCTTAATCAAGACTTAATCCATGGAATTAATTCACTGCGCGTTTCTGCATAATTCCGAGAGTAATGCTAAAAGCCACAGCAATATCAGCAGCAGATGGACTCCCCCTACTCCATGCAAAGGTATTAAAGAAAACACAGCCCCTGTCACATCACTTCGTGTACGTACACATGGCAAAAAGCAACAGGGCTGTGCCCTGCTGCTGCCAGGAGCTTGCACAGCCAGCGGACATCAAAGGTCAGGCTCGCAGCGAGGTGGAAATGGAAACCAGCCTCACGGCAAAGATGGAGCCCTGGCCACTTCTCTCCCATAGGAGAGGAGAAGCCCGGAGCAAGGCAAAGGACGGTGAAACCAGCACAGGGTCCCTTCATTAGATGAGCTCTGATTGAGGCCAGTGTCGAGACAGATTCATCGGCATCCAGGAAAGGCTGGGGATGGAGGTCAAGAGAAGGGGAGAGTGAGGGGAAGCTGCTGGGGGTTCTGTGAGTGAGATCTGCTGCAGAAACCAGGCGGATAGCCATTAGAAATGGCTCCTTGCCCTCTCGCCACGGCCTGGGAAGCATGCTGCAGGTATGGGGGGCAGCCTTGCCAAGGGCGCTGGTCGCAGCCCCGCTCAAATTGACAGGAGGCTTTAGACAGCTCTGAAAATACATTCTTAGTCACTGTCATCCACCTCCAAAGGAGGTGCAACAGCTATGTGATTAATCTCTTGTTTACATGTCTAAATGCTAGCGCAGTCCAGACGAAATACTGCCTTCAGCAGGCTCCATCCCTGACACACGTGGATTTGAGGGGCCAGGCAGTCCTTCACCAGCTAGAATCCAGTCTTCACAACTGTCCGCCACCTGCAGTTTGGGAGTCCCAAATGCCTGGTCCAAACCCCCTAAACCCAGGGGTCCCAGATCCCAGCATGGTGCCTCAGCTGCTGTTGTGCTTTGGAGCGAGAGGCTCCCTCACTGAGAAGGTGAGGTACTAGCTGGGGTGACTGGAGCTTCAGGAGCTGCAGTGGTCCCCTCGAAGCGGTCCAGCCTGTGGGAGCCATTACACCTGCATTGGTGGCAATGCATCATCCCGCGTATGGCAGGGTTATGATCCGAAACTCAGGTTAAGGGCTAACACAGGGCCAGCTCACCTTTCCATGGTGATGTGGCTAGGCTTGTAGCACTTACTGCTTTGTGCCTGCCTCTTCATGAGTGTCCAGCATGGTCCAGAATAAAGTGGTGCTCTCAGCCGAGCTCTTCTGGGCAGTACAGGTGGAGGGTGCAGGGCCCCCCCCACCCGCCCCGAGAAGAGTGTGATGAGAATGATCATGGGACAGAGAGGTGTGGAAAGAAGTGGTAGAGGAGTCCCAGTGGTGTCTGCTGGTGTGGGGAGCAGCACTGCCAGCTTCCCAGCTGGGATGCTTTCAGCCAGGGGAGGTGGCTCACGGGCACAGGATGGTCACTTGAGGGGACACCGGGAGCCTTCAGCCAGGATGACCTAAGGCTGGAAGTGAGCTGCTGCTGCAGCCAGGATCACTCACTGCCGGGCACCCAAGGGTGTGTAATGCGATTCCCGTGTTAATTCAGGCTCCAGGGATCCTTATGTACCCTAAAGGAGTCCACTTGTACTGCCTGGGTCCCTGCTGATGGCAGCGGCTGTGCAGGCAGAAGTGCCTTCCTATCAGTGCCACGCACAGGAGTGCTTTTCTTCTGGGATGTGTGCATGTACATCGGCATTAGTGCTCTCTGGAAAGCTTTACTTGGGCTCTACTGTTTGTGGAGAAGGGAGAGAGAAAGAGGAGGGAAGCTGGGCAGGGAGGATGGGAGAGGTGGGATGTCTGGGGAAGGTGCTAACAGCCCTTGGCTGGCCCAGAACCACTTCCTCAGATCTCCGTTACACAGCATGCTCCTGGCGTTGCTATTTCAGTCTGAATGTCACCTATAAATTGGAGGCTCTTTCTCTGAAGGCTGCAAATAGAAGTGTCACTAGATGATCTTTGATTTATAGGGAAGCTCAGCAGAAAGCCCGGCATGTCCATTTTCCAGCCAGGAAACTCAAAGGGGTCCAAGGATCACACAGGGATCCTTTGCTTTTCCTAGACCTTTCCTCAAGGGTTGGCAAGTCCCTCTTAGAGGGGGTGGGGAGAAACCACACACAGAGATTCATCTCCCTAATCACCCTTGCTGCTTTTTCAGATTCCTCCTCCTCCGCCACCCATCCCTGCCCCATGGATTTCAACCTGCTGGCAGACGCAGAGGCTCGCAGCCCAGCCTTGTCTCTCTCGGACTCTGGGACCCCTCAACACGAACACAGCTGCAAAGGGCAGGACCACAGCGGTGAGTGCAAGAGAGGCCCTGACCCATCCTTGCGGGTGAATCCGGGTGGCCAGTGGCATGCAGGAGCTGGCTGCAGTCCTTCTGGGGGCACACTGAGCTTCCTCTCATACCGTGAACCAGCACAGTGCCGCGGTGGCACGGCCATGCCAGTAGGCATGGGGAAGACATAGGGGTGCATATCGCAATGACAGCCATCGGGAGGGCGAGAGCACCATCCTAGTGATGGGTTTGCCTGGCCCCAGCTGCAGGAAGCCACCGCTGACAGAGGGCACAGCCCATGGCTGGCAGGAGTCAGGCAAGCCGGGTCACTGCCCAACCAAAATTTTATTGTATTCACCTAATCTGGGTCCCCAGAGCAGGAGAGCTCTCCCCACAACATGGGAAATCTCATCCAAGGCGCAGAAGGCTACACCTGGTTATAAACTACCCCCTGATTTTTTTAAAAACTCCATTTAAATTGCTTAGGTTGAAACTTTCCATGATACGGGTTAACCTTGGGCTGAATTTTCCTGGTTCAGGCAGTAAGAAGGAAGAGAAACCACTGTCTTGCCCCTGCTTTAATTGAAAAGCCTGGTCACCTGTGCCGTCGTGCAATGCTTCCTGTCCCAAGAAGATGCCTCTGACCATTCCCGAAGGCTGGACAAGCCCCAAGCCAGCCACATTCTTTATCCAGCTCTGAAGAAGAAACCACCACCATTCACACCTACTCAGAAATCAGCCACCAAATGCTGTGGCTTCCCCTGGATTTTGCGTCTGTCCCGTGACTGCTCCATCCCTTGTTGCTCTGGACACGGCAGGACAATGCAAAGCTGCCACTGCCAGCGCGAGGAGAGGCGAGGGCCCGGTACAGATGGCTGCTTCCGCGTAAAGACTCCAGGCTCACTCGTGTACAAAAGCTAATAAGCATAATGACGCAGATTAAAATTCCCCAGAGTAAATATCATAAAGGGAGTTACGCTGGGATAACTATGGTCAGAGAATCCACCCGCCGAATTCCCCACCGCATGCGTACCTTAGTTGGGCACATCCCCAAGCTCAGCGGCTCCTTGTCAGCTGCTTTGGATGCACGGCGGTCGTCTCCATTCAAGTGGCCTTCCCGATCAAGCCCACCCTGGCACGCCGCAGAACTGCCAATTTAGGAGCTGACTTTTTTTTCCATTAGGCGTGAGCAGCTAATTCCAGCTATGACCGCAGTCGTTTCATTGAGTGGGCGAACGTGCACGAGATATATTCCACAACCTATTTTGGGTTGACAATAAACGCTGGGTGCCTGGCTACGTCACTCCCCGCTGTCTTTAACGGTCTAGAAATAAAATGGTTCTGGGAGGTAGGTGTTTGCCAGCGCTACCTGCACGCACAGGCTGGCAGCTTGTGCCTTCGCACCAGAGAGGCTGATGGCAGCTACGTGTCATCAGTGTCAGGCAGAGCAGAGAATGCCATGAAGGTCTGCGTGGGATGGGGCAGGGCTGCACTTCTGGCACTTCTTGCCTCTCCTCAAGAGAGCAGCCACTCCCCTTCTCCTCCTTAGCTCTGCTTCCTTCATCTGCAGAGTAAGAGATCCCAAGGAAAGGAGCACAAACCTTGCGTGACTGGGCCCAGCTCTTGGAGATCCCCAGTGTCCTCCGATGGTGTGTTGTGGTTGGTGACACCCCCTTCTATTAGGTTTCATCAGGCAGCACAGGTCAGGGGGAGAGCAAGGGTGAGGAGGGAGGAGGTGAGGAACTGCCCTGGATCTCCCCATATTCTGCTCCTCAGCATGGATTCAGGGCACCCACAGGGTCCATCTTGCTGCAAAGAAGCAGAAATGGAGATGACACTCCCTGTAAGCAATGCTCAGGAAGAGCCAGAGGTAGCAGGAATGGAAACGGAGGGGACAATAGGAGGAACATGTAGCTGCAGAGATTTTTCCCAGGCTCAATGTCAGGATTCCTACACCTCCTTGGACTTCACAAGATTTGTAGAAAGTTCTACACCAGAAGATGCAACATACTGTGTGAGCTCTTCCACCCAGATGCAGCCCATAAGTCAGCAGTACCTTCGCTCCATTCTCCTTCCCTCTTGGTATAGTTTCTTCCTGCATGAAGAAGGGCAGTCCCGAGCAGGAGCTCCGGATTAGGGCACAGCCTCCTGCTTCGCAGCAGCCCCTTCCAAAATCTGCATTTGTCAGGGGCTCCTGTGGGAAAATATCCCCCATAAGCATCAGGCTCTTAATTAACCCAGACTTAGCAGGTGAACAAACAAACCAAGTGTCCCTTCATCTGAGCCATTCCTAATAACTAGCTCAGACGTGGTGGCATCACTCCCCTTTTAATCTGTTTTAGGGATGAATAATGTGGGAATCTCCCTCTTCCAGCACTGGTTTAGAGCACAGAGCTATAGAAATCAGATTTACCTCCTTGGCAAGAATTACTACAAAAAAGATCCACGTTAAGAGCACGCTTCCAAGAGTTCTGCTGAATGTGGCATCCCCACATGAAGATGCTCATGGGCAGGAGGAGAGAACCACAAGACCACAGCCAGCTCCTACCGTTCCACTTGTCAGGTCTTATGGCTTCGCCTGTTTCAAGAGTGCAGTGGGAAGGTTCTCAGGCAGGTACATACTGGATGGAAACACAAGCTGGTCCTGGCACTGGGAACAGGAGACGGCACCTTCCTGCTCAGCAGAACCAGCTTGTGCCCCGCTGCTGTGAGCGATAGGCAGCTCGCTCTCCTTGCATTCGCTTTCCTGCTGGTCGATAGGATTAAATGTGCCACAGAAGCGGAGGCAGCTGCTGGGGAGCCTGTGGGGAACCACGTTGCTTCAGTCAATGCAACGAATTCCCATAGAAACAAACCTTTACGGACTGCACCCAGGCTTTCCGCCTCAAAGAGCGAGTGCCTCTTCTGCAAATGCTCGCTGTGACTCCAGCATTCCTCCCTTTGGAGGAAGGCAGGAGCAAGGAGGGTTTTCCCAGGAACAGCGGGGGGAGGTTTCTGAATTAACACGCTACCACAGGAACAGGGTAGTGGCACCAGGTTCCTGGGACAGGAGCATCTCCCAGGGCCAGGCTCCATTAAAGCACCTGCTGTTGGGTACAGCACTGCCCTGCAGCAGAGTCCTTTTTCCGTCAGGGTTGAGGTCCTTTTTAGCCTCTCTTAAGCTCTCTCTTTTCCATGTAGCTTTTATGGGGCATATTTTTCCAGAGCACATGCATCTGGCTTGAGGAACCCTTTTTGTCCTCGCCCAGCTGCACTCCAGGTTACTGTTTTCTTGCCTCCCTGCTTTTTAAGGGGCTGTAAAAGACACCTTCCATGTTTGGATTTTTCTGGACTTTGAAGTTTTTTAAGCTAGCTTCCACTTAAAAACCACAACCAAACAAAAAATCCTTTTAATCTGAATCTCAGCGGAGCGATGCCAGGATTTTTTTTGAAGGTTCTTCTCCCAGATGCAACAGTTTGGCAACTGTTTGCAATAATTTATACTTAGCTTAGCTGAGTATTTCCCACTGTAAAAGAACACCTCCTCTCCCTGCTGTAAACCTGATTTTCAGTTTGAACTGCTTCACCTTGCTTCTAGTTCGGAGGAAAGAGGAGGTGAACATCAGATATTATTTCTTTTCCCAGGAATCATTTTCTTCAACGGTGACTTGTCTCCGTTCCCAGCGGAATTAAGCATGAGCTGTAGCTTTCCTCCCTGTAGTTGTCCCCCACAGATTGCCCAAGTGCTCAAATGCGACATTTTCTTTTGATGATGGAAGATATTTGTATTTGCATTCTGCCCCTGTTTGCGGAGTACCAGGAGAGGCCGGGGCACATGGAAGTACCTGGGTGCCCACCTCCAGCCACCACAGCCCAAAGCTCAGCGTTAAGGCCTTAATGCCTAGGAGGAGGCTGAGCTGTGCTTTTCAGTTAGACACCAGTGCGAGCACTGGAGAATTTCAAGATGTTCATTTAAGGGGCAACGAAGTGAAAGACACTGCCTCTAGAAGAGGGATCTCCCAAGTGAGGAGGGAGGGCAGGGGCAGAAGGACATGGAGATGCTGGAGTACTTCATGGTAAGGTCTAAGAGAGGCCTTTTCCCTACTTTTTAAAAATAAAAATATGTGCACCTAAATAAGAAGGTAGAGGAGTAAGAAGGGAGGAAGGCTAAAAGTTGTGCTCCTCGGGTTTAGTTAATTTAAGAACCTCAGCTTACTAACACTGGCACCTTGCTGTGTCATAAGTGGCAATTTCCGATCAGTTTTTCTAAAGGGCGCCTGAGGCAGGGAGTTCTAAAGCAGAGTAGGAAACTGCTGGCCTGGGCAAGTTCTGCCACTGTCGCCCATCTTAACTGCGACAAATGAAAACCAGAGACTGGAAGTTTGGAGAATCCAAATCCAGTCACTTAGAAGCTGACATCCGTTACAGCAGTTAAATGATGGCAAGCCGTGCTGCAGCAAGGGTCCAGTGGTTTTGGTGCAGGATGGATGCCTGCTCGGAAGGGTGAGGGAGGGAGACGAGACCACTCCTGTGGGTGCAGCTGCAGCTGCTGGTGGCGACAGCGGAGGGGGACCTCGCTGAGCATGTGCTGGTTGCCCCAAGGATGGGCTCCCCAAATGCATCCAAGCCCCTGAGTTAAGTCAGGGGATCTCTCCCGTCTCTGTTTCTCACACAGACACTGAGAAGTCCCAGCAAAACCAGACGGACGACTCCAACCCTGAAGACAGCTCGCTCAAGAAGAAGCAGCGGAGGCAGAGGACGCATTTCACCAGCCAGCAGCTCCAGGAGCTGGAAGCCACTTTCCAGAGAAACCGTTACCCAGACATGAGCACCAGGGAGGAGATTGCAGTCTGGACCAACCTGACAGAGGCACGAGTCCGGGTAGGACTTCAGCCCTTCCACCTTCCCAGGCCCAAGCTCGCGGGGAGGAAGCTGGCTGTGGTACAAGCCACCAAGCTGTCCCCAAACTAAGGAAGGAATTAGGGGCCTTAGAAAATTTCCCCATCTCTTGAAAAGACCTCATCAGGTTCTACACCTGAGATTTGACACATCCAGCCACACACATATGCCGTGCTGGTGGTGCCTTCCCCATCCAGTGCCACCTTCAATAACACAGGGAGATGCGAAGACCAGGCTCTGCCCCACAGAGCCCCACCAGCTGGCTGCCCTGACCCAGCAGACCCCTTCCTTGCAGTGCCATTGTCCACCAGCCTTAGCCTTGCTGGGGTTCCCAAACCACTGTGCAGTCACAGGCATATCATGGCAGGGCTCCAGCTGGAATGAGAGCTTCTCTCTGCTACTAGAAATATGAGTTAGCAGCACTATGAATAGCCTTCCAGCAGCTTCCACGCTCTAGGAAATTATATTGTTTGAGTCCCTCCAACACTAACAGATTTTCCTGTTAGAAGACAGACTTCTAATGGCCCACCCCAAGCTGGTCCTGAGGTGAAGTCAAAACGAGAGAGGTTATTTCCTCCACTCAGCACCTCTCAAACCACATCCCTAAAATAGTTTTCTCTCAAGAGACACAACCCCAACCCCTCCTCATGGGCTGTAGTCACTTGGAAATACAGCAAGTATTTCGTCCCTTTTGCCCTATATAAAGGGCATCCATTTGTTGAGTGAGGTGAGTTATTCTCTACGTTGTTAAATGGCAGTGGTTGGGTTTTGATCTAGGTGGTGATTCTTCCTGGGAGGTGACCCTGCAGCCCAGACATCTTGCTGCAACCCTTTCCTGATGCTCAGCCTCCCAGCTCCCTGGGAGCAACCCCGACCCTTCAACAGCTCTCGCCTTGCTGGGCAAAGACACCCTTCCAGGGACAGCCCAGAACAACTCCCATCCCCTCCCTCTCTCTCTCACAGGTCTGGTTCAAAAACCGCAGAGCTAAGTGGAGGAAACGGGAGAGGAACCAACAGGCCGAACTGTGCAAGAACAGCTTCGGGGCCCAGTTCAACGGACTGATGCAGCCTTACGATGACATGTATTCCAGCTATTCCTACAACAACTGGGCCACCAAGGGGCTCGCCACCAGCCCCCTCTCGGCCAAGAGCTTCCCGTTCTTCAACTCCATGAACGTCAGTCCCCTCTCCTCCCAGCCCATGTTCTCCCCACCCAGCTCCATCGCCTCGATGACCATGCCTTCATCCATGGTCCCTTCTGCAGTGACCGGGGTACCGGCCTCCAGCCTCAACAACCTGGGAAACATCAACAACCTGAACAGCCCGAGCCTCAACTCCGCTGTCTCATCCAGTGCCTGTCCTTACGCCTCCACAGCCAGCCCCTACATGTACAGGGACACATGCAACTCCAGCCTTGCCAGCCTGCGGCTGAAGGCCAAGCAGCATGCTAACTTCACCTACCCGGCTGTGCAGACGGCAGCTTCCAACCTGAGCCCTTGCCAATACGCCGTGGACAGGCCTGTATGAAGGGCTGCCCTCCGCCAACCAGGGACTTGACCTTAGCCTGACAAAAGGAGACCTTTAGCCCTACAACAGCGTACGTCCTGCAGAGAATGAGAGTGAACACGAGAGAGCAAGAAAGTGAGAGAGAGCGAGAGCGAGCGGCGAGCAGGCAGACGGACCTCCATGAAGATTTGTCTAACTATTGTATGGTGAATTTTGACTGTCTTTCCCCTCCCAAACCCCTTCCCCTCTTGCCCACCAAACCTCCTCCTTTGTGGTAAAGAAACCAAAACAGTCTACTGGAAGCCCCATGGGGAAGTAGGAGCCCCAACGTGCGGGGTGCCTAACCCAGGGACCGCAGAACCAAGTGTGTTTCTATCTGCCCCTCCGAGCCCCGCAGGGGTGAGCTCCCCAGATCCCTGGGACAGCACGGGCAGCCAGACACCAGCCCTGCAGGGAACAGCCAGGGACAGGGCAACGTGGGGGACGCCATTCGGTGCTCGGCTGACTGCTTCTACCTGCACACATGCGAGGCTTCAGTTAGAGGCGTCTTGCCCACTTATTTATCACACAGCCAGTAAGGAAAGCCTTGTCTCAGTCAATTGGCAACTCTCTTTATAATGCAGATATGTGCATGGCCCTTCAGACTTGAAGCCTTTAGGAACTGGGAGTTGTAAGGATATAAATTATGTGTGTGTATATATATATCATATATATACAAATACATATATAGACATTAAAATAGGCTTTTTTGTTTTGTACAGGAAATAACCTACAAAGTAGACCTTAAAACCAAAAACCCTGTAAAGCAAGCACACCCACCGAGGCAGTGTCCTGCCTGTCATGCTTTACTGCTTCAGTCATTTCCAGTCAGACAGGAACACCTTTGCCAGTGTACATCCAAAGCCTCCCCTTTTGCAACAATCAGCTCCCCCTTGCACATCTCCTTCCCTCCCCTTCTCCAAATCCCATTTCCAAAAAAGATAATAAAATAAAATAAAAGTTGGCACAATCCCTTTAAGGCTTCTGCCTGTCTGGTTATTGAGAGCATGAACCTGCGTCTGAAGGCTCAGAAGTCAAGCACCAGCAGCCCAGGCGAGGGCCAGGCGAGCATCCTTGGGAGCGCCAGCACGAGGCAGCCCAAGTTGAAACAGGGGCCTGAGGTTTGGAGGAGCCATCTCTGTTCCTCACTTACAAATCAAATGCCTGGCTCCTCAGGACAGCCGGAGCCTGCAGACACAGTACAAAGGGGAGAACAAGCACCCTCCCTGCTCCCTGCCTGCGGGCACCCACTGCGGCAGGAAGGTCGAGCCTCTCCTGGCTCGGGCTTCCCCACCGTGCTGGATGGTGCCAGTGCCTTCGGGCTCCTGGCAGCCCAGGGCAGGGAGCCCCCCCGGCACTCCTGCTCCAAACGGCAGTCCCCTGGGGAGAGGCCGGCTGCAGCAACCTGCCCTGCTGTCCTGACCCTGCCCAGTTTCTGTGGGGAAAGCTGTAAAACCGAGGTGGCTCTCCTGAGATGTACGTGCCCCAGGGGGACGTGCTGCTTCAGCAAAGGCAGGGGGATGCAGCAGGTTCCTCCAAGAGCCCAGGAAAGCTCCATGTGCAGCAGGGAAGCAGGACATCCCGACCCAGGGCAACCTCCGTTCCCTTCGTCCCCCCCACACTCCAAGGGGAAAGCACACCCCTAATGTTTTACTTTTCTCCTAGGGAAAAAAACAAAGCCAAAACACATCACCACAACAAGCTATCTTACTTGGATGAATAGGACAGGCAAACCTGGCACAACCCAGGTTTCTGCAATGTTGTTAGCATGCAGAGAGGAAGCAAGTTCTTTGCTAAGAAGGAATCCTCCCTAGGACACAGAGATCCCTCACAAGCAAAGCATATGAACCACTCGGTCTTTGCCAAAGCCTATTCCACAGGGAGCAGCTGCTGCTGGAGGTATTGGTGAGCAGATGCTGAAAGCAGTCGCAGATGTCAGCCCAGCTTCACTGTAACAAGATTATTCTTTGCTCTGAGCTAATCTAAAATGAGGGAGCCAAGTTACCCTGCACTGAAACAGCTACCACTGGAAGCACAACCACCATGTCTGCAACGTACATTCAAATAAATATCTAGAACATAGATGCAGCGCATCCGAGACAAGACCATTCATTGTCACTTGGATCCTACCTTGCCACTGGGCACCAGCGCTGCTGAGGTAGCTTCAGTGGCTAGTCTCTGTGCTGTCCTGGAGCCTCCATCCAGCAGCCTTCCACCAAACACATACCATTGGGCTTAACTCCCTTCTCCACCACGGCTCTTCCCCCTGAGGGACAAAAGAAGGGCCTGGGCCTCTCTTTAATATCATCCCCTCCACTGAGCCTGACTCACAGCTGAGTCCAACTCCTCTCCCTGATAACCCAAACCAGGTGGTTCCATAATCCTCTCCTACTCCTTGATGAAGGACCTGAGCTCTTTGCATACCTGATCCTTCCCCTCCACCCCTTCCACACACCCTGCCCCTCCACCTAGTGCTGATCTCAAGCACAGGTGGGAACAGAGCAAAGCCAGAACAAGCATCTCTCATAAAGACCCAGCTTTGCCTGGAGAAGAAATTGAAGGGAGAATCAGTTTCCCTTTCACTTGGGTGACATGGCTATGGAGGAAAAGAAAATTCTCCCTTCTCTTCTCCCCAGCTGAAGCCAAAAGCAACACGAGTTCCTCCTTCCCTTTTAACTTGCTTTAGTAGCTGCACTTTACCTTGAGTAGTTTCTGTGTGGCTTTCGTTGTTCTCCATGTTGCTATGATGCTTGTGAAGATCCTCCACTTGTCTCACAGAGATGAGGTTCATTTGGGGTGGGGGTGCACAAGGCTGGCTACTGCTGACTGTTGCAGGATTCAGCAGATGAAAGATAAACCCAAACATACAGAGAAGAAGGCCAGCTCCAGCACACTGTTGTCATGATCCGCTGTTGGAGCCAGTGGGGAAAAGTCAAGACCTGGTTTAGGTACTGATTTTTCAGCCCGAGGTTTTCCATGCAGCCATTTCAATTAATGTTACACCAGACCAGTCTGAATTCTGAGCAGGACAGACTCAGCCAGTACACACACGGGGCAACTGGTGCATGCAAGTGTGTGGCCAGTGGTTCTGCAGGCTGGCTAGTTGGTTCAAGTTTCTCCTTCCCAATCCTATATGGAGAAGATGATGGGGTCTGTTTCTGCAGTCAGAGGTATTGCACCATGTAGGATCCAGACCAGATGGCAAAACACACACCAGCTCTGAGCTGAGAGCGCTCTGTACAATGGCACCAAACAGCTGACACAACCTCGGGAAAACCTTAAAAGCTGCAGACACCAGAGATGGTCAACAGTAAATAATGAAGTGAGCAAGTTGGCAGCAGAGAGCCCTGGGAGAGGGATCCTGCTTTCCAAATGCCGCCTGCCTTCCTGATGCAGCTGAGCACGTACAGCCTCCCACTTTCCACTCCCTCCCCATGGGGCCAGGACATGGACATCATGCTCTCTGGTCCAGCACAAATACAGCAGGCGTCCTACAGACCTTCCCCAGGACGTCCCTCTCCCACAAGTCCCCAGTACCTCCCTAGCTGTATCTCCTTGGTACTGCAACCCAAAGAAGTGGTTTTTAGCAGAGTCCTGCTTATTCAAAAGACCTGTTAGGCAAGTAACTTTGTCACTGGATACTTCCCAATCTGCAAATTTAGCAAGTGCACATTCTCCTCCATCATCCAGGTCATTAATGGAAATGCTGAACAAAACCAGAGCCGGCACAGATGTCCCTGAACTTCACTCAACAGACCCCTTCCTTTTCAACAGTGAACTGTAGATAACTCTCTGGGTATAATTATCCAATGGGTTTTGTACCCATCCAACATCCCATCTACATCACGCTTAAGAGCCACTTAAATGGCAGCCAGGGCTCTTCCTCACCATGCCCTTACCCTGCCATAGAGGAAAATCAGATTACTTTGACCAGATTCTGTTCTTGACAAAGTCCATACGGCTCCTGCTCATCTCCACTGCTTACAAGTAGTGTGATTATTTGTTCCAGCATTTTTTGGGTGATGGGTGGGTGAGCGAGAGGATTTAACGATCAGCAGTTCCTGGCTTTTGACCCCAGGCCCCATTTTGAAGGGCGGGGTACAAAGCTCGCATTTTACAGTCTCTTCATGCCTCACTGCAACCCCCCCCTGCCCCCAGCCATAGTTCTCATAGATAACAGCCCGTGTTTCTGGGATTGCTTTGCATGAAGTTCAGCATGCCCAGATGCTCTGGAAAAAATTCCATTTCTCTAAATACTCTCTTATTTGTGCTTTCCTTATTCAAGGCCAGTTTTTTACCCCCATCACAGCTTGTGCTATCCCTTTCCCCGTAGCTGTCTTTACCTAAAGGCTAACGCAAAGTGCACCCAACAGTGGGGTGTCCTCAGCGGCTCCCATCACTGTTTTCTCTCTCTGCTGAAAAGCAGCACGATGCCGTCCTCGGTTGGTCTCTTACTGTTCATACAGCAGAGAATTGCTTTCTTGCTTGGTGCCTGCTAGCTTGTACCACCATAACAGAGCCCCAAATCACAGGCTGGATGTGAACTTGCAGGTAGTAAAAACTGGGCTCAGGCAGACGGACAGCAGTGAGAGGTGGATCTAATTTCTGTCTCCACTGCCTTTTAGGCCCTGGTTGCGGCTGGGGGGGGGGGGTACGTTCCTTACCGCCCGCAGCAGCGCCGAGGCCACCCCCCGTCCCCCGCCCGCCGGTGGGAGGGGAGCGGGCCGGGCGGCGGGTGACAGCAGGGGAGCTGGTGTCACCTAGCGGCCGCCAGCACCCAGGGCAGCCCGGGGCTGCGCGGGGATCGGGGATGCCGCGCTCTTGCCGGCGCCCGGAGGGACGGGAAAAGCCTCCCGGCAAAACCTCCGCTTCTGCCGGCCCCGCTTCGCCGGCCCTTGCAGCCCGGGGCTCCCTCTCCTCCCGCCCTTGAGGCCTTCCTCTCTGCAGCAGGTCCCCTGCCCCGCCCGTGCCAGGGCTGCAGGGATGTCCTGCTCCCTGCATCCTCCCCACATCCCTCCGGCCGCCCCTAGGCCAAGCTGCTCCAGCTGCACAGGGGTCCCCAAAGGCGCCTTCAGCGGGGACCACGGCTCCCCCTCAGCAGCGACTCCCGCACGAGAGAGGCAACTAATTGCTGTGTGTGCCCTCAAAGTAAGAAAGAACAAAAATAGACAAAAACTCAAGATACATCCCCTCCAAAACAGGTCTGTTGGCTATTTCAGCTCACCGGCAACACATAGAAAAGGCTTTTCTCTTTTTCACAGGGTACCAGGAGGAGTCATTTCCACAAAGCTTCAGGGAAATAGCACTGACATGGGGAAGGAGGATGCCATTATTAGCTCCCTGAGCCCCAGCAAGCACCACCGCTTTCCTCACACCCGCAGCTCAGCGCTCCAGACAACTTACCAGCAGCAGCAATATAAAACACAGGAGAAATCAAAGTCTTCCCCTGTCTAGGTCTGGGCAATTTATTGTTATTTCTTGTTTAGCCAGAGAGAAGAGCAGGGTGAAGGGGCTGATGCTGGGCCCACAGCATGCATTCCCTGGGGAGGGCGTAGGGCAGGTGGGGTAAGGCAATCCCTCCTGGCAGTGTTGGAAAGGGAGTACCCTCCTTCTGGGAGGAGGGATGTGGCCTTTTGAAAAGCTGCAATGCCTCTTGGAGTGGGAGAGAGGGTCCCTAGGAAACACTCTCAGCAAATCCTCCTTCTGCTGGGGTGATTCCTGCCACATGAAAGGTTTTTCCTACCCCAGAAGCCTGCACAGATGGACCACCAGCAAAGAGCGCTTCCATAGGTGAACTTTTCTGGAGATGAAGAGCCCTGCCTCCAGCGCCTTGCTCTGCAGCGCTGAGTGAGGCAGTGCCGGCAGAGTGAGGGCAGCTGATCTCACCCCACACAGCAGCACCTCTGGAGCACCAAGAGCACGTCAGGCAGTTTAGGCAGAAAAGAGCAACTGTGAAAATACACCACTTCCTCAATGCTCTTGTGGTTGTGGTGATGCCTTGGCACAGCTGAGGGAGCCGTAAGCACGTGTGAGGTGAGAGCTAGTCGCTGCCTCACCGGGACCACAGCTGTCAGAGAAAGTGCCCCAAACAGTGCCATGCAGGAGAGAGGTCACCCCATTACTCCCATGTGTTCACCATCCCCTCCTCTCTGAAGAGACCTCCCAAACATGGAGGGCAGTTTATTCCTCTTCCCCAAACACCATCACCTCAGCTGCCTGCTTCTGCATTTCCCAAAGCAGGGGAAGGTGCTGCTCTCCTCCTACCCACCACCCTGGGAAGTCCAGAGCAGGAGCCCTGCTTGTCAGGGCACAGGCTGCTGACATCTCCCAGGGTGGGAAGTGTATCCCACAGCCCTGGGATAGCTTTCCAGCCCACTGCCTCGAAGGGCCAAGTCCCATTCACCAGCAGCCAGCATACCCCCAGAGGTGCTCCCAGCCAGGCTCAGGCTCCGAGGCTCATTTTGGCTTTATGAAGCACAGTGCCTTCGAGCAGCCACACGCTCAGTTCAGATGGTAAAACAGAAGCCTGGGTTTTTACCATCTCACTCTCATTTCTAGTTCCCTGGTGGTGACCAAAGTGGCTTGGGCAGCAGGACCAGCCATTGATGACTGCAGAAGGGGGAAACCCAGAGGGACACAGCCTGCCGGACACCTCGCTGTTGCTAACCCTCAGGAAGACACAGGATCAAGATGGAGAAAGCCACACTTCTCTCGCAGTTCAGAACAAAGGTCAGGTATGAAAAAGGCGTCAAATAAATCAATGCATATACGAGAGCTGTATGTATCCATACTGAGTAGAAAAGGTGCTGATCTTGATGTAATTTCATATTCTTGACCTGGCATCAGTAGTGAAATTTTTTCATTTTGAAGTTACTTCATGGCACATGAACAAGAACCATGCCTCTCCTAGAGGTGGTCTGTCCATCTGTCTCTTAGGTGGTGGCACATTCAGTTAAGACGCAGGAGGAGCTTGTGACCACAGGTGTTTGGTACCACCTGAGCAGGCAGCTGGCAGCCCTCCCCAGGCGTCCCTGGCAGAAGAGAACCAGAGCAGCACATACAAAGAACATAAGCAGAGAGCAGGGATGATGCCCCCAGCATCCTCCTAGATAGCTGTCTTGCCTAGTAAAGCATAGCTTCGTCTGGCAGGATGAAATCTCACCTGAGCAATCCAGATGTAGCTGTGACATTCCCATTATCCTCTTTTCTCCCAGATACCAAATACACCCGTCTGCACTGCCAGCTCTTGGGTGGGCTAGCACGCAGGCAGCTGCCAAGCCCAGTGCCTGGTCACTGGCACTGGCCTCAGAACCATCCACTGTTGGACTCAGGGTGGTTTAGAAGCTGACATGCAATGACATGCAATCTAAGTGATTTGCAAATAAACAGCTGAACTTATTTCCACGCATCACAGTGAATGGCACAGAGCTCAGCTGCTGCAGGTGAATCAGCAGAGCCCCAGCAATGCTTCACACACAACTGTTCTCATTCAGGAACATCAGGGCTGCAGTCCTGAACCAGTGGGAGAGAGGGACTTCATCCTTCTGTACTCCAGATGATCTGGGAGAAGACAGAGACCCTACGGAGCAAAAGGCTCCAACACCTTTGATCTGAGCCCATGATGGCTAGGTAGGACCTGAAAGAGAAAGGACAATTTCCTGAGGACCGTGAAATAAGGCTGTGGATCCTTCTGGAGAGGGGGATTCCCGTTATATTGCTTCTACAGTGTTCTAGAAATAAATCTTATTTGAGGTAGCCCTAAATACATTAAATGCTCATTTAAAGCTCAAATTGCTACTTACAACAAGAGTTTCAGTTTTCTGGTAAAGATTCGCTTTTTCGCAAATACACACGGTGGGAGGACTGGTTTCTGACATGGTGACTGAGCATCACCTATAGTCTCATTTGTCCTGTGGACAAGACTATAAGAAAATTGATTTTTACCCAAATATCACATTTTATACCCCAAGTCTTAAACAATTCCCTATACCAGGACAGTAAGCAACAAATCAACTACTTTACTGGTAGATAGCATGTTTGAGTTCTGCCAGGTCTGAAGAGCACGTAGGTGTTTGTTAAAGACTCCAGATACTCTCCAGAACGAGTAACAGCATGCCAAATCCTGGTAGGATCCAAAACGCAGGAAGCGGTTTCTAGGAAGACAGAGTAGATAATCTCTTTCCCAAGGATCAAACAGGCAAATTAACAAAAACTAAGCCTTGGGAAAAATAAAGAACAACCAGCATCTATGGCTCCCTGGCCTTGCAGATCAATCAATTCCATAGCAAATGGCACAAAAAAGTCTTTACAGAGCAGAAGGATTTGAATGCGGTGCATGCATAGGGGGAGACAAGAAAGCAGCTACGCTAACTAGGACAGTGGCAAAACATCAGTGTGGGGGACAGGGACAGCGTGGGCATCGAGGTCTTCACTTGCTTGTTGGCTAGCTGACTCTGTAGTTGTCCTGTCCCTACCTGCTAACAGCGTTTCCCAAGCAGGACAAAAATCAAAGCAGGCCCACTGAATGGGAAGAGGAGGCCTCTCAGAAGGGACTACTTGGAGTCCTTACTAGTGCTCCAAGTTATGTCTTGCTCTCTGACCTAGTTGCTCTTACCACTGTGAAAGATCGCCAAAGAGAAAATAACAAAAGGGACAGCTAAGGTCCTAAGGGTTAAACAAAACGATGGTGACATCAAGAGCTGTTAACCAAAAGATGTTGAAATCTGCAATCACCCTTTGAATGAATGCTATCGCGGCTCTAAGCTAAGGGTTACAAATCCCATATGGAACACCAATGATGAAAATCACCTCTAAGAAGCTCTCTTGTTGGTTTTGTGGTAGCTTGTACCATTTACTAAACCTTTTGTTCTTTAAAGCCTGTAAGCAGGCCCACTGGTGTTTGGAAACAGTGATCAAGACAAGTGCATTAATTGAGCAGCTGGGCTTTTACCTAGAGTTGCTCTGTCTTCAAACTTCATTCTGAAAACAACAGTTGAATATACATACAAATCCAGAGAACGTGAGATTAGCAGAGAATTTGTCAATTTAATTCCTCAGTGTCTGTTTCACAGTTGAAAATTTAGAGGCTGAAGGGGGTCAGTCTGACTAGCTAACAAGTTCTTGAACAAACACATGTACAAAAATCCTATTGAAGGACTTCTAATTATGATCAAAGGTGTCCTTTAAACAACCTGATCAGCTACATCTTTATCACAGAAGTCTCAAAACTCAGGCTGAGTTTAAGAACCTCTACAGACATTCATGCATGTACCTATTTGTGTTTTCTGAACTGTTCGTTAAAGAGAGACTTTGTACAAAACAACATTCAGGATTTCTCAGCCAAAACAGGCCCAGTGCTTTAAACAAGAGTAAAATAAGCCACAGAACAATAACAACATTATTGCATTAACCAAATTGTCATCATGAGCCTACGTTGGTTATGGTGTGGAAGAGCTCTCCACCCTGCATTCTCAAACATACAAAGCACCTTCTCCTTTGCTAAGCCAAACAGAGAAGCCCCAGGGTCATTCATGCAGCCAGACCTTGCCAGTGGCTCTATGTTGGCCCCTCTCCACTTCATTATCCTCCTGCGCCAAAGCCCAATTAAGTCATCTGCACTTACAGTTAGTAGAAGTTACACCAACACCAGACACACATACTCTTTCCACCAGTTGAAGTCTATCAAGGCTGCAGAGTCTTGGCCTATTTGCCAATCCCAGGCAAAGTTGTGAGAGCAAAATGGAAGTTCAGCACTTTGCTTTGTAAAACCCACTGGCTACAGAAGTGGGACTAAAATGCTGTTCCTGTAACCGCAGCAGAAAGGGCTCATTTCTGTCTTTTCACCAAAACAAAACAGTCAGCATTCATCCTACTTGATTCTGTCCCAGGGACTACTTTGATCCCTGGTAAGGCTTTACTCGCCGCTGCCAGCTACTTGCTTTCTTTTTTCATCTTTTTGGAGAACCCCTCATGAAAGCTCTTTGGAAAGTCCTCCTAACAAGAGCCCATGCTCCTTTATTCAGCGCCGACCTAATACAGTCAGAGGATTCCTTGGTTGGCAAGGTATGACCTGTGAAGAAGGACAGTCTTCAAGCCTTTGGTTTGACTTTTGGGGTTTTTTTCCAACCCATTCGGGCAAGACTTGCTGTAATACAACTTCCTTGATCAGACTCAACCTCTTCTTAAAATACAGGCGCTACTGGGAAACCATGGATGGGTTGTAATCCAAACACTGAGCTGTGAAACGTGTCTGCGTGCTGCCCAAAAGGTCTGCAGTTGTTTCTTCAGCTCCTCCCCGCTTCCTCACCCAAGCTACAGGCAGGGAGAGGGTGGCCCATTTGACTCCGAGGAGCTAAGGCTGAACGAGAAAGCAGCTTTGCATCCAGAGCCAAGGCCTGAGGGAACGCACACAGGTCTGGAAGTGGGGGTATTATAAAAACATGTTTCTTCTGAAACAAGAAGGCGGCCCTGAAGGCCACCTCAGCCAGACCTGGGACAAGAAGGGGGATGTTTTTACCGTTAGGTAGTTGCAGGCAGACTCGTGCCCAGCTCCAAGGGCTCTCCTCCCCACCAACTCCAGACCTGTGCTACTTATAACTTCTCATCCCAGCCACGCTGCTTACAACTAATTATTTCACATTTCCTCTGAAGTGCCTCCTGGCCTGATCGTAATTCAGCCAATTTTTTTTTTTTAAACTATCTGCAGTTACTCTCAGCTTTGTTCATTCATCTCCTGCCAAAATATGTCTTTAGCACCATCCCTCACTCTGCTGATCCAGGGGGCAAGTGAGAGAGAAAAGAGAGCAAAGTAATTAATTTTTAAGTTCACCTTTTGCCAATCTGTCTTTTGTTCTTGCTGAGGCCCTCAGCTTCTTGCCAGTTTAGTTTTAGTGAAAATTAACCACTCAACCCTTCTTCCCAGTCAGTTTAGACTTTAAAAAGACTGGCCTTACTAGCAGTCCATGCACTTCATTGGTGGGTTGAAGGCACAGCCATTAATGTTTCCCTGCCTAGAGTCCAAAATCCAGCCTCTGTTGAACTCGTATCATTCAGATTATAACACTGAGTTTACTACTTGCAGAGCATGTAACGTTGTTTGTATATTTTCTCCTCTTTTTTAGCAAGATACACAGCTTAATCTGTATTGCCTTCAAGATTGGGTTAGCTATCATTCTTTTGTTACCTGGCATACTTTTCTAAGAGCAGACATTAGATATAAGGGGCTGCTTTTACCCTTGTGAACACTACCATTCTGTGCTCAGTAATTCTGATACCGTAAGCCAGCGATTAAGGACTCTCTAAGACTCAATTTTGGAGTGTTAGAAAGCAGACATTCTTCATTGCAGCGCTGGGCACACAGGGGATCACTCCGCCTAGTGTGCGTGCCGAGTTGCTCAGCTACACAGGTTATAAGCAATCAGAATTTACGTATTAATTACATTTCCCAGAATGATTAACATATTCATATTATCACCTAGAACTCATTAATATATGTAAATGTCCTTAACGCATGCGCATCCATGTCCATTGGTGGTCTTCCAGGGTCCTCTGGTGGTCGTCAATAGTCTTCCTCACCATGTCCACTGGTGAACTCGATCTTCGCGCATACTCAGTTCGTCTTTTGGCTTAGTTTGCAACTCCTCTTCTCACAAAAACTAGCTTATTGTAGCATCTCTCTCTGTCTATTCTACTCAAGGATACAATGTCTCAAGACTTCCTTTTATTCAACTAAACCTAGCAGATATCTAACCCATCCGCTTACAAAGCATTTCAAACTCAGCTACGTTGTTCCAGTAAGGAGGGAACCATATGTTCTTTTTCACTCAGTATCAGTAAGGCCTGCGGGACCTTCCACCCCAGTGTTTTGTGCTGTTCAAGGCTACTGTAGCACCAGCGACTGTATCAACTCCTCCATACTCCCTTGTTCTCTCAGATTTCATAAAAGCAAAAAGTCATCTTGTTTTCTCTGAACTACTGCTAAATGGTTCTACACATCACTCTGAGCACACCCACCTCTTCTCAATCAAGCAGGATCACTCTGGCCTTCCAGGATTGCCAATCATGGAAGAAAACTCAACTCTGCAAAGCTCTTTACTGAGATTGCTGAGTTTTACACCAGCATGAAGTTTGATCGCGGAAGAGCTTGCCTTACAAGAACACATATAACTGAATTCAAAGGAGATGGGTTAGTCAACCACATCACTAGCATAGCACTGATACAAATTTATTATTAACTAATAATTCAAAAGTTTTCCCTAAGACTGCTACACAGCCATTACTGCTACAGCCACCACCAAGAGCAGCTGTAACAAGCTGAGAAGAAGCCAGGCCCAGCTGCATCCCACCTAGAATCTTTTATAGCAGCAAGTAGAGTGGCCCTGTTGGGGGTAAAGAGGCTCAGCTGGAGGGTCAGAGGCATCTTACCCAACAGCAGTCCCTGGGCAAGGCTGAGAGAAGAAGGAGGAGCTTTCTGAACCCAAATAGTCCCATCAGCTGTTGGGAGCAATTAGCTGCCCTCAGCTGTCCTGGGAGGCATGGTGCCAGGTCCCCAGCTGGCTGGGTGGTGCAGGAGCGCTCATGGTGTGTGTAATGTCACCCTGGCGTTTGCAAGTCTTTGGGGAGCCCTTCCAAAGCACAGCTTGGGAGGGACCATGGGTCTTTCTGTTGTTTGAGATCATGCCTTGCCCGAGCGCCCGGGAGAATGGCTGCTTTCCATTGCCCTGCCTTTGGGGCTTGCTTCCTTCCCTCTCCAGACAAGCAGGGGCTGGTGTAATGATAATTCCCTGTTCCTGGGAACAGGGGTGGTTATAGGTATGAGGAGCAAGCCCTGCTGTGCAGCTCCACCTGCTGTGACACAGCCCCAGGAAGGTCCCTGGGGGGACAGGAGGACGTGTCCCCTTCAACAGCGGTCTCAGTGGCAAATGGTCACTGCTGGGGACTGGACACCCACAGAGCTTGGGCTCATTCCCTTCCTCCGTGGGAAGTATTTGCAATGTGCAAGCATCAGAGGAGAGCATTGCCTACGGTCTCAAGAGCGTCAAAGAGATGCGTGGGGACCACGAGGGAGAGGTCCATGGGTGGAGTCTGCCTGTCGGATGAGCTTGGCTGGGGCACAGCCATGCACAGGTCCCTGCATCAGGCAATAAGAAGGGTTTCCTGGCACAGAGGTGCTCTTTGCTCACTGTCATTTAATGATGGGGTGAGTCAAAATCACCGTCTTTGAGGAGCCCGTCTTCCTTGAGGCTTTCCTCTCACAACTGGGGCGATTTCACGCTCACCTGCAGAGGGAGACGGCTCCTCTTGATTAGCCAAATTTTGTTGACACAGTTTGGTGCCGCCACCTTACCAGGCTGGAAAAACCAGCCGCGGAGCTGACGTGGCCCTGCTGCGGCCCACAACCGGGGTCTCCGGGAGGGATGCTGCCAGGGGGCATGCCAGGACCCTCCCGCATACAGAAGCACTGGGGGTGAAGCAGCAGTAGCTCGTTAGCTGTCTGCAAAGTTGTCCTGGTTTGAGCAACAGAGGACTTATTTCTCTTGTAATGCTTGAGAAAACTGCACTTTTAGAAGACTCTAGTGTCTGAATTTGTGAAAATATTTACTTTATAGCCAGCTATGGTATGTGGGTTTCAAGGTCTCAGTGTTTTTGAGCCTTGTCAGGTGCAGGGATGAGGAGGAGTGGGACGCAGGCACTTGACCCAAACTGGCCAACAGGATTATTTCATACCATGAACGTCACATTCAGTATAAATTAGGAAGTTTGCTGGGAAGTTTTCTCTCTCCCTTGATGGCGGCTGTGCACAGAACTTCTTGCCCCAGCGCTGGACCCCTGAGCACTTCCCTTCCTCCCAAAGCCGCAGCGCTTGCAATGTCTGACATTTGCTGTCACCTGCTGGGAGCGCACAGCTTCCTACTGATAGAATGGACTGAGTATAACCCTTGTATGTTGGTATTGGGATCAATACTGGTTCTTTGGTATTATTAATGTTAATTATTTAGTCTTATTCTATTAAATCTGTTTATATTTCAATCCTCAGGTTTCCTTGTTTTTTTCCCGATTCCCCTTCCTGGGTGGGGAGGGGTCATTGGGTGATAGAATAATTGTCTAAACAATAATAAATTGTTGTGGGTTCCTCAAATTGTAACAGAAGTCCTGCAGGAGAGCAGCGTTTGAGGCAGTGCCAGGCCCTCCTCTGTGCTCCAGCATTCCATCGGCCACTGATGCTGGGCTGGGAGGGGGGTCGCCACAGGAGCCGCGGGAGCATGTGGCTTCACCCTGTCCCCAGCAAGGAGCTGCCCCCAGCCCAGGCTTTGGGCAGAGCTGCGTAGACACCCCCTGGAAAACATGCTCATTTGCAAACCCAGGGTTGTCTCAAGCACGGGGATGGCTCCCGCTGGCAGGGCTGCCCTGCCTCAGCATCCAGCAGGTTTGTGAGGAGCTGCCAGGGCTGGGCGAACCTGAAAAGCTGGCTCATGCGTGCCCCGAACGCCTCCCTGCCCGCAGAGAGAGCCACTCGGGGCCCCGGCAGGGAGCTTTGCAGGCAGAAGCCAGACTGCCAGGCTTTCGGCATCCCGCTCCAGCCCCCACCCCGGGCCTTGCCAAGAGCAAGACGGAGGGGCAGGAGGCAGCTCTGCACCGCGCAGGGCTCAACGGGGCTTGCAGCTCCTGGGGAAGGCTTCTTCAGGCCTCGAAAAAGCATTGACTCGTGACCTCCTACTTTTCCTTGAGGGGGGAAGAGAAAAAGAAAAACAAACAAACAACAAAAAAAAAGGCTTGTTCCCTGCTTGCTGCCTCATAAACCATGGTTTTAATTTCCTAAGTTATGCCACAGCCCTACCTGCCCGCTTCAGTGCCTGTGACAGGGGAGGGCACATGGTATCTGAGAAGCACCTTGCCCAGAAATCGTGTACCAAGCTGCAGGCAGAGCTGCCTGAAGGGTAAAGCTCACCTACAGCCCTTCCCCCACCAGGGCTTTTAATGCATGTGACAGGCTGCTCATTATTCATAATTGAACTTAATAACCAGCTTAAGGCTTTGTTATACTTTCCTTCTGTATTCAATACTGAAAGAATAACAAGGACAAAAGTAAAAAGAGAAAGCGCTCTCGTTAAAAGACGAGAGAGATATATTGGGATATATCCAAATACTTCCAGAACTTGCCCCCCATAACTCAAAGAATAGCTCCTGACAGTCTCTAAGCCTGAACACAGCTTTTCCTGGGGAAGACTCTTCACTTCAGGGATGCTTTTTTGAACATCCACTTCTTACTCACAGGATCCTTGGGCAGGTTTGCGCTTTGCTCCATTAAAAATAGTTCTCACCAAATTGTTGAATCATTTTTTAATGCGCTATATATATTTTGACTCTCTGGGTAGACCTGCCTCCTAACTCGGCTCTGCTTTGGAAATGAAAGGAGTCATGAAAAGCTCAAGGAGTTAAGGACATATCTGATAGGAGACACCACACTAACACTGCATGTGGTGCTAGCTTGAACGTCTTTCTGAAATTGTGACTAGCAAGAAGGCAGCATCCCCAGTAAGCTGGAAAATAGACTCAGGTTTGTGTAAGCCCACACAGGCTCCTTGGGTCTCAAACATTTCTCTCTGCTTTTACTTGCAAGCAAAACAACGTGCGGGTCTCTGGCCCCATCGGGCCACGGTGCTCCTGTTTCCTCTGCAGTGCCGGCACTGGTAATCTGCATCCGGCCTGGAAGATTTTGACGGGAAAAGCTGATGCTGGTACCCTCTCCCACAGCACCTCCAAGGCTGGAGATGACTGCTGTGGGAAACAGCCAAATTGAAGCCTTTTGCCACATGGCCGGGCTGTGGGGGATGGAGAGAAGCCACATAGCTGAAGCATCGGTTTGCAAACACGGTGCATTTGTCCCCTTGCTCCTTTTTCTTCTCTTTAGGCTCAAAGCAAACCAGCTCTGCCACAAAGCCACAGGCTTCCCAACTCACTTGCTACATCCAGGCTAATCTAAATAGCCAAACTCTCACATAGGCAGCGGTAATGATCTCCCTCTTCCACCTCCACGCCCTTGTCCACTCTCATCTGCCAGGAGATGACAACAGAGCCACCATAGGACAACTGGCAATGAGCAGACATGCTGCAAAACTTGTACCAATATCTCCCCCCCAACTCCCTGCAAAAAAAAACCAACAAAAAAACCCAAACAGCATCAACCTTTAAATTTCAGTTCACAGGCAGAAAGGTACCAGGTACCCAGTTTCTACTACTTATCTACAATCCCTGCTTTTCCCTTGCTACCTATTTATTAGCAGCTCTCTGTGCTCTGATCTCCACCCACCCCACATTGGAGACGATTAGACTCCACATTCTCAGCATGAAGCCACATGGGACTGCTACCGAGCAAGACTGATGGGTTGCCATGCCCACCACTGACCATGGCCAGGCTTTGGCATCCCAGGAAGCAGCAAGAAACTCCAGGAAGAACGACTTCTGCGATGGGATAGTTACAGGTCCCAGCTTAGGTCTATGGGCTCTTATCATCCATCCCTGATAGCAAATGGGATTCTTATCCAGCGCCTTCTTCACCGCAGCCCCTCTGCAAGCTGAGGGTTGGGGAGGGAGGGAAGCACTGCCAGGACTCAGAGGAGCCACTGAGTTTGGCACTGTCCCAACCCAGAGCATCCCAGGAGCCCAGCCAAACTACTGTTGGCTAGGTCGCACGTGGCAATGCGCCTTTCATCTGAAAGGAGAAACACATGCAATAGCAAGCAAGAGCAGAGCCTGGAAACACCAGTAAGGGCAGCTTTGGCAATGATGTTACTCTCCAGCTGGTGCCCAGCACTCTGATTGCCCCAGCCGAGAGCACAGAGTGGAGCCCATGACCCTCAGCATGCACCATTGCCAGTTGGACCATCAGCCACCGCTGCCGGTGGTTCTGCAATTGCACCCAAGCATGGGTTTGCCTTAGAAGCCAGGGTGAGCAGAAACACATGGTATCACTCCAGACCATGTCCCCAAGCCGGGCACAGTATGACTGCTCACTTTGAAATGAGCAGACATGTCTGTTTTCTTCAGAAAGAGCAGAGCTTGTTGCTTCTATAAACGTGCTGTATGGCTCATTGCCTATGACCAGCACTCCAAGCTACTGGCTGCTCTTCCTGTGGTCCTGGCACTTGCATCTGTTCCAAATTCTTCTTTTATCACATGTTTGGAGTCTCCATGGGCATGGGGGTGAGTGTCACATGCTGGCAGAGGAGGAAAGGCACTGCCTGAAATCCTGTGGGAAGACCAAAACAAGTTGCTGATGGAGGTCTGGAGGGGTCCAGAGCTACGTGGAGACCGTAGCAGCAGTGACAAGAAGAATAAAGGGCTTTAATCTTGCTTGAACAACATGCCGAGAGAACTGCCACACAGGGGAAAGAATATAACTTTATTTAAAAAAAAATAATAATAATTTAGCTCAAACACAAACAGGATTGCAGAGGGTTGATGGAAGCAGGAAGCACAATATTTACGCACAGAACTTAAACCAGACCGATTTCATTCTCTTGTAGATGATACTTGCAGTGCCTTTCCCTGTCCACAACTCTACTTCAGGTCCTCACCTGCACATAAAGGAATCCTGACTCCCGGGGCTCTTGGTAACAAGGCAGAGGAGAAACGGTGTCTGCCACGCATGAAATGCTATTCCTACACCTCCAGAGCCTCCATGGAGATCCAAAAAGCCAGAAGAGCAACACCAGCATCTAAACCAACGTGCAATAGAAAGGGAACAACTTGCACTCCTCCCTGGAAGTCTACCTACCCATGCCCCATTCCCAGCATCCTGGCCAAGTGCTTCCACCCACGCCTGGATTCGCGCCCCCGCCCACAGGTGCTGTACACAGAGGTGTGCACGCAGGACTTCGCAATACTCCTCCCTCCCCCCGCACCATTCTTCTCATCCAGACCTCTTTCACCTCTCTCCGTGCCTGCGTGCCGTACATTTCTTGGCACAGCAGCAGTTCATTTCACAGTGACAGGATGTGCCCTGGAACACGCCGAGCCACTACTGCAATTTCTTCTCTTCTGTGAAGTGGCCTTTCATGCAATTGCCGTTCTGGTACACAGGGCTGGCCCCCTTCCTTCTGCACCATGCCACTGATTTGTAGAGGACGAATCCAATACCGGCCAGACACAGCAAGAGAAGAGCCAAGATGTCCAGGCAGAAGTACTCATACAAGGAGAGGTCGTAGACAGCTGGGCGAAGAAAGGGTGCCCCATCGTGACGAAGGATGTACTCCAGCCAGTACACTGTCCTATTGAGAGCGTGCATTGGTCTGTCCAGGTGCAGAGCCGAGATGAGCTTGGCCGCTTTTCTGTAGCTGCAAGGGAAGATGACAAGAAGTTATCCTTCTGACAGGAACTTCACAGCTGAGAAGTGGTCCAAGATGTCCAGTGGTGCTTTCAAGTTCCAAATGATACCTTGGGAGAGGGGCAAATTTCTTCCACCATTCTCTTCCTACCTGCCTCTGAAAGCCTCTCCGATAGCAGTCGTTAGCCATGGCAGCACAAGCCAGAGTGCATTGTACTTTTGTGTATTTTTAACAAGACCGGCAGTTCAGGTCTCAAGTCCCTGCTCAGTGGGTTCATGTGGATTGTTGCTTTCTGGGGGGAGTTTGCACCCAAAGACCTCACCCAGCATCAAGCAGCAGTTGAATACTTGCATGCTCTAGTGAAAAAGATTGTAGGGGTTGGGTTTTTTTTTTTTGTTTTTGATTTTTTTTGTTTTGTTTGCTTTTTTTTTTTGTGTGTGTGTACGGTTGGACTCAATGATCTCAAAGGTCCTTTCCAACCATGAAGATTCTATGATTCTATGATGACTGGCCAAATCCTTCAAGGTACCGAGTTGCAATGCCTTAACAACTGACACTGAGGTGAGGAGTTGAGAGCTCCTTATAGCTAATAAAAAAACAATAATCAAGCTCTCGGACAGCATTTCAAACACCAGCAGTTGCATGTGTGCTGTTAGAAGGTGGGAGCCCTGCCTCGCTGTGCTGCAGCGGATCCAGGAAAGGGCAGAGTATCTGGCTGTCAGAAGGAACAGATGGAGCAGTACCTACAGTCCAGTGCCTGCGCTAACTCTTTGTACAGAAAGCTGTTTGGAGAAGACCGGGGATATCCCAAGGTGAGGTTGTGATCTCACTTTCCCTGATGACACACTGGCATTAAAAGGAGAAGAGGTTTGTGCCTCAGCATCTCAGAAAGCCTTCTGAGAAAATTACAGTCAGAGCCAAACAGGACTAGATTACGCTCTCTGACAGCAAACATTGGAGTGTCTCCTCCTGGACCGCATCTCAGGATTTCAAGGCACTAGCACATCTGGCCAGCTGAGCAATACTTGTAACTCTGCTTGGTCCAGAAGCCACCACAGGCTGTGTAGATAGGGGTCAACACAAAGACACGCTGGTCCCTACGTATGGACTGCATCAAGGAAGAGCTCGATGCTTCCAGATGCCTCACCTGGGGTCAGAGATAACTTTGACAACGGCCTGGTAAAGATCCTCCTCTTTTACTCTACTCCAGTCCATGAGGATGCCCATGCCCTTTGCCTGCACTCTGGTCATGATGTCAAACTGGTCCCCGTAGAAAGGAAATCCCACCACTGGCACACCGTGATAAATTGCTTCAAACACACCGTTCATCCCACAGTGGCTGACGAAGGCTTTCACATTGGGATGGCCTGCAGGCAAAAAAAAAATAGCAGCAGGTCAGTGCCTCCCATGCTGAAACAGGGCTACCAGTGGCTTCCTCAACACACAGCCTTGACGTCTGTTTAGGGAAAACCAGGCATGCTGCGCAGAGAGGGAGCTACCCTTTGGGAACACACCTGGATTTCAGCAGCCCAAAACTTGACGAGTAGCACCTGGAGGAGGAGGGAGATAGGGGCCAAGATGCAGCCTCAAGCAGGTGTTAGGTGAGGACCATGTTTTGTACAGATCAGGCTCACAACAAGCAACAGACTTAGACCCACACAGGTGCTGTTGTCCTTGTATGCCTTTTCTGTGGTTTGGGCTAAACTCCAGGGATGTTGCTGGCGGCGCACACACACACACAGCCCAGCCTTACCTAGCAGGTCGTTCTGAGGCAGCCACCCCATCATCAGTGTATTCTCACCCAGGTTTCTTGGCTTCTGCCCGAAGTATCTGTGGGAGGAGGTAAAGGACGGGGGGGAAAAAAAAAAAAAAAAAAAGAAAAAGGAAAAAGAAACACAAAAAGAACAATCATAAATTCAGTCAGATTAAGAAATGGAAAGCAAATTCCATGTTTTGAGATGAATTGGCCCTCCACATTGATTTTCATCTAACTCAAGTTAAGAGGAATCTCGTTCCACCTCACCTCCACACCACCCTTTGTGGGAGGCGAGCAAACGCGCCAGCCATCTTCTCCACCAAGTCGCTCGGAAGAGCTCGGATCCCAATCCCGAAGGAGACAACAACAACACCTGCATCTGCTGCTTCCACCCAGAGACGCAGACCCTGCAGGCAAAACACACAGAGCTGCCTTGAAGTCTTGTTGGAGAAAGGCCCTTCCCACTGTTGCCTCTGCCAGCAGAAAACTATCTATGGAAAGGATGAAGCCAAATCCACCCGGAGCACAAAGCTACGTGGTTTTGACCAGGCAACAAACTCTAAAACCGCTGTGATTTCTGCAGCCGGCCCGGCAGAAATTACTTGAGGACCTGCTGGGCTTGGGAGCTTGCAGGGAGGTGTCCAAAACTTGCATTTCATAGCGTTACCTCCTGCTTCAGAGGTAACGCAATTCCTCTTTGGCAAGGAGGTCTCTGAAAACGTAGGGCCCACATAGGACCAGCCAGAGCAGTGAATGGAAATTGGAGTAAAAAGAAAAGGCCTGTCAGGGTCTCTAGCTGTAGGCTGATACAACAGACGAAACATCGTCTGGGCAGAGTGGGGAACAACATCTTGCTGGTGATTCCCCACAAACTCTCCGATGTTGAAGGCTTCTGGAGGTGACAGCAGGTTTTGCCATCCTGCCAGGAGACTTCTACCCATCCTTGACAGCTACTTGCAGGGAGCAGATTTAGTGTTTGGTCATTAGGCAGAGAGGTAGCTACAGCTCCAGGAAAAAGCACAGCTGTTTGTCCTTCATTTACTTGTAATGCTACATAAACAGATATGTATCTAAAACAGAGTCCGTACTTTTTTCAACTGGGGCCAGAAGGCTGCATGATGAAGAAATCAGCCACCACAGCTGCTGTGGAGCAAACACAGACTATTCCCTTTTATGCCAGGCTGGGCTGAGCCTATTTCTCATTAGGGATTCCATCCTCCTTCAAGTTTTTCAGGTATCGCAGTCAGGAGCGTTTTAGGGAAGTTTCCTAAAATCTTTCTTTGAATACGAACGCTTCCTTGAAATAAACACTGTAGAAGAACATGAAGGGCAAAAAAATAGTTCTTCCTGTTATTAAAGGAGAAAAAAAGGATGGTTAATTCAGAATATCTTATTAGTAGTAGTCTACAGGTTGGGGGATCATGGTACAGAAGAGTTACAAAGCATGTTTTAGTGTTACTTTCTGTGGATGTTGGTCCTTTGTCATATGCTTCAGGGACTCAAACCGAACTTTGCAGAAGAGCTTAAAAAGACCTAAACCAACCCAGCAACCAAGAATCCAAAAGTTTTCATGTTACAATGACCCATAAAACAGATGATTATGTTATCCATTATAATTGTGCCTTAACCTTTGACTTTCAGAAATAGCATTCAAGTTGCCGGGGAAGCATGGCTGACCACCGAAAGTTCTCACCATCTCTCAGGTACATATCTATGTTTTATTGTGTCCTAATTAAAGGAACTCACAATCATAGTGTTTCAAATATGAGGAAATAAACACCTTAATTACGTAACTCTGCTCCAGTTCAGATGGGAGATTCCTTAAGCTACACCTAGACCTACAGAGGCCCTCTCTTCTGCTGTCATTCTGTAACCTGGGTACGCACATGCCTGACTGCTAGCATGACAGCCGCCGCCTACTGCAGGGCTCCAGGCTTATCTCCATCATTCTTCCCTTAGGCACCCTGGGATCAGTTCTGGAAGCTGCGAAGCACATGAGTAATGCCCCAGCAAACAACTCCCTTCTTTATAAGGCAGGTGTGTACGTGGCCAGGTTGGACCAAGCCAGTGTTTTGCAAGACCTGTGAGGTAGCTGCTCTCTGACACAGCTTTTGGAGCACCCTACATGCATTGCATTACCTGCATGCAGTGCCACATGGGAGAGGGCGATGTGCAGCCATACGCATATGAAAAACTTCTGTTCTAAAGCACCTGACCTCACTTTTTCCTTTTAACTGAAAAAAATCGGCACGCAAAAAATTGTCTCTATTAAAGCTGCCATGAGAGATCTTGACAGGCCTCTGATCATTTGAAACTTGAATCTTATCTCCATTTCAGACCTTCAGTTGGGACACCAGGACAACCCAACTGTCCGAGTGTCATTATCCAGTTTCTACTTTCCCTCAGTGTTTGGAAGAGCAGTAAGGTAATGGGAGGAATGGCAGACAGGTCCTGCACTGTTCCAACACTGTCTTCAGTTGGAGGCTTCAAGCGCTTGTCCCTCTGAATTTATTACTGGGGATAGTGAGGTACAGGCCAGAGAAAACCTCTGGGATGCCTGGGGAGTTTTTCCTCAGGGATGGACCTTGAGAAAAAGGGGATGTTCAGTTTCGTACACATTGGGATTCCACATTGAATTTGATGAGGGAAAAAGCACAGCTCTCCTCTAGGAGTTCTTAAGACTACAAGCTCAAGAGCAGAAACGCCCTGCAAGAAAAAACAGGATTAAGGAGGAAATTCTGAATTTACATAAATCAGTGATGAAGCAATGAAGACTACTTGTTCTTCCCATTTCCACTTCAAGTATAGGAGCAAAAAACTACTCATGATGAAGTCCTAGGGGCAACACTGCCAATTTAGGACTTCCCCACACCATTTTACACGGACAGCGAAGCCAAATCCTGCTTCAGGGTGGACAACTTAATTCTACATCCTCCCTGCAACCTCACAGCCCTCAGTGCTCCCTGTCTCCCTGCTGCAGCCAGGCACCAAAACACAGCAGCTTTCCAGGCTGCTGGGGTGTCAGAGTGTTCACAAGGCTCTTCAAAAGCAGAGTCGCACTGAGTAACTCCCCAGGTTCATGTGCAATCCCAGCTCAAAGCTTCCCTGCACTTACCACCGGGAGGGGCTTTGCAGGCTCAGCGAGGATCCCCCCTGTGAAAATGACATGGGGGAGCGTTGGCCGGGGAAAGTCCAGCACCACATCGTTGCAGAGGAAGAAGAGGCTAGTTCCATGGACAAGGTCCAACATGGATGTCTTTGGCTCCACTCTGTGCTTGTCCATGAGACGTTCAAACTTGGGCAGGATGACCAGCTTTGTGGCCACGCGAGTGATCATGTATACTAGGAGATTCCAAGTCCTACCAAAGAAGTCCATCCTGTCTGTCATCAGGGAATTGAATTCGGGGACATAGGCAATGGGGGAAGTTGCACCAATCTCCGCTGGGAACCAGAAACCAGTGGAGATCACAGCATATTTGACATGGAGAATGTGGGCCAGGATAAAGCCACACATCTCATTGGGGTCCACCAACAGCAGGTCAAAGTGCTCATGCTGGAGTTTCTGCAGAAGGGTAGAGTTTCCCAGCACTAGGTCACAGTTTTCCAGGTACTTCTCCAAAAAGGAAAACATCTCCAGAGAGGTCATCTTCCCTTGGAAGACACGCTTTATCTTCTCCTGCACCCAGGCATCTGCGCTCTCGGTGCTGAAGATACCCCAGTACCTCTGCATGCGGAAGCCGGGCAGGTAGGTTTCCACATCCCGACCCTCATGAAGAAGCAGCACAGGGTCATGGCCCCGGTCAGTCAGTGCCTCCGCCACTCGCATGAAGACTCGCAAGTGGCTGTCGAAGACTATGGTGGGCATGATGAGCACCTTGGCACAGTGACATGGCTCCAGACTGAGTGCAGCCAGTAGGAAGAAAAGAGCAGCAGGGCACGGTAGCACCTTCATCACCTTCATCACTGCAAGGAGAGAAACATGCCATTAACATAGTATGAAATGCTCTGTCATGTACTTGGGCAACTAACAACCGGGATTGTAGCTGCAAGCCAGAAGCTCATGAGCTGGGAGAGGAGAGCAGTCTGGAGTTTATCACTGGGGAAAAAAAAAAAAACAAAAACACAAACGTAACAAAAACAATAGAGAAAAAAAGACACAAAAATAAAAAAACCCCAACAAACAAAATCAGATATCAGGGTGTACCAGGGGAGTTTTCCAGAAATTCAAAACCTCTTCTCTGTGCTCTTAAGGGTCAAAAACTAGCAGACTGACTTGCAGAGCAGGAGAGCGGCTGGAGGAGCTCTGCTGGGTGACAGCACCAGCAGAGACACTCGCTGCTCAGCCCCCGGTTACCGCTACAGAACCAGCACAGCTGGATTTCATTTCTATTTCTGCCCAGCCAGAACGGCTGGTTCCCTCTGAGCCCTTGATGTCTGCGTGAGCTCGCTGGGAGGCCTGCGGAGCCCGGGGGGAATGCCTGGAGGCACGCTCTGGCTTTGGCCCTCACAAGGCTGGCATGCCACCTCGCTCAGCACAGACGGGGCGGGAGCTAGCCCAGGTCACAGCGGGACCCTCCCAGAGGAACGACAATCCCGGAGAGCACGTCAGGGGTCTGGATGGAGAGCTGCTCCACCACAGATCAGCCATGGGAGGACGGGGAGGCTCAGGGAAAGGGGTGGGAAGGGGAAGCTGGCGCCAGGATACTGATACACTGGGAGAAGGCAAACCCAGACATAACGTGCAACACCCGTGGCACACTGACGCCCCTTAGTCACACTCCTACAGCCGTCATCCCATTCCCAGTTTGGTGAAACACCCAGCATTTCTGTTGTGTAAGGGGTGTTGCTACATCACTGGAAGCGAACGCGCCTCACCCACACCTTACATTATTTTGGGAGAAGAATTACATGATAATTATTTGGGAATAGTCAGAAGCAGAGCCGTGTCCTGAGGACCCAGTTCAGACATGCTAGGAAGGGTGGTGGGAGGAAGAAGTTACAATGGGAACAATTATAAGTGGATTTTGGATGGCCCCACACACGAAGTCCCAGAGGGGCTGCAGGGATGTGGTAGAGCAGAATTTGGTCCAAGATTTTCTGCCAGCCTCCCCACTATTGCTTGATCAATTAAGAGGCAGGAAAGAAAGTCACGGATAAGATCCTGCTAAATACAATCTTCAGACTCCCCCTCTGCAGCTGGATATCTCCGGCCAGAGATACCGCATGGGGATGCAGACATGGGAGAGTAAAAGTGCCATACTCCCCTCACATATCTTTCCTGTCCCATGTGGGCATGGACATGGGAAAGAAACAGAGCAGCCACTAGCTGAGACCCTCCCCTGTTTCAAAGGCAACCCCGACTAGGGCTTGGGCTTTCAGCCTTCCCACCCAGGGACAACTGGGTGGCTGTGCCTGCAGCAGCGATGAGAAACATGAGAAATGCTAGCAGATACCAAGGGATGGTTGGACCCACAGAGGAAGAGCTCCAGGCAGATGGAGACAAAGGTGATGGGCTGGAGAGAAGAGAGCAGAAGCCCTGCAAGGAAAGTAAGGATCTACCCAGGATCCCGCCTCCCTGCCAGCAGGAACAGGCTGGCTCACGCTGGCCCCCACAGAGCTACAGCCCACGAAGCTGGTCTAGTTCTCAGCCTACTTGAGAGGCCCAAAAGGGATTTATCCTGCTCAACAGAAGGGAAGGTAAAGCATTTGGCTAGAACATTATGCAGCAGTTCCAGAGCGTACAAGCTTCCAGGGGAGAGAGGGAGGGATGTCAGTCCCATGCTGCTGGCCTTCTCCAAGACAGCGGGATCTCAGGACATGCCTCATGACAGGAACAGGTACAGGCTTGTCCTGGGGCACCTGGGGTCATACACATATTTAAGTGTGTTGAGAAGAGCAGAAGAGGTGGTTTTATATGTGGGGTGGGGTTTTTTCCCATTGGGCAACAAGGAAAAGGTGAAGAAACAGTGCAGGTGAAAGGAATAGTTATTTAAAAAAAAAAAAAGTCACCCATATTCAGCAAGGACAATGCCCTGCCATGGACCTATGTGCCAGACATTGCTGACACCCTCAGCTCTGCCTCTGGGGGCTACCAAAATCCAAATGACAAGCAAGGGGTCAATTCCAGCCCTCAGGCCAGGGGCAGATGCTGACACAGCAGACTTGCAGACTGCTCTTGGCTGCTTCATCCCTTCCAACATCGGGGGCAATCCCTAAAGGTGCTGTCTCAGGAATCCCTTCTCCCGATCAGGCAACAGGGGAGGCTGTAAATCTTCCCAAGTGGTGAGAAGATGCCAGGCTGCAGGAAGGGATCTTTTTTCCTACCCCAGCTCAATACCACCAGAGCTAGTCTCTGCTGTATCCACGCCCAGAGAGATACCCTGGCCACAGCTTCAGCCCTAGATCTCTGCTGGATGCATCAGGCAGGTTTTCAACCAGGTACATCCCTGCTTTTCAGTGCTCCTGGGAGATGCTGAAGGCATAATGACCACCTCGAAGGACAGCACTCTGCTGGCTCCAACCCTTGTTCAGCAACTAGTCACTCCTAGGATCTCAGGCCAATAGCAAAGGGGAAAGGAGAGTAGACCTAAACCTTGTGCACAAGGCTAGATGAGGGAAAGCTCAAAATCTACCTGCTCACCTCCTTGCTTTACCTCTTGCCGACACCGAACGCGTAGCTCTGGCCACCCCACGAGCTTCGCAGCAGGATTGTCCAGCAAGGGCCAGTGCAGTAGCCAGTGCAGCTCTGCCCACGGCCCAGCCCAGCCCTCTGGCTGCCTCTGCTGCCTGCGCCCACCGTCGGGCTGCAGGCAGGTGGTCTTCAAGAAACCTCCAAACTGCTGGGCATGGGAAGGGGATTCTGCTGGGAGGTGAATTCACAGCCTGCACCTCAGCAGAGGTGCGACATATAAGTAAATGAGAGATCTCATGCTAGATCCGAGAGCAGCGCAAGACAGAACCGCCTCCTCATTTGTGGTTTGAAGTCCTGGGCTAGGGGCTAAATCAGATAAATATTGCAAGAAATAGCATTGCCACTGAAAGGAGAAGGCTTGGAAAGGGAGAACATACCCTTCCCTCTTGTCATGACGAGCGCTCGGTAAAGCCATGCAACCTGGGTGATTTACGCAGAGCAATCCCCCTAACCACCACAATTAACGCTAACAGTCAGAAGTCAGGGCTCAAGAAAACTATTAAAAATGCCTGTGCCATGGAGGCTTGACGTTTCAACACTGCAGCCCGCAGGGCAGAGCAGTTGCCTTGGCAAGAGCCAGGACTAGAGCCAGTGGCAGGAGGGGTGAGCAGCGGAAAGCCCTCGTGTGACTGCCGCTGCAGGCAGCAGCATCCCTGCACTCCTGGCCACCATGAGCTGCCGTGAGTTTGCTCTCGAAGCCACAGAAAAGCATTGAAATTGAAATGGGAGGCAGCAGAAAGGGAGCAGAGATAAAACATCCCTCAAACTCCCCTGAGAAACCTCTTCCTGGGCTGAAATTTGGCCCTTGATTTTGCCCTATTTAACATGTTTGACAGGGTATGATTTTGATATCAATGGGAGATTACATCAATTTAACTTAAGTGAAGAACTGAACAGCTACAGCTCTTAAGTTAGACGTTTCTTTAATTCAGGTGCCTTCTATTAGGTTGAAGTACTAAAACCTCTGACAGGCAGCAGCCTAAGCAGAGAAGCCCACGAAGAAAGGCCAGCGAAGGGACCCCACTGCAAGGATGCTGCTGTTCTCTCCCTCTCCTCCAGTATTTGTATCGCCTAGTTCGTGCCAAGGACCAGGAAACCCATATCCATGGGGCCGAATTATTTCCCTTCCTGCATCCCAGTCCCTATCTGGCTCTTACCCACAGTAATAAGAAGTGGTTTCACTGTAAACTTCTCAAGAGTTAACAAAGCAGCACAATTCATTTGAAGCCAAAAGGAAAAGGCATCTTCACTTGGATGCCTAAAACTCTTCCTGGAATACGAAACCAAAGTTTGCCTCATCTGTTTGGGTACGATCCAGAAAAAACAGGACCATCTGCTACCTTCATGTTGATGACAGCCAACCCAGTTGTGGCTAATTTATGGAAGCCAAAACTCCATGCAAACAGGCAGGAATGCAGCTCTGAGAGCAATTCTGCTGCTGCAGGAAGATGTCGCACTACAAGCAGGAGCTGCCCAGGGGAATCTCCAATAAAACCTAGAGGATACAACGCTGTATAAAAAAAACTTAATAAAGCATGTGTTGAAGCAGGGAAGTCTAACCATCAGTCACATCCCAACCCAGTGCTTGGTGGGCTTCTGTGCTCTGGTTTTGGATTATCACAGACTCCTGCTTCACCAGAGTCACCTGGGTAAATAACACTGAAATATTAATATTAGTATTATAGTATACTAATATTAGTATTACAGTATATTAATATTAGTATTACAGTATACTAGTATTAGTATTTCAATATCGAAAACAACGAGCAAGAAAAAAACCCCAACGCTTCCCTTCAAATATAAGCCTCCCCAGGCAGCCTCCAGCCCTGCGTTTTTTAAAATACTGTTCACACACAGAGTAAGTAGTGCACAGCCAGTCTGCTCAAAACAGCGTACCTTTCTAGCATTTTTCTATTGACATCTTCATGGTGGCCCACAAGAAACACAGAGAATGAAGAAAGCCCAGACGCCCAAAAGACCAAAGGGAACAACCACAGTGGTGATCGAGTCGGCATCAGAATAACTCATACTTTGCTCCAGGCTCGGAGCTACTGCTTCCACACAGCAGCATCAGAGGGCTCTGCTCATCCTCATCCATTTTGGACAAAGATTGATATAGTCCCCAATCAGTTCCAAACTTTTGGGACCTTGGGCTGTCTTCAACATCCTTCCTGGATCATCAGAGTCTTATGGAGGAAGCTCTACAGGCAAGGCGGGAATCTGTGGGCCAGCAGGAGGTTGGCAGTCCACAGGTCACAGCCAGGGAACCATGACACTAAAGAAAATACCAGCCTATGACAACTATCAAAAGAATTAAAGATCCATATCTCAGCTTGTCAAGGCATTTGAAACTACAGACATCTTCAAGAACTTGAGCTGGGGGATGGTGTCAAACACCACACATGTGCTTCCCCACCTGGCCTCTCATCATACATTAAATCCATCTGGGTGGCAAACGAGATTCCCCCCACTCCATATGCACAGGCTTCCTGGTAGTCTTCCGGAAGGGACAGAGATGGTTTGTGACACCACGGTGCTCTGCAACTGCACGTTCTTCCAGATGGCCTTTCCCCCTCACTTGCAACACGGCTGCAAGACAGAGAAGCAGCCGATGGGAGGCCGTGCTCCTTGTGAGCAGTCTCAGGTCTGCAGCATGGAAACGCTTAAGAACATTATTTATAATCCCTGGATGTAAGAGACAGAAAGGCTCGGGGCAATTGCCAAATATTCATGTGAGCCACAGACCTTGAAGTGAGAGCACACAACAGTTCAGTACACATTTTGATCTTAAGAAGGGGTTATGTCTGTGCGACAGTCAAGTTGAACAAGTTCTTGAGACTGCAGAGAAAACTAGAGAGATACGTGTGCACCAAACTTTAGAGAAGCGGTCAAGAGGGGTGGGGAAGAAAAGTCTTCCATTTACTGCCCTGTCATTTCAGCTTCTTTCTACGGAGAAGTGCCACATTAAAAGAAAGAAGTCATTAAACACCCCAGAAGGTTGTGAAACCTTGTGTAGGAAGCACTGGGGATTGATAAAGTCCTGACAGACAAGTCCGATCACATTTGACAGAATTACAGCAGTAGAGAAACCAGAGGTGAGTCTTATCTTCAATAAAACAACTGACGCCCTCATGTAAAAAAAAAAAAACAACAACAAAACAACCCACCAAAAACCCCAAGAACCAAACAGCGCCTTGGCTCTGAGCGCACGGGAGGAATGAGACTTGGCCGAACTGCCATAAACAAGGGTTGAGGAGGGACGCGCAGAAAGAGGAGGCAGAACAGGAGAGGGAAGACGCTCCCGAGATCTAATCTCCTAGAGGAAGATGAAGCAAGTTACACACAAAAGCGCTTTGAACATTTGTTCAGGTGCCAAGGCTCTGATCCTGCGGGGTTAAGCAGATGCTTAACTTGTGCCCTTCAGTAGCCCCGTGGGAGTCACCCAGGCTGCTCTCACCCGCGCCCCGCCAGGGCCAGGCTGGGAGCCCACACCGTTCCCCTCTCACCCTTCCGGCAGACCCGGGGCAGCGGGACACCTCTGCCAGCAGCTCAGAAAGCTCAACCCAGCGCTCCGCCGCTCACCCGGACCGCCACCGCCACCGGCCCCGCAGCTCCCGGGGCCGCCGCCTGCACCCGCAGCTCACGCCGAGCCCCGCCGTGACCCCGCTGCCGCCGCGAACACCCAGGGACCGAAGGACCCTCCTCCCCGCGCAGCAGCCGAGCAGACAGCGGGGCAGACGCCGCAGCCCCTGGCCGCGCTCGCACCGGCGGGGCGCTCCCCGGTCCCCGTTCCCAGCCGCCGGCAGCGGTGCCGGCACCCACCTGCAGCCAGTCCCGCTGAGAGCCCGGCCCGAGTCGCGGTGCAGAGGCGCGGCGGCGGGAGGGGAGCGGGTTCCGCCCCTCCGCCTTCCCCTTTCGGGCCGGGCGGGGCCGGGCGGGGCTGCCCCCGCCCACGGTCCGCCCCGCCCGGCCCACGGTCCGCCCCGCCCGGCCCACGGTCCGCCCCGCCCGGCCCACGGTCCGCCCCGCCCCGCCCGGCCCGGCCCGGATCGGAGGGTCGGGAGGGGAAGCGCGAAGAGCCGCCCCCACCGCTCCGGCAGCCGCAGCGCGCTGGGAGGCAGCGCCTGCCTGGTTGCGGGGCGGTGGGAAGCGTGGGAGGAAGCTGAAGTCACGCTTGTGTCTCCCGCCGGGACAGCGCGTTAAAAGGGTGGCAAAGCATCTCTCCAGTGGCCTGTGAAGGACCCTACTGGGGCTCCCCCAGGGACAGGACCGCCCCCCCCGCGGGCTCTGTGAGAGGAGGGGAGCGGGACGCGTCAGCCGGGACAGCAAAATGGAAAGGCTGGTGCACAGGGACAATGTCCCAGGGCACCCATACGCGTACAGCACACACCGGAGGGGGGTGTCCTGTTAGTCCAGTTCCAGAATTAACCACAGCTGAAATTGCACAGGGAAAGCCGAAAGCTGAAGCGCTCCACAAGGTGTTTCACTCCCAGCAGGAGGGCAGAAGAGATGCAGGCTAAGCCAGCCTGGCAGCCCCAAAAGCTCGTGAAGGGAGCAGTTTTTCCCCAAGTGTCAAGCACACGGATGAGCACGTAGCTTTGAGTCTCACAAAGCATTTCCCTCCCCCAGCACTCGTTGCACTTGCTCAGTCAGGTGCTGATCTCCAGCAAGACTAATGACACGCTTTGCATCTGCTGCAGAAACTTCAGAGTGTGTTAGATCTGCTCCCACAACATCACGTCTGCGGTGGAAGGCCGTGGCAGACAGCGTTGGTTAGGGAGCGACTAGTGGCCAAATCCATCTGGCGATTCTGTTCAACCCTTCCATAGAGCCATAGCACAAGGAGTAAAAATAAGCATTACAGCACACAAGACCTTCACCAGGTCCTACCTGTTAGTAAGTGTCTTTTTCCTGTACGCATGGTGACAGAGCAGGATGAGATCACAGGGCACACAGAAATTACTTGTTTTAACCAGGTACATAGAGAATTTTTCAGTTATGCCTATTGTTTCTTATTCCCATAGGATGGTGCCACTTAAGTTATATTCCTAATATGGTGGCAATACTGGAGACCTCACGAGATAATTCTGGCATGAAGGGACTCAAGCAGCCTGTTAGGATTGGTGTAAGTAAATATTCTTCCACTCGTTTTCTCCAAATTTGTTGCAGTCACTTGACAGCCAGCGGCAGAGGCCACCATTCAGTTCTGAAGGTGTTACACGCACATAAGCATGTAACTGAGGAGAGAACTGGTTGTAGAGAGATGTAGCCTGACTCACCCATTCAAGAGACGGTGCTACATTACCTTCAGCACCGATACCCTCCCTTATCCCACCTGCTATTCCATGCCTTTAACAATCAGATCCACTCAGATTACAAAGGCAGCAATCTTTATTTCCCCAAGACATTTGTATGCTCACACTTAAAATAAACTTTTAAAAAACTTTTATGTTTTGGGGGTAAGAGTTACAAATGTAAGTTCCCGATAAGCAGAAAAAAAAGAGAGCAAACGACAAGTCACAAACAAGATGATGTTCAAATCCCCAAGCAGAAAATACTCTTCCCACCGTCCTTTGGCCTCTAACCTTTAACTCCGTGTAATAACCGTGGTCTCCTGGGCCCCTTAACGCTGCAGCCTAGAATCCAGGCACCAGACTGAGATTGTGCAAGCCAGAGGGGAAGTCCTGAAAAATGCTCATTGGAACTAGTTGCAGCTCACATATATGGGGGTGGCTCATCAAGTCTCATCCAACCCTCAATTAGGTGACACTGCTTTGCACACAAGTGTAGCTTCCTATAACAACAGGGCTCTTCTCATTGACACCCTTCAGGGAGGGAATGGAAACATGGAAATGAGGTCCTGCATAACCTCTCTCGGTGGCTGGCAGTTTCATGAGATGGGGTGAGCAGTGCTCACAGCTCACTATCCCGTTTCCCAAACATGCACTGCCACTGTTCAACTCCTACTGGCTCTGGGCTCAGCAGACTGCTCCACAAACTAAAATTAACTTAACCCACTTACCAGGGGAAAAAAGTAGTGGGGGGAACCATTTTCCACCAGATGTGAGTTACACCAGAAATGAGGCAGTCACACATCTGGAGGAAGGCAAGCCCTCCTCTCACCAGCACCAAGCCATTATCTCACTTGCTCATGAAATCACAGTTTAGGCTGCAAGTTACTGAACTTGTTTGAGGCTCCCCACACTGAACTTGCACTTGTAGCTAACACTTCAAACCTTACAGCACCAGGCTTTATTTGCCTTACTGCTATGGGGAAACCAATATTTTACTTCCTGAGAGGGATTTAACAGATGCAAAACAGCTCAAAGAGCAAGCAGTCCAACGCAGAAAAGAAATTTAAGGCATTAATGATACATTCATCTCCACTCCTAACAAGCCGCATGGCACATTGCTGGGAGTAAGCATAAGCTGTTATGTTTTCTGTTCAGAGAGAACAAGGAGTAATGCCACAATGCAGTCGGAGCCTCTGAAACAAAAATACGGCAAAAAGCAGAGCTGGGCAGAAGAGAGAGCTTTATCTCCTCTGCCTCCTTACACATTCCCACTGAGCCAAACGTCACAACATCCATGCCGTCAAGTTTCTGCACATCTCCACTCCCCAGCCATGTTCCCAATGAAAGCGTTATCAGGAGTGCCTCAGCAGTACTATCGACCTTGGTCTTTCTAACAATAGCCCCCAACTGCAACTGCAAGCAATACAGTTACTCAACTACTAAGGTGTATTTAGACTCTGCTTCTCTAAGTACTCTGGTTATTGGCCTCAACAGGGGTGGAAAGAGGACGGTAGGAATTTATTGCAAGGTGAAACCATAAGAGAAGGAAACCAAAAAGAACCCTGTCACACTGCAACTGTGAACTTGAAATGTCAGGTGGGGGTGGGGATTACAGCCAGAGGGTTCAAATCAGTTGTTGCTGTTACAGTAAGTAGCCAAAGGCAAGTTACAGTACTTGCCATTTCACAGGTATCCAAGTTAAACTGGCTGAAAAAAGAAGTGGGAGGTTAAGATACAGGAGAATGATTTCTCTTTCTTCTACTACTTTCTGAGCAGGAAACTAAAATGAGAAATGACTGCCAGCCTTTTAAAATAAGACCATAGAAAATTTAACTCTTGGAGGTCACCCTAGTGGTGCCAGTAACACCAGCCCAAGGACGGTTCCAAAGTAGGGGCCTAAAAACCAGAATTAGAAATAAAAGGGGGAAACATCCAACCATTTTCCCACAGCCTGATGCTAGAGCTGCCTGTCCCACAATGGGCTAGGGGAAGTAGCATTCCAGGCAGGCTTCACATCCATAACGTCCACATGCCCATCCAAGCCATTCTGGTGAGCAGATGGTTTATGAATTCCCAAGGAAACATTCTCAGTCACTTTCAAACTTGACGGAATTGACTTGGGTTGATATAGTGCCCCCACGGTAGCTGCCTCGTTTTTTCTTTGTCTTCTCATGGCGGAAAGATTTGCCTTTGGTGAATTTCAGGATATTGTTAGCCTTCTCACCCCAGTCACCAGCTGCTCCTTTCTGTGAGGGATGAAGGGGGAGAGGAAAAAGAAATTCAGGTCAGTACCCAAGAGAGTAAAGGCAATGCTTTGCACTTCAATCTACCCAGCAAACACCAGTACATTAACACTGGAGCTGATACCACTCTCCCACGCACCTCCAGCCAGTGCTCACACACTTCCTAACAGCACCTCCTGGTGGAAAAAGTTTCCACCAAAAAGACTGCCCACAAGCACATCAAGGCTGCTCTGCCCACCTGTATTTACAGAGGCCAAGCACTACCACTCTGGGCACTACCTAGCCATACCTTTGCCTCAAATGAGTTGTCAGCAACACGGGCATCTAGCTCAATCTCTTCTTCCCTTACGCGGCGGAACGGAGAGGCTGGCTGTTAAAGAAAATAAGATACAGTAAGTGCATACATGTGCATGATATTCCCTTGTGATAATGTCCTTTCCTCCCTGCCCTGCAAATATAGAGCCCTGTTCATGTCACCTCAATTTTTAAGTGTTTCGCACATTCATAATTCTTTCCCCTCTTCAGATCAGGCAGCTCAAGGATGTTCCTGTGCAAGCATATACAATCAGCCTTTGCCAGAATAATATAATGCACATGTGTGCACTCCCTAGGGTTCTCCAGACAAGGTTCAAGTGCTTGAAGAGGGAGCAAAAATACAAATAATCCTGTGGGCCCAACCTCCCCAAAAAAACCCAAGACAAGCCTACTTGTTCAGGAGGCAGAGAAGCCTCTCCCACCAGTCACCACAGTTCACCCTCACTCACCTGTTTCACCTTGGGAACTGTGTGTGGTGTTTTGGCTTTGATCTTTGCCTTTTTACTGTGTGGTGTCTCTGGCTCCTGAACATCTTTCCTCTTCTGTTTCTTCCTGATTGTGCCTGTTAGATGTATAGCAGTAAAACTTCAAAGGGAGTAACTGCAGTGTTGGGAAAGGTAATGCCATCTCTCCCCCAGAACGCAAACCCAGTGTTGACAAAGGTGTGAGAATTGGTCCCTGCAATACCTCACCCAGAAAACAGGCTGCTATAACAGACACTAATAGCCATTCTGGGTCAGGAAGGATTTTGCCATCCTGTCCTAATGGATAAAGACAATTTTGTGGAATAGCGCACCTCTATATTAATGATTTAATGCGCTTGAGAAAGTTCCGTTGGTTAAAATTTGCCAGTTCTTGGAGTCACAGAATATGCACTTGCACCCATCACTAGTGTATTCAAAGTTGTTTCCCTCCTGGAGGGATAAAGATTGAGGTTGTGCATTGGGGCATCATCCATGATCTCCCACCCAACACAAAGTCCTACAGCAGCCTGCCTTGCTGTCACTAACAATCTTGTGCACACATAGACAGCAACTGGCAACAACTGTACAGAAATGTACTTCATGTTATCACAAATTCCATTGCCAGCAGACATACAATACAGACAAAAAGGATCACACAAACTGGTTGAATTAGATGATCTGATTCCAACCTGGGCAATTCTATGATTCTATGAAACCTAGCCCTTCCCTCTCAGTACTGCACCAGATGGCAACATCTAATAGCATATAGAGATTAGACTGAATATTGTTTAAGAAAGGCTCCCATTCATGCTTATCTCAGTAACACTGCCCGACAGACCCACTTCTCAGACTGTAGGTAATACCTCCATTGACTTTTCCAGTCTCTTCTTCAGAGCTGCCTTCGCTGCTGGTACTGCTGCCACCAGCTGGCTTAGACTTCAGGTGGTTTGTTGCTGGTGTGGATGTTTTTGTTTTCTCTGCAGAGGCAGTGGTCTTGGAACCGTTCTGTGCCCCTTTCCCTGCCTTTTTGGGCTTCTCATCCTCTTCACTGGAACTATCAGATGAGCTGCTGCTACTACTACTAGAAGCAGCTGCCTTCTTCCTGCCAGTTGCTTTTGCTGCCCCTGTAGATTTGGTGGCTGGTTTCGCTGCTGGCTTCTTTTCTTCTTCTTCACTGCTTGAGCTATCAGAGTCAGAAGTGTCTGCTTTGGGAGCTGGGGTAGAAGGTTTGGACACTGGCTTACTCACTTTGCCAGCTAATTTAGCTGGAGTGCCTTTCTTCTTCTTCTCATCCTCAGAGCTGCTGGAGCTGCTATCTGAATCAGAGCTACTTTGTGCTTTCTTTGTGACTGCTTGCGTTTTCTTTGTCGCAGGTGTTGCTGCTTTAGTTGTGGGCTTCACAGGGGCCTTCTTGTCAGAGCTATCAGAATCTAGAATGGAAAGGAAAAGAATAATCAAGGCTAAGCCCCATTCCTTCAACATGAAGTACACATGGAGATTCAACGTTGATACACAGTGCACTTCATTAGCTGCTTGAAACAACACTGCAGTGGCTATTCCTGTCCAACTGCAACCTCAGACCCTGCCTGCAAACACAGAGGTCTGAGCAAGCACAATGTACATGTGGAAATTCTCCTTTTCTCCTACCCCAGTACCTGAGCTATCTGAGGAGGAACTGGAATCTTTCTTTGCTTGTCCAGGCTTGACAGCTACTTTTGCTGGTTTGGAAGTATTCTTTATCACAGGTTGTTTTGCTGGGACCTTACTCCCTACCTTCTTCTTGTCATCTTCCGAGCTAGAATCTAAACAAACAAACAAAAAAAGGATGTTCTTTAAGTTAATAAGCTTCTGATGCAAATTACTTTAGTAATAACATGTACATAACTCATGGGGAAGTGAAAAGAAAAATGGGTTGTGGCCCAAGGCTGAGCCAGTAGATAACTGGTGATAAGCAGCATTTGATGAACACTTGAATGATCAGGGGACAACATTCATCTTTCCACTTATCTTCTTTGTTGGGAGGAAGTGGAAACAAGCAGTTTAAGTTCTTCGCTAATGCATTGCACAAGGAAGCAGATATTTGGAGAATAATGTAGGAGAAGAGGTACAGAATAAGGGATTGGAGAAAAAGTACAAGCATCACCAAGAACAAACTCAGGGAGAAGAAACATCAAGAAGCTATGTGGTAAAGATCAAAGAACAGGCAAGAAATTAGGCAATAAAACTGACAAAGCAGGGGAAGTGAGGCAGCAACAGCACAGTATCTCATTTTAGTTTTCCATTTCTTCTGTCAGATGTGTCTAGCAGCAGTCTGAGGATGGACTGGAGACTCCTGCATACAATTATGCCTTTATATTGTGTGTCACAACAATCCCGAATGTCAAGTGTGATCTATTCCACCGTTTCTGAACACTTTAATAACGGTAATCAAAACCTTGTCCATTTGTGAGGAACCAGGCAACAAAAACAGAAAATGGAACTCCTGCCACCCGTTGAAGGGTCACACAGCCTAGTGCTGGCTGTCTGCAGATAGATAGCCAGTTGCCACCCACAGTCCCTGCCGTGGCACTGGAGATGTTGAGATATACAACAGGAGCACCTTGAACTTGGAGGGGAAACGTAGCACATCGGGAACTTACATGGGAAATATGGCATTGCAAACCTTAAACCCGATCAACAGAAGATACAAAGCACACTGCCCCCATTTCTAAGGTCAGATTAGAAGGCAACTTTTGAGTCTATTTTGAACTTGGTAAGGAGATAACATTTTTTATTTTGTAGGCTTCTCCCAAACACAATGGGATAACAGTAACCAAAAATCTAACGACACAGATTCTCAAAAAGTGTAACCATTAACCTTCCCGGAGAAACCTGATACACGATGCCCCACCCTTTCCATCCAGCAACATGCAGACCTTTTTGCACTTGCCAATGGTCTCATTGGCGTCTCATGGTCAGACTCCACTCTGCGTAACAGCCTGCTGGTTTTCAATTTCACACCTTGTTAGCTATGGAGAGTGGGAAGCTTTCAAGCTCATACAGTAAGGACCTTAGCAGATAACACCACTATAGAGCAACCTGGCCAATAAAAACATTAACATTAAAAAAAAAAATAAATCAAAACTTTATTCCTTGAATTACCTGAGTCGCTGTCAGAACTGGATTCAGCCTTCTTGGTAGTCACAGCTTTGTTTTGGGGACCAGGTGTTTTTTTAGCTACTACTGCTTTGTCTGCAAAAGCAAGTTTAAAATTAATAGGCCACATCCACACCAAACGTTTGTCCCAAGATCCAACCCTTTCCAGATGTGTGTTGTGGTTTCAGCTGGGATGGTGTTGCTTTTCTTACTAGCAGCTGGTATAGTGCTGTTTTGGGTTTGGGATGGGAATACTGTTGACAGCACATGCACTCATGTTTTCGGTTGCTGCTAAGCAGCAAAGGCCTTTTTTTGCTCTGCATGCTACCCTGCCAGCGACTAGGCTGGCAGTGCACAAAATTTTGTGAGGAGACACAGCCAGGACAGCTGACGCCAACTGACCAAAGGAGTATTCCATACCATAGGATGTCATGCTCAGTATATAAAGCTGGGGGAAGACGAAAGAAATGGGGGACATTCAGAGTTACGCTCTTTGTCTTCCCAAGTAACCGTATGTGTGGAAAGCTGCTTTCCTTGAGATGGCTGAACACCTGCCTGCCAATGGGAAGTAGTGAATGAACTCCTTGTTTTGCTTTGCTCGCATGCGCAGCTTTTGCTTTACTTATTAAACTGTCTTTATCTCAACCCACGTGTTTTCTCCATTTTACCCTTCTGATTATCTTCCCCATCCTGCCGTGGGGAGAGTGAGCAAGCAGCTGCATTCTCCTAGTTCTGGCTGGGGTTAAACCATGATAATGTGAAAAAGCTCCATTCTTAGTGCATCAGCCATTCAGCCAGCACATCTGAAGCCAAGAAAGGACCTGGCCAACTGTAGTAATGAACTTATTCCCGCTAAACTGGATGCCGGTAACTTTTCAAACCAACACATCCAAAGTAATCCAACCTGCACACAGTTTGGATCCACAGGTTGTACATAGTATTGCTTGGGATGCCTTCAAATTACTCAGAAGCTTCCAGAGAAGCAAATAGCAACACAGACCAAAGTCAAATGGCTTTTTCAAGGAAACCAAGACATTGCCAAAACCTCTCCATGTGGTACTTCCTCTGCAGCCTCCTCTTCTCACAACATACCTGCTCCTCCCTTTGGGGGCGCCTGTTCTGCCTCATCACTACTGTCTGAAGAGTCGCTGCTCTCAGCTTTTTTTGCAGGAGCCTTGGCAATGCTCTTCTTTGTCTGCGTAGCTTGAGGAGGTGGTACAGCACTGTACTGACCTATGAAGACAGACACAACATTCAGATGCCTGCATGATAATGCGAGCAGTACATGAGATATTTGTAACCACAATCAAAGATACTAGCTTATAATTTGAAGGGTTACACGCACCCCACTGCTACCTCCTGTTTCTACTGTGAGTTTAACTCTCCACTTGGGGTTCAGTTGACCCAACCATCTCTCCAGTTTTATCTGCATTTTAGAAGAATGGGAGCTTATGTTGCGAAACTTTTCCAGAAAAAAAAAAAAAAAAAAAGAGATGTCAACTCTTGATTGTTTTCATTTACTGCCTTCTCAAATCCTCCATTTAGATCAGCTCTCTACTGGAATCCTAAAAGCACTATACTATATTGAACACAGGCCCATTTAACCCATCAGCTGGATTGCAACTAAACAGCCCTGGATATTTCACAAAAAAAACCTGAAAAAGCTTAAATTGCTGCAGCTATAGAATAACCAAAGCACTGGCAAATTAATTCCCAAATCCTGGTGGACAGAAAACCTGCAAGAATGTACTTAAAAGCTAATCAAATAGAAGACATGCAGCAAACCAAGCAGAGTCTGCCACAATCTCCCTCACTCCCCATCCCTTCATTGAAGGAGAAGCAGAATTGTAAGCTCAGCCCCAACAGCACACATGAAAAGAGCTGCTGTATTTCTGGTTCACAATACCACCGCAGGCACCACCTGGAACCTTGTGTGCAGCAAGACATGCCTGTGCCCTGCACATGCTTCTGCTGGGACAGCGGGACTAGCAGAAAGCATCCTCCCACATTGCAGCAATCGTATTTAGTACTTACCAGACTTCGGTTTCTGTTTTGCAGGTTGCTTTTCATCGTCTGAGCTGTCAGATGAGTCCTCGCTACTGGAACTTTCCTTGGCACGTTTGTTTTTCCCTGGACATGCTTGAGTGGCTGCAGGTTTTGGCAGAGGTGATTTCTTGGGAACAGCCTTATCACAAAAAGGGAAGAAACACACATTAAAAAAGAAATTACAAAAATCTTGTGGGAACAACTGGATGTAGATCTTGTTTAACTCTACGCCTCACTTAAGAGAGCAAGTTTTGAAGACAAAGGGAGAAAGATTAATGAAGATTCTCAAATGCAAATTTTGGGAAACACATGAGCATCACGATCTTTCTGGCTATTCTGCTGTTGTTTTCTGCTGCATGAATCCCTAATGAGGGGCTCCTCTGACCAAGGGGCGCAGAACTAACTGAAATGGTAGCAACTGACACTTGATTAAACACAACTAGGATTATTTTTGTGTTGCAGAAAATATTTTTGAACATTCCCTAGTGGAAAACTAGGGAGTTAGGGATAGCTAAGCATAAAAGAGTCATGCAAAAGCAAACATATAATGGACACTATGATATGGTTATGACACAATGAGATGTCTTCCTACAAAAGGAAGGACCAGAGGAAGCAGTAAGGAGGTATTAGGGAAGAAAGCCAGTGCACAGAGAGGTGCTAGAACACATAATTCCACTGTACAAAGGAGAGGGAAGCATAAGACCCACAAACGCTGGGCTCAGCATCTGTGTGGTCTGTGCTTTCTCTACATATTTCACAGTCCCTGCAAGACAGAGACACGCCCAGTTGCTAGACTTCTACAGTGTTCAGGAAGTTTTTTATGGTCTAATTTACCTTCTTCGGTGCAGCCTTTTCCTCATCCGAATCTTCACTACTGCTGCTACTACTTGCTGCTTTTCCATTCACCACCTTGGTGGCCACCAGGGCAACTTTACTTCCTTTTGAGATAAACGAAAAGGGACCTTAGAAAAATATGCTATGGTAGATGAGGGCTAATTAGATTCAGCATGAAGTATCATAGAGAGAAAAGCAGCACAGAAAACCAATAGGGCAGGTTAAGGTAGTAACTGCAGAACTGTTGTTTTATCCTACTGCAAGCTTAGAGAAAGTTTTCGGATAACTGTCCATTCTAGCTCATTGAAGTTCCAGGACTAAAGGCTAAGTAAAGATCCTCCCTGCTCTTTGAGGGAAGACACTGGCAAAAGTACAACTTAAGCAGTTAAGGTTGCTGATTACAGCTACTTATACAAACAATGCAGCATTTGGGACCAGATGTTTTATTTGCTATCAGTTCTACACCTCTCCCATGACAGAAGCAGACCAGACTGGAGTGCAAATGACACTGACAGCAGATTTTCAGACTGCTGTGTTAATGCATATGCCTTTGCATGTAGGTACAGCCCCCATCACTCTTCCCCTGGCTTTTTTGTACTTTGACTCATGATACACAATAAGAGGTACCAGATTTAGGTGTTGCTGGTTTTGGTGGCTGTTTCTTTGGTGCTTCTTCCTCTGAGCTGCTTGAGTCAGAGCTGGAACTCTCCGCTTTCTTCTGAGGCTGGATTTTGCTTCCAGCTGGCTTCACCACGGGTTTTGCGCCTTTCTAAACAATGGGAGGGAAAACTGATTAGCCCTTGTAGACATGAAAAGAAAAAGAGGTTAAATGAGTGGGACACATCTACACAGAGTATAAACAGCTGTCTTTCACAGAGGTTACCATTTTGACTTGAAGACACCACTGGCTAATGGTTAAGGCCTGAAAACCCCTGGATAACAATTTTGCTCTGGGAAACCTCACAGCAGCCCATGGGAGACTTCCTTTGCACCTCTGTCTCCAGTTCTGCCTCCTCAAACGGGGGCCGCTCTGGGGCTGGCACTGCTCTCTTCCTTCTCCAGATCACACTAGTTTGAAGATGCAACTCTGGTTACCCTCCTCTAGCATACACTAACATCATTTTTCCCTCTGGCCCTTCTCAAGACCATGACTGCAACAAGAAAAAGGAAAGAGAAGATTCTCTTTTTATATATACATGTATATGTAGAAAGAGATCAAATTTATTTTAGTGATTGTAACTAAATCTTTCCCTGCAAAAAAGTAAGCCCTGACAGTCTTAGGATAAAAGCAAGGAGCAGACCTGGATATGAAACAAAGTGAGTGCTCGACATTAAACTAATTTTTCACAGGACCAGTCCAAGTGGCACATTGTCCACTACAACAATGTCTTCTGACATTGCACCTGTGGCAGTTGAGGCACTTCACAGTTCAGGAAAAAAGAGCCCAATTTCAGAGAGAATTCTGCTGGTCAATTTTGTTATTATCCATCACTGTCAAACGTGCATTGAAGAGGCTGGAAAGAAAAGCTGACCTTTGCTGGCTGCTTCTCCTCCTCTGAGTCTGAATCATCACTGGAGTCCTCGCTGCTGCTCTCGGCCTTCTTGGCTGGAGGAACTGCTTTTGCCTTGGGCACAGCTGCTGCTTTAGCTGCAAATAAGGGACAGCACACATTGATGTTAAGTTAATTCAAACTTTCATGTACCTATATCCTGCACTAGTGGGTATCAGGGCAAAAGGATACATTAAACCATGACTGACTTTGTTTCTTGAGCAGGGTACAGCAGCAGACTCCAAAATGGGTAGGCAAGAGGGTAAAATAAATTCTAGATTTTATCTTTGTCACATACACATTTAAGTGCAGGCTTCTATCATTAAAAAGAACACCCCCGTAAGGCATGTGTCCCCTCAAACTGAGATAACATTAACTGGGTCTCCACAGCTTCCAGCTTACAAAAACCCACTGAACAAGCACAGGCTTTCGAAGAGAACCACTGTGATGTTGTGTTAAGCTTCCAGACATTTTGCTTAACACGTTTGAGCTAAATCTACTCTTCCTGGTTACTGATTGCTTTTTAATAACGTGGAGCAAAAGAAACCATTTTGCCTCAAGTTATATTTGCAACTGTCCCTACCAAAGTCAGACCTAAGTCCAAATTTAGCTTTATGATGGCTCAAGTTGAAGACCAGATTTCTGTCTGTGTCTCTCCCTGTCTACTCCTTCTCTCTGCAATCTGGTGCTAGATACACACAAACCTGCATACACCATGATTAAGGCGAGATGTATGAACAATGCCAGGAACTGTTCACCACATACAAACTGAAGTGGAGGGACATATTTTTGGTAGCACCAGGACACAGGCTTGAGAGGAAGGAGGGTAGTGACCTCACACAAGAAGCAGGTGAGTAAGGATGCTTAACATTTCTCTGGAACTCAAGAATACTGTCTACAACTGCCCTTCATCAAACAGATCGCGGTGCCCACCAATACACAGAAGAGCCTGATAAATGCTAGCCATGCAGGAGTTTTGTCAAGTTATGTATATTTTAACAAATATGAAAGCTTTTATGAACCCTGAATCGGTTTTCCTACAATACCAAGATGAGAAACCATTCTTTAAAGCTCTCAATGAAATGGAGAGTCCCTGGAAAACAGCACAGAAAAAATTCATGAGGTAGGAAGAGAGTATCAGCCCAAACCACATGCACTCAAAACCCAACTTCACTCAATGTTTAAATCAACATACAATTTGAATGTGCTGAAGCAAGTAGGAATAACCCTGCCGAGATACCCTATCAGTGAGTGTTTGGAAAGCAGAATCTCAATACAGGTAAGGTAACAAAGGTGCTACTTCAATAGCACCTTCAAAATTCAATACAGCCCAATGCCTTCACCAGCCTCAGCCAAAAGAGATAAACCAAATGGCTGAAACCTTCTAGTGGATGCAAACCCCGATGGACTTAAATTACCACTGGATGAAGAGATCACCCTTATCTATGATGAGCATACCCTACCTGCCATCGGGAAAAGACCTGCCAGAAACAATATCAGTCAATATAAATCTCGTCCTCAATAGCTGCTGAAGTTCCTCAAACGAGCCGTTGAAGCTGAGCTCCACATCCAGGTGAGGAGCCAATGTCAGACACAACCCCAGCCCACCGCAGTGCTGCTCACAAACCCCACCTGGTTTCTTGGCTGGCGGCGTCTCGTCCTCCTCGCTGGAGCTGTCATCGCTGCTGGAGGGCGGTTTCCTCTTCGCCTGCGGGCCGTTGGGAACCAGCTTTCTCTTCTTGGCCGCCGGAGACCTAGCGGGAGAAAGGCCGAGCTGGGGACTTTACGAGGCGACGGCCAGACGGCGGCTGGCACCGGAGGGAGCCCGGCAGGGCAACGCAGACACCCCCCACCCCTCCCCGGGCCCGGTAAGCGCGGCCCCACCGCCGGAGGGACACTTACTTCAGCCAGTAGCTGAAAATGTCCAGGAGGGACGCGGCGTTGGGGTCCTGCTCCTTCTGCAGCAAGAGAGAGGCCGCGGCGGTCGGTCAGTCAGTCGGTCAGCCAGTCAGTTCCCGCCCCCCTCACCGCCGCCCCGCCATCAGTCGGTCGGTCGGTCAGTCAGACCCCCTCGAACCCTCCGTCGGTCACTCAGCCCGCCCTGCCCCGCTCCCCCCTCTCCGTTACCCCGGGTCGGTCGGTCGGTCGGTCGTCCGGCCCCCCCCGCTCCCCACCGCCCCCCCATCAGTCAGTCGGTCGGTCGGTCGGTCCGGCCCCGTCCGGCCCCCTCCCGCCCCGCTCACCGCCGCCGCTTCCTTGGCGAAGGCGCGCGCGGCCGCCTCGAAGCGGTTCTCGCGCAGGAAGGCGAGCACGAAGGGGAAGAGGTCGCTGGGCACCGCACGCCACTCCGCCATGCTGCCCGCCGCCGCCACGTGCCGCCGCGCAGGCGCGCGCACTGCGCCGCGCCACGCACCGACGTACTCCCCGGCTCCGCCCCCGCCGCCATGTTGGGTGCCGTGAGAGGAACTGCCGGGCGCGGAGGAGCGGCCTACTGGCGGGGCGGGTGGGAAGGGCTCCCGGAGGGGGGGACCCGGGAGGCAGGGCCATCCCTCCCGCTGTGAGAGCGCTTGGAAAGGCCCCGCCCGATGGCGGCGTGCGCGCCTGAGTGAACACAGCAAACAGGGCGGGAGGGCCGGTGCAGAAGCAGGCTTAGGGCCCGCAGCGGAGAGGAGGTGGGAACCTGGGGCAGTCTCTGCAAGGAAACTCGGGAGCCTGCATGCGGCAGTGGAAGACTTCACTTACGCCCCTTCCTCCCCGTGTCAGTTACTCCTAGTTGTAATCCATTTTAAATATGGTCACTGGAAGGAGAATAGCAGGGAGCAGAGCGGCTCAACAAAGGAGAAGAAACCAGTAGCTGTGGGCAGCCTTAGTGCTGGCAGTGTCCTCACCAACAGGGTGCAGTCCCACGTAGCCTAAACACAGCAGGCAGAGCCAAATGCTGACAAGATTCATTGGTACTCCCAGGAAAGGTGAGCAGTAAAGCAGGTCTAGGAGCCACATGAGGAATCTATTCAGGAACAAAGGGAGAGAGTGCCAGAAGGGCTAGGGCAAAAGTAACACCATGCATCTAAAGGGACTGTCTGTAAGATTGAGCTAGAGAAGGAATTGGGGATAAGGTTAGTTACAACATGAGTTTGAGGGTATCAAGGAGGTAAGATTGGAGATGAGACTTGAAACAGCTACACCCACAAAATAGGACAGGCAAGCACTAGAGACCCAGGCGTGAGCTTAAGTGGAGCTTCTGGGCCTATGGGCAAAGAGTGGGTGTGGAAGCCCCAGGTGAGGCTGATCAGAACAAGAGTGGTCTGTTAGTGTACTCAGGACACTGATAAGGAGAAGATTTCATTCAGCTGTTGTGTATTGACAAGGCTTTAAATTAGTCATGTCTAGACTGTTTTGTTGTGGGTGTTTTTTTTTTTTTACTTCTGTGAAACTGAAGGTTTGCTCTGATGATTGTAGTGCTCTGTTCTCCTTACCTTTGTAATGGTTTGGGTTTTTTTCTAATTCTTTTCAGACAGAGTGTACCATAAAGCCTGCTGAGGGCAAAGGAAGAAGAGAATCCTACACTGAAAGTCCTGAGTTAGGGCTGCCAGGGTCAAACAAGCAGTAGTAGGTAGATAGCATTACGCTCTTAACCATTTCCAAATACTGCTGTGCCCTGCTGTGCTGGGGTTCTGTCTGTTGTGTGCAGTTGTGTATTGTGTGCTGAACGCGTACTTGGGCAGGCTCTGTGCCTAGCAGAGCCCCCATAGTGCTGGTGTCTTTGGAAGTTGCATATTTGCAGTGTTGGGGAAGTAAAAGCAGTTAATGTAGTAGTAGATTATACTGTAAGATTCTGTCATTTTGTACAGGTGCTGTTGCTTGTGTTGTAGAAAAAGGATGTTCAGCTGAGGGCTTGTTAAATATATGTACTTTGTTTTCAGATGCCTGTGATCTGGCCTGCCCCCGATATGTATGGAATAACTCAGGGCTGTGTTGCAGAAAGGAAACTGTTTCTAGGAACCGGTATTTCTCTCAGTTCTTGTAGCTTCCATCCACAGCAAGCTACAGCTATAAACTTCATCTGCAAAGCTCAGCACAAGTTCTGTGCTTCTGTCAGCATCGGAAAGGAAGAGATGCAGCTATTGCTGGTAAACTGTCCTTATTTTAAGTCCTGCTGTCTGAAGTAACTGCTGTAAGGAACCAGAGAAATTACTGGCTGTGTTTGCTTCACTGGCTCGCTTCTTGCCTGGTTAGTAAGCATCTCCCGCCAAGCCTTTGCCAGTTAGGTCTGTTCCCAGATGCTATGTAACTGCTTCTCTTCAGAGCTGTGTGGTATATTCCCCTGTGTTGTGCCTGCAACTCTCCAGATGACCTCGCAGGGCAGTAACCATGCAAGGAAAGCTATTTTGTTCTTGTATTCACCAAGACAGTAGTGGGAGATCCTAGGATCTAAAAAGCAAGCAAATTCAACCGATTTATGCTACTACTTGTGAATTCTTTTGCTCCCTTCACCTACTCCTCATAGGTCTCTCTAGTCCTTATCCTTGGCTGGTGTATCTCTTGTTAAGCCTGCAGGGAGAGTTATTCACCTCAGAAGAGAGCATCCCTGTGAGAGGTCGCTGCTATTCACACTTTTCGTCACCAAGGAAAAGTGGAGATGGCATGGGTATCGAAACACTTACTGAGTCCTTTCCTTGTTACCCTTCAAAAGTACCCAGCAAAAAGCAATGATTCTGGAAAGAGCAGTCTATTCCTTTTCTTTGTACAGGGATAAGGCAGGCCCTTGAGAATAGTGCTGCAAATGCAACCGTGTTCACATGCTGCAGTGAGTTGAAGGGAGGAAGGTTAAGACTTGTAAAGTCAATTTTGGGTGAGGGAGGATGAAAAGCACCCTCTATTTCCTCATTTTGTTCTTAATTCATTACAAGATGTGTAACTCTTCCCTTTAGGCCAGCCTAATGTTCTGTAGCGTAAAGGGGCTTTCACCTAAACTTGTCATCTGATTTTTCAGGTTGAGGTTGCTGTAAAGGTTGCTGAAACAATGCTGAAACAATTATTTTACTTAAGCTCCTTTGGAGAAGCATATTAATTTCACTTTAGTGGCTTAGGAAGTTTAAGCCCTGAAGGGGTTTCCTGTGGGCTTTGCATTGATTAAATAAAATACATAGCATCTTAAGTGACACTGACACGTATGGAGAGGCCCCATGGGTTCTGACTAGGCAGGAAGCCGACTCTGATAGTCCTTTGTATGATACCATAAAGCTTTAAAAGCTTGTTCCAAGGAGCATGTTGAAACCTTTGTTTAACATCAGAGAGATTATTTTGAGTTTCACTTTTTATTCTGGAAGTTAGAAGAATGTTGTTCCTCTCCTGTGAAGACAGGCTGAGAGAGTTGGGGTTGTTCAGCCTGGAGAAGAGAAGGCTCCAGGGAGACCTTATAGCAGCCTTCCAGTACCTGAAGGGGGCCTACAGGAAAGATGGGGAGGGACTCTCTATCAGGGGGTGTAGTGATAGGATGAAGAATAACGGTTTTAAACTGAAAGAGGGTAGATTTAGATTAGATATTAGGAAGAAATTCTTTACTGTGAGGGTGGTGAGACAGTGGAACAGGTTGCCCAGGGAAGCTGTGGATGCCCCATCCCTGGAGGTGTTCAAGGCCAGGCTGGATGGGGCTTGGAGCAACCCGGTCTGGTGGGAGGTGTCCCTGCCTATGGCAGGGGATTGGAGCTAGGTGATCTTTAAGGTCCCTTCCAGCCCAAACCATTCTGTGATTCTATGAAGATAAACAGCTTTACAAGGGAAATAATGTGGAATAATCATTATAAAGTCATATACATGGGTATCCATCTGTTTTACTAGTTCTTAATATACGAGTATTCCATAGTAGTCAAAGAATTTGTCTAGAGAGTCTAGTTTTCAACTAGTAAATTTTTGTCCCTTACATAAATCCCAAGTAGATCCTGTATTTGCACACTTCTCTGGTGCCCGGCCGTGCTTTATTCTATTGTACATTTTCTGGAGGATTCAGATGGGAAAGTGCTGTTTTTTTCTCTGCATACCTGGAGTTTCTCATCGGGCTGTATCACCAGGAAATGTTTTTTATCCTCATACTTTCTTATTGTGGGAGCAAACACTCTGTTTTTGGAAGACAGGCTGTGGGGCGCAGTTTGTAAGCTTACAGAAGGTTTTGGGTAAAGAAAGATTTGGAGGTAAGAGGAGCGTTTGACTGACCTCTAAGATAGAGTCGATTAGTAGGAAACAGTTGGTTCCTTGCTGTTCATAACCAGCTCTGTTCCAACATTAGTGTTTGTGACGTTAAGTGAGCTGCACACAGAATGTCCTCTGACTGCTTGGGAGTGACTGTCTTGACTGGGAAACCAGATTGTAAGGAACCTGCTTTTGCTTTGCTGAAGTGCATCAATGAAAGACTTCCCTGGTTCTTGGCAAAGAAATTTTTCTGAATGCGAATCAGCGCGAGTGTTTGTTCCAAGTTTGTGAAGGAATAGTTTGAAATAATTATTTAGCCAGAATCTGTTGCTTTATCTTCAGCAACAAAATTAGATTGAGTCCTGCTCTCTGAACTCTGACAGCGTCCTTCCACTGCTTATTTTCTCTGTACTCAAACACGAGCATAGTCATAGGGAAATCTTAAGTTAAAAGACTGCATCTTCTAGAGGAAAATGCAGAATATCAAGTGTTTCATTCTTTATATGGAACAACTTGGTTTTCCCTCGGGGAAAAAAAACACAAAAACAACTCCTTGCTTGTAGGAGACAGAAGTCAAAGCCTAACTTCGGGGTGTGCATAAAGCAGGTCTTGTTTGGTTCTTTTCTACAACCATTGCTCTAAGTTTCTCCCGAGTAAGGATGTGGAGGTTATCACCGTAACACATGACATCCCCTCATTGTAGCGCTGTTTCCTCGCCCACCTGTGGAACATGTGACTGGAGCCAGCTGGAAAAGGGCATTTCCCTCCTATGGCAGGAGAATCCCGCCGTGTACCTGGCAGGCGATGCAGGGGCCGGGCGGGAGCCGCCCTGTGCCCGGTTCCGCAGGGGGCGCCGCGGGCCGCCCTCCGCGGCCGGGCCGGGCGGGCGGGGCGGGGCCGGGCGGCGGGTCGGAGCGCCCGGCCAGGGGCGAGGAAGCGGCCGCGGGAGGGAGGAGGCGCCGGCGATGTGAGGGGAGGGCAGCGGCCCCTTCCCCGCCAGCCCCGGACCATGGCGGCCCCCGGTAGGTGCCGAGGGGGAAGCGGCGGTGTTTCTCGGGGCGGTGGGGCCGGGAGGGCTCTGCCCCGGCGAGCCGAGGCTGTCGGCGGCAGCCCAGCCCGTGAGCCTTGGCGCCGGTAAGCGGGGAGGTAGCGGAGCGCTGCCCGTCGCTCCCGGCCCGCTCCTGCCTGCCGGGCGGTGCTGCTGCGCGGCTCCGCTCGCCCCTGGCGCGCTGGAGAAAGGGGAAGGAGGGTTCCCTCCCCGAGGTTAGGGGAGCCCCGGGGCTCTTCTGAGCAGCGGTGGCTGCTTTGTTTGCCGCCAGCTGCTGCGCTTTCTGCCTTGTCTGGCTTCGCTTGGCTTGAGCTTGGGGCAGGTGCTGGCAGAGCTCTCCCGTGTCGCGAGTGCGCTTCGTGCTGGCAGCTGGGCGAGCTCTGAGGGAGGGTATTCTGTAGGGGAACGTGTCCCCGTTCAGCCTTTGCCACCTAGGTATTTTTCGGTGGCGTTTTGTAGAGAATTCAGTTCTTCCTAAACACTGCTTTATCCCCCCACGTTTGCGTACTTCCTTTTTGGGGTATAACTTGATGGCCCTTGCCACAGAGGCAGAGGATCACGGCAAACTGAGCTAGGTTGCCATCAATGAAAATGTCTTAGCTAACATATGTGCAGCTAAAACTGATTAGTCTAAAGCTGCGAACTCCGGGGGGAGAGGGGTTTAGCCTGTATTGTGTAAGTCTTGCTAGTGCCCAATTTGCAAGTTCCCCTTGCTGCAGGGAAGTGTACGTGTTTTATCTAAAAAAGGAAAAACGTGCCATTCTCAGGGTGTGAAGTAACGTTAGTGTCTCACTGACGCGTATCTCCTTGTGATGTAAAAATAAGCTAAATGGAGGCCTCGAGAGACTTGTGGGCGAAACTACTTTTCTCCTGATAAACAGAAGGTGATTTCACAGATACTCTTACAAGTAGAACGACTTTAGGTTCACGCATCGTAATGCAAATCTTGTGTTCCTATCACTAAAATTTGGTTCACAAAACTTTTATCTACTTTGATTCTGCTATTTTCTCTTGCTTGTTTGCAGGACTTTATTTAGAAGGTTTTCTATTCCAGTCAAAGTGAGAGGTTTCGCTAGGATGTTAATAATTACTGCATGTGATCACAATTACTTTGTTATGCATTCCAGCTAGGCAAAGAATGCATTCATTTCCTCATGCATCATCACTTAAATAAACACACTTCCGACACTGAAATATGAAAGGTGCTGAGGATTTCTGTTAATGACCCACCAGCAGCTTTTAACAGCTTCTGGAAGTGCACTCTCTCAGAATTTGATTATTAAGACACCTTGAGGTGAGTTTCATTTATATCATAGGCAATTGTCTTTCATAGGAAGTGAATCTCCCTCTGTCAAGGACTGATATTTTGGACGGCCACATTCGTGTATCCTCCATACACATGAATCCCGATGCAAACTGGTAACAGGCTATGTAGCGCTTTTTCATTTGGACAAAATTTGAGGTGGATTTGATCTAGCAGATGAAAATAGATTTGCTCACCACTGCGTATGATCATCTGAGTTGGAGTAAAGATTTAGTCTGTCAGTTTTTTCCCTGGTCTGTGGGCAAGGAGAAGTCATGGTCTACTTAGGATTGGGATGGGAAAGGTGATGCAGAAAAGCTGTATATTATTAGAGGCCCTGAATTTGCTTTATGGGTTCCACAAGTACAATGGAAAAATATTTATGATCTAGAAATTGAAAAAGGTCAAACCTTTTGGCTTATAGGATGAAATAATAGGTAATAACAGTTGATGACATCTGATTCAAATTTGGGAAGTGTTAAATGGGCAAGGCATAGTCTTACCGAGAGCTGATATGTCAGCTTCCCGCGGTATGCTTTAGCTATTTCAGTGGTAATCATAACCTTATGGTATGGCCGTAAACCACTATCCCATGCCTGAACTCAAAGATTGTCACCTCACTACTACCAAACACGGTCTGAAGATGAGCCTAACTTGTTTGCTTCTCAGAGAGGGGCTACGAAGGCGTGATATAGTCTGTCACTATAGGATACTTTTATTCTCTTGACGTGAGCCTTCTGTGATTTTTGACTGAATTGCTTCATCCCCTTCCATTCTGTGTGCAGTTTATAAGCTAGGGAAAGCTTTGTATCATGTTCTGTCTCTGTGCTATTTAGTCTGTGGTCTTTCCACCTCAGTTAGAGGTCTTAGGTATTTCTACAGTACTGGTATCTCATCAGTCTTGTCATAGCTGTATAACGGAGTGGGCAGCTAAGCACTGAAGAGGCAGTTACAGCTGGAAAGGAGTCCAAAGGTTATATTTTATCATTGCAAACGGCAACAGAACCCCGTCTGAATGTTTTTCTATTAAATAAATACTTAAACATGCCTTGCAGTATTATTAATAGTGATGACATTTTGTAAACAGAAGCGATAGTCACTTTTATACTCTTAAGTTTAGGAATGCAGAAGCAAGGTATTGTTAAAGTTTAAACAAGATTACACTTGAGAGCGTGAAAGAATTTTGAAATGGTTGGCTGGCACAAATCTTTTTTCATCTTGCTGTTGCATATACTGTTCATATCTTTCTTACTTGAATTGAAGGCCTCCTTGTGTTTGTTTTTCCAAAGCCAGCCTGTCAAATGCATTATCAAAGCATCCATCTAAGGTCAGGGTTTAAAGAAAAAAAATGCTAGGTGTTCACCTAGGGATTTCCTTGTATGTGTACAATAGGCAGAGTTTACATTGTGCTTTGAAGTGTGTTCTGAGTTTTTTTTTTCTAACTGATGTGTGAAGAGTTGTGGGAAAAACTTGAAACGTGCTGTATTCTCCATTTATTACATTCTTCCCTGAGGACTGGACAGTAGTTGGTGGTGCGAAGGGAGATATTTGGTTAGACAAATAATTGCGTGATCCAGGAAGGCAAGTCCCGTGTCATCATTCTTTTAAAAGGAGATGTTGCAATTGAAACTATTTCTAGATTTTTATTTTCTTTGAAACAGTCCCGTTGCTGACTTAAGCTTATTTAGCTCTTCAAGACCCACTTCCAGTATTTTTGCTTATGAACATAGAGACTTTCCTTTGCTTTAAAAGCGGAGTCAGTAATTTTATTTCTCAGTTCTCCTTTTAAAAGTGTTGTTCCTCAGTTTATCTTAGAAGTGTAAAAGACGATAGGAGCTGTGGTAAGAGTGCCAGGGGAGAGCTGGCACAGCTCTGTTAAGGGGAATGCTGTGCTGGTAGAGCAAGTGCTATCTAAGGAATCACTACCATTCCTAAACACTCGGTGAAGTTCCTTCCTATTGGGTGCAGAGGCTGCATTGCTCTGGGTGATGTTGTCTCTGGGAATATAAATGCTGACCGGGGACTTGCAGAGTCTGTCAAATTTGCATCTTTTGCCTACATATTGGAGAAGGGAGGCTTCTTGGATACTTAGTGCCCCTACAGCGTGATGCATGTTTAAAATCAATAACTACCTGACCCTGCGCCCTCTCCAAGCACAGCTGCTTCCTTTCATTGAAAGACTGGAGAAGGGCCTGTTTGCTAACAAGTTTAATTGCAGAGCTGTTCTCTTTTTAAAAATGCGTGGTAAGATTAGGTGTTCCATTTTACAGAACGTTAAAATGCCCTGGAGGCTGCTGCTGCTTTCTGCAGGGTCCGGAGGTGGGACTTCTCTCAGAGAACTCCAGGATAGGACTTTAGGAGCCCTGGGCACACCTCAGAGAGTTGCTGCGTCATCTCACGATCTGATGAGGTTGGGCTCAGCTGGCTGTGCTGCAACGCATGGGCTCTGTTCCTGGCAGATATGCTGCCCTTTCCCACTGTACTGTGTATAAATCAACACATGGCACTGGAAGCAGAAGTGCCTGGTACTCCTCCCTTTCTAGAATAAAACAACTGACCTGAATTCTTCTTGGTTTTCCCATTTTTGCCCATGTGATTCTGAATCTCAGTCAGGTGGTGTTCAGCCAGAAGTGATATTTTGGTGATAGTGTTGTTCTCACTGGTGTGAAAGACATCTTTTTTCACAGCAGTTCTGCACACTTAGCTTAAAGGTCCCAAGGCTTTGGGTCTGTTTGTCTGCTTTATGAGTTTGCTGGATCTTCTCCGTTGAGAATGCTGTCTCCTACAAGCCTCCGTCTGGGGTTCAAGAGCTGTACTCACACAGAAACATGCAGCTGTCTTAGTGAATACTGCAGTGTCCATGTCCTCCATAGCTAGGACATCATCCTTTCATTGCTAGAGACTTTCCATTTATGCAGGTAACCATAATGCTATTGGGTGAGCACAGAGCACATCTCCATGCTCTATTTCTCAACTGTACCACTTCTGTTCAACTACAATTTGGTTGGTAATTGCATGGATTAGAGCTGGGGTACCGTAGCCTAGACATCATTTCAGCCTTCATTTCTTCATGAAGGTTCTGGGGAAGGTGGCAGAATGGAGTCTTTGGAGGCTGTTCAATTTTGGTTGAATTTTAAAAAGGTGACTGCAAAACTGTCATCTTCAGTTCTGGTAAGTTCACTGTCTGCAGATGCTTTTTTTGGCATGCCAAATTTTAGGCCTTGCCTTCTATTTTAATTAGAAAAATCTGCCTTTGCTTGGTTGCTTGCTTCTGGGTGGAGATGGTTTGGAAATGTTGACACTTCTAAAGAATCAAACTGGAATTATAAGATGACAGTTTGCTAATGAGATTTGAAATGCTCAGCACTGAAATCTACCATGACACCAGAGCCCTAATTCTCCAGTTTGGGCAAATTTCTTAACCGGTGAATGGGAAAATTAAATTCAGACTTGAAAGTTTTCTTGAGATTGGTGGGAGAGCACTGCATCATGTCATACTGGTTCAATCTGCATGTGATCTTCTTGGCAAGCTGGAAACGGTTTTAAAAGTGCTTCTGTTTCAGAGCACAGAAATGCAGGAGTGTGTAGGTAGGAGCTGTCTCTAGGGAATTATAGAATAAGTCAACTTTGGTGAGCGTATTTTGTGTTATGGCCACCACTATTGTATTAGTTCTTTCGCTCTGAAGAGAGGGGTTGTCATGCCAAAATGATTGGGAAACCTTTGTATGACAGTTCTGGGGAAGGACTGTAACACAGGCTTGCAAAGTGTCTGAAGGCTGAATGATAGCACCGCTGTGCTGCGAGCACTGGGGCTGGTGTACCCTTCAGTTGCATGTGAATTTTGCAAGCAGTTTGCTTTCTGCTGCAATGAGAGCAAATGTCTAACGCCATGGAAGCTCTAGTGACTTCCTGTAAGCATTGTGGGACCTCATTTAAATAAAGGCCTTTCTTATTTTAGGCATGCTGTATTTAGTGTATATACCACTTGAGCATGTAATGGTCTGCAGTTGTGTTGCAGAGACCCTATAGTTGCCTAAAATGATTTCACTTCGCACGCAAAGATGAACTCCCTTTTTCAAGCTAGTTTGTTTTGGAGATTGGGTTTTTGTGGGTTTTTTTTTTTTTTGCTATCAACATGCTTTAAATCTGTAAATCTCCATATGTGGTTTGTTTCACTTGAAACTACATAGGAAATCCCCTCCATAGGAAGATTTTTGAGAATGAAAAAAACACTTAAATTTTAGTGGGGTAAATGCAAGTAGGAGTGCAGCCACCCTTAGAATTGCTTTGTGGCTGTGAATACCTCACTTTTAATGTATATACTGTTCTTTTGAAGTGCTTTGGAGCTTCTGACATGATCTGTAGGGACAGCCCTGTGGGTTTTTTGCTGCAAAGCTGTGGGTCAGTTTTTGCTTTGAATTTAATCCTCCTCCCTGTGATCATCTTGCACCTGTACAGGAGCCCCTGGAGGATATGATGTGCTGATTGTGTATGCAAGTGATGCCACTGAGTGGTGTCAGTACCTCCAGAACCTCTTCCTCTTTACTCGGCACATTCGAAAGCATCGGATTTTGAGCTACCGGCTGGAAGGCGAGTCTGCCATCTCCCACCAGGAGCTGGACCTGTTCAACAGAAGTCGGAGCATCATCCTTTTGCTATCTGCTGAGCTGGTGCAGAGTTTTTATCTCCCTCCTGTCCTGCAGAGCCTTCAGGAAGCTTTGTGGCCCCCGTACAAAGTAGTCAAGCTGTTCTGCGGTGTTACGGACTGTGATGACTATTTGACCTTTTTCAAGGACTGGTCTCAGTGGCAAGAACTCACAAATGATGATGAGCCTGATGCTTACCTTGCAGCTGTCAAGAAGGCTATTTCAGAAGGTAAGGTATCAGCTGAGGAGTTGCGCTTCCTGGTCAGGGATTGGAGGAGGGAGATATGTGATATTGTTTATCCTTATTTTAACACTGGTAATATGTTTTACTGAAATAGAAAACTAAAGTGACTTGCACAACCCTTGTAAACTAGGAAGTTTTGCAAGCCAATTTCTCTATGCCTCATCTCATTCAGGAAAGATTGCCAGAATGTTCCTAAACTCCAGAGGAGTGTATGGTACTTCTTTGTCATAGTTTCTGTTGAAATGAATGTGGAGAGCTCCAGGGAATCATGATGGTCAGGATGTTTTTATGACACTGCCATACTTAGCGGTTATAGTGTTCTTTGTCAGCCTTAGCAGGATTGGAGTCCGGTGGTTGCATCTTGAATTAAGATTTATCTGTATTTAGTGGCATAAATGAGGCAGTGCAGTCTTCTAGTGTGTCTGGTGTTGTGCACATAAAGGTGCTTTATGCCAGGCTAACAATGGGATAATCATGATGACAAATTTATCACAGTAAAAATAAATTTTGAAGGTCACGAACTTGGCCAAAACAGTCTTCCGGAAAAAAGATGACTAAGGGGTTGTGCTGAAGATGGCATTCTCAGGTAACCAGGTCACAACAGATGTTTCCTAGTACCTCTTAAAAGCCTACATAAAGCAATGTTTGCATCTCCCTTTCAAACACTCCTAAAACGTCATGGTTTCTCAATGGATAACCTAGGGATAAAGTTGTTTAGCTCCTTTGCTTTCAGCCTGGAAGAAGACAGAAAACAATGGCTGAGCTTTTGTAGTCTGAAAAACAGAACTGACCAGAGATTAAATTAGCTTCTTCTGACACTTTCTGGCAAAAGTAAATGTTTAGTTACTGTTTTCCTGCAAACTTGAGTCTAGAGCACAGCACCAATATTTTATTGATTTTAAATATGGTATTGAAAGTTTGGGAGGTTTAAACAACATCTCCCTGGATTACTGGTGTTTAGTGGTTTTACTTAACATGTCTGAGGGCTGTCAGAGTTATTTTAGGCTAGAGTAAGTTCTAGTGTAGCTGAAGAGTGTGTGAGACTACAAAGGGATGTTGATCCTGAAATATCTTCCCGGAGCCAGGTCTCAACAGTCTTTTCTGGCTTGCTGCATTGTAAGTGCACAAAGCACAGCACGGGGCAGAAGACATATGCCTGCTTCCTGGGCTGTGGGTGGAGCGGGAAGTGTGTGAGTTTCTGTCCTTCATTAGATGGACTGGCTGTAGTGGGAGGTTTCACGTAGCCAAGTGGATCCCTGCTAGTGAGAGGCTTTCACCCATCTTGCTTGTTTCGGGTGCATTAAAAATCAAAGAGAATTTGAGGGGAAGGGGATGGGGGTGGGAATGGATCAGCTAGAAACCACCGTGGATCAACTGCTTCTCTCTGTAGAGCGAAGCTGTGTTTGTCAAAGCTAAGCTCCAAAAATCTGATTTTTATGCTGGGAAAGCATATCTGTTGGCAGTGGTGCACTGAATGCAGAGTCTTGTCAGCTAAAGAGCAGCTTCCAACTCTCTTTGATGTGGGATGCAGTCAATTTATTGTATTAAGCTGACCTGGCTTTCTTCCTCCTGCTTCAGTAAGTGGTTCTCCGCAGGTGAGCTGGCTCTCTCTGGGTACAGCTGGCTGCCCCTTGGAATGCTGGGGGGCTGTGACCAGGGGATCTGGGGGCTGGATCTTCCCAGTACTTCTCAGAGCACACCCAGGGAGGGGGCAGAGGTGAGTCTTACTGTTAGCACTATGCTGTCTGTCTGAGCAGCCAGGGAAGTATGTCTTGCATGCCTGATTGTTTAGTCATCTGGCTGCCATACATCTATGGCAAAACTTCTTTGGGGTGAGGCACTGCAGTCTGACTTTTCACAGTTGGATGCAGAGTCCTTCTCCAGTGTCATCTCTGCTGAAAGTTAGCATGTGCTGAAATAAACTGTGCTTTATGTAAATGGTGTTTTGAAAGGGAGATTGTGCTTTCGATTTTTGTTTCTACATAAAAAAACCCTAAACCCCAGCTTATTTTCTGTTTTCTGACTTGAACAAGCATGCATTGATGTCAAACTGACTTCACTATATCTAGAAAATATTTGACTGAGAGAAAAAAAGAGATAAAAACGAACTCATTTGCTGTGGAGTCTGCTGTAGCGTTTCCAAATAATTTGGTACACAAAGATGCAGAATTTCTGGACTTGTAGTACTGTTATGGAAGCCCCACCTGATGTGACCTGTCAGCTGTGTGCAAGGGTTGGATAATGTCAGGCTGTCACTTCAGAGCAGTTGCCAAAGCAAGCCATCCTCTGTCACTGAATCATGTGAAGGAAGAACCTATTTAAGATGGCCTGGTCTCATGGCAAAAGTATTTGCATTAATGTATTGGATCCTACCTCTGTGTGGGGAAAAAAATGATTAGGTGACCTCTTCCATCGTGTGACTCTCCAGACCAAGTTTTGTGAATGGCCTCAAATGCAAATGTTCTGATGCTTCCTCTGAAGAGAAGACAACCCCAGGTGTACATAGTTCCCTTTTTGGGTGAAACTGTGAAAACTTTCTTCTTGGTTGGTAATAAAAAATTATCATCTGCCTTACAGTTTCGTTGCAGCTAACCCCAGCATGAGTGACTTAAAGTGTTTGTGACAGCAGACCTCTCCCATAGATAAAGACAGCCTGTGCTCTGCTTCCAGGACTTTGTTGTTGGGATTTTAGATGAAGGCTTTGAAGTCAGGAGCTCTTAGAAGGTCTTAGTTAAGTCCATTCTCTACAGCAGACTGTGAGATTTTCCTGAATAAGGCAGCGCTCAATTCCTACAGCACTTAGAGAAAATTTATGACCGTATTTGAAATTATTTGTCTCAGTGTCTTTCTCTGGGAAGTACTTCTCTCCCCATGCATTCACCAGTACTTCTAACAGCAGTGTCAGCACTAAACCTGATGCAAAAATGACCAAGCTTCAGCTTACTAATAGATGAATCCTGAGCTAGTGGAGCATATGACACAGGACATGGTGAGGGCAAATACCTCTCCAGAGCCTGCACGCTGGCCCTGCTCAGGCTGTGCTGTGGCATCTAGCGCAGCTGTTAGGCTGTGGTTTGTTTAGTGCATCATGGGAACATGACACCCCCAGACATCACATGCTTAAAGTTATTTTAATTTTTATTAGTTTAGTACAAATTCAGAAATGAGGAAGCACTCGTTCAGCCTTGTTGAGAACTATGTGCTGACCCTGACTCTTGCTCTCTTGTAGATGGAGCATTTTTACGTCAGCAATTTCTCAATCCTGGCAAACTGCAGAGGGCATGAAGATTTCTTTTGCAGGCTCTCCTGCTATCTGTGAGGAAGTTTTTCAGGCTATGCAATAACTGTGCTAAGGACATGGAAATGCTCAGGATGGCAGTGTACAAGCCAGCTCAGGTCCAGCAGGGTATAGTGGCCATCCAGGGTGCAGTGACCAGCCTGTCACTTATCTGGCTTGTGATACCAGACCATGCTGTGCTGTGTGCACTGGGCAGCTGGGAGTCTGTGCTGCACAGTTGGAGTCAGTGACCTTTCTCTTCCTCCTGTGTTCCCAAAGCTTAGTTGACATCTGTTTTGTATTATGCACATTTAAACTTCTCCAATTTATTTCAGGTCCTACCTATGTTGTCTTGAAAATTATCAAATTTCCTGCTTTAAAAGTTGATTTTTCCAAACCATTTACTAACTAATCAGTGGCTTTGAAGTTTCTATACCCAAGCAAACTCTTGCAGGGAAAAACCCAGGGAAGTCAACATCTGCCTGAGATTGCTAAGGTGATAACTGAATGTAACAGCAGCTATGAACCGTGCTGTTGAAGGACAAGTGCAGCCTTGGCTGAGCAGAGCTGTCGTGCAATGAAATGGACAAGAACGAAAGATGAGTACCAGCAAACTTCTTGCAAAATAGGAGGGTCAGAAGTGGATGTAAGGAAGCACGTGGTGAATATGGAGGACAGTGTGCAGTTAGAAGGAACATGAGAATTTTGCTGGAGCCATGTAGGTGAGGAGGAGCTGGAATGTTCCTCCACCTAGTGAGGGGCTTATTGAGAGATGCCAGAGACCAAGGCAGTGAGCTTTTGTTGTGAAGGAAATAGCAAAACAAACCGCATAAGCTGTTATCATTCTCCCTCCTGTACAAGTCAAGGAATTGAATTAAGTTCCCGGCTTTCTTCTGTTGCACTGGTGAAACCATGAATGAAACTTGAGAGCGTATCACAGAATCATTGAGGTTGGAAGGCACCTCTTGAGACCATCTAGTCCAACTTCCCTGCTCAAGCATGGTCAAGATAAAGCAGGATGCCCAAGAACATGTCCAGTCAGGTTTTGAATGTCTCCGCAGGTGGAGCCTTCACAACCTCTCTGAGCAACCTGATACAGTCTTTTACCACCCTCAGAGTAACAAAGTGTTTACTTGTGTTCAAATGGAATTTCATGTATTTCAGATTGTGCCCGTTACCTCTTGTCCTGTCAGTGGGCACTGTGGAGAAGAATCTGGCTCCCTTTTTTTCATTCCTTACCATTATGTAAATATTGATAAGATCCCCCTGAGTCTTCTTTTCTCCAGGCTGAAGAGTTCCAGCTATTGCAGCCTCTCCTCATATCAAAGATGCTGTGTTCCCTTTATCATCTTTGTGGTCCTGTGCTGGACTCAAGCTGTAAAGATAAAGTAACCCTGGAATAGGCTACTATGAGTTTGAGGTGAAGGTTGGACAGATGCATAACATGTTCTTAAGTGTGTCTCAATCCAGGGGGATGAAGTGGTAGTATGTCTGAGATTCTCTTTAGCCTGACACTTCTGTGATTATTTGATTGCTAACTTTTGCTCATTGCTACTCTTTAGGGTTAGAGCCCTGAATTCACAATGAATTTTTAAGTTTAGCAGGAGCTACTCTCCTGTTACTTTGGGGATTAATGATAAATGATCTGTTCAGTGACGATACATAACTTCCAGATTTCTGCTGAAAGGCAGGTTTTTCCTGGAGTAGCTCATTGGCCAATATTCTTTCTACGTGAGGGTGTCAGAGTTTGTTCACTTGATTGTTCAGATAAGATCTATGTTAGGCCTTGATGCACTTACGACGTGCTTTACTGTGTAACTATTTCAGGACATAGGCACAGTGAAATCCAGTGTTATCTGGTGTGTTACCTTTATACTTGAGATGTCCTGAGGAATGACAAAGCAAATACCATAACCTAGAAGAGTGGCGTGTGGCTTTTGTGGATTAATTTGAACACTCTTTTCTTTCCCCCCCTTTAAAAATATGTTAAATCACATTGAGTACTTTTAAGGGCAGCTTTTCACTAAAAACCACAAAAGCCACCAGACAGTAACTAAGCTGCACACTTCAGCATAGGACAGTGCTGAAGTGATCTTATCTCAGGTGCCTACTACAACAGTTCATTGAGGTGTGGGTGCTTTGTACTATGTAGTGGCATTGTTACCTATTACTAGGACAGTAGCAGCTGCTGTATCTGTTGTGCTGTGTCTCTTTCTGGCAGGTAGCACTTCAGTCAGGACTACTCTGTCAGCCTAACACTGAGACTTGCAGGTGAGGCAGTAGTGAAGGGGATGCTATAAACTGGGAACTGCAGCCTCCTTCCCCACAGATCCATTCTGTCCTGCATGGGAACATATTCCTACAAGACGGAGTTCTGTAATGTGATTTCCAGAGTGGAGTGGAGTTTGCTGTTGCATGTAGAGGCACAACAAGACCTGAATGCTGTAGCAGCTCTTCCCTGTGCTGCTTGTTAAATTTCATAAAGCGTGGCCTTTGACGAACATCAGATGCAGAGAGTAATCCTGCTAGGAAGAGGCATGACATGGCCAAGTACTTTATAGGAAAGTTGTGCCGCCCCCTTAAATGATAAATCCTGAAAATAAAGCAGCCAAAAGGAATTCTGTGAGTTAATTTGACATCCCTGCTCATCATCTTAGAGCAGGATCGTGAAGCTATGTCAAATCAATGCTTCTATGAAACTACCTCCTTAATCTTTGGCCTTACAGAAAATGGTGCTTTGGTACCTGTTACACTGCTAGAGGGCTAATACTGTATCTCTGAGTCTCCAGCTTGTGAGCAGACCCCAGTTTATGTGGCTCTAATGTACTGTGATGTTCCTCTAACCCTGTTGGAGTCTCTTTGCTTGTCTATGAAATCCTAGATGCGATCTTAGCATTGTATTTTCCTCACCAGCTGATCTCTTCAAGCCCTCATACTGTAGTCCCATATCCTCACAATGTTCTTGAAGAGTTTCCAGTCCCATGCATGCAATTGCCATTCTCTGCAAGATCCATTTTGGCCCTTATGAGGTTCTAGAAACTGCAGATTGAATGTGGATGCCTGTGCCAAGTTTTTGATCTCTACTTGGATCTTCAGAGTCTGTTTGGATATCAGAAGTACAGTAAAGGAAGCATGCTGGAGGTAGGAAGGGACAGGAATCAATCTATAGATCTAAAGGGACAGAGAAACGTGAAGCTGGGGACCATTTGGTGTTTACTTCTGTCTCTCAGTGGTCTATGGAGGAATATGTTCTGAGTAGTTGTATCTCAGAGAATTACATCCTGCTTTTATTTTTGCCAGCTTATTGGAGTGGTCTTGAAGACATGAGGTAGCATGATTATCTGCTGTACCACAGTCCTGCCTCGCTCCCTTTTTTCCCCTCTTTGAAGGGGCAAAATTAAGTGAATTCTTAAAACTGTATTTTTCTTTGTTATATTGTGTTGAAATAGAAGATACGCTTCTTTGGCCCTGCTCTTTGAAGAGGAACGGGTGAGGTATTAGTCAGCCCTCTGGGTGCAATGAGTCTGCTTCATTATATGGGAGCTCTGCAGCCTGGCTGGTTCTCACTGCCTGTGAAGGAGAGGAAACTGTGACGCCCTTGCACAGGAGTTAAGGTTGAGAGAGCATACTGGTAGCATGCCCTTCCTTGCAGTTGCTAGTATGGTTATAAAGGACTGATGCTGGAAATGCAGAGACTTCAGAGAGCTGGTTAAAACAATCAGAGAAACCTTAATTAAACCCCCAAGTGATATTGAGAGAAATGCATGAGTGTCCTTATCCATCTGTAGCAAATGGGATCAAGCAGTTGAAGTAGTCCTCCCAGATGGAGGATGGATGCATTGTTTGTCATCAAGGTGCTTCATAAAGTCCCGGTTTATGCACATTAAAAGCAATACTTCACAGCTTGTCTTTCATGACAGTATGAGATTCAAGCAGTGCTAGCATAGGTGTGTACTAGCTTTCTAGACAGAGACAATGAAATGATAGCCCGGAACTAGTAAAGTACAGAAACAGGTGTGGTTAGAAACCATTGGGCTATAATGGGCTTCATGCACATCGCAAATACTAATCATATTTGTCTGTAGCTTATAGTTCTGATAATCTCTCAACAGGTTGCTTTAAGGTAGTGGCTAAGCCTAATTCTAAGTATCTGCCAATGCCAGCTGCAAGGCTTTAAAATACCTGTTTAAAATAAGAGCCCAGTGACCATCACTGATGGCTTCTTCCAAGTTTGGACAGCTGAAGTTATTTCTGTAAAACCTTTGCAGAAGTGTGTGGCCAAACCAAAGATGCTTTACAGAGCAGGTCTGAAGAGATGTGTGGGGCAGACTTCATGTTGTTTCAAAGACCTTTGTTGTGTACTTGGACAGTTGTTTTGTTTCTAGGGTTGCATTTTGTAGGATTTTCATGGCTGTTTATTATTACCACAGAAAACTTTTGGACGCATTTTTCGAAAGTGGCTTGAGAATAACAGTGGATCTTGAGTTTCCCAAAGGGAAGTTTCATCAGTGGCAAAGGATAACCTTAGCATGGACTGCTGGAAAAGAGTGATCTGCCTTATTCTCCACCTTTCCTCTGGCTGGAGGACCTGGTGTGGCATTGGACTGCAAAGGTGGTATTCCAAGAGAGACTATTTGAAGGAGAGGGAGGGCAGGACTGCCTTTTCAGTAGTAATGTGGTCTTAGATCTGCTGAAGCCACTTGTAGAACCGCACCTTCATTCAAACAGTGATCTCCTGGTGCGATGTTTCCAAAGCAGCTACCCAGCTCTCTTAGGTGGAATTCTAGCTTTGTGGGCTTTTATGCAGGCAGTCTTTTCTGTCATGCAAGTGTTATGCATTGTGCTTAAACTGAAGCAAGGAGATACTGCGCAAGGAGATATAATTCATCAGCAAATTGGATATACATGTTTCTTGCACGTGGTTGCTCAGGAAAACTTGAATCAGTGGTGGATGTAATGTGATTCTTGGCACCCTTAAAAATCATCAGCTGTGCATACACTTCTTCGATATGCGTTGTCTCCTGGCACAGGTCGTTGAAGTGAACTATTCCAGCCCCTCTTTCTTGAAATTTTGGTCATATATACAGTGTCTGTTGTCTGGGCAGCCAGAACCCTGCATCTTCCTCAGAAGCTCTTTTCCATCTCTGTCCTGTGCACCCCAGCTAGTTCTTTAGGTTATACGCTTAATCCTGTCACAAATTGACCACTAGGCCTGTGAGACCCTCAGGCTAACTGAGAGCTCAGAGAGTTGAGTTGGCTTGCAGATTCTGAACCGTAATAATAGCCAGGCATGGTTTTAGCTTGAGGCAACCATAATATGGTACGTTTGCTTGAACCTTAGTGAAAGAACTGTAAGATAAATACACTTTGCATTTGTACCATGCTCTAGACATGGTCAGATAAACTATGTTATCTCTGTGTTATAAGGGGGACTCTGCATTTCACCCCTGAGCTGGCAGCTGCTCTCTTTGCAGCAGGTAGGAGTGAAATGTATAAATGTTCTTTCTCTTCCTGAAGTTCAGGGACTGGCAGCTTAGATTAAACCCCCCTTGTCAGCTGCTGAAGCAGAAATCCTGGTCCTGTGTCTCACTGACGCAGCCAAACACGTGCTCTTTTCCACTGGTTCTGCTGCGTGGGCCATAACCTCTGGTGAAAATAAAGACAAGAAGGGGAAACAGGAAGGGGAAAGAGGGCTGTGGTGGGTGCAGTTGTATTTTAAATCGGTATAGCTTTTTCTGTTGTGAACATCTGCCTCCAGACGAATGCACAGATATTCTTTTTTGATATTTTTTTTTTTCCTCAGCTCAGCAGACTCACTAAGCCAGGATAACTCTCTGGAGTGAGGTGTGTGTTTGAGCTGAAACAAAATCTTTTCTGGACGAGTGACAGCACTGTAGGGGCAGTGTTGGTACTCATGTGCTTTATTAGGTAATGGAAGAAGACGTTTCTTCTCCAGGACTGTGAATAGTCGTCTGATGAGGTTTCTAAGAGCAAAACGTGGCACAATCTCAGAACACTATTTTGAGGGACCTGTATTTGTGTAACATTTATCTCTTATTGGGGTTGGAGGAGAACCTACGCTGGATTCAGACTGCATGCTTTCCCTCAGGTCTTGCATGTTGCAGCTGTAAAGTCACTGTTATCTCAGGTGCATCCAGTTCTTTACAGTAAGGGTCCTGCTCTCAGGTCAGGGCTGCTAGTGAATGAAGAAGATCTCTAAGTTTGAAAGAGTTTTGCAGGAGGTCACAGATTTCCTCTTTAATTTGTGATAGGATTACTGAGTGTTGTCTTGTCATCCTGGAGAAATTGGTGAGTTCTGTGAAACTTGCCTGTGCTTAGATCTTTGTGGATGGCGCCTTTGTGTAACCTGCAGCATTACAGACCAAGAGTGTACCTTCCTGAGCTACTGAGGGAGACAGGGCTGCAGACCAGTGATCCCAAACTGAACTATAAAAGCCCATCCAGTAGTCATCTGCAGTCAAGGCAAAGGAGGCTGAAGAGCATTGCCGGGGCAGATGGTGTGTGGTAGGCAGTTTCCCAGCTGTTACCTGTGTGGCACTGTATCTGTGACAAGAATTCCCGTTGGCATGTCTCATCTGGGATTCCTACCTGTGCTTCTGCACATCAGGAAATGTCATGTGAGGTGTGACCGTTATGGGCATCAATCTGATCACAGTTGCTTCACAGCTGACTGTGCCTCCTCAGTCCCATTTTTCATCTGATGATGAGTGCCAGGAATAATGAAAAACTGAGTCCAGCCCAAGCAGCCAACTGGGAGTTACTGGCGACAGTGACATTTGTCCTTAAACTGGAATATTTGCACAGAAGGTACCTTTGATCCTGTGGGTTACCTTCCTGTTCTCTGTCAGTTTCCCATCTGCTTGAGGTTTTTATTTTACCACTCTTTTCTAGTGTCTGGTATTTTTTCATATTTTTTCTTCTTGCTTTCTCTTCTATGTCGTCTCCAGTCTTGTGGCTTTTCGGACTTTCCTTTCTTAACCTCACTGTTCTCAGAACTACGTGCTGAGTTTCCTGTTCCTGCAACCCAAGTATGGTAGTTATTGGCCACTTTCTCATCCCTACCTTCCAGTATTTACAAGAGTGACGTGGATCTGCCCTTGGCATTGTCAACAACTTCTGGTGACTCAGCTTTCTCAAAATCCTTTTCATTTCAAAGATGAAATTAAAAAAAAAAACAACAAAAAAACCAAACAACTTGGAAGCAGCATTTGGGAACACTGACCAAGAAAAGCGAACAGATTCACTCACTTGGGTTAAATTGTCATGAAGACCATGAAAGCCTCTTGCACTCCACTGCAAAGATATTTTTATCCTTTCAGTTATGTGTCTGTAGTTCTAAAATACAACAAAAGAAACACGTTCCTTGAAGTTTGGATGAGATGTGCTTTATAAAGAAACTGTGGACTCATGTATGTTTTTGAGTATTATGGATATATATTGTCCTAGTAGGTTACAAAGGTAAAAACTGTACCTTCTGGCTTCTTACAATTTGCTGAAACACTGGTCCTGTCCACAGGTCTCTTAATAAGCCAGTGGTTTTCATCATAAGGATACAGCTTACCTAAGAGATGCACAAGTGTGTGTGCATACTGGCCCAGGCAAAACTTGGCATAGTAAAATGCACAGGTGGTTTCTTTGATGGAAAATTAGAACTAGTTTATTGTAACCCCCAGCTTTACAGGACAAATGAAACGGGACCACTTTCTTTGTAGAAGTGAAAATGGACCTGTTGCAGCGAGTCCAGAGGAAGGCCATGAAGATGACCAGAGGGCTGGAGCACCTCTCCTATGAGGACAGGCTGAGAGAGTTGGGGTTGTTCAGCCTGGAGAAGAGAAGGCTCCAGGGAGACCTTGTAGCAGCCTTCCAGTACCTAAAGGGGGCCTATATGAGAGATGGACTCTTTATCAGGGAGTGCAGTGATAGGATGAGGGGTAACGGTTTTAAAGTGAAAGAGGGTAGATTTAGATTGGATATTGGGAAGAAATTCTTTACTCCGAGGGCAGTGAGACACTGGAACAGGTTGCCCAGGGAAGCTGTGGATGCCCCATCCCTGGAGGTGCTCAAGGCCAGGCTGGATGAGGCTTTGAGCAGCCTGGTCTAGTGGGAGGTGTCCCTGCCCATGGCAAGGGATTTGCAACTAGATGATCTTCAAGGTCCCTTCCAACTCTAATGGTTCTATGATTCTGTGATCTGGTTTTAGGTGCTGTGCTCATAGATGAGCTACTTGGGGTGAGGGGTTTGGAGAGGAGGGGCAGATGTCCCATACTTTATTTGTTCTATATGGACAGTTTTACAAAGTCTTACATTTTCCTGTGTTTTTTCTTCTCACCTGCTGCTTTTCTGCATGTTTCTCTCCTCTGTTGAAAGGGGGAAATGTTGCTATAGCACAACACAGTTTTGAGGGGGTTATCACAAGATGTTTCACTGCTGAGCATGTATCTCCTTGGTAGAGCAGGGGCTCTGAGGTTAGCATGATGAAAGATAACTGCCTGACTACTTTGTCAGTATGCTGCCTGCGTCTTGCAAATGCAGCTGGAGTTGCGCTGGGAGACTTAATGTCCTTGTTCACACTTGGAAAAGGAGGCTGTCCAGTTGCAAGCTTCAGGTGACAGCAGGAGCTCTCTTTGAGGGCCCTCCCGCTTCCTCTGGGTGTACTGAGGTGAAAGTCCGAGGCCTCGTGAAAGCTCGTTGTTTCGACTGGTTGATGGATGGAGTGGGAAGTGTTCACAGATGCCAGTGAGGAGGTAGTCCACACATACAGAACCTATAGGGACAAGCTGTTGCCCAGTCATGCCATTTGCGTGAATATCTGGATGACAGAGTGGTCTGGACAGGCTACTGACTCCTCCTGAGCATTTGCATGTCCTGTGGTGTAAAGGGCTGACTTCTGAGAAACCACAGCTGTTGGCTCCATGCTGATAGCCTGCCAGCTGAGCCAGGAGGAAATGGATGACAGAGCAAGCTGCGTGCACTGTACAGCAACAGGTCAAAATAACTGCTTCATATTAGTTTCTAAAGCTGCTAAATGGCTCATGAAGCATGTGGCCATGCCTGTGTTTTCCTTGGGCTTTTCCCAGGGGTGAGTTTCTGCAGGGCAGCTGTGCAGGGAGCCTGGCAGGACAGGCGAGGAGGGGCTGGCACAGGGCCGCTCTCTGTAGCTCAGCTGCTTGGCGCTTCCTGGAGGGGGGCACGCTCTTCAAGGGGAAATGTGGTTGGGTTTCTTGGACCGCATCTCCTCCCCTTGCTGCTATTCTCACAAGTATTTCACAGAAGACAGTCAGGCGTGGCCTGAGGTAGCCTTCATTTAAAAGGGAACAGAAAGGCCCTACAGTCAAGGGCAGAGCCGTTTATAACCACGAGCTGTTCACCTACGGCAGCTGCTCATGGAGAAGCTCAATTCAGGTATTTACTTTAACTTTCTAATGTGACTGTTATCTCCTCAGTGATGGCCTCTTTAGCCTGGGTGTCATTACAATGATATAATTGCTGAACCTGTATATGCAAACGTGTTGTCATTACTCAATTATCTTAGTGAGTGGGAAGCCTAATCTAATAATTCCTTTTAGAGCATGGATATTATTGAATGTAAGGGGATGGTTTCCTCTCCAATGCTTGCATGTTCACAAGTCAGTAGCACGTGACTAGAACTTGCAAGGTGACCATAGCGTCACTTCACTGCTTATGTGGGAAGTTGGTAATTTGCAATTTCAGAATTTTCTGAATGAAAAAACAGATGAATAATTCATACCCAAAACTCCAAGTGCCTGTTCCGTCAGCTGTTAATCCGATTACTGATTAACATTGCTTGCTTCTTCCCGTATTACCTAACAGATCTGTTCTTACATATGACCTCTGGGCAGTCAACTCTTTTACAAGAATGCGGAAGCGCAAGGCAGGATCAGGCAATGCCAGAACTTCTTTAAAAGCTCAAGTTATTCTTTATCTGCTGTTTGTTTCTAGTATCAAATAGACCGGGTGGCTTGCTCTCTCCTTGCTCCCCTCTAATCCTTGCTTACTGTAGATGATGTACCTAATATCCACAGCTTTAGGTTTCATTTTCCTCTGAAATGGACCATGTGTTGGGCAAGAGAGGTACAAATTACTGCACTAATGGTTCCATGTTGGAGTGGGGATGATGCCCTTTATATCAGGATGCTGGCAAGCGTCAGCTTGTGCATATGTTGGAGGAATATTAATGCTTTGCTGTAATTTGGTCATCATTGGCTCTCTCTTACCTGCGGTGAGCTTAGTCTTTCTGGTTTAGTCATATTGGAAATAACCAACAGAGACTACAGAGACACTGTTCTACTAACAGTTGCCTTTTCTCCTCCTCCACCCCCCCCCCCCCCAAAAAAAAAAAAGGTGTCTTGCTCTGCATATGCCGAAAGCCTGACATGCTGACATGACAGCTATCATGTAAGGGAAGGATGTGGGACCAGTGTTTTATTTTCTTCTGTGCAGCCGGGCAGCCTGGCACCCCCAGGTGGGAGTAGTCCACCTTTCCCTAAGAGACGGGTTCCCAAAACTGGGGTTTGGCTCTTGCAGCTGATGACATGGGCAGTATCAACTAAAATGCTGAGTTAAAGAATTTAAAACCTCTGTCCATCTTCTGTAATACTTAGTACCACTGTCTGAAAATCCAAAAGACCGCCTTCAGTACCTAGTCTTGTGTCAAAGTAGTTTCTTAGTCAAATCTGCAGATTTGTGTTGATGCAGTATTAAAATCTATTTGCTAAATTACATGTACTGTTCTAGGTTTGTTTAAGAAACGTCAATGTTGGTGGTGATGCCTCACTTGAACTTCACAGAGCTGCACATTTTTGGCTCTACTCTTTCTACAGCAAACGTTAAAGCAGCAATCTACTTGTACTCAACGCGAGTAGGCTTCCTTGCCATGTGGAGTTATTCACATACTTAAAGTTAAGCGTATGTGCACCACTGTTTGTGACAAAAATTTCAGCTGATTGATTCGCTAAAATTTTGTGGCTTAAAGCCTGTGTCCTGAAAGCAGTGTTGCCTTCATATAATTAATAAAATACCACTTAAATGTATAGAAAATATATTAAAAAAAATTGAAATGTGCATGACAAAGAATTTCAAATATCCTAAGTTTAAGTCCTTTTTAATAATAATAATAAAGTAGTCTAGATTTAAATTCCTGACTGATTTCTAGCTTCACTGTTTGAAACTAGCAGGACACGGAACTCCTAATAGATGCCTGCTTTAACGACTTGGGCTTTCTTCAGTTGTAGAAACTTGATGTACCAAGAGGTTGGGGGATTCTAGGTAAAACTTGGACTGTTGGCAGCTTCACCATAGGGATGCCACAGGTTAGTGTGGTTGATCACTTAGGTCTTTCTCATCAGGACTGAGCATTTTAAATAGGACATTTCTTACTAATATAAAAATTCTGCCAGTCCAAATCTGAGATTTTATCTAGTAAATAATTTGTACTGCTCTTTACAGATGTGTTTTACAGTAAGTAGTAAATAACAAATAAGAAATGTTGTCTTAAATCCTTGCCTGCTTCACAGTTTTCCAAGGTTTGAAAAATTTTGGCTGTGAGAGACAGAGTTTTAAGAATTCATGTTAGTCTTCTGACAAGGGGAAGTCAGTGACTTTCACTCCATGTTTTGGGAGACAGGAAAAAAGGTGTGAATCAAGATGTAGAAACTATATAAGAAAGTGCTTTCTACTAAGTAGATACAAAATCGTTAGTTGTTTCCTTTCTCTAGTTGGGAAAAGTATTTCCTGGCAGGGGCAGGAGAGCTGTAATCGATTTTAATTCTTGCAAGGTTTTTGTGGGTTTTTTTCAGCCACTGATATCAGTTCAGTTTGTTTGCTCTCCCATCAATTTCCATGCTGTTACTGGGAAACAGGAATGAGAATGCTGTTTTGTACACACAGATTGTGGGGTTACGTGCGTTTACTTCTACTCTTGGGTCTTTTTTGGTAGAGTACTGTTGTTCTCCAATGCAAAGGTTCTGCCATGTTTCAGTTTTACTCTTGTATAGATACAGGACCTTATAGTTCTTGCTTGAGGAACAGAATCCTTTCAGACTATGCTTCATGTTGTATTTTGTCAACACAATAATGAATTTGGGAGTTGGAATGAGCAGTATAAGCGGGATCCAGAAATGAAAGAAAAGTTGGTTTTCTTCATTTACTTTAGGAGCGAAAGACTGCTGCCCATCCTACAATGTACTAAGAGCACAGCTGAAGTCAGATGAATCCAGTTGCCAATCATTCTTATATTAGACATTGACATACTAATTTTCCTATCTAACATGAGAAGGACCTATCCATCTCAGCAAAGAGTGGCATTGTTATTTGTTTCATAAGCATATTCAGTGCTACTCCAGCACTTTTGTATCTTTGTGAATTTTCCCCAGCAATCCCCTTAAGGGAACTAAAGAGGAAGTTCTGTAGTTTCCCTTCATCTAGATCCCCTTTTCTGACCATTACTTTGAGAAGAACAGCAAGTTCCACCCCCCCACCTCCCTTGCTGTTTCTCAGGATGTATGTGTATGATACGCATTTTCACCAAAGCGGGGTGTGATCTAACAGGACTCCGTATGCTTTATTTTAGACTCAGGCTGCGACTCTGTGACTGATACGGAAACAGAAGACGAGAAGAACCCAGTTTACTCTGACAGACTTGCCATGAGTGAAGAACATGGATCATCCAAGAGCACTGGGGACCATCCAGTGGTGCAGCCTGACCGCATACGGTGTGGGGTACTGTATGTCCGCTCCTTGGGCTACATTCTTACTGTGGGCTGGTGCAATCCATTATGCTGCTCTGTAATGGTCGGCTTTACAGGCCTGGAAATTAGTTCCTAATTCCTTTTCTGTCACCTTCCCGCTCAGCCCACTGTCCTCAGTGTCTCTGTTTCATTAGCTCAGTTCTCTAGCCCCAGAAATAGCTTGGTAACATGCAGTGCCCAGTGTTGTCTAGGCTGCAATGTCACTTATTGACAGATAGTCTAATTAATATAGCAGCTTGTCTTGTGTGTTGTGAGGCAGGTTCACACTCTTGACTTCCCGTCTTCCATTCTGGTGAGAGTTAGAGGTAGCAAGTGGAGTGCGTGGTTGTAATGAACCAATTAAAGCCACAGCCTAAATGCAGTCTAATATGACAATTCTGGTGCATATCCTGCAAGTGACTCTGAAGAGCTTGGATCATGGCTTACTGTCTGAAAAACAGCATTTCTTGGTATAACATCCCCTCAGATGAAAAAAAGTCTAAGTTTCTTCCTTTGTTTCTGTATAGAATGGGGCTGTGCTGCTTGAGGGAAAAGATTGATAGAATTAAAACTAAATAATTTTGTAAATCTAGCTTTAATCAGTTTATAAATCTAGCTGATAAATCTGGAATTTTATCAGTTTACATGCATGTATTTATGCTGGTGCAAGCTGTAACAGAAGCCACCTGCCCAGTTACTCCATGACTGGAAGATGCTTCTGAAAACCATTCAGGACCGTGAAAATGACAGATGATAATTTATCTGTTAGTTGCAGTGACAATAAAATACCTCGAAAAGGGACTTAACAAAGTAAGTGTTCCTATGTTGCAAACCTGCATGTTGTAATACCTTTTCTCTTAGGTGCAGACAACAGTTTATATTATCATGAAATGTAAACTAGATGGTGAAGTGAAAACTGAAGTTGAGTTCTCTCCAGAGAATGCATCGTCTGTGCGTGTGCTGGCTGAGATGGAGAATGAGTACACAATCTCTGTGGAGGCTCCAAGTAAGCTGGGCTGAGTTTTCCCCCCACTCCTCCCTCCATTCCTTCCTCTCTATCTCAACCTGCCTGTCCTGAAAAGTGCCAGAGGGATAAGGGTAAAGGTTGATATGCAGGAAAACTTGAGGCCAGGAAATCTTGAACTTGCATTCTCATCTGTGATACTTTTGTGATAAGGAACTGAAATAGACTGCTGCCTGGGAGCTCTGTTTTCCCCTCAGCAGTGGCAGGGTTGAAGTGTGAAAACGCCTTACTGGGAGTTCTGAGCTCGCAGCTTGTAAAGCACTGTGAACTTATCTGCGTATTATAACCACCACCACCTTAGCACTGGCAGGGCACCAAGAGAAGGTAATTGCCAGTAAATAATTGCATGGCTATAACAGCATGTGCTTAATGTGCAATGATCGCTCTGTGATCAGAGCTGAAACTATTTATCCTGGCTTGCCTTTTAATTTAGGTATGTTTTGTCACTCTAGATATTTACATTTACAAAACTTTAGGTTGTCTAAACTTTAGGTTCACTAAACTTTAGGGGCAAGATTTCAGAGCCTTACAGATTGATAGTGCTTTCCCAGCGTGATTTTATTTAATCTACTTTGGCCTATTCTCTTGAAGAGTCATTGTGCCAGCCCTGAGAATAGAGACTAATAGTCATGTATAGCAACTCCTGTAAAGTCAGTGAGGTGGACTGATTGAAAGAAGGTGACCTCGCCTACATAAAAATGTTCAACTTAATCTGTCTCAAGTAAAGACTTGTATTTTAAACATGGACCTGGAAACTAACTTGAACTTTGAATTACAAACATGACCTTCACCTTGATGGAGTGTACAACTATCTAATCTCTGCAGTTGCAGTTTCTAACAGTAAGAGAAATATATTTTTAATTCCTTTCATGACTGTAACTATTTCATCATTTCCTGAGTCGTTAACAGCCGAGCATATATACAGGGAAAGATTAATTTCAGTGGGATTCAAAATATTTGTGTTTCAAAGAGAAAGTTCAGACCTATGAATGCACACTGGACAAAACATCAAGAAGCTCCCAAGGTAAGAGATAAATCCTGTCCATGAATAAAGTTGCAAAGCTAGAATTCTTTTAAGTTGATTTCATTCAGAGACTAGTGAGGCTGACAGGGGTCGCAGAATCCCTAGTAACTTTTCTGTTTTCTCCCCTGCTATTCCCCAGCTGTCATATTTTATGGCATGGTTTAGAGACTGATCCAGAGAAAGCCAGAGGTGGAGAGATTTGAGGCTTTCTAGTTTGATGTGGTGTATTGTTAACATCAGTGGTCAAGACTAGTGTTAGCAGAGGACCTAGCAGGTCACAGGTGATGTGCATGGACATGGCTATGAGAAGGTAATTCCAAAGTACTTTCCTACCTCATGTTCAGACCAACATCATCTCCTTTTTTTCGTGACTCTTCATGAATTCAATACAAGAGAAACTGTTCTGGTATCCAGCTGGCAGTATCTCCAAACTCCTCCTATCCTCAAGGTATTTGATGCAGACTTATTCTCACTGTTTGCTCTTAATGGTGCTTTCTTCTCTTTCTTTTCAAAGATTTAACCTCTGGGACCGTGCCTCTGCAGATATATTCAGGGGACTTGATGGTGGGAGAAACAAGCGTCACTTATCATACCGACATGGAGGAAATCAGCAGTCTGTTGGTTAATGCGGCCAACCCAGTACAGTTCATGTGCCAGGTAATGACACTAGCAAACAGCTGCTTTGGAAACCAGCTCTATCAGAGGCTACACAAGTGGACATAAACAAAAGCGCTTGCCATGAAGTAGCTCTTCTGCATTGAAGAAATACAAGTTTATTTTGGGATTTTAACATAATCTTAACATCCCCTTTTGTCAAAAGCATGGGTGCTTTTTCTGTCTCCGGAGCAAATAGCTGGCTTAGGTGCCTCAGGCTATCCAACTAACAAAAAAAAAAAGCAGTCAATCAACACTCACAGTTAGACCTTGATGACTTGAAAAGATTGGAATGACAGAACTCGATATAACAGAAAGTATCGTAAAGAAATAAATTGTTTGGAAATTTGTACCTAAGTGTTCTTGGAAAAGATGTGAGAAGGTAGCAAAGATTCATACTAGCTGAATGAAGTAGAGTAACATAAAATGATTTGTTTATTCATAGAATAACAGAATGGATTGGGTTGGAAGGAACCTTAAAGATCATCTAGTTCCAACCCTCCTGCCATAGTCAGGGACACCGTCCACTAGATCAGGTCACTCAAAGCCCGATCCAGCCTGGCCTTGAACACCTCCAGGGAGGGGGCATTCACAGCTTCTCTGGGCAACCTGTCCAGAGTCTCACTGCCCTCAGAGTAAAGAATTTCTTCCCAATATCTAATCTAAATCTACCTTCTTTTACTTTAAAACCATTACCCCTCAGCCTATCACTACACTTCCTTATAAAGAGTCCCTCCCTGTCTTTCCTGTAGATTTAGAGACAAGGATGTTGTGCAGGACAGTGTCAGATGCTTTGCACAGGTCAGACAGATGATGTCAGTTGCTCTTCCCTTACCCACCAACACTGTAACCCTATTGTAAGTGGCCACTAGATGCATCAGGCATGATTTACCCTTAGTGAAGCCACGCTGGCTGTCGCCTCCTTATTTTCTATATGCCTTCATATAGTTTCCAGAAGGATCTGCTCCATGATCTTGCCTGACAGAGGTGATTCTTAGCATGTATTTCTTTAAAGCCACTCCTGAGTTCTCATATTTAGCACAGTTGGGATACCTGAATGCTATCAGAGGGGTAAAGCGTGCACAAGCAGTTCTCCAGGTGTCTTGTCTTTGCTGCCTGCCTGCATGTAGCAGAAACCTACAGAGTAATGTTAGTCACCAGCATACCTGGGGCAGGGGGGACTGTCTTTCCCTTTCTTTTTGGTTCAAGTTGTGGACCAGTTAGTACTGGTCTGTGCCTCTGACTGGGGAATAGGCATGCTTCACAGTCTTTGGCTAAGAACCAGTCCATAAGCCAAACCCAGAGTGTACACCAAAGCAATTCAAAATGGAATAGCTCACACCTAGAGCAAGAGTGACACTTCATTGGAACAGTTTCCGTAGTAAGATTATACCTGTCAAGGAAGTAGGAATTAACAGTTTTCTGTGCTTCCAGTTGCATGAGTGACTTTCTCATTGTACTCTGTCTTCTCGTGGAGCATATGGTTCTCATCTGCTCATATTAATGATACTCTGTTTCTGGCCCAGGAAAGTATTCATGTTCTTTGCTTGACCTGAACATTGCTACCTTTTTGCTAACATTGTTTCTGCCTACGGTTCTCTGATACATGCTAAATAAAAAAACACCTTATAAATCTCATCTTAACTTAAGGTTAATTCACCTTAACTGAATGTCCAAACTCTCCCAAACAAAATCACTTTCCACTGTTATCTAGGCCTTTAAAATCGTGCCATACAGCATAGAAGCACTGGACAAACTGTTGACTGAGTCACTGAAGAAGAACATTCCTGCCAGTGGCTTGCACCTGTTTGGAATCAACCAGCTGGAAGAAGAAGATATGACAACAAGTAGGTTAAAAGATTTTTGGTTTTGTTTTAAACTTCATCTGTATCAGTTGTTTCACCTTGGAGCACCTTAACACTGCAGTGTGTGGTACCTGCACAGGTTGTCTCAAAAATCTTGGATCTCATCCAGGAAGCTAAATTTCTGATGAAGCCTGTGGAAGGGGGATTGTCATCTAGGCTGGATGATCCTTTTTTTAATTACGTGGATCAATCTCACTTCCTTGCACTGTGACAGATGCAGCTATGTAGACAGTGTCAAACACAACCAACGTGAAACGATGATGCTCCCCAAAATGTCTCCCATATTTTCTCCCTTGTTCTTCTCCCAGTTCCATGTGGTATTTCTTCCCAGCTCCGTCCTTTTCCCCCAACCCCATGACTCTACTCTAAGGTGCACAGTGGGCACTCAGCAGTTGGTGTGGCACCATGACATGACTTCCTTACAGCAGATGTATCCTGCTGGAATGATGATCTAGGAGGTCCTTGCAAAACTGATTCTACATAAGTTAAGGTGTTACAGTGCCAGATTCCCCACTAAAGGTCATAGGACTCAAGCCTGGAGGTGCACTAGGTGCCTCAGTTAATTTGCGCAGTTAGCTCCATTTTGAAACAGTATATATACTTCTCAGGGTTTTCACACCTGCTTTGGTCTGTACGTTTGCTATAAATTTTGTGTCTCACCTGCTAGCTCTGTTGCTGCTAGAGAGAAACTTGGATTCTAATAGGCTCCTGTTCTCACAGATCAGAGGGATGAGGAGTTGCCAACACTGCTTCACTTTTCTGCAAGATATGGGCTGAAGAACCTCACTGCCTTGCTGCTTACGTGTCCTGGAGCACTGCAGGCCTACAGTGTAGCCAACAAATACGGCCACTATCCAAACACCATAGCAGAAAAGCATGGCTTTAAGGACCTTCGCCAATTCATTGATGAATACGTGGTAAGAGGGAGCAGCAGTCCTTCTACATTGTCCCACAGCAGGTGTGGGCAGTAGTGCCAAGCTTGGTGTTGGGGGAGCAGGAGTGATGTGGTAATAAAGGGCGCAATGCGGAGTGGTAGGGTGTAGAAGACAGACATCCAGCCACACTGAAAGCTTGCAGGCTGGAGGGTTGGGTGCATCTCTGGAGCTGGGGAAGTTTTGGGGCTTTTGCACACAGCAAATAAGATGGAAGCAGAGACCGCCATGCTGGATTTCCTTATCATCCATCCATCCATCTAATGGAGTTTCTGCAGGGATGTGGCCTGTGCCTAGTGTACTCTTCTAACCTCTGATCTTGGTAAAGCTGCAGCCCCTTCATCCCATTACTTTAGGGAGTAATACGGGAACAGAATATGTTTGAGAAGCTGCAGTCTGAGGTGCTTTATGACTGCATCGCTTATTAGCTCATTCATAGTTTATCTGTGTAGTCTGCCTGCTCCACTTGAAATTCATTTCTTCCTGCATTAAGATGATGTCCGTTCCCTGCTTGGTCTCTCTGGGAGCCCAGTTCACAATTCAGTTCTCTTTGCACTAACCCTGTCCCCAGAAAAAAGCACTCTGACTTTTCCGGATTATGACACAGACCTGACCGCAGCTGCACCAGGCAATTGTTTCTGTGCTTGTGCATGGGGTTTATCCTTTCTTTTCCATTTCAGTTGTTTCCAGCCTTTGTGCTTCAAAATAACAAGCAGCTCCTTGACTCAGATCACATGAATTCTTCAGCAGATTTTATTTGCCTTTGCTTTCAGTTGAAAAGTTGTGTGTAATTGTGCCTAGTAGTTGTCTGAATGGTGGGTGGTAGATCTGTCAGCTTTAGTGTGGTTCTGCCAGCCAATTGCAGTAGTGTTTAAGCCCTATTTAGGAGGCATGGGTGGTTCTTAGACTTGGGGCTTGCTTCTTCACATAAGCATGAATTTAGGATTGTACATTAGAGCTAAATAAAGGTCATTCCCTGTTCTCAGAGCAGGAGGGCTGCAGAAACTGTAAATTGTGTGATTAAAATCTCTGCATTGGGGTAAGTTAAAAATGTTTAGGAAGTCCTTCCAACTTCTTACTGTAGTACCGTGCTCCTCCCGTGTCCTCCTCTCCACCAGCACAATGACAGAGCTGTGTTGAGTGGGTCCTGCTTACTGACCATCAAGCTATATGTGCAGCTTAGTACCAGAGCACAAAAATGATCTGCACCAGCGTGTCCGCTGCAAGGTAGCTACTAGAAGCACTATGGATTTAGTAGCAGTACCAGAGTGGATATCTGAAAATACCAATAAACCCCTCACCTAATTTTCTCTCTAGCGAAAGTTGCTCTGCACCTTCCTAAAGCATCGTGTGAGCTACCTGCCTGACACATTTTGACTGTGGAGGGAAGCATGTGTAGACAGTTTTGACACACGTCCTGTGGATTGAAGGCCCATGAGGTGGCAGTTACGGATGGAAGAATATCTTGTAGTACTGCAACTAGTTAAGATGGCTGTGCTTGTGACACAGTTGGAACTTGGGGAGGAGGCTAGGATGAAGCTTTAGATTTTGTACCCTTGCGTGCTTTGGTAAAGACCTCCATGGTTTGGTGATCTGCACTGCCCTCCCTCCACACCCAGCCCACGTTACAAATATGTGGGAAAGGGTTCTGCTGTCCTGTGAATCGAAAGTTGCCTGTGTTACATGAACAGCTGCCTGCTGTGAGGTTTCCTGTTAATCTCACAGAAAAGGGTCTGTGTACTCCCACTCTGGGTGTTACGTGCTGGTGCTAACGCCAAGAAACTGAAACTGAATCTACACCAAAGCTAAAACTGCTTTCTTGAAAGTGCTCCGCATGTGGCATGCTTTCCCCCTTATGGTCAGCTACGCTTATCTGAAAATAGCCTTTGACAAGCGTTTGTATTTTTAGAATGAGCTTTGCTTATATTCTAGGAGTTTGCAAACATCAGGTAGGATGTGAAATTGAGGAGATGAGAGGCTGTAATGGCTATTCAGAATATGTTGGCATCAACTTGTTTCACCTTCGTTGTGTCTTATTACAACATAGATCTTGAAGGCTAGGCCTGCACATCTGTAGTGGGGATTTAATTCCTTTGAGAAGCCTTAGTTTTTGCAAATAGGCTACATTTAGAAGGTTTTTTCCATGAGCAGTGGGAGAGTAAGATATCTTTTGCTTGCTTTAATTCTCCAGATTCTTTATTTAAGTGAGACTTGAACATATTTTTTTTTGCCCTCCTTCCTCTCCAGGAAACTGCAGATATGCTGAAGACCCACATTAAGGAAGAGCTGATGCAAGGCGAGGAGGATGAGTCTGTTTATGAGTCCATGGCTCATTTGTCCACTGACCTGTTAATGAAATGTTCCTTGAATCCTGGCTCCGATGAAGAGCTTTATGAATCCATGGCTGGATTTGTCCCTGGTGCCTCAGAAGATCTCTGTATGTATATTCGTAGAATCACAGAATTGTAGGATAGTTTAGGTTGTAAGAGACCTATAAAGGTCATCTAGTCCAACTCCCCTGCAGTGAGCAGAGACTTTTTCAATTAATCACGTTGCTCAGAGCCCCCATCCAAGAGGGCTAAGCTGGTCTGTCTCTGTTATACATAGTAGCGCCTCAGTTGAGTTTTAGAGTAAGGGCTGGTTATAGCTTTTCTGCTTTCGCAACAAGGAAACCACGCTCCAGTTCTGATGTTAGCTGGCTGATAAAATTGCTCTAAACCTTTCTCGGATTGCCAGTGTACAAGATCAAGAGCTGTTTCCTCCATGTTTTGAGGATGAACTGAACCCTGAGCAAGTGAGTTAGCATTTGGAAGAGACCAAATTTTTTGCCATGTCCTGCTTCTCCCTCTTGAGACCCAGGGAGGTAGGGACACTCTGACTCACAGACACTGGTGGAAAAGAACACTATGTAAGATGTGATCTTACTGGCAACTGGGAAACTGAAAAGCAAGTGCTGAGTTTCTACCTCAACAGCTTGAGAACAAAAGAAAATGAATACCTTGAAATACGTGTACTGTAAAGATTATAGTTGAAAAATCGTTATTCTAATCCACTTGGTTTATTGCTAAAAACACAGAGCTAATTCTGATAAATATGCAGATATTTAACTTCTTCACCATTCCTTTAATATTCAGTGAGGCCAATTGCAAATATCAAGTTGAGTACCTATGTTAAGCACTTACTGAGCTGCCTATTTGGTCTGGCTTCATCCCACTGATATATTTTATGATTCCCATGATGAGCAGAGGATCTAGCTTATTGTAGATTGAGTACCTGCATAAGGAGTTCTAGTGTTTCTGCAGTTTTAAGTGTGCTGCTTCAGTGGAAAAGCTTTCTTACTGAAACACTTCTGCATATAGACTATATCTGTCCTGGGCTGGTTTTCTCCTCTTTCATATGATTTTATATGATCTGATCCTCTTTTATATGTTTCTCCTCTTTTTAAATGATGTTATAAAACACATTTTCATTGATTATGGAGTCCAGAAGACTTGGTCAGATCTCTGCCTGAAATCATAAACTCTCCTCTGCAGTTTTGTTTGACTGCTGCAAGGATAGTTTTGCTACCAAACCCAGGATTATTCTGCCTTCAGGTGGAGATAAGCAGTAAGGCTGGTTGGACTCCTTAGGAATAAAGCCGCTGCTGTTCACAGTGATGGGAGTGAGAGTTTCTAGACATTTGAAACTCTGCCCGCAATCAGCGCACCTCTGAATGGGGCTGATTGACCAACTCTGTGGAGGGGTAAAAACATGCTGAAAACCACTAAGCTCAGCTTGTCGTCTTTGACCCCTGAAACATCCAGATCTCCCCGAAACTATGCAGGGGGTATTGATGCAAATCAAGCTCCCTGTAATTTACCACTTTTGAACTGGACTCTGAAAATATTTTCATATTGGTTCAGATTTAGATCAGTGTTGCTTCCTGTCAAGAAAACCATTTGCCAGCTCTGCAGACTGTTGGTGGAAGAACTAATTGTTTTAAGGTGTCTGTTTCTTTTTCGCTGCTGAAGATCACCACCTCCCTCAGTGTGCTCAGTTGCTTGCATCCATGTCTTCTTGCCTGTTTCTGTCAAACAAGCCACATTAAGTTAAACAGTTCAAGTACATAGGTTTTACTGCCCTCACTTACTCTGATTGACAGATCTCAGGAGGAGTTTGGCTGGTGTTTTGGATGAATACACAAAACGGAGCTTGCTTGGCTGACAGGCATGGAGATGGAGAGCTAGGAAAAGTTGCCATGGGATGGGAAGGGTTGGGCATTTGCAGTCTAACTCAGGGTGCTTTCCCTAAGCCTTCTCAGTAGCAAAGGCCCAACGGGCATTTGTCCTTTAGGGGGAGCTTTTGCAAGCACAGCCACATCAGCAGGGTGGCAGAGGTCTCTGGGAACAGCCCCAGAAAGTTCTGGTGTGCAAAAGCACTGCAGGCTCTGCAAGGCTAGTAGGATTAGAAAGGTAAAAACCCAAGCTGTCCCTAAACGTAGATACTTATAATTCCTTTACTGAAAAGCAGAGCTGAATGAGTTTGCGTTTTAAAATGTTTTTCTCATTGGTAAGATGATGTATATGGCTTATCTGTAATACCTCAGCAAGGAATGTGAGTGTGCTTCCTGCTTCTTCTGGAGTTCTCCCAGCGTATTGCTCCTGCACACAAATCTCTGTTACCTTGCATTCAGGAGTCTTTTACTGAAAATCTCTGTGTTTCTTATGTAGTCTGTTAGACTTTGCCTGAAGAATATTTACAACTTATCTGAGGAGTGCTTAAAATCTACCTATATTGTAACAGATAAGGTTAGATTGGCACAAAGCTTGACACTTAGATTGATTCTCTCAAAGTGAAGTTGTTTCAATATTATTTAGAATACCAGCACACAGGCAAGCCCTCACTGAAGTGGGGGTGCTGGCTGGTTTAGAAGTGCCATCACAAATAAAGGCTTCAAGCTTTTGTACAGATTTAAAGATTTGTGAGGATGAAGAACTCTCTAGGAAATTATAAATGACTTCTACTGAGGTACTTTCTCCAGGTCAGAGTAGCCCATATGTGAGTAGTTATGGCTGTGGTGTAGAGGACAATACCTGGGCTATTTTAAGTGTAACCATACTGTGGCAGCATGCCCATTTATTGTGCTCAAGGTGTGCTTCCAGCAGTTTGTTTCAGAGACTGATCAAAGGAAGGTTAGCTACCGTAGGGTCAATTTGTCTGACAGGAACTGTTTCGAGAATAGGGTAACATAGGACTGGAGCCATTGTAATGAGTTACAAGTAGTAGCAAATACTAGAATATTGGATTGTTCTGTTAGTTCTTGTATTCTTCATTCTGCTTCTGATTTTTCAATGCATTTTTATGTGGTGTTCTTTTCTCTCTGCATTTGATCCTGGGGAAACATTTACAGAGAAAGCACAGAGGCTATGCAAGGGCCCAATTTTGCTTAAACTGATGCCGCATAAGAGTTGCACACACCTGTGTTGAATTGCTAGTTGTCCCTTTAAGTTTTGAGATAAATGATGGAATTAAAAAAAAAAAAATGGAAAAGATTTTGTTCATCTACAGAACACTGCCTCCCCTTCTGCTGGAGGGGAGCATTCTTTCCCAGGGAGGTCTTAATGCCCTGAGCAGCGTAGATTATAAAGTACTCCTAACCAAAGTACTCCTCCCAAAAGTGGGAACTTAGTAGCTTCTGCTGTTACCTTGTTTGCTCTTCTTTAATAATAAGATTGAATTGCCTTATTTAATATTTTATCATTAATCTAATTGTTCTCACTTCAGAAGAGCACTTCCCTCTTATGACACTTTTCAAATACCTGTAAAGTTAAACATAGTTTTCCAGAATATGCTCCAGGTTGGTGCAGGTTGCAGCTAAATGTCATTTAGCTGAATCACTCACACACTGTAACAAACAGCAGCTGAACAGCTAAAAGGGAGAGTTATCTCCATCATATGAATCTGGTACTATGAACTACAGCATTGGATTAAGTGCTTTGCCTTTCCTGCTTTCCTTTCACCAGCACCTCCTGCTGGATTCTTTTTTTTTTTTTTGCAAAACAGTATTTATAGTAGGCTGGAGTTATGTGCAGGAGGGGCTCTGAGAGCAAGGATTCTTGAAAGCGCTGAAAATGTGTTTGATTTGTGTGACTATGAAACTGCCTGGTTTGTGTGTGTTATGATGCTGTTTTGCTTGGGGAAAGAGGCTGAATTTCCTCTGTCTAAGGTCAGACAGTGGCAGTGGCCAAGGGCTGGTGGAAACAAGTCTGGACTCCTAGCACTGTTGCATATCTATGAACTGACACTCAGACCCTAGATAGTGTGAGTTTCATGCAGAGATTTAATCCTTTATCCTAGGGAATTTTAGCTGACTAAAATCTATTGTCCTGTAATTCGCCGATCTCCAACACCTAAAGAGTAGATGTTAGTTCACATATGAGTAAGTTGTGATGCCCTTACTCTACTCACTTGCATATCCTCTCCCTCCTCTACCACTTTTATTCTCTTGAGACCAAGCTTTCAACACTGTCCTCTTTGTTTTGTTTCTTTTTTTTTTTTCCTTAGTTAGTGCAAGAAACAGCAGCCTCCTTGTTATCCTTGAGTAAACTGAGGGAATTGTGCACAAAAATGTAACTGCTTATAAAGTTCTGAGTTGTGGTTTATGCCAACACATTGAAGCCTTTGTCGTGCATAATAAAGGACTGGCCTCTGCAAAGAGGTAGCTTACTTTGTGTGCAGGAATACCTGGTATCTAGTGTTTGCAAATGTTTAAAGGGGGAAGGGTGTTACTACTTTGTAAAGGGTGCCCACACATGGATATTTTAGCTGTTGGGAAGGGTCTGTAGATCATAACTTGTCTTCTGTATGTCTGTCTGTTCGCGCCTTGGTTGAGCTCCCTTCTGAAGCCTTAAACCCTGCAAAGGGAAACTGAAACTCTTTGCATAAATATCTTTTAGCTACTAAATTCTGACATCTAGGAAATGCTTAGCCCTCTTCCTGCTAACCCTTCAGACCAACTTTCTCCAATAGCCTCTGGAAAATCTGGGGACCTTTCCTGTGATACCCAAAGTTTGTGTGCACCACCACCTTGTCGCTTCTGTCTCACTAGCCTGTTTTTGCAGCAAGTGGAATAGAAAGTGTCATTGATGAAGTCGAGAACTTCTCTTCAGTTTTGGTACATGGGTGAGATGTTAGGTCTCATCTGTATGCAAAACAGGCCCATGCGCAAGAGGTTAGCGAGGTGGCAATTATGTCTTTTAAGGAGAACTGATTAGTTGATGAATTTAACTACATTGACTATGTGACAGAAAACAAATGCTGCAGTATCCTGTTGCACAGCTGGTTTAGTAATCCTGCAGAGCACAACCAAAACTGGGAAGACACTGTTCCTTCCCCAGAGAATGAAAGGAACTTTGCACACCTGTCACTTTCTGTTCCGTCCCCAAATCTATAAAGTAAGGGCTTTCCTCTGGGCCTGTATTTGCTACAGGTTCATTTCTAAAAAGCTATGTTAAAAATAATCAAGGTGGCTGCAAGGTGGGAAACGCTCTACAGAAAAATACAGGTCTGTAGCGCTGATTCTTTAGGATGTTCAGATGTCAAATCTGTGCTTCCATGTAGTGCAACGATACTTAAGTGAAATTTATATTAGGTTGGCGGTGAGCAGATTAGCTGCAGCAGCATGCAGCTTGGCATGGACTGCAGAGCTCTTGAGAAGCAGCTGGTGTCATTAGTCCACACAGCATGCAGTATTGCTGTGGCTACGCTTGAGGTATTCCTGGGAGGTTAAAGCTAGGTTGGGTGCATTCACGTGACTGTCAGTGGGTCCTTTGACAATTATTCTTTTTAAAAGAACCCTGCAACATTCTAACAAAGCAAAATATCGCTAGCATATGGTTATCCCTTTCTTGTGATCTCCTCAGCTTTGTAGGACAAAAATAAGAAAGTTCAGAAAATATTAAAAAGAAATTTATAGATAAATTTCATGTAACCCAAACTATCTAGTTCACATAGTAATACGTATTTCACAATATGCCTCAACAATTCACTTATATCAATAAACCTCAACAGTTCATTTCTATCACTCTTGTTTTTAGTATCATTAAGAGCATGGTTGCCTAACATTTTATTTTAGTTTTAGGATTAGTTTTAGGGTTATGATGACGTTGACTTTTTTTAAAACCAGGATTCTTCATGTCAAAACAATGACTTAGCAAAGTATCTTGCTGTTTGTTGTCACTCCTTTCTCAATACTAAATTATCTTTTGACCCTCTAAACACCTTCCAGTCCAACTAATTAACTCACCTAGCTGTTTTGACTTTTATCCAATAAACAAAACAAATACTATATTGTGTGTCATGGGTAAATTGCCCTTAATGTCTTATTTTGCCGTCACAGAGTTTCCACTCAGTTTGGCCTCTCAGGAGCACCGTGCAGAGGCCAAAACCTTCACCTGGCCAACACACTCTCAATAGTAGCTAATCCTCAGTGCCTGTTTGGAGCCTTGTTGGAACTTCTCAATAAGCAGTGTTAGTCACCCTCAAGCATAAGCATCAGGCAGCTGGCAAAGATCTGTGCAGAGTGGACTGAACATAGCAACTTAGGGGCCTTTTTTGAGGCAAATGTCTGGTCAGTTGCCTGGCTTCCTCTTTGGTTTTCACCATAGACCAAAGGTCCGGTCAGAAATCCCACATCATTTTGTATTATATTACATTCTTCCACGTGTTTAAGAGCATAATCGACAGGTTCATCTTCCTGATTTTTTCCAGATGTAGAGATGCTTCAGTCCAAACCAGACACACCAGTTGACAGAGATGAAGTTTCTCTAACTACGAAAGACTCAATGCTCCGCAAGTTTTTAGAAGGTGAGACCTGTTTGGAGGGAGGGATGGCAGCAGCACAGTTAAAGCAATTAAATGGAACTTGAGATTTCTCCTTGATCTGTTAAGGATAGCAGCTCATCCACACTGTTTGACACAGATAATAGCTTTGCCTTAGTGAGTACAAACAAGGCACAACAGAAAACGCAGATTGTGAGGTGATTTCACAAATGCGGTTAGTTTCTTACCAAAGAGGAGTGATTTCTAGTTCCATTCCCTGCCTACCAATGAGTGCAAGCATACAGCTGGTATCTATTCAGGAATGGCTGTGTTTTGTCCTTATCTTAGTGATGGGAATTAATTTGAGTGTCCTGATGTGGGTGCAGGCTCCCCTCACGGGCAGAGGCTGCATATAAAGTAGGGCAGCATAACTTAGTGATGAATTTTAATGTAGATGCTTTATTGAAAAGTCCATCCATTGAAAACAGCAGCCTGGAAAGAGGAAAATAACTACTGTCTCCCAAACCTGATCTACACTCTGTCTCTTCAGTGCTCCTTCTGCCTTCTCTGATCAAAGCCAGACCTTAGCTCCATGCTATCCCCTGACATCCATGCTGACTCACCAGGTTGCATGGGATACAGGCTCACTTTTTGTGGGTGACCCAGAGCAAGATTAAGTCTGGGGACCTTAACGTGTTGTTCTGTTTTCCCTGCCAACACCAATGCTCTGGCAGTCCCGTTGCCTTGACTCAACTAGGTGTTGCAACATCACTAAAGGAAAGTCAGTCCAGTGGTTAGGGTGTTCACTTGTGACTTGGCGACAAAGCAGGGAGTTAGCCCAGGGGCTCTTAGTTCTTTTTGCTAGCACGCAAACAGAGGGAAGCTAGCTTTTAAATCAGGTATGACAGCAGATGATGATTTTGCAGTCATGCTAAGAGTGAGAATAGAATGGAGATGATGAGGTGGTATAATGGTAGCTGGTCTTGTTTAGTTCAGATGTGCATACCCAGCTCCCTCCGAGACACGTTGTTCTGAGATCAAATATATTGTCAGCTGATGGCGATTGCTCATTTCAGACAAAGGAACAATTCTCTGTAGTACTTTGTAGACCACCACAAGTAGCCTTTGGAAACCAGTGCTCTGATTTGTTAACTGTTATGATATGTTAATTAATTGGAATTAATTGAATTAACTGTTTCTCTATCAAGTCATGTCTTGAAGGGCTTTGGCACTTTAAGTCACTGCAAAACTGGATGGTTTTGCCTGTGAAATGGCTAGCTTGGTAAGAATATGGTGAGAATACATAGTGCATCTGGAGGGATCCAGTGTTCAGTGAAGTGGCCAGGTTGTTTTTCTTACAAACTCTGCTCTGTTACAGGCAGTAGCATAGATGTGCCAGATTCAGAGGAAGAAGTTTACCAGCGGTACGGTGAAGATGTATACTACTCAGTGGAACAAGATACTTTTCCACAGGAAATGGCTAGCAGACCTCCAGTTCCTGTTCCAAGACCAGAATCCAGCTCTCCACAGCCGGACAATGAGCTGTACATCTCCAAAAGTGAGTTGGGTACCAGGACTTAAACTATATACTAGTCAACTGTACAATGGCCTTGACACGGGCTCCAGTTGCTGAATAAATGCCAAGAAAATGTACACATTTCTGAGACCCCTGAATTATTTAGCTCTGGAGTCTTTCTCACTCTATAAGAGCTGGATTACCTTTGGGATCCAATTTTGATCTGTTTTTCATCTTCTGCCTACTCTACTCTGAAAATGTGGCAATGTTGTACCTTGAGGTCTTGGCCTGAGCTTGCTCTTAATGAAGGCAGTAGGACGACAGATTATCCCCAAATAGCATAAACAAATCCAATTAAATAGGAAAGATCCTGATATTATAAGGACATAATCAAGCTCTGTAATGGTATCATTGATTCAATAACATTTTTATAGGACAGGATTCTATACCTCAGTACCTCCCTCTGAGGTGGGGTTTAATTGAAACTGAAGAAAATTGTGCCTCTTAGTTTGCTAGGCAATTTTGGAAATCTTGGTCGTATTTCACAAACGTTCCATCAAGAACTACGGTAACATGTGGGAGAGTAATTTCAGTGACTTCTCCTTCTCCCCATGACGGGACTGTGGGGAAAGTGTGTCCAGATTTCTCTTGGAGCTGGCGAGATAAATTCTTTGAGGTCAATAGAAGGGGAGGTCTATTGTACAACTCCTTGTTTTCTTCAATGAACTTAGTAGGGTAATGGAAGCTGTAATGCAGTATAGAATTGTGTATGCTTCCCATATTTATCCTTGTAATTTCTGTCTTCGTGAGATGCATTTCAGTATCAAAGACTGTTTGTTTTACAGTTTTTGCACAGAAAGCTCAAAGACCTGAGAATCTCTATGTTCCTAGAGGAAGGGTTAAGAAAGGTAAGTCCTAAGTTCACCCTGAAAATTTTTCCAGTAATCCAAAAGCAAATCTGCTGAGATAGCTTCATTTGCGTGAAGTGTGACAGAATAGTCTGTTTTACAAGGCTCTGGGGATAATAGTCCTATATGAATGACCCAGCCTTTCTGACCTTGCGTGACACTGGAAACTTTCTGTAACTGCGGAGTGTGAGAGGGGTACCCTTTTATCACATACTTGTACGTATCCCCTGTCTTGGAATTTATCCTCAATCAGTATCATAAGGATCACTGAAGTCCTTTTTTTATGTTGTGACCCGTACTACTTCATGGAGTCGGTGTCCCACTTTTGATCTTCTGGATATAGACACTGCTTGTTGATCATTATTGCCTGGGATTTAACCTCTAGTGAACTGCTTGCCATTAATCTCTGCACTTCCAAAACCGTGTCCTTATTCTTTCACCTCTTATCCTGTGTGCTACCAGAGTGCCAGGAACCACATCTGAGCTTTTATCTCATGTGTTGGGAGCTCCTCTTTATGTTGCAAATGAGTTACAAAGAGCCAGCATCAGCAGGGTGAGTTTTCACCTTTCTGTTTCTGGAGTTACGCTGTGCAGATTACCTAGGAAGAGTCTAGCTTTGTGACTGCCAAGGTGAAAGCTCTGTTCTGTGGATTGCTGAAGAGAGAGACGTTTTTGCAGTGGGGAAGCAGAGCACTTTAAGGAGTACGTTTGGTGCTGTTCACTTAAATGATGTTTTCAAGAACAGAGATTATCCCTGGGGGAGACTGGCATATGAGGCTGCCTCTCAGCTGGATTTTTAGCCCTGACAAATGGCAGGATGGCATAAGGACAAAACACTCTTACGGTTAGGGAAACATTCCATCTGTAATATTGATTTTTATTATATTTTTTTTGTATCTCTGCTATATCAAGCATGCTTGCGTTCCGTTGTACTCAGTGAGGACAGCGGATAGTATTCAATAATATTTTTGGTGTTGTTCTCTCTTCAGAGACAATAGTCAGGCCTGTAAGGGACCTGTCTCAATCAAGCATATACGATCCATTTGCTGGAATGAAAACCCCAGGTCAACGGCAGCTGATTACGTTACAGGAGCAAGTGAAAATGGGCATACTCACCGTTGATGAAGCTGTGCTTCATTTTAAGGAGTGGCAACTGAACCAGAAAAAGAGATCAGAATCATTCCGGTTCCAGCAGGTACAGACTTATTCCACTGTCTAAGTAGTACAGCTGTCTTTCTAGGAATACATCACAAGCTGTTCAGTGTAGGTACATTTCTTTCCTGGTTGGAGCAGAAAGCCTGCTAATGCAGTCCCCCAGCTAGCAGACTTCTCTCCAAACGCGGAGGGGCTGTTCCCATGCAGCAATAAGCAGGTACCTGTTTTACAGATCTGTTTGTCTTGCAGTAGTATTGATAGTTTTTGGAGAGCTGTACACTAGGAATTGGGCCAAATACAGTTGGCTAAATTACCTTTCTGGAGGTCACCTAGCACCTACCAGCTGGCGGGGGACTTCTGTGATGAACATTTAGCTTGTCAGTTCTCATCCATTTTGGATCAGTGAAGACTCAGTGTCCCAGATGGTGTATTTGCTTTGAAGTCCTATCTTGTAGATGCTCTGATCCCTCCCCGGGTGTTTGATGGCTCCAGGACTACCTGTTCTTTGATGGGCAAGGTCTAGCAGCAGTCATTAGTGAAAGCACAGTGTTTGGGTGGCTTAGCTGAATGAGGGAGTCATTATGTTGACAGCAGCAACATAATGACTGGTGGAGCTAGCAGTCATAGTTTAAAATTTCCATTCTCAAGTGGGGGTCCCTCTTTAAAACCACTGCCTGCTGCTTTTGGAGCCTTTTTTTCATGCTGAAGCACTCTGCTCTCACACTTGAGCCGCTGGTCTCCAGCGTGTGACGCTGTCTTGGGATTGTCAGAACAAAGCCAAGACTTTTCTCCTCCTGATTCTCACTTGGAAGGGTTCTCTCTACCCAGAAACAGTCAGAGGAATCCCTTCTGTCAATAAAGAGTGCAGTGATACTTTAGTAGATATCTGTAGCAGAGAAGAAGTGGCATGCTTGGTGCCCCATCCCATGAGCAGCTTTCAAATTCTCTGCTCCAGATCTTGCCTCATGGTACAGCAATTGCTCTGTCTGCTTTTACACGTATTCATGGGTTTCCTCCTCTTACATATGGACCTATTTCCCTGCTGGAAAAGTTGTCTCTTTTTTTTTTTTTTCTCTCCCCACTTTTCTTTACTGTAAGGTGCAGTATGCTGCCACAGAATGGTGAAGAGACTTTGCTCCCAGTTACATTTCCAGGTGTTCCCTCTTGCTTCAGTGGGAACATCCTGAACTCTTTCTGAATTGTCTCTCACACGGTGGGATGCATGGCAGCCTCCTCTGTCCCTGAAGTCAAAATTATCTGTTCATTAGTACAGAAAGCACTATGCAGTTACTTGAACGTGGGTCTTGTTTCTGTGCCAGTGTCCCAGTGGAAACAGTAAATAGAGCGAGTTCCAAACCTAACGTGCTGCTTATTTGCAACTGCCAGTGAGTCTGTGAACCTGACTGTCCTGGTTTGACACAACTTTGCTCTGAAAGGCACACATGGATTTCTGAAGGGAATAGATTAAAACCTGTTGACATAGTTTGGACTTCAGCCAGGTCTAGCAGGCTCTGTTAGAGCTTGGCTACAAAGTTAGCGGAAGTATAATATTGGTATTGTCAAAAAGCTGCTCATCCTCCTTTATCCAAAGCCCTGAAAAGAATATCTTGTGATGTTTTTAGGAAAATCTGAAACGGCTACGAGACAGCATAACCAGGAGGCAAATGGAGAAGCAAAAAAAAGACAAAAGTGCAGGTAACAGTCTCTGGTTATGACATTCTGTGGTAGTGAAGGAGCTAACTCAGACAGAAATGTCTCTGTGTGTATTGTAGTTATATGATGTCTTGATATTCACATCCATATGCCTGTTGGCTAAAACATAGGGAAGTTGCTTTACTCCTCAATTTTCCAGACTGAGGAAAGGGTGCCCACATCTGTGGAGTGCATCTTGATTCATTCATGTACAGTTATGATCGTGCTTATGGGATTGTGTTTAACTTTGTTCTGGGGTGCAAAGCTGTCTCTCAGAGGCTGTGCGTGCATAGACCCTTCTGAGCTGTTCATTTTCCCTTCCAGATTTGGAAATTACAGTACCAATTCGACATTCTCATAATACTTTGGGGAAACCAGAATGTGGAATATATGAATATGCTCCCAGGAAAAACTTTTTCCCACCAAAAAAGGAGTTTAAGCGAGGAGACTGGAAAACAGAAAGCACATCCAGCACAACAAGTAAGCAAACCCTGACTGTCACCCTCTCTGCAGAAAAGCTGGATGGAAAACACTTCCCCAGCCTGACTGGAGCCAGGTCAGGGGACAGTTCCTGAATCCCAGCACTGGCACCAGCACCCCAAATCCTGCATGCCTCAGGCTGGCTATTGTTAAAAAGGCAAAAGCAACTCCAGGTACATTATGTGGTCTGGGCATCTTGTGTCTGCATCTCTGCAGGAGAAGAACCTGAAAGCTGAGCGAAAGGTTCCCTTGAGCCTTCTCAGGGAAGGCATATCACCTGTCTTCAGTTCTTAAAAGTAGATGGCAGCTGCTCCCTTAAGAAAAAAGGATACTCTCTTGCTGTGACTCTCAGCAGGCAGTGTGCTCTTCTGGTCTCAAGGGCATAGTTATATTGCAGGCTGGGAAACATGTCGTTTCCTCAATTGTTACAGATAAAGGACAGCATTTCTCATTGGTAACTGTGGGACCTCTTGAGTGACGTAGACAGTCTGCACAATTTTATTATCTTTGGGTTTTACTACATTTAATTTGTGCAAATTAAATCCCTGCATTCTTGCTGTTACTTCAGACTGAGCAATTCTTGCAGAAATCATTAAGATAATTTTGGTCCTCTGAAAGGAAAACTGAGTCCCGGTGAGGTTACTACTTTTGTGGCTCTTGGCAAGATATAGCTGGCACGCATCCAGAGTAGGTGCCAGAGGCAGGTGACTGAGCCAGTAACTTGCATATAAGCAGTTGTGAGAGAAGTGTTAACAGGCCTGCAGAGTTTACTGTGTGCACCTTGGCTCTTTCCCATGGCATGACTGTGAGAACGGACCCTAACACAGTATTTAGCACTCTCAAGTCCTGCTGTTTATACCAGCTGATAATGAGTTACCAAGGCTAGGGAGGGACTGCATCTTATAAGAGAACCTCTCTAGCCTCCACTTCAGTGTTTAGGTTTATGGACATTAGTGTCACAGTATTGCACAGCCCTATAGAACAGCATGTATTTATGACTGAGACCAGCTATAGCAGCGTAGGATATGTTTGTGAGTTGCTGTCCCCTTCATAGATGGCCTGACTGATTGCAGAAATACTCCCTACTCTGAGTCTGTGCAAGTTAAATGGGTTTGCATAAATGTTTGCTGATGGTTGAACAAATTCTTGATGTTTAGCTCCGAAATAGACTAGGAAACATTCCTGTGAAGGGTAAGGATTGTTGTGAGAGGAGGTGCTGAACAGCTACTGGGGACAATAACCTCTCAAGCAGTCACTTATTCCAGGAATGAATGCGTGACACTGCTCAGAGACATCTACCTCCGTTCCGTTGTTAAGGATATGGGGACTGGTAACTTAAATATACGTAAATGTTGGGTGTGTAACACTTGTGAAAATAGTTACCTGACTTACCAGCTGGTATTGGCACTGGCCCCTTTCAGTTAGATTATGGTTGTGAGTATTTAACCAGAAGCCTGCCTTATCTAGGGCAGAAATCCGCTAGAAAGAAAGCAAAACTGAATGGTTTGGCCCTGTGGTCTGTATGGTATGAAATTTCATTGTTTAGATTCTGAACACGTGAAAAATAACAGTGGAAATAAATTAATCTAAACTAGCATTAAATGATGCATGCAAGAGGTAGGTATGAGGTTAGGAGGACTCCTGAGTTAGTGCTTTGCAGTTAAATCACCAGGATTTAATTACAGTTTGTTTTCTCTTGCTTACTCACTCCAGGTAGTGCAAGTAACCGCTCCAGCACTCGGAGCATATTGAGTGTCAGCAGTGGAATGGAAGGGGACAGTGAGGTAAGCTCTCACCTCTGCTATATACTGGTCCATTGTTTGTAAGTACAGGGCTCTGTTTTTGTGCAAAAGAAAAGGACCTCAGGGGTGGCATTGCATTTGCAGAAATGGCAAAACATAGCCAGTTCTATTGTGAAGCTCACAAGAACCAAATTTTGCTGGTCCATAACCTCTTGTCTTCATTTTGTAGGACAATGAAGTCCCAGAAACAACTAGAAGCCGCAGCCCAGTCGCCCACCAAGCAGAGCGGATGCCTTTTCCAGAAAGGCCGCCCAGAGTGCCTCCTCGAGGAGCAAGCAGGTAAAGCTAAAATGCAACTCAAACATGAGCTTTCAGTGAATCGATATGGAAGCCTTGGGCAGAAAGCAAGTGTGTCTTTCAACAAAATCTACCAGGCTATTATTTACAAACACACACTGTTAGGAATTTTAAGATCCTTGTTTCTCATCTGCAATGCTTGGTGAAATTGGTTTCCTAGCTGGTAACATGCCTATTGCAAGGCTGTTACTGTGGGCCACACACTGCAAGGGGCAGCGCAGCACTATTTGAAGCCCACAACACCTGACATAATAAGACTGACCCAGGTGGAGTAGCGTCCAGCCCCTGGCAGAGATTTAGTACCTGATCTGCCTGAGAAGATCCTCTTGGAACATACAAAGTGTAGTGCAGAGGGAATTCCCTTTTGGCATTCCCTTGAACTTTTCTTCTTTTTACAAATTTCAGATCTCTCCAAAGTACACTTGTTTACGTGTATGATTGGCCTCAAAGAAAGAACTGCACTGGCTTTATAAAAGGTTTTGAGGGGTTTTGCCTTGATTTGATCAGACCACCACAAACTTAAATAACTTGTGAACATTCCTTTAGCCCAACCACTGCAAGTGTATGAAGTCCAGGCCCTAGAGGCTCATCTAAGTACAGATGCTAATAAAATTCTCCAACTTAAAACAGTAATTACTAATGTGTGGGTGCAGTAAGTCCTGTATGTTGGCTTGACTCTGGCAAGAATATAGCTGGAATTTATCTGTAGTTAGTTTGAAAAAAATATTTTGAATCTTTTGATCTCCTCCTATTGCCCTTCATCTAATTTTCAGGAGAAAGCTACTGTACTGTCAAAGTTTTACTCCAACCAAGTATTATAGCATCTCTTTACAGTAATAATAGAATTACTGCAGCTGAAGAGCAGAAGAAAGAACTTGGAGAGGAACAGGGCTCTGGCACCTTGGCATCTGCTCTGTTGCTGAATCACTGATAGCCTATTTTACTTCTTGTATGACTATTGCTTATACAGCATTCTTAGATACAGTGTTGTTGCATGCAATGTGTTGTTCCAGAACCCTGTTCTCTACTATTTTTCTTTAACACATTTGTATTCTCTGTCTTTTTATAGGCCTGTAAGCTGCGAAGGCTTTTATCCTCCACCTGTGCCGCCAAGAGGTCGCTGAATCTCTCAATATCTGTGGAATATGAGATTTTTCTGTTTGTATGTGTGTTTGTACAGATATTTTTGGGTTGTCTTAAATTATTTATCAGTGGGAGCCAAACGTTTTCTTCCCCTTCCTTCTCCCTAAAGCTCTGGTGACTTTTCCCATGATTTTCACTGAGACTTCTTGGCCTTCTGTAACTTTTTTGCTTGGAAGAATTTTGGTGCTTTGGGGACTTCAAGAAAAAGTATCATGGTTGGGAAGGAGAACGCTGATGCGTGTCTTGGCAGCCCTGCACCAACATGAAATTTCCCTTTGACCAAGAAAGAACACATGTCCTTTTAGAAACTAATTCCTAATAAGCATTGTTACAAAAACCCTCGATACAACCTACAAGGGCTTGACTGGAAAACATGCTTGAAAAAGTAAAGAAAATAATTTCTTTGAAGACTGTGTTTGAAGAACAATTATTGCAGCGGGAGCAGGTGAACTTACTGCTGTATGGTGTTACACTTTGGGTACGGATATACTGACTTTCCAGAAGGTGTAGAATCTCCCTCCAGCAATCATTAACCATGGGAGGATAAGAAGTTGCCTTTATTTGAGAATGTATTTTGCATACAGCCTTGAAAACGCCTTTGATTTTCCCCTTTCCCTCCCTGAAGCGGACAGACATTAACAGGGTGTTGTGTGTGCTGCATTTACCATGAAAATTCCCAAGGCAGCTGGTAAGGGACCTGCTGTATCACAGAACAACTGTACTTAAACTTTTTTTTGGGGAGAGAGTGGGTATGTTGTTACTTTAAATCACATGACTGACCTCTCAAATTAGAGGAAGGAATTGGCAGCAATGTTATGTTCTCTATCTCTTACATGTGTTCATTGTAGAAGCGTTTCAGTTCATGCTCTGGAATAGCATAGCGAGTCTCCAATTATAAATGCACACACCTCACAAACACCAGCTCTGTAGTTCGCCTGCTGTAGTGGAAACAGGCAGCCCCGAGACTGAACTCTGCTTCCCCTACTCTTCCTTTCTAGTGATATGAATCTGCAGCAGCTGTGTCCAGCCTTTTTCCTGCCTGCGGGCTTACACACTGAGAGCTTCCTGGATTGTCTCCCTGTGTTCCAAATATAGAAAGCATGTAAAGTAGAAAGTAATTTTGATTCCTCATCTGAAGGGACTTGAATGATGGAAGTGAGGTGTTTTGGGTTTGGGCTTTTTTTGGGATTTTTTGGTTTATTTTTTTGTTTGGGTTTTTTTTTTGTTTGTATGTTTGGTCATATTTTTTTTTTTTTTTTTCTTCCAAGCCTTGCAATCTTCTGTGCATATCCTGGCCCCTGGGGGACAAGTGTAGGGCTCTGGTTGTCCATGAGTGACACAGATGGGAATTCTGCAAGGTGACATTTAGGGTAGAGAATTAAGCATCATTGTCTACTTGGTTTTCACGATATTCCCCCTTTTCCAGCCCTGAGAAAGACATAGATACATCAGTATTAGGTGATCCCTGACGTACAGGTAGCACATGTAAAGGTTCTGTCTGGTCATGTAAGCTCCCCTCAATCTGTAAGAGAGCAGGGGGTAGAGTTGTAGCTCCTTTCTCTTGCAGGGTGGTAGAGCCAATGTGTGGAGCTGCAGGAGTGACAGATGGCAACTGTGACTCAGCCAGCAGTGAATGAAGGTGGAGAAGCCCCTGCTGCTCTCGGCGGTATAGACATAACCCTAAACATCGTCTACACATTAAACTCATAGGGTATGACTCCAAGTGCAGTTCATATAGCCTCTCGTTTTGATGATAGAGAGACGCAGGTGGTGTGCTGCAGGCCTACAGCTACAGAGGTGCCCTTTTTATTATTTTTTTTTCTTTCTTAAAGGATTTCAGTGCCTTCTCCAGTAACTCTTGACACTACAGGCTCTCACTGACAGTTTGCTATTTGTTCACGGTAGCCAGGGGAATGGTGAGGTGGGAGCTGCCTTCCTGTGCTCTTCTTGGAACAGAACAGAGTTCCCAGCACTATTTGGTCAAATTGGAAGCAGGGAAGGAGGTTTTAGTGCTGAAATGAGGAAAATAGTAGCATGGATAAGTGAAGGAAACAGGGATAAAAGAAATAAACTAAAAGAGGAAATTCAGCAGCTTGATTGTCTTCAGCTGTCACACATGCTTTGGTTTGCATACAGCTCCTGGTTTTTTACAAAAGTTCCCCATCTCCTTAGTGCTGGCTGCAGCTGTGCTCCAGAGCTTGGAGCTGTGATGTGATAAGAAGAATTCATCTGCTTTCACATCTGCCAGGCACAACATAAGGTAGAAATGTAGGATGTAGGGAAAGATGTAACAAGGCAGGAAGGGAAAAGCAAAATATGAAAGTGTGTCATGCAGAAGATCTCCTTTCAAAGCTGTCGGACTGAAGCAGCCCAGGGATCTGTCTTCCCCAGCTAGTTTTTAATTCTGCACTCCCTGCATGCGATAGCCAAATGTCTTCTGTGGGGAGGGGCTTATCTGAACTTTATCTGAGTGTTTGCCTTTGCACAACCCTAATAACATGGCTGTGAACTGGATTTTTATTGCTAGTGCTGCAGTGAGATGGTTTATATCTGCACTGCCGGAAAGTAGCTCATAAGTAGCCTTTCAGTCCCTCTGCAGCTTAGATACTTCGTGAGTCTGACCTGATCTGTCATACAAAACCAAACGCTAGTGGGGCTCTGGTTTGGAGGAGAGGTGAGCGGGGACAGGTGGGGCTGAGTAATATTATAAAAGCACTCTGTTCAGGCCCCTTCTGCACTGTGTAAGGGGGGGGGGGGCGGGAACTGAAGACACAGCTGTAGTCTTAGGCATTCCCTTCTCACTTTCTCTTTGTAACTTCTCCTGGATTAGTTAGGGATCTCACTTACCAGCACTCACAGCAAAACTATTGCCCTATCAAGGAGAAATGGAACTGCACTAAAATGGCTTCACTGTTAAACACAGTTAAACAATTGAGATGCAGGCATGACTTTCGTGTCTCTTGCAGGCCAGCAGAGATTCACCTTCTTAGCTGCCAAAATGTGCGTTCCCCGTTGGTTTGGTTTCATTTAGTTGCTTTAATCCCGTTACAGCTCAGTGTATGGACTCTGTGTAGACTCCAGTTGTGCTGGTGAGCACGTGGTGTGCATTGCTTCCACCCAAGATGAGAAGTGCACTGAAACAGAAGCTCAGAAGCCACGAGAGAACAAAACTGCATGCAACCACATTGTTGGTTACTCAAGGAATATGGTTGGGGGTGGGAGAGTGGGAATGAAGCGTGTTTCCGTCAAACATTAGAACTCGAGGACTGAACAGATAATAAAATTGCTGGTAAAAAGTAAATGGCCTGGCCACCTGTAGAGGCATCAACCAATCCACTAAGCTCAGGTGGCAGCTGGCTGCCCTGGGGAAAGTGTTTGCTCTTTGCACAGCCTGCCTCACAAAACTGCCATAGCAGATGGCTCTGGCTGGCCCCGTTGTTGACTGAGAGACTTAAGCACTGAATAAACGGAAGATGTTGAAGCCTCCTCTCTCTGTCTCCCAAGGGTAAGCTACTCTGTTTTGGACTGAGATGCAATGACTGCAAAGAAACATATGGTGTTAGCAAAGCCGTCTAGTTGTGTTTATTTGGTTGGGGTTTTTTAAGATAAACAGGGGTTTTGAATGGGTTTTGACAAGTATCTCACTCTACGGAGACCTTGCTTCTACTGAAATAAGCAGGAGACTGCAAATGTACTATTTGGAAAAGTCTTCATATAAACATGGCTTGCAAAATTATGTTCGGGGAAGGTAGGCTGAATGTGTAAGACCACAAGGGGAAAACCTTTTCGTATAGGTGTGGTGGAAATGGTGAACAGGGAAATCTGTTTTTGCATCGTTCCTACAAAGCATGGGTGGCGTGTAACAGCACGGAGCAGCTCCTGCATTCAGCTCATGTCCTTCACTGTCTATGTATTTGTTGGCTTGTGCAATATTTGAGAAGATGGTGTAGCCCCTATTTTTATTTTTTTTTAATATTATGCCTGATAGCATCTGAAAATTTTTTCTGTATTTGTTCAGTTTTAAATGAACGCTTAATACCGTGAGGTTTTTGGCTTGTGGGATTTTTTTCGTTTGTTTTTTTTTTTTTTTTTTTTTTTTTTTCCACTTTGGACTTGCAGCTTGATAGAGTTCTGAGTTCACAGAGAGGTTTTTGCAGGCTTTCCCTTGGCCGGCGCTGGCTGCAGCTCTGCCGTCTCCGGCCCTGCTGCCGGGGCGGGCGCAGCCCTTCGCACTTCACCCCTCCCGAGTCTGCGCCGCCGGTGCAGGGGGTTACACTTATTTTTGAGGCTACTTGCAGGCTGTTCTAAAATAATTCTAGATTTTCTCATTAATCCATATGTTATGATTTTATAAAATTCCATCAATTAAAAAATAACCGAGATACCAACACGCTCACGCTGCAGGCCGCGCTGTCCCAAACGCCCGCAGTGCCTGGACGCTTCGGCTCCCGACCGCTCCCCGCTTATGTTTCCGGGACCCCGCTCCGCGCGCGGGCACCGACCCGCCCCCTCAGCGGGGGAGGTCGGGTCCGGCGGACGGGCTCGGCGCAGCGCCGTCCTTGGCTCCCGGCGGCCGCCGTAGGCGCCGCGCTTCCGGTGTGCGGCCGGATGACGTGGCCGGGCGGAGCGGAAGTGGCGTCGCAGGTCGGCGTTGGCGGCGGGGCGCGGGCCGGCTCCGCGGCGGGGCCTGCTGCGTGCGCGGAGACGCCCAGGCCCGAGATGGCGGCGCCCGGGCTGCGGCTCTGCGCGGCCGCCGCGCCGCTCCTCCTCCTCCTTCTCCTCCGCCTGCCGCTGCGCGCCCGCGCCGACGAGCACGAACACACGGTGAGGAGGGTCCCGGCCTCCCCGGGGGGAGCCGCGACACTCGGGCCGCAGCCCCGGCCTCCCCGCCCGCCGAGGGGCGGCGGCCCGGAGAGCGCGGCCCGGCGAGCGGAGCGGGGGGCGCCGGGCCGCGGCCTGAGCTGGGGTGGGTGGAGCGGGCGCGGCGGCGGCCCTGACGGCAGGCGGGCGGCTCCCACCCCGCGGGGCTTCTTTCCCACCGTCTGCGCTGTGATTTGGACGGCGCGGGGCGGGTTTACAGGGGATCGGGTCCCGTTCTGTCTTAATTCGGTATGAGCGGGACGCTCTGGGAAGGGCCGCCGGAGTTCTGGGACCCGGTTTGGACATCCGTGTGTCAGCCGTTAGCGTGGCAGGCGGGCGCTGCGGCGCTGGGCCGGCTGCCGCGGTCCCACCTTTTCCTGGAGCAGATAAAAGCCGCGGGAGGAGTGCGGGCCTTGTTTAGCCAGGGCCGCGTCGGTGTTTGACTTGCTCTCTGCGGGAGCAATCATTTCTTCCGGGAGGATGTTTGCATTCGCTTCGGAGCAAAAGTCCAAGCCGGAGCGCGGCTCTGCCCCGCCTGCGTGGTGACAGCCCGGTGGGGACACGCTGCGGTGGGACAGGTTGCCTCTGGGAGAGCGAGGTGTTAGCGTGGGTCTAGGCTGAAGAGCAGGAGCAGGGCATGAGGCTCTCAGACTTGGAACGCGGACGTGGACTTCTGAGGAAAACGGGTGCAACTCCTGAGGAATATGGGAAAACTGCTGACCTGAGCGCTCACCTTTTTGTGTGAGGGTACTTTTCCTTAAGTGCTCGCAGTGTCACCCAAAAGACTATCTAGGAAGTAAGTCCCAACGCATCATTGGTTTCTGATTTTTCTTTGGAGCGTTGTTTCCCACACCTTGTGATGTGGGAGGGTGGAAGTCTGCGCCATGAGCTGAGATGCGATTTTGGAAGGTTTTGCTGAAAACCATCCCTGTTTCCTTGCAAGCAGAGTGGATCAGAGGGTGGCTGCGATTAAGCACAGCGTCTGTCTGTCTGTCAGAACTTTTGTGCCGTTGAGCAGCCTGGCTGGTAAACACTTGCAGAGTTTCTTGACATAGCTTTCTCTGGGTGTGATATGGTAAGCTTAATACATGTTTTTAATAAAACAGATAAATGGCATCGATAGTTTTTGTATAAGCAATAGTTAATTAGTTGCAGAATTCCACAAGACTTGAAAACTGTTTAGGATTGTCTTCATTTTTTTAAAAGCTAGTGGGATTTATCAGTGCTGCAGTCAATGACAGAAAAACTGATATTGAGTACTTTCAAAGAACAGATATGCTTTGAGCTAGCTTAGGTCCTGGTTTTGTTGCTGAACCTGCATATTAGGGTTAGGTTTCAGCATAGCACTCTGTTTATTTTAAAGGCTGTGTGACTTGAGGGATTCCTCATTCATTTAATACTGATATTCTTCTGAGGAAAAAGGGATTTCATAAAGCAAGTCATTGTATTTATTTATTTTTTCACTTTGAAAGTTAATTCTGACTGGTTGTAGGTCTTCTGAATGATTGCTTAAACAATTACCGATGGAAATAAAACATTCTTTTGTAAGGCTTGTTATTTTTTCATCTAAATTACTCAACTCTTCAAGATTATAACTCTATCTTTTGGTTTAGTATTCTCGTTCGCATGGTGTCTAGTTTAGTAACATCATGTGATAGGTTAGGAATAGTTGATGTAGGCAGACAGTTACTTTTTTTTGGAAGGCTGTCTCCTTGCTTAGATATTTTGGTACTTTAATATTGTACAGGAGATTGGAGTGAAAGCATTAATAGCGTGAATGAAACATAAACAGGGTTTTGTAGCAGTACACTGATTTTGAGATTAAGAACCTGAAGGAAACATTCCTTAAATATTGCATTTTAATGAAATTCAGTTTTGAATATGATCACAGTTGAAAGATTAATCTTTCTATAACCAAAGTGCTATATTGTATGTTGGAGGTTCTGCTCCCTTTTGGGGAAGTAGAGGGGAAATAGTAGTACACTGATCCAGGACTTGGTAACTTCAAAATGGAAATCTTCGCTAACTTTAAGACTTGACTCCTATTGACACCATTATGCGCTGCTGTTTCCTTATTAATGCTTTAGTGTGCCGCTTCTTGTGCCCGAGCAGTTGGTTGTATCTGGATGAAGGTGTGTCATTATATCTTGCCACAGTTTACTTTTAACTGCCAACATGCAGGGCCTTATCTGTACTGAGCATGCTGAACATTTAGAAGCACTGACTTAAGTGATTAATGCTCTGTGTTAGCAGGTTAATTTTTTAATTCCTGTACTGCTGCTGTAATACATAATAGTATACAATACTTATAAAATAATACAATTACGTGGTATAATATTTTTTTTGCATTACTGTAAATTGCCTGTTAATGTTTTATGTGTGTCCTTTATTTTATAACTGTAGGACTGCATAAGCAAATATCATAAAAGGTAACTGTGAGAGGACTCTGCATCAAGCTCTAGGACGACTATAAGTACTAGTGTTTCTGGAGATATTAGGTGTGAAGAGATTAGGGTATATATCTAACGTATATCCTATATATATATCTCTCTCCCATATAAATAGGATATTTATTAAGATAAAGCTAAATCCTTTATCTTAAATGTGAATTAGTCTTTAAAAATGGTGTCTGCATTTCTTTAGGGGAAGAATAGTATAAATACAAGTATAAGATAAAAACTTGAGTATTTAAAATCAATAGTAAGTGAAGAGAAATTAGGATTTGATCAGGCATTTAAAATCTCCATTATCAAAAGACAGTGCAGCAGCGTAGACTCAGACTACAACAGAACAGTTTATCAGAAACTAACTGAAAACTTGTATGCTGATTCTTTAGCTTATTTTCATGCTTCAGAGTATGTCATGTACCTGCTTTTTGCCTCAATTCTGCTAATTGCAGTATTTTTTGACAGTTGGCCTTTTACTTGTGGAAGGGATAGTGTAGATGAGATATTGGTGGCCTTAGCACAATATATGCTAATCCTGCAGAAGCAGGGTTGGCGGGCTTCTGCCTGGCCTTGGCTTTCGCATCCTCTGTTGCTAGACTTGTTGTAGTTGATAAAATAGACAAACCATAAAAATATTCTGAAATATCCTGGGGTTTTTGTTGTGGGGGAATGGTCTAGGGAGTAGGTAGCATTTTAATTTTAATGTTGTTTCAATTTAATTATTGGTGCTCCATAAGCATGTAAATACATGACAAACATTGAAAATAAACAAAACCCAACCTGTACTGCATAGCAAAATTCCTAAATTATTTTTTTTGACTCTTAGCCTGATGAAGTAAGTTAAAGCCCTGAGCCTGTAAAGCTTGTTTAAAATTAATACATAAAATTCTGAAATTTTTATAGTATCTATAAACTGTTAGTTAGAGAAACACTGCAAAAAACATTCCGGTGTGTGTAAAATACCTCTTTGCATATGAAGTTGTGTGCAGACAAGCAGCCTGGTTTCTTTTTGAAGTTCTCGTGGTTCCATTTTGAAGAGGTGAAATAAATGTCACAGAAGCAGGACGTGGTGTGCTTGAGCAACCTCGTGCATCTAGGAAGCGTAACAGTAAAAGGACTGTTTGTACAGTAGTTCAGACTGTGCTGCTGGTACAGTTCGATTCATGTTTTGGTGAGGCCTACAATTCAGAGAGAAATTAGGAGATGTTACTAGAAATAGCCTGCTTTATCTGCAGGAGAGCATGAGGCTGAAATCCACAGTTTGATAGACTATGGATGTGAACTGCAAACATTGAGTGTTATCATAGGTGCTTGATAGATAGGATATCTGTAAGATACTGGAGGACTAGAAGCCTGGGATATTACTGGCTGATTGTGTCTTTCTCAGCTGCCTCTCTTACTTCCTGTCCTGCTTCTGCAGCTTTGCTCTGCCGGTAACAGATAACATTGGTCCTTTTTCCCCTGAAAGAAGTGCTGGTGTTCAAGGAACTGCGTTGTGGAAAGCTTCCCTCCAAGCTTCAACTTGAGAAAAGGAGTAAAACTGAATACTTTCTGAAAGAAACTATCTCAATTTGAATTTATTTTGCTGAATCATCACATAAGATTTGGTAGTTGTAATCCTCTCTGTGCCTCCATCTTTCTTTGCAAAGTGTTTTCATGGTTTAAAAAAGAATATCAACAACCTGCCAGTCTCATATCCTTTTCTGCTGGCTTTCGTATAGTGACTTAATCTAGCCTTAATTGTTTTATAGAATAAATATCTAGTTAAAGATGTCCCTGCTTACTGCAGGGGGGTTGGACTAGATGACCTTAAAGGTCCCTTCTAACCCAACACGTTCTGTGATTCTATGATCCTAAATAGCTTATTTCTTGGGCTGCCTTGCTAATTTCTACGGTTGTGCAAAGAGAACATTCAGTTGCTTTCCATATCATGAGTGCCCTATTTGGTAACAGGAAAGAAAGATGCATGTACTATGCTGAAGATGGTCTCAATATTGCTGTGTTTGAATAGTTTTTAAACCATACAGGTGTATGAAAATAGTTTTTGCGTTAAGCCTCAAAGTTGCTCACTCACCTGAGTTTTCAGTAGTTGTGTTGTCACGGAAGAAGCCAATGACTGGCCAGGACAAACTGCACAAGCTTCATGCCAGTTTAATATTCTGCAGGAGACTAGAATGGTAGTCTTGCCTTGTTGCTGGTATAGATGGATTTAATGTCATTTCTAGCTTGCACATGGACAACATCTCTATAGTTGTGACAGTTGTGAGCAGGCAGTGTGACCATATTGTGCTGCTTTGGAGCAGATATCCCCCGCTGTGATGAGGGTTGTAGCTGATACGTGATTGCATTTGAGGTGCAGATTGGTCCTCTACCACCTGGGTGGCAGTTAGGGAAAAAAGTTTCTGAAGGTTTATTTCGCATTAGTCAGATTGTACCAGCATATGGTAGGTAACTTGTGTTGATGCTGAGACTTGTTCGGGCTGCCCCTGTGGTTTTGCACAATTGAAATAGATCATTATATACTCCATATAGTTACTGGAATTGCTGAAATGATATTAAGCTTAGTGCAGAAAAAGATGCAAAGCCAAACTTGCTGTTCTTACAGAACGAGTACTACATTTTTCATAAATTCCAGTAAGTAAAAGGTACTTAGAATTGTGTTTTGTAGTCTACTCTAATATTTGGAAGTAGTGAACTCTCTGAATTCTGGCACCATTGCCAAGTTGTTAAATGCTTGTATCTGTGAATTTAATTAGGATCTCTGAGCTATATGCCATATTTTGTCCCTTCATATGAACCAAAACTGGAAGAGCTTGCTGAGATATACCTGGGTAGAGATTGCAGAACGTTTTTTGTTCATTTTTGCCTTGTCAGTTACTATGTTCTTAATAGAACACTGTTGTCCTTCTGGCGTGCGAAAAGCTGCCTTTCCACCATCGAATTCTGTGCTAACAAGTCAGGAAAGAATGAAGAACTAAAAAGAATTTCTGAAGCAGCAGTACTTCAGTACAGGAAAATAAGTCCTTCATGTTAGGAAGATGTTTGGCACTTGTTTTCGTAAGGGAGGAGGATAAAATTGCATTGACGTATAAGTGTAACTCTAGATATTAGATTTATGTCATTCAAATTATCTAGAGTCTACTCTGCGGATCATTAGTTTTACTTCAAATTATTTTACCGTTTGATGTTTTATTTCATTACAACTTGCCCCTGTTGCAGACCTCAGTAGTTTAGATACAGCTGTAATAGAAATATGCTTGTTTCTTTTCCAAAAGTCCTATAGCAGCGATGGGTCAAATAGTGACTTAGAACCCTTATCGTATGTGGAATGAGAGCAAGAAACTTTTCATTTAGATCTCTTACGATGACAGCTACTTTTGGGCAATTTAACTCATTGGATGTGTGATGTGGATATTCTTGCGTGTTGTAGCCAACTTCCTCTTTTGTTTGTTCCATACCTGTATTGGTAGGGAGTTCTTGATACTTTTTTCATGTTTTCTGGGATCTGGCGGGATCTCAATGAGTGAAAGTATTTTGCTTGCTAATTATGTAGCAGAAGATAAGGAAATTATCACACTTACATTTATATTGCTGTATAACAATTTTTAAAAGAGACCATTGGACTCTTCACATCCTGTCTTATTCTGTGTTGGTTTTGACTATGAGTTACTGCTGACTTGCCTGCTAAGGTTAGCAGAAGGCAATAGGATTTTGATTTGCCCTGTTGCATTCAGAGCTCAGAGCGTACAGTTGAACAGTTGTTCATCAGCCAATATCAGAACAGTAAAAATAAGAATTCAGAGTTCTTCTGTTTTGTCATTTTGTCCAGTGTGTCTAAGGCTGATCAGGTCATGATGAAATGAGATTAATTTCTTCAAAATGTTCTTTCTGCTGAGAATGAAAGGTAGTGCTTTGGAGCTGCAATTTTCTTCCTGTTTTCTATGGCTCCAAGTTCTCCACAGTTTGCAGGAGACTCCACATATGCTGAAAGAAGATAGAAAAGAGTATGACAGTAGTTGAAACTACTGCAAGACTGACAATGAATGTACTGGCCAAAATCTGACTGGTACTGATACAGCGTACCCGCGTGCTGTGGCTCCCTTGGAACCAGGGCTTTCTTTAGCAACTTATTTTATGTTATCTCTCTCCTAGTGTGATGTTTTTGCTGGAAGGTATGTTTCATGTTAGCCTTCTCCAAACCTAGAAGTCCTCATATAGAGGTGACAGAACAGTCCTACAAGAGACTGTAGTTCCCTGCCTTACCTAAATAAGAATTGTTTTCCTGTAAGTGTGTTGACACTGTTATTTGTTGTAGATGCTTTGATATTGTGAAGCCAGTAATAAAGAAGAAAAAAAAAAAAAAGAAAAAAAAAAACCCACAACAAAAAAACCAAACGACCACAAACTTGAGCTCCTTTATAGTACTGAGCTCTTGCCACCAAATTAAGATATCAAGGATGAGATACGTCATGGCAGAGAAACGTATTTAAACATGAAAGCTCATCTTTATAATTGAGAATGAGCAAAACCCAACAAACATAGGGAGAAGAAAATCTGTTTGAGTTTCTACTGAACACCACCGCCTCCAAATTCAGGCTGAAGTTGCTTAAGCTGCGTTTCTTGTTACAGCCCTCTTAATTTTGGGAGGTCAGTGGGAGCACCCGATGGATTGCAAATTGCTGTGGACTAGAGACTTGCTGATTGTGAGTGAGGTGTAGCCTGGGATGGCTGAGGTGCTGTGTTCGTTTATGTAGCAGTCCTGAACAGATTTCTCTTGTGCTGTTATGAGATGCTTGTGAGAGATGAGGAAGCAGTAAAAGTAGACTGAATTCTTTGCTTATGTTTGAATTGGTCTCTTTTGTCTCCAGAGCAGACTGATAGCATATTGGAGTCATTGTGGGAAAAACTTGTAGGCCCTAAAGGAGGGCTACGCATCATGCAGATAAGAGGCAAGCAAAGACCGAATTTGTTATTATAGATACTGTAATTACAGTGTAGCTACATTATTAGATCAGAAAATGAAATGAGATTTTGAATAATACGTTCTTGAGAAGTTGATTTCTGTCACTTGAAAGTGATTTGCTATAGTACCAAAAATGCAGAGGTCCCAACTCACTATGAAGAAGGTCAGAAAGAAGCAGCAAAGTAAAGTGGTGGTCAGTGCTTTCTTTGTTTGGGCACTGTTAAAGATAAATTCACAGACCTAAGGACGTTGTCATGTTCTATTACTGAAGGTTGAACAGAGACATAGCTCGGTTCACATGTAAGCTCTTGCGTTGCAAGGAGTAATGCTAAAGTGGGCTCTTGACGAGTTAAGACCATTTTGAGAAAGGGCTGAAAATATGTTCTGCAGCTGTTAGAGGAAGAAACAGAAGACGTGCTAGGCATAACAGACTAGAAAGAGATATGGACCAACTTGTCCCTTGCTACATTGGCAAGAGCTAGAGGCGGTATCGTAGAGCAGATTCCACTATCTACTTCTGCTGCTGAGGGGGCTGGAACTGTGATTTCTCTTTCTTTCTTCCTTCCTTCCCAACTTTCTTTGAAGTTGAACAACTGTGTTGTACTGGTATAACCTTTCTGATTGCTGGCAGAGAGGAGAAATGTCTGCTTTCTCTTGCTGTGTTGTTTACTCTTTCTTTGCTCCTTCATTGGACGTTCCTTACCTGTCAGAAATGTTCTGAAGTATGTGCTCTGCAAATGAGCAGGTTTGTAAAACTGGTGTTTGGTCTCTGCTGCAGCTCAGAATGAAATTAGTAAGACATTTAAAGTTTCTTCGTGGAGATCACTTACATAAGAGGCTGGAATGACCCTTGTGCATCTTTGTAAACAAAAAAGATGAGGCTTGTAACTGAGATGATGTGTCAGTATAAAGGGATTAAATTATTTCCCAAAGCATGTTTGTTTAAATCCTTGAGTTTAACTTTTAAACACCTCATATGAAGAATTTATTGCACTTCATGTGTAGCTAATTGTTTCTGAATTAACAATTCGGTGTGACTGTGGTTATTCAGAATAAAAGGAGTTGAAGAACCTTTGTTCATTTGTTAAAAAGGGAGATGCAGAACTGTGTTCACTATTTCAGCTGTGTGCTCTGAAATAGTCACGGCTAATTAACATTTGACTTCCTTTTCCACTCCAGTGTGTTCTGTGTTTGCATATTGGTCTTAAAATAGTTCTTTATTCTTCTGTACTTTAAAAAAATCAGGAAATCTATATGGTGATGGTGCCTGGAGGTGTGTACAGTTGTAAGTAGGGTTTTTTCTTCCTTTGAAGTTAGATCACTGTCCCTGCAAATCAGTCGAAATTGTAGTAAGTAGGTGAAGAAGTTGTGTTGGTTTGAGAGGCTTTGTAGTAACTTGATACCTCATCCTGATGCGTTCAGATATAGTGCAAGTAATGATTTCAGATCACTTAATTCTCCTGAATTCATGCAGTATTTGAATACTAATAGATGAATGGCTTTAAGGACTCTTTGGTTGCTGAAAAGCTATAAGAACTTGAAAAAAAATTACTGTCTCCCAGCCAAGGAGTAAGTTTTCCTGACAAACAGTGGCTGTGGAAAGTGAAGGGTGGACGTTCCCAGAAAGAAGTTTATGGCAGCCACCAGACTCCTTGCTGCTCTGTTTTTTCACTGTGAGAATGTTGGAAGTGCATCAAAATACAATCCTTCTGTCTGACTTTTTTGTCTTTTGGCTACTGTAGGTATGCCACAGTTTAATTTTAGTGCTTCCTGTGAGGCGTTGCGCTCTTCTGGGAATTTTGAGTGTAATTTATACCATGACAAAAACGAAAAGGAGTTGCATTTTAGGAAAATACAGTATACCTGTCACCATGGGTAGGCTGCCTGATTTATTTGCTAGGATCTTGTTTAACAAGACATTGCTCTGATACTTCCTTTCTCTCAGTGGAGATAAGTTGAGTTTTGCTTTTAACTGATGCGTGTTTCCACAAAATCTGTAAAAGCTTAATTATTTTTGAGACTTCTCTCTGCGTCTTCTTCTTCTCTCTTAAATTTGTGTGAATCCCCCTTGTCTGATACTTCAGTGATAGGCTCTAAGAAACCATATGATCAACTAAACTTTTTTTTTTTCTATGAAAGCAGGCTGAAAATCTTGTCCTAGAATCCCTGCCACCCCAAAGACAAAAATACTCGACTGTCTTTAAATGTAACTGCTGCCTGTGACTGAACAATCCTGCCTTGCTAGTTAATATGAATGAGAGAGTTTCTTGAATATTTTTATTCTGCTGAGCTTCTGATCTAACTCAATAACTTTATCTTTCAGTACCAAGATAAAGAGGAAGTTGTTTTATGGATGAATACAGTAGGACCCTATCACAATCGCCAAGAAACATACAAATATTTCTCTCTTCCTTTCTGCGTGGGATCAAAAAAAAGCATCAGCCATTACCATGAAACCCTAGGAGAAGCACTTCAAGGAGTTGAATTGGAATTTAGTGGTCTTGACATCAAATTTAAAGGTGAGCAATTGAAAGTGCATTTAGAGACTTAAAAAAACCCACAAACCCTTAAAACTTGATTTTTGCACCAGAAGAACTGAAAGTTTGCTGCTGCTAGCAACTGAGTGTATTTCATATTGTTGCTTGAAACGCCCTGCGAGGTTGTCTGCTGCCATTGGCTTTTCAGTTTACAGTAAAGTTTTCATCTGTGTGCCCTTTAAGGAAGATGCTTGCAGCAGATACATACTTCTGAAGTAACTGATTACATTTTATAAAGTAAAACTAAACTTTCTGTGTGTGGTGATTAAAAGTATATTTACTGGAATTAATATTCTGGAATTATCAATTCTGAAGATGTAATTTTTTCCAGTGATGTTGAATACTTGCACACTGTCTGCATTTGGAAGGGAGTAGCAAGAGCTCAACATCTCCAAGTTCTACATTAACACAAAATTAATCATTGTATCCTTCTGCTTACTGTCTATTTTAAAATACCTTTCACAAATACCTTTATGTTATTGGCTCTAACTCATCATATGCCAGTCAGGGTGGACCTGATCTGTTGGGTTTTTTTATCTGTTGTTTCCTGCCCTCTCCCCCTTTCCCTACTGTTCCAGAGATGACATTCATCCTCTTTTGCAAATGCATTTCTTGGTGTTAGGGGCTGAGTCTTCTATTGTATAATTCTCTGTACGTGTTCTTTCACAAGAGTCCTTTCGCATATCTGTAACTGGTAGTTGCAGAGCTTCTTTTTGTCTGTATTGAATTTTAAATTTTATATATTTAATCAAATTTGGGTTTCTGTGTTTTATTCCCTAGAGGGCTACACTTCATTGCATCACCAGTGCTTAACTGGATGGAGAACTTAAGTATAGTGTCTCTTGTCTGAGCATTTGCAATCAGGTGGGACTTAGTTTCTGTAAGTTACAAAAGTTTTATCCAAAATTGGACATCTGCAAAATAAGAGACTTGATTCTGTTTTTGTTATAAGTAGGATATTTGGAATAAAAGATTAAAAGTTTGTTAAAGCCATAATTTCTTCATAAATTTTTAAGTTGCATAGGGGATAGCATCTTTGCATTAAAGGAATTTGGAGTTGAATCTTTCCTTTTAAGAAAAGAACTGTATTTGAACAAATACTGTAAAATAGTCCTGTTACTGGTTTGCAAGACTTGTAGCCTGCTGAAAATTTTATTCAGTATGGGAGAAATAGTTTTCCTGCCATAGCTCATAGAATATGCTCAGAAACGCAAAATGGAAAGAACAGAGAAGGCAACTGGCAGCAATTCAACATGGCTGTGAAGATTAAGTAAAACTTTTATTGTCAGAATATGGTAATATTCTGCCAGTTACATGTGTAATTTTTACTTTCTTTAATTACCCCATCTTTACAAAGAGATTGTGTTATCCCAGTGACAATTGTACACTCTAGATGCAGCACCAAATTGAAAAGATTGGAAGGTTTGTGAGTTAATGTTTACTGTTATGAAGTGTCCTATTCCCAGATTTATTTTCTGAAGTTTATCTGTAGTTGATTTATTCCCCTGTCATATCAGATTTTTGCTAGATCAAGTCTTTCATTTTGTGACTGGGAGTTTCGCTTTCCAGAGTATTTTCTACCATTTCTGAGGGAAGTATGCGGAAGCAGAGAATTGGACAAATCCATGCTTCTGTGAATATACTCTGAAATTCTTTGGTAAAACGCTCTAATAATGGAGAAAGTAATGAGTTTCTGTTTCGGTAACTCTTTAATAGCGCTTGGGAAAAGAGAAACTTAACATCTGTTTTCTTAAACAAAAATAAGTACAACTTGGGTAATACCGAACATTCAGCTCCTCAATACATAGAAATTGATACCAATTTCTATTTGGTTGAGTCTGTCAGAATTCAGAACTACAGGGAGCCAAAGTCGTCCCGGACTAACAAGAATTCAGAATGGTGGAAAACTGCTGTGGTTTTTGTATCTTGTGATTGTTTTGGTTTTGATTATGTCCCTGCCGTATTAATTTCTTGTCTTCTGTAGTTCTTTACAACCGGTAAACCTGTTTTCTTTAAGTTTTTATTTTGCTTTCAGGTTAGGAGTTTTGGATTCTGATTCACAACTGCTTGTGATGATGTTTTGACACAGAAAGCTTTAGATTTTCTCTATTATAAGTATTATTTATTGTGAAAAATTGAGTGCGGTTTCTTCAGGGTTTGAGGTCTAGTCTTCCACTCATAATAGTTTTTTCAGGTGCCTTTTTACACCTCTAATTGCTTTACCAGTACACATCAGGTATGTAGTTACTGTATTGAGGTATATTCTTGCAGACAGACTGGGCACGATGTCATTCAAAACAGACTTTGCATGGGTAGGGAAGAGTAGAGATTTCAGAAAGAATCAGGTGCTTATGGCTTGCAAGTATAAATGATTGATTGTACATTTCCCAGTAGGTGGGGGATTCCTCTTCATCCATGTCCTTTGCTGCTTTTTAAAAATTTATTTATTATTAACATGGTGCTCTGTATAGATTGATGATCTGTATCGGACCTCCAGGGAATTTAACTCCTAACCAAAGTGGCTGCAGGTCAGATGTTTTCTCTAAAGCAGATGGTGCAAGGTAGCTGGTTGATGACGAAGTATGTATACATGATCTGGGAAGCTGTCCATGTGCAATTCTAGTTTTTTCCCTTACAATCTGTGTCCTCTGGATAAAAAATTAAGAGAATAATCTCTTTGCTGTTAGTTGACATCCAGCAGATTCTGTATCAGGAGGTGCTTTAGTATTTCTAGCAGTGGATCCATGAAGTAAAATCTGAATGGGAGTCAACTCTATTTTACTATCTTTAATCTGCTATTACAAGTTTTAAAATACTTTGTTTTCCAAATTTCAGAGTAGTAAGTATAAATCAATTGCAGCAGTATTTACTAGCACATATTTAATATAAAATTATGTAAAATTTGTTGAAATCCAAATCCTCTTGATATTCAGGTTTGAAAGTAAAAAAACCCAGAGCAAAGGATTGCTATCTGAGATTCATTTTTTTACAGGCTTAAAAGCTGTCATAAAACCGGTACAAGCTATATCCAGTGCATGTAGGAAAATTTAAACTTCATAGAGCAGCCCTTAAAACTTAGCTGTATTTAAAATTTAGCATTTGTATGAAGAATTATTTTCCAGTTTGGTTGTTGAAACGTGATGGTAGCTCAGTTTTTTGGTGTCTCTTTAATGGTTGATCTTGTTTTTGGCTGAAGTGGTGTTCACTTTTTAAAAAAAAAATAAAGATTGTAACTTGATTATATCTGTGAAACTGATTTTTTTTGTTGTTGTTTTTGTAATGGATAAATTTTATTTCATTGTGATTGATCCCTGCTCCCACCTCTGCACCAGTGGTCCAGAAGCTGCTGCAATGAAATTGAAACAGACCTGTTGGTGATTTGTGGTTTGTATCGTGGTTTTTTTCTTAACAAATAGAAGCTTGTGTTGTGGCACTGATAGATACATACGTCCTTAAGAAAAAGATAGGCTTCAAGGAGTGTTGTGTATCTAACACCTGCAGCTGAAATAATTAAGAGCTGCTCAAGTACTTTTCAGTAATCATTTAGATGCTTGAATATGTGTTAAAATACCTAACCATAGGGACCTGCTTTTCAAAATGTTGGCATGACCACCTGAAAGACTTCTACAGATTTTCTTCATGAATCCGTGAATCAGATCTAAGTTCTCTGCATTAACAGGTAATCATGTTTTTTCTCGTGTGTGTTTGGGATTATGAAAAGACTAACACTTACAAGTATTTTTCCTCTTTGAATGAATGTCACAAGAGTTTACAAAATTAGATAGATTTGGATTTTATTCTTTTAGATTTTTCCTCTGGAGTAACGGGGAATTAGAATTATTCTAATAAATTAGCTTCTGTAATAAAAAACAGCTCCCTTCTTCTCAGCATAGTTTGAATGGACAGCGGTAGCAGGTAAATGTGAAACTGCGTTTCGTTCATCATATTGGAAGAGTTATTAGGCTGCAGCTGTCAGTAGCTGAAGTACCGTAGACTGCGTAAGTAAAACTGTCAGTTGAATCAGTGGACCTTGCCTGTATTTTTGAAATAGAATAAGAAAATGATGGCTCTGCAGAAATGTATTCTGCTGGGAATGGAGGTTTGCACTTGAATGTTTGTAGTGGTGACTGGTGGGGCAAATCTACAGTGTATTTAAGAATCCATGAAGTAGTGTTTATTTTTGTTTTTAAAAATGTCATGTAAAATTATATCTATGACTATACAGGATAGCTGGATTTACCTTCTGTTACAAATATGAACAATGTTGTTCTTATAGGTCTCAAATCTGTATAAATATCTTTGTGAATAAACTAACGAATTATTCACATATACTTATATTACAATATAACTAAGTTTTCAGTTGGGTTGATTCTCTTGTCAAACTAAATCTGGACGACTAATGCTTTTTATGTCATATGGCGAGTTCTTTATTCAAGTATTTGAACTGACATCCTCTATGTTACACCTGAGACCTAGTGAATTATTAAATGTATTGAACATTGGGATCACAGCGACTTCAATTAGAAAATTAGTCTTTGACATTGCCATACAATATCTATTAGAGAAGATGAATTTAAAGGGGAAAAGGATTTTTTAACATACTTGAATTTTGTGCTTATTTAGAGATGTTATTAAATGACCATGCTTCTAACTCAGAACTGCTTGCTCAAGACTTCCTTCTGCAACGCGTCTAGAAAATGACAGCCATTCAGGATGATGTTCAGTGTTGTGCTAGGAAATGGTCAGATATAATGAGGTTTTATATGCTTTATATGTTTGAATAAAAACTCAATTGATCTGACTGTTCATAGGAAATATGAAATCTGGCATAAGTGCACCAGCTTTTGTAATGAGGCTTACTTTCATGCTCTTTCAAAATTTGCTTAATGTGCTACTGACATTACTGAAGCTGTATTATATAGCAGATGGTACCTCTTTGACATCCCTGATGTAGAGACAACACAAAACACCTCTAACTTCACACTCCTCTTGGATACACACACAACCATAACTTGGATAAGAACTATCTGACACGTGCAAAACTTTACATCTGGTAAAGCTGTAATAAAGCAGACTTCAGCTTCCCCAGCCACTGAATGCTGTCCTAAGCTACTTTCATGTAGTCATTTAACACAGTGGACTTAAACTTAACCATCTAATCCTGTTCTGTAACCAAAAGACAGCTTCAGCATTCTCAGTGGCTGGAGAAAGGAGCGCGCATCTTCATTCTGCTTGCCTTCATTACTTGCAAACAAACTTGCCTTGTTTTAAGGGGAGGTGAGAGGAACTGTACTGTATAGTATGGTTGAGGCTGAAATCATATACCATATGTAAAGTCACGCCTATGTTTTGCAGGAACTGAATGAGCTTGTTTCTAATGGATCTGCTGGGTTTTGGGGTCTGTATACTGGAGTAAATTGTAACATAGTTGATCTGTAGTTGATTGTAATATCCCTGTGATGTCTTTTGGTATTGTGAATACTGGGAGTAAAATCTGTTAAAATGGATGAAGACAGTTTTTTGGTGATGTGCTGCTGTCTGCAGCCTGGTCGGATGTCAGTGCAGTCATTTCACTTCGAATCATATTTCAAAGTTGTGGGGCTTTTGGTGGTTTGTTTTTTTGGTTGTTTTTTTTTTTTTAAAGCCACTGGCCACTGTTTACATCTTAGAGTATTAGATGCAGAATGGCTTGTTTCAGTTAGTAAAAAAAAAACCAAGAACAAATTGTGGCAAATTCCAGGGGTCTGAAAGCGCATGAGGTAACTTGGTATTACATTACAATCTAATACCAAATTTGTCTTGGTTAATAATTGCAAACAAAGGCTTCTGTATTCAGGCTATAAAATGGGAAAGGTCTCTAAAAAGGGTACTTGTAGTTCATGTGATTTTTTTATTTCAGTAGTTGCCCTTGCTCCTATTCCCATGTTGTCCTTCAGTTGTGCTGGTACTGCGGTGTGCGTGTGTCTGTGTGTGCGTGTGTCTGTGTGTGCGTGTGTCTGTGTGTGCGTGTGTCTGTGTGTGCGTGTGTCTGTGTGTGCGTGTGTCTGTGTGTACCAGTCAGGAGAGCGATACCTAAAACCAGCCTGGCCCCGTAGCACTTCCCCAGAGCAGTCTTCTGCACTAGGTAATGCTTCATTTAACTGCCTCTACCGGTTTCTCTCTTACCCTTGTTTTTATTCACAGTATATTTTTGTTCGACCTCTGTGTGTTGAACGGTCCTTTGTGAGTTAAAAAATTTAACGTTAGAAAAATGTTATCCTTTATTTGAGTATAGTATGAAACTGCTAGAGTGAAAATAAACTGCTGAGTATTTTGGAAAGAATTAATCCCTACTTAGCAACAAATCCAGAAGATAGGGATTCTGATGTGTTTTTTTTTTTCTTTTAATTAATGTCAAGATGACGCAAAAAAAAAAATCTGTTAAAGTGAAAAAGTGACAAGCAGAGGCATTTTTAAGTGGAAAAAGTGCCAAGCAGAGGCATTTTTGTGGGGGAACATAGTCGAAAAAGTATAGGATTCAGCTAAGTGGAAGCATAAATGCAAACTAAGGCCTGGATTTGTAAGCCTGCATTCAGCTGTGGTGCCAGCTTCAATGGCGTCCCTCTCCTGAATTTACCAGTACAGGTCATGAAAATGCAGTCCATGGTCTAAAACTATTCTTGGAACACTTGTTGACTTGAATAGTTTTGTTATTCTCTTTTTTCCCCCAGCAGAAGTTTTATTGCCTAATAAGTCAGTCTGAAAAATGACAATATGTTTTTCAGTGAAAAAAGGAGGCTTAGAGCGCATTTGTTACATCTTGGAAGAAACAAAAATAGAAAATACTGAAGTTTTCTTAAGTAGGAGATGCATCCATTCCAGAATAGCCAGGGGCACTATTTTCTCCAGGGCTATAGGAAATCACTGCAACTGCTGCACAGGCTGCTGTTGGGTGGTTTCTTACTGTCTTGCTTCACTGGGCTTTGCTTCAGTTTTGCTTGACCAAAAGTACTGTGTATATTTTCATTTTGACAAATTGTTGTTATCAGAGAAATAATGTGTTGGAAATATTCTGCTTGCTGGTGCTTTTTCTGTGCAGCTGATTTGATCTTCTTTTTAAGCTTTATATTGCAGTTAGTGTATAGGAGAAAGTGAGTACCCAGAAAGTGTACTGAATTTTGGTACGGATTAGAGCTGTACTTGGGGCACAGATTAATTTTATCTACTGGAAATGGGTCCTTGATGTCACTGATGACAAACAGAGGAGAGAGGGGGAGCTGGAATTATTTATGTTCACTTTGTTTCACTATTTGCAAAGTAAAAAGAAGCAGACAGGGTTTTTTTTTGTCTCTAAATCTGTTGCTGCCTGAATACTTCTAAATATGAGCCCTTTTCTCTTTTTTCACTTGAAAAGGGATGTAAAAGAACGGCTGCTAACTGCATTACTTACCAATTGTAGAAGGGGGGAAAATAGCTTTCTGGCTCAAGGAGGTGGATTTATTTTATTTCCAAATGCAGCCTCTCGTGCATTCTTTGCATTATTCCTATTTTTGTCTTCTGTCCTTTTTTCCTACCTTTATCCTGATTGCTTTGTTTCTTCCTTTGTGGTAGTTCCTTGAAAATTGCTGAGAACTTGAAAAAGTTTTAGTTTTTACAAACGGTATTCCTGTTCATTAAGCCTGATTATACTGAAATTGAGATACAATATCATACACAGTTTTAGGTACTTCTTAATAATTTCATCCCTCTTGTTAAAGAAGGCTCATGGTCTGTCCAGGTAAAGCTAGATCTTAATTGCATTGGTGAAGTATCAAAAGGATATTTTTAAACCTTTCCTTATCCAGTCTGTGGGAAGCTTCTGCATGTGGCAGAGTAAAATTACAAAAACAATCCTGTGATTGCTTTAATGTTTTCTGTTTCTTTAAACGTCCTTTTTTGTTACCTACTTGAAGATAGCCAAGAGGGGCTAAAGACTCCAGCAGTGTCCATTCCTCTGTTTGCTTGCTTTGCCTTCCCTTTGAGCCAGCTCATTAATAAATCATTAACTGTGCTGTAATTTTTTGCAGACGATGTGATGCAGACCACTTACTGTGAAATTGACTTGGACAAAGGAAGAAGAGATGCATTTGTGTATGCAATCAAAAATCACTATTGGTACCAGATGTATATTGATGACTTGCCAATATGGGGTGAGTGATATTATGCATAAACAACTTGATTACAACTACGGGAGTCCAGTGCTAGCGGGTTTCATGGAGTCATTTAATGATTAAGCTTTGTTACAAGAATCTCACAAGTATGTAGAACTTATGTAACCAAATAATACAAATAAGTTGAAGGATTATTGCATTGAAAGAACAGTAGGATGGCTTGTACTGGTGAATTACAAAAACAGTGAAAAGCTGTTTTGTTTCTCAAGCACTGATTTAATAATACCAAGTTCTTAGGGTTAAATTCCTTAAAATGTTCGAGTGGTAATTAGATAGGTCAGATATAAGGCCCATGTTAAGGTGTTCACGAATAACTTTTTTAAGCTCTTTCAATGTTTAAACTTTATTTTGCTAGTTCTTGTGTTTATTACGAACACTAGAGCTGTTTCATTTACTTCTATGGTAATTTTGTGGCTTTTAACAGTTTTGCATGTGCAGTCTGTGGTCATATGAAGGAGTTTTATTTTACTTGTTCTTATACAGTTTTTAAAATTGCTCTTGCTGTGTATTATTAATTTGGGCTTAGAAGTGCTTGTGTCTTGAAAAAAATTTGTGTCCTTATTGACATTGTGTCATAAGCTTTCTGGTTGTTGTTACTCCTTTGTAACCTGTGGTCACACACCTAGTAAAGAGTGCTTTGCAGGTTGCACTTTGCACTGATAGCAATCAATCAACTCCCTCAAGCCCTAATCTCCCTGTTGGAGATACAAACTAAAGGGAAATCAAAAGCATCACAAAACGCTTTGTTAAGGTAAGGTCTTTGTTGCCTGTGTTCCGTGAAGGAAGTAAAACCGCCCAAAATAAACAAAATGCCACACCACCTACAAAAATACAGTTCAAACCACATGACAAAAGTCCTTTGATAGGTAGTATGCTGAATAACGCTACCCATCGTTCATTCATTCTGACAGAGGGTGGTTTTTTTAGCTCTTTCTTATAATTTTAATTGGTTTTAGAAAGTAGCTATCTGACGAAAGTGCGCCCCAGCCAGAAATAGTAGTGCTTTTTGTTTACTTATTTGTTTTTCAGGAAGGTTCTTGCTCTTTTTAATATTTATCTGTTTTTAAGAGAGGGCACTATAATGCCTGACAGGAGAAGTACTCATGTTGTATCCGTTCTTTTCAGCTGATTTGGTTAGTCTGTATAACAGCTCTGTGGCAGGGCTTGGAGTAGACCCTAATTAATCTGTGTGGCCTTTACTATACTTCTTGCACAGTTGCTGGTGGGCTTTTCAAAAGCGTGCATGAGTGACAGTTGTAGCTACAGTATTTTAGTGGGTTTTTTTTATGATTTTGACCTTTCTGCAAAAGATGAACGAAAGATCTTCCTAGACTTTATGTAGGCTTTAGACTGCCCAAGGATGATGGATGCTAAGCTGACTTCTTTGGAATCCTATGTGGCTAGTGAGTCTTGGAGACTTTCTTTTTTAGGATTGATCTGTCTGATCTTATTTGGGAACATTTTTCCTTACCTCAACTACCAAAGAACAAATATACTAACTAAATCTTCTTTTCTTAACTGAAAGTAATAACTTCAGACTGCGGTTTGAGGGCTTTGGAAGGTTTGCGCTTTATTTTCTGGCCTGAAAAAGGCAGCCAGATCTTTTTAAGTGCATTCAGATAAGATTATTCTATTTTCTATTTTTCCTGAACTGCTGTCCCACAGTGGAGTGGCTAGGCTTGACTGCCTTTGTTTCGGGACATCTCCCTAAGTATATGGAGCACTGTGTTCGCTTCTTCAGGTAGTGATTGATCAGAATGTCCTTCAAGTAGTTTAGAGGTCTGCATTGTTGTGGTTTTGGATAGTACCATGGGAACAGATGGTATGCCAGGTGCTAGGCTGTATGGCATAGGCACAAACTGGCATGTGTTTCATGTGGATGGCATATAAAGGCAATCCTGACAGATGAGCATGAGTAAAAAACATGACAGAAAAATGCCACCTTGAAAACGAAAAAGCACAGGTAATGCACAAGTGCCATTCCTTCATATACCTGCTATGTCGTGATAACCTGTTTGATATCCTTCACCTGCTTGTTCTCTCACTCCCATCCACCTTTGCAGATTGTGGCTTTCTGTCTTGTATGTGATATTTGGTATGGTGGTTTGACATTAAAGGTGATGCTTGTAGTCTGTGAACTTGGTGACTGCTAGACTTCACTGTTTTGTTTTTTTCCATAGTACATTCTCTGGAATTTTTCTGTAGTAGATTAGACATTTTGCGGTAATTTACTGAAAAGTAAGAACTTAAGCATGACTAATATCGAGTTGAGTTCTGATGCTCCAGGAGCATCTGAGCAGCTTTCCATTTTGGAGGTAATAAAAATCTTGAAATAAACGATAACTTTCTGATTTTTTCAGTGAAAGTAACAGAGAGAGTAGTCAAAATCTGTCATTCTTGGCAAGCATTGGAAGTTTGTGTGCACACGAGAGCAAAAAGTATGTATTGGGGAGTCAACTAATGAGGAATACCGAATTAAAGTAAATTCTTTGAAGAGGAAGAGAAGTGAGTGAAGGGATAGATGGGAGATGGGAAAATGCAGAGGGCTTGGCTAAATTCTGTTCATGGAAATAAAATCTGTATTCAGCTAGTTGTTTATCTGGGAAGAATTCCAAATAAAACTAGAGGAACTGTTAATGTCTTCTGTTTCTTCTGCAGTGTTTGTAGCTGCATGCTTTTTTCTTTTAATGCTATTACAAAATGCTTCTTGCAGCTACCTGTGGATTGAAGGTGTAATCCAGGTATTAGAGTTGAAAAGAAGAGCATAAGGTCTGCTGTGTTCTCTTTACTGTAGTTATGTTGCTTTTTTAGCTGGCAAAACTTTTGTAAGGCATATTTTAAAAAAATAATTACAGAATATTTGGAAAGCATACCTGTAATAGATACTTACTCTTGTTTCCTATGCAGGTATTGTTGGAGAAGCAGATGAAAACGGTGAAGATTATTACCTCTGGACTTACAAGAAACTTGAAATCGGTTACAATGGAAATAGAATTGTAGATGTCAATCTGACCAGTGAAGGAAAGGTGAAATTGGTACCAAACACAAAAATCCAGATGTCATATTCAGTAAGTAATTTGGTGATGCATCTGTAATAAGAAATTCTATATGATGAAATAGCTCAACAATAGGTACTTGTATACCTACAACTATATTAGAGGAAGATGCGTTTTCACTACTTCAAATATTATTTTTTTTTTCATTACTGAAAAACCTTGATAGGTTTGTTAAGAATAAATGTAAAATGATGATTTTTTAAAACACTTCAAACAAACCAAAGCTTCTATAATCTGCAGAAAAGTGTTTTGATGGGAAAGGAAGAAGTCCCAAAAGGTATGGAGACTAGAAGTATAGAGGATCCCCCAGTAGCTACACATTTTCTTAGTGTTTGGAGGTCTGATATTGCATCATAGATTTGAACTGGATTTTGAGCTAGGACCAAAACACACTGTAAGCCTTCATACTGTGCAAACAGTTAGTATCAAAGCTTATTTTGTTTTTGCAGTTCCAGTAGAAATTTGTCTTATTTATATAACCTTATTAGTAAGGTTTCCTCTGAAGCCCCTGCTATTATATTGAATTGCTAAATGATAAAAGGTAATGTGTAAACAGTGGTTGCTGATCTGAGATAACAAATTGAATTTTTCAGTTTTTCTCCTTATTTATTTGATGTTATTTAAATGTGTAATGGTTCACTTCTCATGTTTACCCCATTTGTATACTGAAACTAGTTCTTAATGCATTACTTTTCTACAATGTGTTAGCAGTGGTGTCAGCATAAGATTTTACTTCAAAGGGTATTCTTGCCACTATTACATTTGTCTTGTGCTGAGTAAGTTGTATAGTTTGAAGTGCAGGTAATTGGTTTTTGTATATGCTTCCTAGAATTATGTTTACACTGATCTTCCTATTTCTACTGCAAAATTGATAGTAGACATTTGAAACTTTCTATTTCAAATTCCACCAGCATTTTGAAGTCCGTTTGCTCTCTGAATTTTGAAGTGGACAGCACTAACTAGCCGCCGGTAATGAAAATAACATGAGATGTTCCCTTAAAATACTTTTTAGTGTACAGCGCCTAAGACTGACTTATGCAATTCTGTTGGTGTCACTGGGCAGTTGCTGGGCTGGTGTGTATGTGGTGTGTAAATCACAGATTGTCTCTGGTGGATTTGTTCTAAGCAGTGCTTCTTAGTGGCAGATGCTCTAACAAGAAATGTATCTGCTTAAAACAATGTTGAAAGCTATTAATGTTGAGACCTACTAATCATGAACAAGGTTGTAATTAGAACTGAAGAACATTAGTATCAAACTTCAAGGTGAGTAATACTTGAGTCTTGGGGTTTTTAATCTGTCTCAGGACTGTGATGAGTGATAGGGGTATTCAGTCTGCATTTATATGCTTTCTTATCTATTGAATAAGAGAACATCTGTTAGAAAGGATAGTTCCCTGTTGTGTATTTTAAAAAGATAGGCACAAAGGGCTGTATTTGTTTCAAGATCACTAACAATCCTGATATTTCCTAATCTTCGCATACTTTTGAAAAAAATTTAGTGTAGATTTGTTTAATTTCTGAAGTAGTATTTAAAAATTAAAATTAAAGCAATCTTGCAAAAACGTTGAAAAATACTTTGTGCTACCATATTAGCACCATATAGTTCATTAGTATGATTAAATCTTCCAAATCCAAAGCAGTCCTATGTGCAGCTAGTGGAGTAACTGATAGGAGTAATATGCTGTCACCCTGTGACAGTATGTCCATAAACACATACTTTTCCAGCTGGTTTCAGAGTTATTTATTGGCAATTGAAGTGTCTAGATTGCAGAATCCTATGGTCTTACAGATTTTTAGGCTGCAGCTTTTAGCTTGTAGCTTTTAAAATTTTAATGTCTGTCTTTTAGGGTTCAGCTTGATCCCTTTTATCTAATTCCCTTCCAGCTAGCTTGTATCTCAGTTTATGCCCTTTTCTTTCCTACTTGTGTCTGTTTTAAATCTGCTTTTATATCTTTTCATTTCCCTCACTTCTGCTAGACTGCATCGTTTTTCTGGGGCACTGTACTCTGAGAATTTAGGTACAGATAACTTCACTAACTACAGGTGTCAGTGCATGGCAGCAAAACGGATTTCAGCTGCCCTCGGGGGAGCAGAAGTAGAGGGTGCATCCCTCAATGAACACTCTGGTAACGTTTTCCACGAGCCTCTTTTCCTACAGCGCATCACATGGAAATGTTGAGAAAAGGGAGTGTGCTGTCAGCACAATAAAACCTTTGGGAAAATTCCACTGCTTTCTAGTACATCATTCTTGAACATATTTTAACATGCTTTCTTTCTCTAGCCTTTATTCTGAAATCTTGGGCAAATTTGGGAGGATTTTTCAAAGGTATTGCCTCATCGTTTTATAAGTATCCACTGTGTGAAAAAAAAACAACATTGTCTTTGAACTACTCATTTGACAAAACTGAGGTCATTTGATGGATTTTGGTTTTGGGACCTTCAGCATGAGTATCTTTATGAGCTGCTCCTATAATCATGAAAAGGGTTTGTTGTATTTGGCAATGAGAAGTTTGTATCTTTGGTTAGCCTTTGCAGAGACAGTGAGCGCTGAGGCACTGCAACACTGATTCTTCCTTGTTCTTAAACGTAAGCATAGACAAGATCAGAGCCACAAGCCAAGGTGGATGATTTTCATTCTATATCTGACCTGTAGGTATCAGTCTTTAAGAACATCAGTCCATTGTTTTTGCCAAAACCTAAATTCATATTGAAGGAAACATCTGAAGTGGATAATCTCTAAAATGTGTTTTGGGTTTTTGCGTGTGAGTATAGCTGAACGTATTTTAATGAGCTTTTCAAGTGTAAATTTTTCTCTCTTCAGGTTAAATGGAAGAAATCAGATGTGAAGTTTGAAGACCGATTTGACAAGTATCTTGACCCATCTTTCTTTCAGCACAGAGTATGTATTGTTCTAAGACAACCTTACAAAATACCCCCTCAGAATGGTTGCTTTAGTTCAGAAGATGTCGTGGAATTTTTGGATGACATCTTTGAATTTTTGGATGTCTCGGGTGTTCTGGGACAATGAAACAGGCAGGTTTTAAGTGATAGTTCTGTTGCTCAAATAGGATGGCTCCAGTTTTTTAGAGTGCTTCAGTAAATGTGTGGGCAAGCTTCAAGCCTGTAGCAAATACAAGGCAGTTCAAGAAAATATTGGAAGTAATGAAGGGACACAACTGTAGGACTTATTAGCTGGTCATAGGTATGCTTTTTACTGAAGTAACTGCAAAGCAAAAAGCATTAGCAGTATCAGTTGTGATGGTTTAAACTTGTGGTTGTAATCTCCTTAAGGGTAGCATACTGAGCTATACTACTTTCTGAAATTAGAGGGTTTGGATTCCGTTTGGAGCTTGGTGAAAGCCAGATGTGCTTGTCAGAGGCAAAATAATGCTGCTGCACATTTTGGTCTTATGCAAAGCAATGGTTCCTTTGGCTTTTTGGCTGTGAACATCTCTCTTACTACTTAAACCTCTTCTCTAGGAAGGCAGCAATACCTTGTGTTGCCTTCCCTTTACCAAGGGAGCATGTGCAGCTAGTTGTTTGAACTTTGCTGATGCTTAACTAAGCTGCGATAACTTTGTCATGAGCAAGTTTGGCTGTTGAAAAGCTTTATGTGTGGTGTTTCACAGTCCAGTTTTAGTGGGACTTTCTACAAATGTAGTGTTACTTACAATATGGGTTTGTTGTTACTTAGCTAGTGCTGACAAGCTGTCCTGCTAGGCAACGGTTTACCCTTATTGGAACAAATTCGAAACACATTTACAGTTCTAAACCTTAGGGATGTGTTTTCTTTTTGTAGATTCACTGGTTTTCAATTTTCAATTCTTTTATGATGGTGATCTTTCTGGTTGGCCTAGTGTCTATGATATTAATGAGAACTTTGCGAAAAGATTATGCAAGATACAGCAAGGAGGAGGAAATGGATGATATGGTAAGATCTGCACTCATGCTTTTTAAAATTTCTTTTTTTTTTTTAAGACTTCTTGTTTTCTCTTCATACATTCATTGTGTTAGCAGCTCTGAATGGCTTTCTTCAATTGGAAAGCAAACTGCCGTATCTGTGTCTTGAAAGCGTTACTGGTTTTCTTCATACCATGTTCCTAGATTGCAACACAGAATTCTGTCTGTGGTCACTGTATTAATGTTCTTATCCACCCTTAGGTTAAACTAGGTCCATTCTGAGTGTGTACTAGAAGCCTGTGTATACTCCTGAGCACTTCAGAGGATTTTGGGGACAGGGAGGGAATCTGATACTTTTTACTACATCATACATTCAGTTAGTAATTATTATTGTCTTCATAAGCATCTGAAAAGTAAACTTTTCTCCAAGATATGATGCATTCAGGAGAGAAGACATACTTGCACTTGAAGTTGCTTTAATAAATCAGGCCTTTAATATATGCCTACTTCGTGTGTTTGTCATTAATTGTCATGACTAGACTTAAATTTTTTGTTGTTATTCCTAGGACAGAGATCTGGGTGATGAGTATGGGTGGAAGCAGGTCCATGGAGATGTTTTTAGACCATCCAGTCATCCTCTAATATTTTCATCGCTTATTGGCTCTGGTTGTCAAATTTTTGCTGTGTCTCTTATAGTCATTGTTGTTGCAATGATAGAAGATTTATACACAGAGTAAGTATAATTGTACCATGCCTTCCACATATAAATGCTTAAATGAATAAAATAATTACAAAAATGAATGTTCTGACTGGCCTGGAAGAAAAACGTTTGAGAGCCTTTATTCTTTATATTTAGATGAGATGTAGTATTCAGAAGGGCTGTTTTAAGTTGTAATGAAACTTTGTCTTACTCTTACCATATGAGTTGGTCTCCTTTAATTTTACTCTTTTAATGCTTGCTTTTTACATGATTTATTATGAAATTAGTTTGTTGTTTTGCATAATCACAGATAGATTATATGGGAAATTAATGATAAAAGGTACATATTTAACTCCTGGTTTCATCTGGAGTGACAAGATATTACTATATTTCTTACCTGTTTTCCCTGCCACGTCCTGTAAAGGCTGAAATAGGAGTGTGCTGCGTTGTGAATAGTCCTGTTTACTGCTGACAATGCATTAAGCCAGTCTTACCCGCAAGTCTTCTCAGGAATGAATGTTTAATTTCCTATATTATTTCAGACAGATACTGCACAGCCTGTGTTCCATGTAAAACCTCTAGCAGTAGGTGGGCTGTGTTCCTGGCTGGATATAATTAATTTAAAATAAACAAATAGTACTCAAGTTTAACACACCACTTGCAGTTCACCTAGTTCTCTTTCTTTACCTTTTACTGGCTTGACATTTTTGCTGTCCTGGATAGATTTCATCTGTTTCTGTAGTGATCATATTTTGGATACGGGAGGGATTTTTATTTTTTTTTTTAACAAGTGCTTTGTTTTAAGCAATGAGTAAAACTTCCAATCTCTGTTCTGTTTTCCCTTGAATATCACCTGTTGATTTTAAGAAGGTGTAATACTTCTAATGTGCCACTAGAGAGAACTCTTGGTTTTTAATTTAGCGGCTTTTTATTGCTGTGTTTAAGAAGCCGCTGTGTAGTACCACTATCTTGGCACGTTTTCATTTTTCGTATGGTGTTATTCCCCCCTTGTGCCCCATGGTTGCGTTTCTGGCTTGACTTACATACATATTTTTAATTGTACAGCATGTCATCCCTTTAAGGGAGGGAATGAAAGCACTTCAGAATGTTTGTCACTGTAGGGAAGCTATAAGTTCATAATGGCAATTGTAGAATGTGCCAGAACAGTAATTTTTAAAACTATATGTGCACTTAGTCTTTTATTGCAGTCGACCTTTATATCACTATCAAAGTGAATTTAATTCTGGGTATGTAACAGAACAATTGACCAAATCTGGAGCAGGCAATTCTTATGTTGAGGAAAATAGTGACATGAGTGAAAAAGACTGTAAATCAAAATTACCAGAATGATTCTTCAGGTCTGTTAAAACTCTTAAGGATCATGCAGCTGATGCCAACTAAAAGTCTCTCAGTGAAATTTGGTCATGTCAGCTATTAATTTATTAATACTGGTTTGTGTTTCAAGAAGCTTTTCCATTAGAATATTTGAAATGTGAGTAAGCTCAAGAATAAGAAATTTTGAGAAAATTTTATATGAACATGTCTCTGTCATTTTACTGGTAGCTTGCATCTACATGTGTCACTTCAGACTGTGCATGGTCTTCTGGGGTTTTGCATATGTTTCAAAATTGTCTTAAATTAGGAGAAATTAAAATTGGTTTCTGTCAAACCAGTGGCTCTCTAAAATGGAACTGTTGCTTGTTTTTTTTAAGAAGCAAATGTTAGCGTAACACTCCCTTAGTGTTTGTGACCAGCAGGTATATTTGCTTAGTTCAATCCATGCGGTCATGGAAGCCGGTTGTACTAAAGATTACTTCTGTGATTAGGGCAGGCATCCAGTCCATGAGAAGTCAAAATGCCAATAGTCTGGAATCTCTCAGAATAACTAATTTGAAGAAAGTACAGCAAACTGGCTGAAAACATTCTGCTGCTTTTTGCTACTGAAGAGTAGCAAAGGGACATGGGAAAGCAGCTCTATTCATGAATAACATTTATATCTTGCTATTCTTAGACGTGATTTTTAAAAATGTATTTGGAGATGGCTTTTGTGATTTAAAATTATTAGCTTTCCCTGTAAAATTTCAGAAAAATTATGCCAAAGGGAGTACTCCAACATTTAATGAGGTGATAATTTAAAAATTTCTAAACTCTTCTGATCAGACTATTCCATGCTGATTTGTGGCTTTGTTACAGTATTTATAGTTTCTAAATCAGATTTTCTAATTTTCTGTAAGATGAACACTTTCGATCTTAAAAATTAATTTCTGAGGGATGGCAGAAACATCGTTCACAATTGTAGTATATTTTTGTTAATACTGGCCTTTCTACTAAGAAAAAAGGACCTTTTATCTGCAGTAGTTGAATCGTACATTTAACATATGTCATATAAATAGTTCAGTTCTTTATACACAAGGTACACACATCCGAATGTCAGCGTATTTTGATTAGAGGTGAGATTTTGTACTCCAGTGAAAATAAATGCAGGTTAGAAAAGAATAATATTTCGGAACTCTTTTTCCTGGGTTGAACTAGACTTGGCCAGAAGCTTTGGATACAAACCATTCTCATTCTCATGCAGGTTTTACAATTTAAGCACTTCCAAATTTTTACATTACCTAAAAATAGTAAATAACTGCTTCTGCTAAATGTACGTGTTTTACTGTAATCTTTTGTTCTAATACTCTTTGTTTTTCTGTTTGTTTTACCAAAAAAATCACTTGTAGGAGAGGATCAATGCTTAGTACAGCTATATTTGTTTATGCTGCAACATCGCCAGTAAATGGATATTTTGGAGGAAGCCTTTATGCTAGACAAGGAGGTAAATTGCTTTTGTGTTTCAGCATTTTCATTACATTGTTATATGGAGAAGTTCTTATTTTCTGATTTGCATCAAGATAGAAGTGTCCTCATGGAGTTAGGCCACTCAGATGGAATCCATTAAATTCCTAATAAACAAAATATTTTGAGTATATTTAACCTCCATATTATTTCCTATTCACTATTGGTTACATTTTCTAACTAAAGATAGCTGAAGTCTTTGGTTAATTTAAAAGTAATAAGAGCTAAAGAACGGTCAACAGTTGTATCTTATTAATTGCTTCTTATACTCTTGTAGATAATCGTTTGTCTCATGGCATCCAGAGAGTGTAATAGTCTTTCCCTCTTTTGTAGCATGTTGTTAAACAGCTCATGTCATCTTCTCCAGATGACTCCTACATAGCCCTCACCTATAGGTACCGGGGGGGTATTACGTGTACTATCACGGAAAGGATGACTATGCAGTACTTACTAGACCATTAACTGCGGATGGGGGAAACTGTTTATAGCAACTTTTCAAGAAGGTTATTCTACTTTCCGGCACGTGCTCTGCTTCATACTTAGCAAATTCAAAATGAATATCAGTAGAGAGCAGAAGCCTGATAAAATTGACATAACAGATTTGGACAGGCTGTCCTCTAGTGCTCTCCACTCTGCCTCTGAATTATGAGCAATTAATATCCTTGCAGTCCACTAGCTTCATCCATTCCCTACGCTGCAATAAAAGAGTAATCAATATCTATTATCTTCTACAATGCTTTAGCAAAAATAATTCTGGTAAGTTTGCAGAAGAAAATTTGTATCTTTTTAGCATGACATACTTGTTAATATTCAGTCTCGACAGCACTCTAATCTGCTCTGAGTTTGGAGGTTTGATGTTTAATTTCATGTGGCTTGTGTATAAACCTAGTGATTTGGAGAAAAACAGATTGAGGTAAATAAGGGTTGCTTTTCTAAAATGTATCCTGCTGTAGAGTTCAGCAAGATTTGCATTTTTTTTACTACATATCAAACATGTATTGGAACATGAAATGCTAATTATGTTGGCTCATCATGGTGAAAATACAGATAATGGTCTTGAAAAGCATATATGCTAGTTTTCTGACTTTTTATTTAGTGCGTATTACAGATGCATCTATGGTGTATTGAATTTAAATATAGACAGTATTTAAGAGCACAGAAAGTAAAGGGAATACAGACAGTGAAAATTCTTAGGGTATTGCCCAAGAGGGTTTTTTTGAGCTCTTCAGGGGGCTCTGAACTTGATAGTAACTGCTAACAAGTGTTGCTGTTGTCTTTATGCCTGAGGTTTAGAAATTGCTTTCCTTCCACCTTTTCTGCTGTTGAAGATGTCTGAGTTCAATTTTGCTATATATTAAATGCTGTGGCATTTTGCTTTATACCAGGGATAGCCAGTTCCTTAAATGCATCCTGAATGTATGGAGTCAGCTTAGTTGGGTCAAGACAACCTGGAGCAGGTGCTGCCTAAAAGCAGCTGTAGTGCTGAGCCCTCCTGTGCTCTCGGGGTGTCAGCAGGCTCTGCATGGGGCCAGCTCTGCTATTGCTGTCTCTACTAATCTGCAGCTTACATATACGCTTATGTTTCATACTCCGGTTTCTTTGGCCAGCTTAGTCAACATAAGCCGTTCTTCAGCCGAAATGTTCTCATGCTGTATCCCTTTTCCTGTCTTTTCATCTGGCCTAATAAATTGATTAATGTGCTGCATCTTGTGAGTTGCCAGGAGTCATATGAAACCGTTAATTGACTCTTGGCTCTTGTATCGATGCAGTATGTTGTTACTTACTACTTTCACTTTTTGGGGGAGAAGTAGCCAAATACCTAAATTTTGGAGAGCTTACTGACATTGTATTTTGTTTAAAAAGTTATATCTCACCAGTCCGGTTGGAATGTCCCTTCTTACAGGAAGGCGATGGATAAAGCAGATGTTCATCGGAGCCTTCCTTATTCCAGCGATGGTGTGTGGAACTGCCTTCTTCATTAACTTCATTGCCATCTATTATCATGCTTCAAGAGCTATACCCTTTGGAACCATGGTGAGTCATTTTACTGGAGAATTGAAACACCACTGCAGACACAGGAAAAACTGCATTTTAGTCTAAATGCAATTTAGCTTCCTAGTTAGAAATGTGTTCTGGGAGGTTTTTAAGGTGCTTCAAGTATAATTCGTTTTACTCACAATAGCAACAGCTGCTGGGTGCCAACAAGTCTTCTCTCTGCTTAAAATGCTTTGTATTCAGGCGTGGTGTTAGTGCAACATGGGAAGTTAGCAACTTGAATTTTCTTCTGGATGGCCAATGCAAACTGGTTATAAGCTAAAATGCAATACAAAAAGATTACAAGTAAAAGCTATTTCCAAATCATTGCAGTCAAGCAGAAAAAATAAAAATAAAAGATCAGCCAACAATATGAGATGAGAAGTCCTGAGGAGGTCTGGCTTTATGAAAATGTGTCACTGTTTTCACTTTGTGGAGTGGTATTTAGTATCCAGTTATGGTCTTGTGTCTCTGTGCTAACCATGTCATTTGAAAAACAATGCTGGTTGGATTACTTTCTCATTTAATCATGATGACTTCTCTTGTTTCTTGTGGCTTTTGTCAGAATTTTGTTTGTTGTCACAGCCCTTTTGAGCAACCTCAAATAACCGTGTGGATACGATGTAGGAAGTAATCACTTGGCACTTTGGCAGAATTTCTGTTTGAGCTTGCAAAGGGAATTATTTGAGAGCAGAATTTTTTGAAATATGCACCATAAAATTGCTTTTTTTTAATTTTATGCATTAGCACTGTTAACTTTAAAAATATCTTAATACAGGAAGGCTTGTTTTCTTTTCTTGAGATGTAGCCTTTTTTTATAGCTCCCTTCTTTGCATGTTAGTTTTTGTGATATGTTAAATTGTTCAGTCTAGTCAGAGACGTTTGAGTAGCCTTGGATTTCTTCTTAGTTTAAATCTACCACAAAATGAAGTTTAGTATCACAAATTGTGTCTTATAAATTGTATTATTTGGGATATAATCAAATTCAGTATGTGACTGGAAATACTTCTTAAGAACACATTGTTAATGAATCTAATAGAAGTCATAAATGGTAATAAAAAGAGAGACAATTCTCAATTTCAGGCAAAGGCTTTCAATAATTTTCTACTGATGGAGGAGTTGTTACTTTACATGTGCATTGTTGGTTCTAGTCACTTCCTTATTAGTAGTATTTTCAATGCGTGCCTAAATACCAAATTTTTAAATTGACTTAGTTGTTATAAAACTACTAAATCTAATATCGAGCTGAACATGTTTGTAAACTGCTGACTTAATTTTTCTGGTTTTCATCTTCAAGAAATTAGATTAAAATTCTGTCTCTGGATATGTTTATATTGGTTGGTCAGTGTGGCAAAGGAATATTGTATTGTTTTTTCTTTCCGAAGCTAGTAGCCATATAGAATACCGTCAGAAAAGTTTACAACATTGATATGTGCAAAGAGGCTCTGTTTTACTGCTGAGCAAGCATTTATGATGATACATTTGTCACTCGTATTGCCATTTGGAGGTCAGGAATGCTGAGGGAAGGGAATTCTACCTGTGCTGAAGTTTGTCTTGTAAATCTGTTCAACTGATTTGTATTTTAAGATCATGGAAACATGTACATGCAAAAGCAAATGGGAATATAAATTTTTAGGGGTCACTTAATCAGGGTGTTAGGACTCTTTATACACAGTGATTTTAATGATCTCAAGGTTTTATGAACGTGTCTGAATCATTATGACTGTGGCAATAAAACTTCAGTGGAGTTAGCAGACTTTTAGTAGGAGCAGGTTATGAATCGGAAACTTCATCAGAATAAGAAACGCTCTAATGACTTCAAATCAACTAATGAAGTGGTTTGCAGAAGGAAATGAAAATTGTTTGAAATGACTGTGTTATGCTTCAGGTTGGAGTCGCCAGGAAGCCCTCTGGCTTTATGAATAAGATACCTTGTGTCTTTCCACCTTTGTTCTCAGTGTAGAGAAACTTCTAGAATTCTTAGTGCAAATGTGCTGTTCCACTTGGGGAAATAAAACCTCTGCCATCTAAATGTACTAGAACACAGAAATTACTTACTGGTATGTCTTGAAACCACCCTCCTTGATTTAAATTGGGGCAAGAATTGCCACCTCTTCTTGAGTACTGTAAATCTGGAAGAAGCAGAAACTGAGTTGCTGAAAAGTCTCTGAGCTAAAAGGTTGCTAAGAGACTGTGCTTAAATATGATGTCCTGTGCGTTGCCTGTTTTGCATTGCCGCTTCCCAGTGAACTGCTGGGTAGTCTCCTCTGTGTCACTTAATTCCTCCCCCCAGACAGAATTCTCTATGGGGTGTAGGCAAGGACAGCTGATAGTGTGAAAGCCAAGACATCCAAGCTAATGCACAGTTGCTGCATCTTTCATGTACCTGCTGTCTGCTCTTCCACGCTTTGTCTTAAAATGCTCAAATTGATTGGGCTCTTGAGGACCTTGGTACACCTGACTGTCATTGAAGTCTGTTTTGAACTTCAGAGCTTCGTTCCCCTTGTATGTCTCATTCCTGATGTGTGGGACCTCCTCAAAGATGTGGCAGGGACTGGGAAGATCCAAAGCTTGTTTCCAAAATCATTCTTCAGTCTTGGGGCTCTGCCTTTAGCCCTTCTAGTTATACTTGTCTAGTAGACAAGTTGTCTACCTGTACTGTGACAAACCTTCTGTAGTGAAATATACCATGAGCCTGAACAAAGGCTTAGTCTGTTCCCTGGGATATCTTTCAGCTGCCCTTCCCTTCAAAATGCAATAAAGAATGTGACAGATTTTATTCAAATACGAGAGCTTCTTAAAACTTAATGGTTTAAAGCTTTCACCTCCCTAAATATATGCAGGAGATGGAAGTCTGGGTCTTTTCTCTCATCTCTTCACCTTCATACGAATGCAGTGGGTACTCTTCAATTCTTTTAGAGCCCGAAGTTGATTTTTTTGGGGAGTGTTTTGTTTATTATATCCTGTTACTGGTAAACATAGAGTTCCTCTGAAAGTGTTGTACACCTTGATTTACCTTCTCTTGATTTTTGTCAGTCTTCTAGGTGTATTTATCAGTCATCTTTCTGTTTTGTTCTGTTTGAAGTATATGCAAAAAATGGAGCATGGAACAATTAAAATAATTTAAAATAATGGCAAGTGAAGTGACCTCTCCATATGCCTTTATGAGGAGTGTGGTGGTAGTTCTATGCAGAAATACTTACTAAGTAATGCAGAATTTCTAGAGAGTACAGTATGATTGAATTTGAAGGGACCATCTTAATTCTGGTATTTCATAAGTTGTGACTGCTTACGTTGTTCTGTGTGTGATACATTATTTAAAGATTTCCATTAAGGCTGCTATGACTAATGTAATATTCTGACTGCAGAATCCATGCAGCTTCTATTAAACTGTTTAAGATGTACCATTTTTGTTTTGTTTGAGCAGTAGGTTCCTGTGTGGCTAATGTTTCCAGTATGCATTTTTAATGATTTAATTAAATAATGTTACGCACACTGAATTTCTCTTGGGATCAAGATCCTAGTGTTTGCATCTTTCATACCTTGTTTAAACTAGAAAAAAAGTGTTTCCTCCAACAGATAGCTTAATCTAGGCTGCAGCCATCCCTGACAGCTTTAAGTTGATATGAGTATTGTCTGCTACTGAAAAAGGAAGACCTGGTAGCGCTGAAGACTTTCATGCCTTGAGCCAGATAAGGAAATACAGTTGGCTAAAAATAGAAAAAAATCTAATCATATACATTCAACAGGTTGCTTCCTCAGATTGCTTGAAAGTGACTGTGGAACCCTTGGTCAAAAAACTCATTTTTGCTGAAAATAGACATGGCTTAATGGTTCTGCCTAAATTTTCAATGGTTCAATTGCCCAAAGCAGCACCCTAGATTAACAACCTAGTTGTAATAAAATTAATAATACTTTATTTTGAAGCCTTCTATTCTTTTCTTTTTCTGCATAATGTTTGGGCAGATGACGGGCACAAAACTGTTCCACTGCACAGATTCAGTAACCTCTGTCTGGGGGGGGAGAGTCTCATGTCTGAGAGTGCAGTTTTGGTAGCTGACAGGAAAGATCAAGCTGCTGCTTTGACAGTTAATTTTTATTGCTTTTCTCCCTTGTGCATTAAGCAGTCAAGGCACTGTAGCCTGCCAGTAGCTGTTTAATATTAGATATGCTCATAAAAATTTTAATTATCACCTTTGAATGAAGTTTAATCTACAGTTGTCAGAAAATATGAAACACATGGCACTAGAACATAAATTATATGCCTCTTGACAATGTTTCCTTTCAAATAAGGAAAACTGAATCCTGCATGTTCAGTCAAGGGCAGTAGGATATTGTTTCCCCATCAAAACAAAACAAAAAGGGGTTAGAAAGAATGCAGGCTTGGTGAGGTTGACGATCTCTTCTATGGCAACTAAAACCTGCAAACTAAATCAGATGCTAGTGTATAAATAAGATATTTTGTACAACAAAAATACAACAGTTAAAATGAAATAGGTATGTTTTAATGTACTGGCTTGGTAGAAAAACCCATGTAGTTTGTCTTCAGTAATATGGATTATGGAGAGCGTGTGCTTATTTGCTTGATGGAAAACTGGGTTTGTAGATGCAGTAGGTTTGCCTGTTTGCATAATTTGTGTTTTCTGAAGTGATAGTTAAAACTGTTTTCTGAATTTCTCTTGGCTGATGTTACAGTAATTCTTCTCTTAAAAGGCTCATTGAGACCTAACTTTCTTATCTCTGCCTGTCATGCAACAGCTATTATTGGGGTTTTGGGTTTTTTTTAGTATGTTGCCGGTGACCTCTGTAGGAAGGTGCTTCTGCGGGAGGGCAGAGCAGGTATGTGCGTTGATCTGCCTTTGTTTCCTCTTAGCATTTGTGATGGTGAAATGGAGGCCAGTAAGTGCCTGAGCCGTTTTCGTCATTGTAATCTCATTCTCCAAAACATTTGATGCAGGAGTGTCATAACTTCATCTCTTTCTCAGTTAAGACACTTGGGTACCCTAGTGCCCTGTGTTTGCTTCAGTTTGGATTTAAACTCTCTAGCTTTAGGCGTTGCCCAGCCTGCATCATCACTGCCCTTGCCATTTGTGGCAACAGGCAATACCTGTTGAGTTTGGGAGGGAGTGATGCCTTCACCTCAGATCTGAAATTAAGAGGAACATGCCTGAAAACGCAGAAGCTAGAAAAGACACTTGTCTGCAGTCATCTCTTGCATCCAGATAAGACTATTACTGCCAAGAATGAACAAAGTCATTTTCAGCATGCATCAGTCTGAGCAGGTCAGCTACCTTGAAGTGAGACAGCAAGGTGAAAGCAAGAAAGAAGATGCTACTGAGATCAGCAGAGATTGTGCTGATTGTAACTAGCACTGGTTGTGTTGGTCAGCCTACCAAGACCAGCAGGTTGCTGACACGAGGGTGGAGTTATCTCAGAAGACAGAACATTCACATTTTGATCAGCTTGGTCAGCTTACCAGAGACAGATGGGAGTAGAAGGCATTCCTGGGCCTGCACTATGATCTCTGCTTGCTTGCTTAGTTGGGCCTCCTTTGCACTGCAAAATCATCTCAGGTAATTTTTAGACTCCTGAATGGCGCCAGGAAAAAAGGCAAAAATGCACTTCAGTTCCATCTGTGCTCAGAACATAGCATAGCATTAAGACAGGCAGTTCATTGTTTAACAAAATGTTGACTTTACCTAGTGCTGATTACTAGATTTCACCGAAGAGGCTAGCTAAACTGAAATCAGTTTGTTTTTCAGCCAAATGGTTAATAGAATGTTACACCGTTATCAGTCATGCTTTGACACTGATCCGATAATGAAACCACAAGCACTCAGGTTTTCTGATGGATGCCAATTGTAAGCATATTGGGGACAGGTTGGCAGAACTTGCTGAAGCCATTAATCAAGGAACCTTGGTCTGTCTCAGCTTGTTTTATGCAGATAAACATTTTATATTTCAAAGCTGCTGCTGAGTCAGTTTCCTGGACAACACAACAGCCCTGGCCCAGGGGATCAAGTTGGGCCTACTCCTTGCCCGCCCGATTGGAAGCCGTTGAACTCTGCAGTTGGTGTCACTAGAATGAGAGTTTATATCTACTGCCTGCCGTTATCTAGGAGTTTGCCAGCTTGTGAGTAATTAGGCCTGGATGGTCCTTGCTTGGTTCCTTCTCTGAGGTTATATTCTTTCAGCGTGGATTCCCTATGGTAGATATGTTTTGCAAGATGGACAATTACAAGCTACGAAGTTTTGTTCCAGGTGAGCTTGGAACCCAAGGCTGTCCCTAGACCGTTTCTTTCTGCAGTAAAGCAGCAGATTCACTTTCTATCACTGTCTACAGTTAGGGGTAATTTCTGAAATAAATAAGCAAAGCTTCAGACACCTTGGTAACAGCACTGTAACAGACAGTTGTGTCTGGGTGAGCAGTACAGATGCCCTTTCAGGCTGGCTGTGTCTGAGCTTCCTGCCTGGGCCAGGTTTGGAAGCTCCCTGCCGGAGCGCCAGGAGCACCATGGACAGGGGCCACCCGACAGCCCGAGGTTCTGGCCGGGCAGGAAGCGGAGCAAGCTCTTCTTGCAAATGGCTTCGGTATGGTCAGCTCGGAAATTCTTTGGATCCTGGCCAGGCCTTAATTCTTGAATGTCTTTTCTATCCACTGCACTTCAAACAAGCTGGGACTTTTTGGTCAGGATTTTAGTAAATGTAGGACTCAAGATGTTCTTCTTTGTGTCTGATATTTTTTGACATTTTTCTCTGAAAATTCTCATCTCCTTATTCTTTTCGAGCCGTTTTCAAGTGCAGAACCTGCATCCATTAAGTGAGTTGTATACTTCTCCTGTAATTTATTCTTAGGCAACCTCAGTGTCCTACCTAAGACACTATGCTTGATAACCTGTTTTTTTTCCAGTAATGGAAGAAGATAAATGGGAGATACTAAAGATGTATTAATTGTGTAAAATCTGCTTTATTATTGGCAAGTATAAATACTGCTTAGCTTTTCTGTATTTACCACTGAAGCTTCGTATTTTAGTGGCTCATGATGTAAACCTTTAATAACCTCTCCTCAGAAGATATACAGAGCAGTCTGGACAGTCCTGCTGCTTGTTCACCACCTGTTTGGTGTATCTTTCTGTGAAGCATGAAGGCTTGCTCCATCCGACCCCCAGGCAACATTTTCCATGCATATCTGGCCTAGGCTTGTAATGATATGCAAGTCAGTAATAGAGGAATAACCCACTGACTTCTGTCAGATGTTGCCTTAATCTCATGTGACTGACCGTGCTAGGTTTGCGTTGAGCTAATGTAGTGCAGCTCCTCATTCATGAAGCCTAGTGGTTCTTGCTTTTCAGCTGCTTACAGTAGATTTATGTAGATATATGTGAACAGCCTTTATTTATCCTGGAGTAACTGCTTCTTAAACAAGTCAGTGCGTGGCGCCTAGACCTGGTCCTCCATCCATTTTTTTTGTATTAAGCTGCTGCCATGGACTTTGCGTCCTGATGGAGTGAAAGAGGAATATAGCTTCTTTTCTCAGGAGGCACCAGGGCGTACACAGAGCCTCAGGCAACAGTGCTTTTAAAAGGCAGTATTTTCATATGTTTGCATGGAGAAGGTCACAGGGTCAATCTTCAGAACTATAGTTATTGCATTACAGACCACTGTTCTGTCTTTAATTATCAATATCAAAATGTTAACAAACTGGCTACTGCTAATCATTTTGTGCTGAAGAGTTACCGGAAGAGAACGTCTTGCTAAATACTTTAAATTTTCCCGTTTTAGAAGATAAAAATATGTTGCCTTCAAGGAATTGCAAAAGTAGAGCTACATACATATACTGGAAAAAAGATGATTCATGGTAAAATTTTAGGGAGGTTGTTCCACTGGAAAGAGCTGGAACATTGGCTTGACTTTGCTGCGTTGTACATAAATCTAATCTCTGTATGTAAGTAGGGCCATTGTGCTTCTAAATTGTGTACGTGTGCATACCAGTGTCTTTGTGCATACTTGTGTCTTTGACAGTTTGTGTTCTTAATTAGCTGGTTGATGGATAGTGGAGAAAATTGAACCCAAAATTTTGATTGGTAGCGTTCTGACATGGCTTTGCAATTCTTGTTTGGGTTTCTTTTTTGGATGGGATTAAAAATTTTGCACCCAGCAGCTGTAGTTCTGTATGCAGCTGCCTAACTGCCAGATGTTAACTCCCAAGGATAGCATAATCTGCAAAAGTTTAAGAGAAGCAGACAAAATTTTCTGTGATGAAGTACCATGAAGACTTTAATTTCATTCCTTTGCAATATACTGAGTACAATGGTTAGAAGAAAATAGTAAAAAAAAATCTGTAATGGTTCTGTTCTCTCGATGCAAGAAAATGTACTTACTAATGTTTATTAGGAAGTTTCTCAGGAAATAAATACTTTGATAAAATAGATGTATATTGACTAATGCTTCATAACTAGGAGTATGATTCTACAGGAACAATTACTAAGGACTAATATATGGAGTGGGTTGATTATCTTCTTTTGTCGTCTTATACTTGGTTTTTTTTTTTTTTAAATTATTTATTTCTTGCTTACAGGTGGCAGTGTGCTGTATTTGTTTCTTTGTCATTCTTCCATTGAACCTCGTTGGTACGATTCTTGGTCGAAATCTGTCAGGACAGCCTAATTTTCCATGTCGTGTCAATGCAGTGCCTCGTCCCATACCAGAGAAAAAATGGTAAAGACAAGCATCATGTTAACTAGATCTATTCACTTCAGTACATTTAAAATGACTTTTCAGATGTGATCATTAAAAATTTTTCTAGAGTAACCTTTTTTATTTCAATTGAGTTATGTCAGAAGAACATCTCTACTGACATTTCCTTAATATGTTTTTTTTCTGTTGAATAAAAACACCTAGTGCAGTTAATGGTTAATAGTTGTAGCAAATTTTAAAGTCCTAGATCACTGGAGATTCGCATTTGGCCTGAAATGCTCTTCAGTCTCTTATGTAAAAAGGATGGTCCCAACCCAGTTCTTGCATGGGTATCTTGAAACGAAACCTTTCCTCTTAGTTAATGCCTCTCACAAATTTAGGATTGAATGTGCCTTGGAGGCAGGCTGTTCTGTTTAATGGTCTCCATGTAGAAGCTGAGACATATTTGCAGGGTCATGGTGGGGAGAAGCTTGCAGCGCCGTTCCCAATTCTGCACTTTTGTTGACGGCACAGAGCCTAAAGTACTCCAGGTATACAGTTTGAATTGCGAATAAGCCTTTATTATTTTTGAAGTGAATATAAAGGGGTGGGTGCCTAGTCTCAAAAGTAAACTTGGGTTTTTGGAAAATCATGAATGCAGTCGCTTTTTCCTATTAATTTAATTCTGAGATGGAAGCAGCAAGCTATGGAAATGAAAAAAATCCTCAGAGGATTTTTTAATAGATTTTTCTTGCTTTCCCTGTTCAGAGGAATGGAACAGACAAAGTGAAGGGGGCACTGAAACGTGTACACCTGCAATATCCAGGAGGTGCAGCACACAGTCTTTTGTTAGTGCCGGGTTCTGCAGCTCAGATACTAGGATTTGATTTATATTGTGACCTGTATCTTGGGAATCTGATGGATTTTTCTGGATCAGCATGACAGATAAAAAGAAATCAGATACTTCTCTTGAAGATGATGAAACTGCACACCGTCAACTTAGACAAGTCTCCCTATAAATAATAAAAGAAGCTGCAAATTAAATCACTGGTTACTAGCTAGATTCAGCATGATTGCGAGTACTACACAGAGGTCACCTTTAGTGAGTGACAGTATCATCTACAGGTAGCTGAGTATTCATTTTTGGCCATAGGCTCATGACTCAGTATAGCATTAAAAATAAACACTGGTTCTTAATTTTATAACCGTTACCCTGCAAAATTTTCTTTGTGCTTTTCGCTGTATTTGAAGCCATGAACAGCTTTGAGTTTTCATTGCCTTCATTCAAGGCTAATGGATGTTATGGGGCTTGATTGCTCAGACCCTTTTTGGGCAAGAGAGATTCTTTCTGTAGCCTTTAAGGCTGGTTAGATTCCTAATGTTATGCCAGTAGGTGATAGGCATGAGACTTATGTTTTGTTTCAGCTTTCCCCAAGAATAACTCCTCCTTCTATCCATACACATGACATCTTTGGGGGAATCTTCTGTTTAATATGCTGGTATGAGACAGAAATGTTCTTGTTAGCATGTCTTTTAAATAATTCTCTGTGCTATATTAATTATCTGGTTATATGTCTTAATATGTTTATAAATGAAAGATTAAAATTGTCCCTAAACTAATCTTAATATCTTTCAGGTTCATGGAACCAGCTGTTATTGTTTGCCTAGGTGGAATCCTCCCTTTTGGATCAATTTTTATTGAAATGTGAGTATGTCGGCTATTTGTCGATTTGATTAAGAAGTGTAATAATTTAAATTCAATTACTATGTTGTCTTCATATTTTGTTTACTCTCTTCAGGTATTTCATTTTTACTTCGTTCTGGGCTTACAAGATCTACTATGTTTATGGCTTTATGATGTTGGTTCTGGTTATCCTCTGCATTGTGACAGTTTGTGTGACTATCGTTTGTACGTATTTCCTGCTAAACGCAGAGGATTATAGGTGGTAAGTATTGCATTATTTGCATAATTAACCATATTATGAGAGTTCTTCAGTCTAGATGGGTCTTTTCTGTGTCCTGCGTCCAGATTTTATCTGTTGGGAATCTATTGTTGGATCCTTTCTGTACAGGAGCTTTCTGTGTGTATGGGCATCTGTGTGTACATGTATTAGAAAAAAATATAAAAATGCCAAGGCACACAGGAATATGAAGAAGGATCATCACTTGGTCTCAGTGGTAGCTGTTGCCATAGTAACTTTTGTCACTTATAGTAGACAACATGTAGATTTTGTTAAATAAGTCTGTAGAACCAGTACATTTTATTTTGAGGCATATTTTTTAATGCATTGTTACATCTTCTTGGGAAGCCTTTTGGTTAGATATATGATGTTCGTGTGTGTTTACTTTCAGGCAATGGACAAGCTTTCTTTCTGCGGCTTCAACTGCGATTTATGTTTACATGTACTCCTTTTACTATTACTTTTTCAAGACAAAGTAAGTGATAGTTTTCTTGCTTGAATATCAGATTACTGTATTGCCAAATAAGTTTGTTGAGAAAAACTGTGAAAAATACCTAGCATAAATTCCTATCTTTCTTTTTCAGGATGTATGGCTTGTTTCAAACATCGTTTTACTTTGGCTATATGGCAGTATTTAGCACAGCTTTGGGAATAATGTGTGGTAAGTTTCAAATATATTGACGGTTTTCTATCAGAATTCTTCAGACTGTCATGTTTCTGATTTTAGCTCTTTCGTTTTGGTGGTGTAGTGTGTATGTCTGCAAGATGTGCTCAAAAAAGCTGACAGTCTTTAAAAAGAATCTTAGACTTCTCTGCTTATACTTGGTTCCTACCTAATATAGGAGATTTCCGTGGATCGTGTCTTCTGATAGGAAGACAACTTATGTACCGTGCAGAGAATTTCACGCTCAGTGTAAGCTTGAAAGACTCAATATTTGGCAAGAAGTTCTGAAAAATAATTTCAAATTAAGTTGAGTCCATGCTAGCATTTTGTTTCGGAGTTTTTACTGTTGCTTCAAGACAAGAAGCTAGGTACACCCATTGAGGCCTCAAAGGTATTGCAATGCTGATGACGCCACCATCTGTATCTTGTGGCATGTATACATGAGGGTGACCAGAACAGAAAGGACTGACGCTTCAGGCTAGCATTTGAGAAATAAGTATTGGAATATTCTCAGGTAAAGAGAGTGCAGAGTTCTCCTGTGTGCAGCTGTATTTCATTGCTTTTTAAGATAGTGTTGTGACGATGTTTAGAAAAAAAAACAGTTCTCAGTATGGAGGTCATCTGATAAAGTCAAATATACTTGTTCACCTGTTAGCTTTATTTTTATCCTTTGCTGTATGACTTTCAGAAAGTGCTACTTGGTTCTTTTGCACTTTCCCGTGATGTTATTTGCTTTTTATGTGTGATCCTTATTTAATGCTTTCCTTCTTAATAGTGAATGAATAGTCCTATAGATTCTAGTGGAAGGATTTCTTTGAGTTAGATATTTGAGACGCATGATGTCTTACAGCAGCTTACTTTCTGTAAAGTATACGTTTCTTGATATCACAAGACGATGGGTAATTTCACAATGTTTCTAAAAAGGGGAGGGAAATCATCTCTTTAACTGCTGAGTACCTGTTCCCCTTTTCTCTCACACAATCTAGTCTTGCTTCATCAGGTTCTTGGCACATTACAAGACTTCCCTGCTGTTCTGGTAGTCTTGCAGCCATTTTTTTTCTTTAATAGGCTTATACTTTCAGCTCTAATCTTTTCTTTTTAAAGTGCTCAGGCTGGTATTGATTAAAATGTCTATGATGCAGAAGCCAAGCTTGCCCACCAGTTTCTGTAATTAAAATGTTTTTTAAAACATGGAAAAGAAAGATTGTTGAATGCTTTCTTGTTATGGTAGGACACTACTTGATGGAATATTAGAGTAAAATCCAAATTTAATCAAAATTAGAAAATACTGTAACACATTAAAGTTTATTTCCATAGCTCTATTGAGATTTCTTTTTGTCTTTTTAAGTGTGTTGGAAGAGAAGCTGTGAGATTCCTTTTTACTGAGAACTCCCATTTTCAGCATGTGAAGGGAAGGAAACAAAAAAAAAATCCCCTGTCAAAAAGCATTTGTCTAGGGAACTTGCTGCCATTGAGGTCTAACAAAGACATTTGTGTTAGAGAATTGTGCAGTGTGCGTGCTACTGACTGTACGTCTCCTGTGAAAAGTGTGTAGAGCTGTGCTTTGGAGGCTCACACGAATGAGCGTGTTCAGTATCACACAGTTGGATATGAGACGAACGAGTTAGGATCCAAGGCAGCCACAGGGAAACTCTCTGGAGCCTTGTGTCATCCAACTCTGGTTTTAGTGCCCCTGACAATGCCTAGCGAACTCAAATCCCACATGTAGTGGGATGCTTTGATCCACAAAGTCTGCTCTCCTCTGCAGAGCATCTAAGTTCTGGTGCTGGACAGTAGGGAGCCCATGAGAACTTCCAAACCTTTTGAGCTCCTCGTGCTTCCCTCTTAGTGACAGAAAAGAATAAAACTTATTCTCCAGCTCAGTGGATGGCTTAGGAGCTAGGTAGTATAGAATAGCCTCTTGCAATACCAGATAAATAACATAAGTATGATTGAAAGGCTTTTTTAAATAAAAAAAAATTGTGCTTACAAGTCACAATTAAAGTAAGTGTTAATTGGTTTGAAGTTAGAGACAGGAATTAATCTTTTTCTTTTTTGTGGTTGCTCTTCCTCACTATTTGGATTTTTCTGTTTATTTAAAAGCTGCTTGTTCTGCTGAAATATGCTTGCAGTCTATTTCTGCTAAACCTATATAGGCCATAACCAAGTTAAACACCTTATCAGGTGGTATTTATAATAAATAAATAAAATCATTCCCTTTACTATGGATTTTTTATTCAAGTGATCCAATTGTCCTGCATTTGTTTCAGGAGGACGTTCTTTAGCTGTCATTGTCTAGGGTTTCCCCCACCGCATGTTTTATTCAGTGGCTGTGAAGTAGCCTTGAGGCTTAACCCCCCTGCCTTGGCTATTGGCCATTAGTGGCCTTCATGGGTAAGGCTCCTGCGATTCAGAATAGGTTATGATTTGTTTATGGGGTTGAGAGCTTGTGGTCTCATGTGACTGCTACTCTCAACTCCTCCCCCTCACTTGCATCTCATGCACACATTCTCTAGATCCCAAATGAAACACAATTAGCGCTTTGTTCTCCCAAATCTCTGTGATATGTGGCATCACATCACTAGAGAAACCCTCAAAGAACGAGTTCTGTAATGTATCTGAGTTTAGCAACTAAAATGGGCTTTGGATCTGTTGTCAGTGTCTGCTTTAACAGGCAAAACATGGTAAGTCTTCAAAGAGGAGCCCAGTGGCCTTATTTTGTCCATTTACTGCATAAGGCAGAAGATGAGTTTCTTAACAGGCCGCAGAGGAATCTGCGTGCTCCTGTATGAGTCCAAGCTCACCTCAGCTCTTCTGCACAACCTGTGCTTGGGTCTGTCAGAACACTGTACTGGTCCCTCCTTGAACTGCCGGGCTTCTGCTGTGTCCTCAGCACACTTCACGCTTGCAAGCAGCAACCTGATCTTGCCTGTGCCATATTTGTTTTAGTCAAACTCTGCTTTGTCCAAGTTAGCCATACAAATCCCTCATTTGCTGCCCAGTAGAATGGTTGTCGTGATATTTATACAGCTTGAAAATGCTATGCAACACAGAGGCTGACTCCACAGGCTCTTTACTACTCCGGTGGCATTGGAATGATGCATCAGGTTTGCCTTGTGCAGATTTCCTCGTTAAACACCAATGTTGGGCTTTTAGGGGTCTGAAAACGAAAATTCTGTGTGAGTTTTATGGCTGACCTCATGAATTATTTGAGCAGTCCCCAGGATTTAAAGAATTCATCAGGTTCTGAATAAATCTGTGGCCAGCAATACTAGCTGCAGGTGTGTATGGTCTTAATTTCTAAAGGCAAAAAAACTTAATTTTCTTGAAAAATGAAGTTTCGCCAGAAATTTTTTTAGTGTTGGTTAGGCTTCTGTATTTAACACACCTTATGGAAGTCTGGTGCATCCCATATCACTGAAAGTGTTGTTTCATGCTTTGTTCTGGGCTTTTACTTATTGCTTATGTGAAGCAAAAATAGCTGTTTAGAGTCCATTCTTTACTGAGCTTCCAAGTGTTTGATGTTATGAGTTCTCTTATCTGTACTGAGTTATCCACATTCACTTCTCTATCATTTTCTTCCCGTATTTTATGATGTGTTATTCTGGCACTCTGTCAGCAGTTCTCTCTAATTCTTGCTTGATTTTTCAAATTCACTTCTAACCCGAGAGTTAGCCAAACAGACTTCCACAAGGCTGATTTACTGTCATTTTGCTTGGAAGAGATGAAGGAGAAGCACTGGGGTATTCCCTGCGGATATCCTAAGACAACGGTATTCACTGAGCCTGGCAAACCTGAGGTTCTGGGTTTGACCAGGTAGGTTGCTGAATCTCTTTCTCAGCAGAAGGCCCGGTCCAGTGCATTTCTTTCATTTTTCTAGGTGTTCTTAGTCCTGCAGTATTTTGGGTTTAGCGTAAACTGTTGCCCCTATCAAAACCCCAGTGACCTGTTCTTTTATTACTGCTGTGACAATGCATACTCTGCTCATGACTCTTACTAATTTGAAAACCACAGGTTGCAATTTCCTTTAACTACTAACTGCTACTAGTTTAATCTCTTTGTACAGACCTCCTTGGAGTTTAAGACTCCTGGGATGGGGATCTATTATTATTTGTGCCTTGTGGGAAGGAAAAAGCCATCTGCCAATAAAACACTCATCCAGAAGGCATGTAACTTATAATAAAAACCCGCCCTCCCATCCACCTTCCCTGCAGAGTGGGTGATTGTATGTTTTTTACCCTCTGTTCAGAAAAAGGGACCCAGTTATTGGCAGCAGTAGGGGGGCTGCTATATTTATCGAGGCCAAGTGAGCATGGCCTCTTGGTAAGATGGCTTAATGGATTTAGATTGCTAGACCAGGGGAGTTCTTGCCAGACGTTCACTGGGAGCATGGATAATTAGAGTTTGAGAACAAGTATTGCAGGTAATTTTCTGTGTGCAGAGTGCATGCTTTATGTGACTTTCTCTGTTTAAGTGTGTGTGTTTTATATAGCTGCCTTATTTTGATCAGCTCTCTAACATATTCAGTATTTTCTGTTTATTTTGCAGGAGCTATTGGTTACATGGGAACAAGTGCCTTTGTTCGTAAAATCTACACTAATGTGAAAATTGACTAAGGAAATAAGAAAATTGAACTATGGATCAGTTCCTCTTTTCATGGGGATGAACTTGCACAACAAAAAGCGCGAGAAGAGATTTGGGTTTTAACACTGGGCACTATATGGATCTCCATTTTGTGGATGGCTTAAAGTAACATCTATTTCATTGATCCTAGGTTCTTACTGACTGCTTTCTCCAACTGTTCACAGCAAATGCTTGGATTATATGCAGTAGGCATTACTACAGTACGTGGCTAATCTTCCCAAAAAAAAACAAAAAACAAAAAACCTAGCTCATTAAAGATGAATAGACTAGCTCTCTTCAGTGAAGAGGACAAACGGTTTATTTAAAGCATTTGTTCCATTCAATAAAAAGAGGGAAACTTGGCTGCTAAAACTACTTGATTAGTAGTCTTCCTGGTACTTAACATTTCTAAATTATGTAAAAATGCCGTTCCAGAAAGATTACTCTTCTGATTTTTACTGCCATTGCCAGGATAGGAGGTATGTTTTATATTTTGACTCCAGGTGCTTTTTGGTTTATTTGCGATATCAACTATACCCTACACTCATTTGTTTAAAAAATAATTTAAAACTATATAAAAAACCCATATGCATGTAATATATCAGCTGTTGTTCTAGTTGGACCAACTTCCCTTTATTTATCTTTAAAGTAATATCCAGTTACATCTTAAATCCATCCAAAGAAAATACAGTCTGAAGACGGGATTCGTTCTCTGCAATGCAATTTACTGTACAGTTAGAAAGCAAAATGTTAAATGAAGAGGATTGTTTGTTTTTTAATAAACACTTTGAGGTCTAGATTAAAACAAAACCAACATTTTAACTGAATGTCTAAAGTGATTCTCCTTTTTTCCAAGTTAGTCTTGCATTATTATTTTTTTTTGGTTTGGGTTTGAATGAAGATTTTCCTTTAGACATTATACAAGGGGTAATAAGTGTATATAACATTAAATAATGTAACTTAGGTGTAGATCCCAAATGTATTTGGATGTACAGATTTACTACAGAGTACTTTTCTGATGATTCGGTGTAAAAATGTGTGAATTTGGGTGGCTTTTTACATCTTGCCTGCCATTGCATGAAAAGTTGGGGTTTCTTCACAATGTGTGTATGTCATGCTTTTCTGTTCTGTTTCCTTTCTCAAGCTCTTACAGGAATTCAATTTGTAATTTAGAACATTTTAATTTTTGTTAACCCTATCTGGACACTTGTGTAACATCAAAAGCACAGTTGCTTTAGAGTGTTCAGAAAACTAAAATAAACTTTTCAGACAAAAATGTTCTGATTGTGAAAATAGATGAGTTTGCAGTTGAAAATGTTTGAAAAGGCAAGACTGCTGAATGCTGGTTTCTGTACACCGTATTTGGGTGGTTTTCAAATACCCAAACCCCATGTGTTGAATTTAGAATTTGCTTACAACTGTATTGCACAATACAGCTCCAAAGTGGATGACCAGCCCAAAAAGATTCTTCTTGGCTGAACTGTTTGGGGAGGAATCTGTTTTGTGATCCAGCTAGTGTACTGAGAAGAGTGGGGGGAAGCGCGGACTGAAATAAATGGGCGAATAAAGGTTAAGTCTTTCTAAGATGACTGTTAATTATGCACTGTATTTAGCTAGAAATATCCTGAATGTGTTTGTGAAAGATTTAAGAGCCCGTCGGCTTGATTTTGTTGCATTTTTTTTTTTAGGCAGCTGCCACATTAGGGATGTTTTCATCAATGTGGCTGGCTGAAATGGAGCGCCTGCCATGGAGAAGGCAACTTCCTGAATTTAAAAAAATGAGCAAAGTATTTGTATTGATTAGGACTGTATTGTCTCTTTCTAAAAAGTACCGATAATGCAGTAGCCACAATGAGAAACAACCGTGCTCCGGGTTGGAGGTTGGGGGGAACTGAACTGATAGGTAGTAGTGAGAAGCTATGCATCCTGCTGTATGTAGCTTCTGAAAAGTATTTGAGCTTTCACCTCTGACTTCCCTGGCCAATTTTAACCAATCCGTCAGGAAATAATTAAGTTTTGCTTCAAGTGAATGGTTGGTGTTTGTACCCGAACACTCTGCCATTTAAGAGAAGATTATTCTTAAAGTACAGGCTGGTTTTGAGATGAGCTCATAAACTGGGTCGACAGTTAGTTTTCCTTTGTTCCAAAACATGGAGACTTAAAGCAAAGAATGAGTTTTGTGCTAGTTCTTGCTAGTGCATACAGCTGTGGGAAGCCCTCTTTTCGTCCATGTTCTTCTAAATCTGAAGTGAGAAGCTGTTATCTCCACACAGTAAACACACTAAGTACTCTGCCGAGATACAAGTTTTTTAAAGGGAATATTTTGATAATGGGTCTGTTTCTCTGTTTAGAGCACTGCTGTGTGATTAGTCTATCAGAAATGTCACTAAACTGTTTGTGAATTTCATTTAATCACATTTTTAATGCCACAGAATGGTGGGCTGCCTACTTGCTTTCTCTGTCCTTTGGCATTATTAGCTTTTGCGTATCCAGATAGGACTGTATAGCTTTTAAAGTGACATTGAAAAGATACTGCACAGGCATTGCTTTTGTTTCTGCAGGCACGTTCCTCCGGAGAAGTACTGTGTTTCAATAATGGACATTTTTATTGACATTTTTATACTTCCGCCCTAGCACAGGAGTAAGTTGGGGGGTTTGCTTTGTTTTCCCCCCTCCTTTTGGTTTCTGAAGGAGCGCAAAATGTGACCAGTTTTCAACAGCTTGTCATTATGGTTGTTGTTTGGGGCAAGGCTATATTCATTTGCCCCCCCCAAAAAATGTGGATATAGCTTGAACCATCTTGCTTAATAGAATTTGGAAGCTCTCTGCTTAGATGATGTAGTCCTTCCTCTTTTATGGAAGAAATAAAGATCTTACAGCCAACACTCCTCTTTCCATGGTTGTTTCTTAGGAGTTTCTGGTTCTTGAGTTGAAGCTTTTTGGATAACTCTTCAGGAGGCGGCTCAGTGCTTTTCCTCCCACTTCTGGGGCAGAGGCCAGAGAATTGAGTAAACAGTTGTGTACCAATAGCCAGTCTTCATCAAATGCTTTAGATAAATGCAATTGTAAATCTTTTCAGTTGAGGCAGAGTGCATATAGAAAGCACCTCTGGTACTTCGTGTATGAAAAGTGGTGAACGCTGGATTGGAGATAATGGAGACTGCAAATAAACGTTACGTTATGCGCTTTTTTTTGATGTCCGAATGTTTTGAAGCAACAGTGTCTATTAATTCCTCTCCAGAATTACATTCCAAAGTGTGTAAAGGGCACACAATTAAATTGTTTTCTGTATGATAGTCTAGGTGTATTTCTTTAACGGATTCCGGGTTAAACAAGAAAACAAACAAACAAAAAAACCTAAAAAAAAAAACCCCAAAAAACAAAAAACAAAACAAAACAAAAAAAACCCCCAAACCCTATACTGTTGAATTTTAAACTTCAGGTAAAATTGATAGCACCTTCTTAATCGCTATCGTCCCTGCAGAGGAAACACAAATGAGAAAGTTAACGTTTTGCTCTGGCTTCAGCATCCCCAGCATCTAGCCCAATCTGCCCGATGAAGTATACGTATACACAGCTTCACTGAAGACAGCAAAATTGTGTAACGCTGAGTGCGTCAGCACTTTCTCCACTGGAATGTGTCTGAAAAGCATAAGCTTAGGGAAAAAAACAAGCCTCCTACCCAGTCTGTGGGCTGCAGGCAAGGGAACTGAGTGGCCGGAGCTAGAGTTGAGGGGTCCTCTTCTCTTGAATTAATTCCCAACTCTGCAGCTTGTGGTTGATTTTAAGAGCCGGTTGGTCCCTTTTTTTGATCCCTCGGATCTTTTCTAGCTCAACACACTACGGTAGTGGCAGTCTTGCAAGGGCTGTTAGAACTGCTGCTCAATGAGGAGAGCCAGCCAATAACAATAAATACAATAACAATTTTATTTATTGTTAAAAATAACAATAAATAAAAAATAACGATAAAAACATTAAAACAACTAACCTCTTACCAGGGTTAGCACTGAAGTCACAAAAGCCCTTGCTACGTTGGACCTCTGTTGGGATAAAGCCACACTTCAAAATTTTGAAGCAGTGCATTTATGGCTTAAGTTCTTCAGGAGCATCTTATCTAAAAAAAATAATAATATTTTGATGCCGTTTGTTTTCCAAAGTCAGAAGTGTAGAAATGAACCTTGCAAAGAACATTTGCTTTTTGCTAAACAGCTTCAGTGAGAAAATTCTCCTAATTTTCTGAGGAGGCATCTGCACGCGAGCGCTGCAAGTAGTTCTCCGCAACTCGCAGTCGTATCCAGAAGGTGCGTTTTCCACTGGGGGACGGGGCTGTTACAGTATTTGCTTTTTATGAGTAGTTATGTGGTTCTCAAATTTTTCTTCAATTCTTGGGTTACGGCATGTGGGATAAAAAAAAAAAAAAAAAAAAAAGAACAACCCATGAATCTGGAAGGCTTTGGGCAGTTCCAGTAAATTCAAGCAGTTGCTGGAGAGAATCACTTTAAAGGGCAGAAACTCAATTGGGAAAAGGATAAGAAGAAGTTGTTCTACCTGGTGGTCTAACCTGTTTCAAAGGCAAACCTCTGGAGACAAATTTGTAGTCAGGGTGTCATTTGCCCCCAGCCCCACACCGGTTATGGTCTGTTTGTTTTCCCCAGTGTATTCGCCACGGTGCCGGGCTTTGGCAATAACCTGAAGGGTTCATCTGGCACGAGCGAAGGGGATGCTGTTAGTTGTTACAAGTGTTTCTGGCTCGTTGATAGGTTCATTTTCTCACCAGCTCCCAGGAATGCAATCCAGAGCAGTATGTCGAGTTATCTCTGGAGGTCCTACCGTGCTGAGGCTTCATTTCTTACAGAAAACAAACACGTAGGAGCTTTCATTACATTCTAGATGGAAGATCTTGAAGACCTTGGGCTTGGAGCATTCCAAAATATAACTGTGTAAGTCCATGCTTACTCTTCAGCTGGAGCTGCATGACTAAAGCATTCCGAAAAATACCTGCATTTTTAGAATTGGGAGTTTATGTGCAATGAGCAAAATACTTAATACTTACAGAACTGTTATTCTGGGGGGAGGGAGAGGTGTTTCTATTGAAAAACAGTCTTAACTTAGAAATAAACTCTACTAATATTGTGGGACGTGCTTACCCATATGATGCACTAGGAACCTTGACAGATTCCAGTTCATCAAAGCGTAGACTCAAGCCCTAAACGTGAAATGCTGTGCTGGGTCTGGGCCAAAAAAGTCCAGTCCCTGATAGCCCTGTCTAACGAACTGACGAACGTAGACAAACATGCTACAGTTCGGCACCACGCAGTGAATTTTATTTTATTTTTTTTTCTGAAGGCTGTGTGTTGCCAGCTTTTACTTGCTTTCTGAAAAGTTTTGAGAACCTTCCAAATGTGGCTGAGAACATCATGCAACACTGAACTCAAGGAGGCTTTTGGGGCTGCTCGTCCTCATTTCCCAAAGGTTTGTCTCAGAAATTTCGGAGTTGTGTGAAGTACTAAAGCACTAGACAAGACGTGGTGGTTTTCTGGGCTCCTAGAGATGTAGTACTCCCTTTGCACGCATTTTATGCTGTTTTTTTTCATTCTGCTGAATCCCTGCAGTCTGGGTTTAGCCCTATCGCTTTCTTGCACAGAGAAAAATGGCGTATCCTACCCGTTGGATTATGTTCTTAGCTTAGTGCGAGGCTTTTCTTGCTTTGCTACAGAGGAGTAGCTACGGGAATGGGATGGAAATTTTCTCATTTCCCTTCTAATGCCTGGCCAGAAGTTGGCAGGTGAATCAGTGAGCGTTACCTACTGTTTGTTTTAAAAAGAGATCTGACGGTTTTACAGAGACAGGCGCCCGTTTACCTGCAAGAATTGGAGGCTTTTATACTAAAACGTTGAAGAGATGCTATTGGGTTACTTAAGTCCTGCATTTGGACTCTGCAGAATCGTTTTTAGTAATCATTAGCTAAGCTGAAAGTTGATTTTTGTTAAGTGTTTTTTTTTTGTTTATCTCGCTATGAGAAAGTGATGAAACACCTACCTTTGTCTGAATCTGAAATGTACCACGTTTTTGTGTGTTACGTATAGCGAAATAAATAACGAAAAAGGAAATCGCTATTCCTGGTTTTAGCGATCTAAAGAGCGACATGCAGGATGAACCTAATTTAAAGTATTGCCTGCCTAACGAAGGGAAGTGTCCGCATGTTCTGTGCCACGGCCAGGTGTGTGGTTTGGGTGAAGATGTTACTACAGATAAATCTATGTACAGAAATCCTGTGCGGAATGCGTAATTGGGAAACTTCTCTAAGGTAATTCTCCGTGAAGCAGCGTCTCTGCTGTTTTGACAGATTCGTTAAATTCTACCCATTGTTGTGCAACAGCCTGAACCCTGGTAGCGTGTGCTGCCGGCCTCTCTGAGGGGTGCCTGCGGGTATCCCATCTTTGACTCATGGCAGAGGCTTGGAGAAACGTTTTTGCTTTCCCGGATCCATCCCTTTTGGGGGCAGAGGGAAAAAATTATTTAAGACCGATTTTTTCCTACGGCAAAAAAAATTCTTTGGAAAGACCAAAGAGTTCACCTTTCAGAATTTTGAACTCGGGAGGTGCTTTGCCAAAGGTGTTCCCGTGCCCCCCGGCTTAACCTTGCGGCAGAGCTGACCAAACCCACCAGCTTCGCTCAGTGCTTTCCAAGCACAACCGACTCCCGCGTGAACCCTGAAAACCGATTTTAAGTGAATTAATGAAACATCAGTTTCATGCGCCTCAGTTTGGGAGCCAGTGGTCAAGCTGAAATTCAGACTTTCAGATAAGACAGATTTCTGCCCCTGCCTCCCACAGACTGTCTCCGACTACAACTCAAAAATACCCCAGAAGTAGCTTGTTTTTCCTCCCATAGTTTAAGGATTGCAGTAACGGTGGGAAAACGTTTGGTGCTTTTTGAGATGGGATGACTTAAAATCCTATCCGCTGCTGCTTTGGTGAACAAAAAGGAATTTTCCAGCCGTTGGTTACTTATTCCTACCTTCCTCGAGTGTCGCTGCTTGTGTATAACAGGGCTACGTTGTTCAGTGTACGTTGGGTTGTTAATGCACGCGTGCCCGTTGAGTGCAGCGAGCGCTCTGTACAGCGGGTTTCAGAACCCCGGGACACGTTCAAGCACGTACGTGTCAGCACCTCTAAAAATTCCTTTTGGGCACTGAATCATTTCACCTTAAGCGAGGCATTTCCAGGGTGGCAGTGCAATAAACTTTATCAAAATGAACGACCCACCCCCAGCCTACTGCGGGAGCGACTGAAATGGGCGATGGAAGAGAGAGCAGGGATCAATATTAATTTTATTACCTGGATTTGTCGATGACAGCGGTCAAGCTGGTGAAGCAAGGATGTCCTAAGAGGGGTCAGCCCTAGGAATGATAAGGGGAGTCAAGAGCAATACGCTGCTAGATAAAAGCAGGTGGAGGAAATGGGCAAGAGGAGATGGGGAAGAGTGAATTGGCTTCATCAGGGTGGGAAGCCTGTAACGGTGCTAATGGAGTAAATGAGTCTTTAATAGAGTGTCATGAAGCAGAGGGAGGGCGATGGCTCTGCAGAGGGCCCGGTGGCACCTGCAGGAGGTGGTGCACGCCACATCGGGTTACTCCTGCAGCAGGGGTTGCTTCCTGCCAACAAGGAAGCAATGAAATAAGCAGGAGCGAGGGGTACTGGAAATGCAGGGGGAAGAGGAAAGAGAATACTTCGGGCTGAGAGATGTGCTCCAGGGCTCCGTCTGCCCTTGCAGTGGTGATCTACGTGGAGGAAGAAATATCTTCGCATGTTTGGGGAGCTAAGACCAGGAAAGGAGATTTCTGCTTGTAAACCCGGAGACAGCTGAGGAATCGGCAGTGGGACAGGCTCCAAGGGGGGGTGCCTCAGTCCCTTCGTTAGAAGATTTGATGGACCCAAGTGTTGTCAAGAGGGAAGAAGCAGGTCTTGTGGAAAAACTATCAAACTTGTATGTGTGTTTTGGCCTCGGGACATGTTGTATGCAGGGACAGTCCATCAGGGCTAAGTAGCTCCCACGTAGCTTTGCTCATGGACGCTGTTCAGAAAGAGCTGTGTGCATTCTTGCTCAGCAAGGCTTGAAAAGACGGTGGATTTTGTTTGCATGTGTTGGGCAGGAGGGGATTCTGCAAAGGAAAAGTGATGGATATAGATTGTTTTGTTTCCAGATAGTTAACTGTTGGTGCCACGGGTTGCACTGCTGGTGTGAAACTTCTCTGACTCTTTCACCAGCTCAGATGAAAAAGATAGTTTCACACGGCTTTTTATGTTCCTTATGTGCACTGGTGAGGCACCTGCCCATCAAGATGACACAAACTGATCTTCTAAACACCGAGAAGTAGTCATTACTCTGCACGCGCTGCTTTGGCTCCTGGTTGCAAAATGCCGTGATCGTTACTTGAGAGCCATTTCTAGAAGGGTCGAGCAGCTCTCACGTTAGGGAATGGACATCCAGAAAGAGCCTGCTGTAGTGGGGGAACTTTCCTGTTCCTGTGTGGATAACAGTAATAGATGCCTTTGAACTCCCTCGCAGGCTCATTCTAATTGCACAATTAGGAACCACAATTTATTTTGCTCCCTTCTTCCTCCTTCAAATCTGTGGGATTTTCTCTTGTATGCCCGTCCACGTCTGTAATGGAGCTTATATATGCAGAAGAGGCTGACTCCCCAACATAGGCCGCAATCCTGGAAGAGGTGAGCAAACAGTTTCCATGTGGTCAAAAGACTTTGTTCTTACTGGATGGCAGCCCAAATCTCCACACTGCTGATGCGGGCAGTGCTTGCTCTGCTGATCCATGATGCTGGTCAGGGAAGCAGTTGACCCACCTTTGCCAGTGTTCAAGCTTTTATTTTTCAGCTTTCCATACCCTCAGAAAGTAACACTGCTGGGACCTTCTCTACACAAAAGAGAGAAGGGAACTCTTATCTCATAGGTGTTGGGAGTTCTTCTGAAGCACAGATGGGGATCCGCCTTTCCTTTTCATTAGGCTCTGGTCTTTGACAAAGTCATAGAAAGTAGCAACCTAATGCAGAAAAAGGAAGAGTTGTTAGCGAGAGTGGATATTTGTCTATGTTCCTCTTAAAAAAAAATACAGTGATGGAAATGCCCTCGGTTCTTCATGGCAATCTGCTCTTGAGCTTCCTTCTTTTACTGCTAGAAAGCTTGCCTGAAACCTTAATCTTTCTTGGTGCAGCTGATGCTTATTTTTCCTTTACATATTTGAAGAGGGCTACTGTTGTTTCCTCTCTACTCTGTGCAGGCTTCAGCTCAGGTCTTCCAGAGGGGTACCTGAAGCCCCTGGTAATCTTAGGCTAAGATGGTGAGAGCAAGAGCAGCAGCAAGATGCTTCTATGCATGTGAAGCCTTGAGTTTACAAAATTACCATTCCTTTCATTGTTTCTGTTCAGGACACTCATCGACGGATGGGTCAGCTGCGTTTCAAATCCTCACAAGTTTGGTGAGAACATGTACTTATTTAGGGCTCCTGTTGAAAGTGCCCATATTCTCCAGACTTGATCTCAACAGCTGGATTTGGTGTGAAAGCCCCAGTTTGATGACCATCAGTGAGGGGTGAAGGGCAGAGAGTTTGGAATGAGCATCCTCAGGGAACCTGATGAGATCTTCACCAGTGGTAGAAAACTCTAGTGCGTTCGATCAGCAGAGCTTTTGACCATGGTCTTCATGCCAGGGTTTGATGCAGCCTTTTTGGCCTCTGTGAAGGTTTGGAGAGGATATTAATTTCCTGACTTTATCTTTTCTGGGAAGCCAATATTAAATGGGGGAGGGGGGGAGAGGCAGGAACGATTTGCAGTAGCTTGCGTTGCTGCTGAGGAGATGTCTGAATCACATTGTGCCTTTTTATGCTCAGGTATCATTCATTGCTGTAGACGAGAAGAGAAGTGACAAATTTATGGACAGCTGATGGCAAGCCATCATCTGTCTGAGCGAAGGCAGGGTTTGGAGCTGGCACTGTAACGGGAAATACTGCTTGAAGATCCTGCTGCGGGGTCTTGGAAGTACACAGTTGATGAAGCAAAGAGTTATGGCATGGGGAGATTGTAGTGGTATCTGTGTTCACCCCAAGAACCCCCCACCGGGCTTGTACGCTCGTCAGACCTCCTCTGCTCACCATATAGCGTCTGTAATGTCTTTGCCTAATGCCGCTTCTGTTGAGCGGCACGAGGATGGATGAGCTGCTATTGCTGCAGCCTCAGACCATAATGCCTTGTCCGAGCGGCGGCTGCCCTGTGCAGTGCTGAATTCAGACTGGAGCACCTGGACCTTGTGAGATGACTCACCAGGGAAGTGGTGGAATCACCATCCCTGGAGGTATTTAGAAGATGGGTAGATATGCTGCTCAGTGATATGGTTTAGTGGTGGTTTTTGTCAGTGTCGGGTTGATGGTTGGACTCGATCTGAAAGGTCCCTTCCAACCTAGGCAATTCTATGATTCTATGACTCTTCAGACTCTTCAGCATGCAGTGGGGTGGCCAGGCTTTGGGCATCTGCCATTTCCCTGCAAGGTCACTGTTTGAGTAGCAGGGACATCCCGCCTGTGCAGACAACCTCCACCACAACCCAGCAGCCCTCAAGCACAATGCTTTACAGAATCACAGAATGGTTTGGGTTGGAAGGGACCTTAAAGATCACCTAGTTCCAAGCCTCCTGCCATGGGCAGGGACACCTCCCACTAGACCAGGGCTTTCCAAGGTGCTCTGCTGTTAAAGGTGTCTGAGACACCGCACAGCCGTGGTCCACCACCTCAGACACCACAGCGTGGATTTTGATGCAGCTGAGCATCTCGCACATGATCCACCCACCTGATTTCCCAAGCCTGGCTGTGTATGGAGTATCCCAAAGCCCAGATTCCCAGTAAAATGACCCGGTTGCCCCTGAAAGCTGCTGCAAGGCGCTCAACAAGAGGGGGAGAGGGATAGATGCACATCCTTACCTTTTGTCCCATCTTTCTTAATTTCCCTGTACTTACTTACTTATTTGGCCCTTGAGGCCAAGAAGGCCAATGGCATCCTGGGGTGTATCAAGAGGGAGCATGGCAAGCAGGTGGAGGGAGCTCATCCTCCCCCTCTGTTCTGCCCTGGTGAGGCTGTGTCTGAAGTACTATGTCCAGTTCTGGGCTCCCCGGTTCAAGAAGGACAGGGAACTGCTGGAGAGGGTACAGCAAAGGGCTACCAAGATGATTAGGGGACTGGAGCATCTCTCTTATGAAAGGCTGAGGGACTTGGGTCTTTTTAGTCTGGAAAAAAGACGACTGAGGGAGGATCTTATCAATGCTTATAAATACTTAGAGGGTGGGTGTCAGGAGGATGGGGCCAGGTTCTTTCCAGTGGTGCCCGGGGACAGGACAAGGGACAACGGGCACAAGCTGGAACATAGCAAGTTCCACCTAAACATGAGGAGGAACTTCTTTACTTTGAGGGTGGCAGAGCACTGGAACAGGCTGCTCAGAGAGGTGGTGGTGTCTCCGTCTCCGGAGACATTCAAAACCCTCCTGGATGTGTTCCTGTGCAACCTGCTCTAAGGTGACCCTGCTTTGGCAGGGGGGGTTGGACCAGATGATCTCCAGAGGTCCCTTCCAACCCCCCGCCATTCTGTGCTTCTGTGTGATTCCCTTAATTTCCCAAACGAAATTTCTTAATTTAGTCAGGGAGGGGGCGGAGGGCAGGGTGCTTCCCTATCTTTCTCCACCCGGGGGTCTCACACCCCCCCCCCCCCACTTACAGGGGGGGCTGCGTCTGCCTCGTATATCGTTTCCTCCCGCCGGCGGCCGAAAAACCCAATAATAATAATTAAAAATTATGGGGAAAAAAACAAACAAAAAATAAATTACGGGTATTAACAGGCGAGTTTTGGCCGGTCAAGTGGGGCGATGGGGTGGGGGGGGGTCCCCGCCCCCGACGGACCCCCGATGCCCCGCCCGGCCCGGGGCGCGGGGGACCCGCGCCCCGGGCCGGGCGGGGCATCGGGGGTCCGTCGGGGGCGGGGCAGAGACGCGGGCGTGGACTTGATTGGCTGAACATCCCTTGAGTGACAGCTGCGGTACCCCCCTCCACACACACACCGCCCGCCCCGCCGCCGCGGGAAGCGGCGGGGCTGCAGTGCCCGCATCCCCGGGCAGCCGTGCCGCCCTCTCCCGTCGCTATGGGCCGCGGGGTCGGCCCGCTCCGCCGTTTGCTGCTGTCTCTTCTACTTCTACCCACTGCCGGGACGGGAGGACGGGGAGATGCCTTAAGGGTGGGGGAACCGGAGGAGGCGGCGGAGGAGATGATGGAGTACCGCGACCCTTGTAAAGCCGGTAGGGGGGAGAGCGGGAGCGGGCGGTAACTCCGGGAGAAGTTTGCAAGGACGGTGGTGGCGGACAGGTGTCCCTCACAAGCGCTTCTCGGTAACCTCCCGGTGTCGCCCGCCACCGGTCCCGGGCTCACCTGGCCGCGGCGGGAGCCCCTTGGGCATCCCGCCGTTCTCCCGCATCCCAGCGGGCACCCGTCCCGCCGGTGAGGAGTGGGGGTGTGTGTGTGTGTGTTTCTGGTTGCCCCGCTGCCCTCATTACCTGCGGGTCGCAGCCCCGCGTGGTTTTTTTTTTTGTTTTTGTTTTTTTTGTTTTTTTTTTGTTTTTTGTTTGGGTTTTTTTTGTTTGTTTTTTAATTGGGTTCTTTAAAAAACTGTTTTGTTTCTTTTCTTAAAAAATTATCTCACGCTCCCCCCATCTTTTCTCTCCCCCTACCTGTTACCCGCCCCCCTCCCACGCCCGATCGCCTCTGCAAAGCCGTAGGGAAATGCCCGGCGGTACTTGGCGTTTTGGTGGGGTCGTTCCACCCCCGCCCCCCCCACACCCCCCCCTTGCCCCTCCCGCCCATCTCAGCTTTTTCTGTGCATTTTTGCAGCCTGTCGGCAGCTGTTCCGACTTGTCCCGGGGTCCCTCCGGCCGGGAGTTGCGGTGCGAGCCCCGCGGAGGCAGGAGGACGACGGAGCCCCGCGGGCTACCGCTCTGCCCGGGGGCTCGCCCGGGGCTCCCCGGCGGGCAGGGACGGCCACCACCACACCCCCGGGCTCCAGCCGAGCTTCCCTGCGAATCCCCAGACTTTACAGCTGCTTGTGGGCAAGTTACCGCATCCCTCCAGCTGCTGCCTCCCTCCCTTTTCCAGAGTTTTTCGTCGCCCTGTTAGACTGCGCTCAGTCCTTCCTGAGCTCGTTGTAACCCTTTCTAACTGCTTCATTTCTCCCAAGAGCTTCTGTCATCCCTATTAGCTTAATTCGAACCCAGGTTTTCTCTCTGGAAAACTGGGTCATACTCTCAGTGTGACTGTTACTCCTTTTGGTTCCGGCTATCGGCAAATGTTGCGGTCTTGAGAATTGCTTCTCTGCTGGGAAATTGGCAATCGATACCTTGTTAGTCTTGTTCCATTTACAGATAACTTTGCGCAAAGTCCTGTTTTCTTAATACTGTAGGAATTGAAAAAAAAAATGAGTTTCTTTGTGTGTGGTGGTTTTGGTCTCTCTTTTGAGTTGGGGCTTTCCCCCCGCCCCAAGTGCTCGCCTAGGTGTTCCTCAGTGTCCCTTCGTGATAGCTTCCTGTGTTATCAGCTCTCTCCTGACTGCTTTTAGGGGACTTGTAGCCGTATCTGCTCGCATAGACGAGCAATGTCTATCAGAGCTCCCCCGTCTTGTATAGCAAGTTGTTTAACTGACCTTGCACATGGGCTGTCATGAGTGGTTGATTTTATTCTGAAATTCAACTCGGTCCTCTTCTCTCCACGGAGTATTTTTTTGTACAAAACATTCCCTTGATCAGTTAGTCATTTGTGACTTGATATATGGTTTGGTGGGGGGGGGTTAAATTCTTTTTAATCAGTATGGGACCCAGCCCACACAAATATGCTTTACTGTGTTTGTGTCTACTTCTGAATGGCTTCGTATCTCTCTCTTTCCAGTGAAAGTAGTTATTAATGAAAGAGCTATGGTTCAGACCTGGAGACAGGCAGGTACAGTGCTTTGGCCTTCCCGTCTGAAAATGTATTATCCTTGCTTTCTCCTCAAAAGTACAGCGTCACCTCTGGTGTGCCTCACTTGCACTTGGGACTGTTGGGTGTTACTGTCAGGTCAAGTACGTGGAGGATGAGGAGTGCTCCTTTAAGGACCACATAGAGAACGTTTACTTTAATTGACTGACTGACATCAAACAGGGAACCTGCAGCAGAAAAGGGAAAAAAAAAAACATTTCCCCAACCTGCCACTTACCTGCCTTTACTGTAAGACCCTTTCTTTCTCCTGCAGCCCCCGCATCTTCCAGGCTCTCTGCCTCTCACTTCTGCATGTACACAGAGAAGAGCCTGGACTGCAAACGCAGCCTCCCTGCGTTGTATGTCCTCACCTCTTCTCCTGGTGGGGAGAAAAGCATTATGTGTGTTATTCCTGTCAATTCAATTCAGTCAGGATCAATTGCAGAAATGATCTGTATATTCTGACTTCTCAGGGCTTGCCTCTAATACTTTTCTAATGTCTTCTTTCCCATAGAGAGGAACGAGTGAACAAGACCTCTGGAGGTCACACAGTGCTTTTCTGGAGCCCAGGGCCAGGCTGGTGTTTCTGCCAGTGCTGGCACCTCTGTCTGCGGCGGGGGCTGCCAGGCAGCCTGGCCCGGTGTTGCTTTGGCTTTTCTGTTGTCTGACCTGAGGCTCCAGAACTGCCATTTAAGTCTGCTTTTCTCCCCGAGTCTGCGTGGGTGTGGAGGACAGTACAGTGCCTTCTGCTTTGCTGCAGCCTTTCTCACCAGTGAGCACTGTTACCCCCTCTCCCGTGTTTCAGTCTTCTTTCCTATGGACCATATGACTCTGACTCTTGCAGTCTGACCAGACTGGCCGTGCTTTCTGGCTCTTTGATACGGTTTCACAGAATCACAGAATGATAGGGGTTGGAAGGGACCTCTGGAGATCATCTAGTCCAACCCCTCTGCCAGAGCAGGTTCACCTAGAGCAGGTTGCACAGGAACGCATCCAGGCAGGTTTTGAATGTCTCCAGAGATGTGTAGTTTCTTTCCATGTGGGCTGTAGCAACCTAAAGTGCAGAGCACTTGGGCTGTAAGACACTCCTCCCATGCCAGGTACCTATCTCTGTGCACTGAATGCCTCCAGTTTTTCAAGTCGTCCCCAAAACAGAGCAAGCAAGGCTTCTACTACACAGACCTGTGTTAGACCCTGCCTCTCCTCCTCCCCCTGCCTTGCATTTGCAGCCTTCTTCCTCTTCCAGTGTTAACAGAGCTAAGCAGGTGTTCACTGCTGAACATCCCAAAGGGTCAGTCCAGTCAAGGCTAACAAGTGAAGAGGTCTGTTTCTGTAAGTGAGATGAAGTGAAGACACCTCTAATGGAGTTGTCCCTCCAAGATGGGCTATGTCAGGACTGTTGTCTAATAAGAAGTCTATCACACTCTCTTCCTGATGTGCTATAGCAGTGACAAGTCTTCTTAACTTCCTTGGGCCTGAGTTTCTCCACTGGTGGGACAGCGTCAGTATTTGTCTAGAAGCATGCCTGGTGAGAGGGCAGCAATTGCAGACCTGCTGTGAAAAGCTCAGGCGCCTGCTATGTTTTGCACGGGGAAGTTTTTGATGGTCTGTGGAAACAGAGCTGGCGCCGTGAGACTTGCAGGAATGTTTCCATTGCTGCTGTAGGCACGGGCTCCTGGGCATGTCTTGTGGCTGCAGATTGTATGCAGGCTCTTGGACCATTGCGAAGACAAACTACTGCTCCGCTTACGTGTTTTCCAAAGCTGTTAAAACTACAGTGCTTTGCTACTTTTTTTTTTTTTTTTTTTTTGCTGCAGGCTAATGGCTGTGACCCAGAGGCCGTGATGGATTTAGATCTGGCAGGTTATGAAATGAAACTTGCCAGTTCCTCATCCTTGGAGCTCATGCCCCGAGCTTGAGTGCAGACGGTCGATGGTTGATCTGCTGGTCTGGGAGCGAAAAGCCTGGCACATGCTCCTCTCTGTTGCATTAGCGAAGGGTGTAATCATCTCCAGCAGCAAGGCAGGATGGACAGCACAGGGCAGTAACCTCCTAAATCACTGCAACTGCTGAGCTACTGGTATAAACACATGTCCAGTTACCAGGGCTCAGCTGATGGGCCGTAACCCCACTGCTGCTCAACCTCATAACTCCAGCCATCCAGGATTTCCTTTTCTTAATCTGTGGCTGCTTTCCTGCAGCCACAGCCTTTTTGATAGGGTAGGAAGAGAGGGCAGGATGCCTGAATGGGTGATAAAGGGGCAGTTGCGGCAGGGCTGTGCCGTGGGTTTGAGCTGCGGGGGGAGGTGGCAGTGCTGACTCTGCTGGGTGGGTTTTGCTGAGTGTTGTGGCAGGTCACTGGAGCATGTCAAAGGGAACGGTGCAAAGGTTCCTGCCCAGATCTGCTCCCTTATAGATGGAAAAATGTCATAAGCCTGACACGTGCTTTGGACGGATCTGCTGCTCAGAGGGTCCAGCTAAAGACACCCAGGCCAGGGTTCAGGTCTGAGTGAGGCTGCCCGACAGACAGGCAGCAGCAGAAACTATGGATGCCTGGTAAGCAAAACAAGCGCATCCTTCTGGGGCTCCTCAGGCAAACTGGAACCAAAGGAATTAAATAGGCTGCAATTCGTTCTGGTAGTTATATTGGTGCAAGCTTATATGAACTTTAATTGGAGGTGAAGAGCATAATCTCTGAGGTTCAAAGTGACCTCTGGAGATGGTATAGTCCAACTTAAGTCAGCAAGGGGAGGTGGGAGACATAAATAGGAAGGAGAGCTGGGCATGGAGTAATTTGTCCCCTGGATATTTACAGGCTTGATGACCCATTCCATCCAGCGGCAAGCCTGTGATGAGGCTCTTTTTCACTTGCCAAATGAGCAGGTGAGGAGAAAAAGCTGCAGTTTGGTCTCAGCATCTTGGTTCCTAAATGCTTTGGCTCCTAGTATAGTGCCTCCTGCCCTTTGTGAGCTGGTGGTGCAGTGTTGCTTCCCAACGCCTGGCATTTCCCTCGGTAGGTCATTTTCCAGGATGGGGACCATTGAGGGTCCCCTGTTTCTTGGCACGGTTCTGTCTGCTCCGGCTAGGCAGTTTGTTCTCGTGTGACATGTCCTGTCTATAGGTTGACCAAGTCCGACCACGGACCATACGGCAAGTCTTGACCCTCAGGCCAATCGGGCCATGGTGTTTCTCTGTGCAGGTGTTTGTGTCGGGAGACGGGCAGACCTGCCTGCCCAGCTACGTCCTCCTGAGGCAGGAGCCACAAGGGTCTGGGGCTCCTGCTGCCTGCGCCTGTCTCAAGTGCCCTTCAGGAGGGTTTGCGTTGCTGAGGAGGAATTGCATATAGGTACAAATGAGCCTTGCAGGCAAGTTTGGCTTCTTTCCATGAGATTTGGAGCCAGAGAAATGGCCTTTGCCCTGGGCCATTGCTTGTGGAGCTCCCAAGCAGGCGGCCCTGGTGTGGGGAGGCTGAGGAAGGGGATCGGGGCTCTGGCAGGCAGATGGCACCGGCAAAGTGAGTTGGTCACTGGGGATTTTGCGGAGTGCTGGGGATGTGAGCTCGGAAGGGGCAGAAGTGAGGCAAGAGGTGTGAGGAGGCACCGCTGGGGAACTGAGCAGTATTCCCATCTCCCTTGTTTCTTTCTCACTAGAAAAGTTGTTAGAGGAGCAGTTTGGCAACGACAGAGCAGCTTTTCCTGCCAAACCACTGCCCCTTTGTGGGTGGATGCTGTTCGCCTGGTCGCAGGGTACCACTGTGCATCCCTGTTCCTGCTCCACCTGGTGATTTGATCCACCAGCTTCTAAATACCCCACGCCAGAGCTCTCACACCATGACTGAGTGCTGTCCCGAGAGAAGCTCTCACAGAGAGACATAAACTGTGCTTTGCTGTTGTTCTGTTCCTCCGAGCTCTCCCTCTGTAAAGGCACAGCGCCTTTTGTTCTGGAGGCAGCAAATTTCCTTTGGGTTGCGGTGCAAACATCTGAAGTTGCGCGCAGATATTTCTGTGGGCAGACGAGGAATTTACTGTTAGGAACCGAAAGCCTTGCAGGGGTAATCCAATGAGAAAGGGGAGAGAGGATTTGTAAAGTCTGGGTCACTCAAGTATTGCTCGGGTTTTGAGCGGGATGCAGATGCTGTTTCCTCTGTTGGAAGCATGGATCCGTCACGTTAGCAGGGGAACTTGAAAGCTTGTTGCAGGCCATGCTGTGGATTCAGCCCACTCAATTCTTGATGAGTGCCTTCCTGCAGTCTCGCAAGTTGTCCAGTTTGGTTTGGCAATGGTGGGAGCACTGGCAGAGCACGTGCCAACCCTCCCTTTGCTTGGGAATCCCAGATTCCTGTGGAGGAATCTCATTTGCATCTTACGGATTTTCCATAAGGCTTTGAAGCCTCTGAGCTGGTGTGGAAGGTGTAGGTGAGCGGCAGTGCAGCTGCGGTGAAGGTACCAGTGCCTCTGGTACCTTCATGGGGCTCTGAGTTGTAGGAGATGGTGGTGGGTGCCAACAGCTCCCCCAAGGGCGGTCAGTATGGTGGTGGCGGTACTGGGAGCTGAATCCTGGTCTCCTGACACCTGAAGCCATGTGGGCTTCCAGAAGAGAAAGTTTCCTTTCTTTGCCACCAGTACTTACACGTGTGCCTTGAGGGAAGAGTCTGGGATACAACCCAGTCCGTGGATTCCTCAATGCTGATGCAAACAGTTACAGAGGAATGAGAAAGCTCTCACCAGCAACCATTCCCCTTACGTTTTCCCCCACCCCCAGTAGGTTGTGGAAAGGGTTAAATGCTCAAGGAGGAAGTTGACTGAGTCTTTTTGGGTGGTCTGAGAAAGAATGAGAGAACAGACTGTTCAGCCTTTAATTTACCTGCTTTGGGAGGTGACAGCAGGAAAACAGGTGGGTGAGGACCGGAGACACCCCGTCTTTATAAGCATTCAGCAATGCAGCCGTTCGCCGTTGGGGAGGCCGTGTTTTGCAGTGAGGGAGAGCTGCAGCAGAAGCTTTCTCCTCAAAGGGAAGGTTTAAGGTGGATTTTGTTATAATCCTAGACTATAATCCAAGAACAAGTTAATGGCTGCGTCTTAAAGAAAAAATAACCACCGACCATTTTCTTGCAGCTTGAGGTTCCCAGGTACAGGAGCTCTTTGCCTGGGGAGTTTGAGAGCAAAACCTTATGATACCTGGGCAAAGGAGCACTTGAGATCCGTGCCTGAAGTCCTTCCAGTGTTTAGCTGTCTGTTTGGGATCTGACAAAAACGTGCTTGATCTTTCACGTTTTGTGTGGCGTGTTGGATCTGCTTGTCCTGCATAAGATGTAACACTTGGTGCTATAGCTACACCTTGGGGTTTAGCAATGAACAGGACAAGGGATGGGCAAGTTTAGGACAGAGGGCTTATATTTCCCTAAAGAAGCCTGGCAGGGTGAGGAAGAGGTGTTTGGAGTTGTCATGGATACTTCTCTGCAGTAGCAGGGGAGCTTTTATTGAAGTTTGTGGTCTGGGTGCAGTTCACAGGTGTGTGCCCTTGACCGCAGCCTCCACAGGTTTGATCAATGAAGACTGCTCGTTCCTCAGGTGTTCTGTGGCATAAGATTAGTAAGCCACAGAGCCCCAGCCCAAGGCATTTGGAAACTGTGCTGCCGTTCTTACAGGCTTCAAAAGTCCACAGAGACAGGGATCTTGGTTTGAGGCACTTTCCACTTGTGTAATTATACTCTGCCTTCGCAGTTGTGTTTGGAGTCTTTCTTCTCCCTATGTAGTGTGTCTATGCCTCGCTGAAGAGCTAAGCTAGTCCAAGAACGAGCTGCACGGTACTGGTAAGCCACCTCTTTCTGACTGCTGTCCCTGTGCCGGCGGGTGTCTCCCAGGGGAGCGGCTGCTGCCCCAGTCCGAGTGGGGAAGAGCCGGGTAACCACAGGTACCTGCTGCAGCCTGGCCAGGCTCGCGCGTTTGTACTTGGGAAATCGCAGGTGCCGCGTGCCTGATACGCCGGATTTTCTAGCCTCTTTTCTCTAATATGTCCATTTCCTTTTTTTTTTTTTTTGTTGTGTTGCCTTTGCTGCAGAGACCCTTGTGGTCTCTGCCAGCTTCCCTCTGTGTTTCCTACAGACCTATTTCAGATGTTCCCCCGTCTCCCTTTTCCTGAAGCTCTCTCCAGTCCCTGCCTGAGGATTGCTCAAATCCGTCTTTGCTTTCTGTGATGGTTTCTCCCCCGGCCCGTGGGGTGCCCCATCTCCTCTCCCAGCCCAGCAGTAACTCAGGCTGTTCTCCCAGTGATCAGGAGGTTCTTCCATCCTTGCCCACCTGACAGCAGCCCTGTGCGACGGTGTGCATTTACCTGCTGCATTGGGCATGATGAGCCCGTTCTGTGCAACGGGCTGTTTGCTGTAATAGAGGGGCTGCTGTCCCAGCGTCCCCTTTCCTTCCAGAAACCAGAGGGAAACGGTGGGGCTGGCTTCTGTAAATCAGAGTCCAGAGCTGTCTGTGCCAAGGAGATGGTGCTGGGACTGGGGAGAACACTGACCTGACAGGAAGGTCTGTATGCTCTTTTTGGAGACGGGCAACCTTGGAAGGAAGGAGACACCTCTGATATTGAACAACCTGGTTGTCTTGGATTACTAGCATTGCAGGTACGAACCTGCACCCAAACTGCTTTCAATTAGTGCCGAAATGTGCTTTCACTGCTCAGAAGGGATGGATGACTGAGCAGAAACTGGCTGCTGTTTTGATTCAGTGACTAGGTCTTCTGTTTAGGTTTTTTTTCCCCCCTCCTTTGTTGTAGCTGAGCCTCCCAGAAATGCTGAGCTCCAAGGGCGCCTGTACTTTGATGTTCAGATCCACTCTAGCACTTCCTGAACAGGAAGGTTCCCCATCAATAGGAACTGCTTAAGTGTGCAAGGAAGCCCTTGATTAAAGAACTCTCAATGATTGATTGCTTTCTTGGCCAGTTTGTGTCAGCCCAGCTTGGAATGGAGAGAAATGTTTAACTGCGTGTTGAAGGAAGCCCACGCGAAACCCCAGCCACTGGTAAATCACCCTCTGGTTTGGCTGATACGAATTGTCAGAGACCTGCAGCTGCTGCCGGTCCATGAATCAGCTCAGCTTCAGACCCGAGCGGAAATTCACATCCTCTCAAGTCATTTTGTATTCGTGCAAATGTCAGCACCCAAGCAAAAAGCATCTGTTTAACCTCCCCATCCGCAAACCCCAAAGCTGTTTGCAGAGCAGAGCGTACCACCGTGTTATTTTTACAAGTTCAGGTCTGCTGAACAATTTTTCTCCTCCTGTAGAGTTGGTGTTGGAGTACAGCTGAGTCCCTTTGTCTCCTTATTAGAAGCTGGTTGATGCGGTCCTGGAGGGTGCTGAGAATTACCTTTCTCCAGGCCTCGTGTCATGGCTGTGGGTGTTGCCAGTCTCCCCCTTGTCGTCAGCGTGACTTTGAACTTAGATAGCATTGCCTCATCAGCAATGTTTTCATTTGCTCAGAGCTTTGACAAAATTAGCTATTTTGGTTGGTGTTTTGCGTGCTGAATTTCAGGTGAGACCTGCTGGAGGTCGTTTGTTCATTTCAGAGTTTGGAGGAGAGAAATTGATGTACAAACCGTGCCCTGTCTCCTGGTAGCAGTGGCCGTACCTGACAGAAGGGCCCGTCCCTGCTCCAGGGGCAGGTGTCTGTTGTGGATGTAGAGGACTGTCCGCACTGATGTGTGTGTTGGCGGGATGCTGTGGGATGAAGGTATTGGTTCAGTAAGGCATGGATTTTGCTTTAAAATTCCCCAGATATAAAAACTCTTTGATGTACTGGACTTCCAAAGTCAAAACTCCATCTTGCAGAAATGCCAGTGTTAGGTCTACTTGAGAACTTGTGACGTAGCTCCTTGAAGGCAGCGTGTGAAGGTAGGCTTGAACGATGTGAACTGGAACTCTGCCTCTCTCGACCAGCTGTCCTGTGCAATGTGTCTACCCTGAGACCACATCAAATAGGGGTAACAAAGGGGACTTTGGCTGCATTGTCCATGTCTCTGTTGCAGAAGTTGGGTGGCAAAGGAGGCAACTGCTGCAGGAGAAGCTTGGACAGCTGAATGGCCAAGGTGTTTGAGCTGTACTGGAGTCAAGAGTCCCCGAACTGAGAAATGGCAGTTGGTAAATGATCCTGGCAGGCGGTGGGAGGACCTAATATATTGATCTATGAGTTAAGTGGTCTTGAAAAGGATGGAAGTCATGCACCCGCATTTCCCTCAGCAAGTATCTTTGGCCTAAGTAGAGCTGTTCCTTGAGTGGCCTATTGCCAGCTCGAGCTACATGTGGACAGGAGAGTGATAAAAGATCAAGGGTCTGCCCTTCTTTTATGCAGCCTGTCAGTAGGGCTCCAGTCAGAAGAAACCGCCCTTCAAAGTTATATGCACCTGGCTTCAGATGTGTTTGATAGTCCGGAGGTCTAATTCAGGCTTCTGTGGCCACCAGATCTTGTATCCTGCTGTTGTCCAGTTGCTTCTCTGTTGGTTTGTCTGCTGCCTGTGAGTTCCTGACAAGAGTAAGGCACAGCTCTTATCCTAAAAGTGAGTTTTGAGAAGTTTTGTCTGCTGGGCCAAGAACTTTGTGAGTTATTTGCACAGTGTGACTTCTGATGCTGTCTGGTTTTTGTGTTTCTATTGCAGTTACTCAGAGACCTATAGACCATTTCGTGTTGTCCCTGCTGGCACGGCTGACCTGCGAAGGCAGAGGTGCTCCAGTTCTTGGGGCTGACCCTTCGCGGGGGCCGGGGTGGCCCGTCGGGCTGTTTTTGCAGGGGAGAGAAGGCTGTTGTTTGCTGTGCTGTTGATGTTGGGAGTGTATTTTGCTCTGAGCTGCAGCTGGCCCATGTATCAGGCTGCTGATGTGTTGTGCAGTTGACCGCTGCCAGGATTTAATCTCTAACCTTTGATTGTTCTTGAAAGCATGTTCTAGGAATTGCATTCCCACCCACACTGCTCCTCTGACCCCTTCCATTTCCTGGGTGTCTAAGTACAGCACAGAAAAGATTCATTAACCTGGCAAGTAACCTCTTTTTATGGGGGAAGTGATTTTCCGTCACGCTCTGTTAGATCCTATTGATTTCTGTTTTTCCCCTCTTTGGCCTCTTCTGCCATATATTCTCTTCTTTGTTCATGCTTCAGTAAGAAGGTGATATGTGATATGCTGGGGTGGGTTTTTTTTGCTGTTTCCTGGGCAGAGAGCTGGGATCTCCTAAGGCCATTGCTCGAGTGCCCAGGTCTCTGCCTTTTCTTGGAAAGCTTTGTTGTTAAGGTAAACTGCTGGTTAGTCATGGGATGCTGGCATGAGAAGTAAAACTCCTGGCTGCCTTCTTTTTTTGTCTGGACGTTGAGAAGAGCATTTTCTGTTCTTTTGCCCACTTCACCCATTGTCCAATCCCTCATCTCCTGGCAGAGGTGAGTTTGTGGTGGGGTTTCCAAGCACGCATGAAATGGAGACCCTCAAACCATCAGGTGTGCCAGCTCCTTTTGTCCTCCTGGGTGGTGTTGGGGGCTGGGTCCTGATGCTTTTGTCGTTCCTGTATATTTCATAGCGATGCCTCTGCTTGGTGTGAAATGGAAGGAGCGGCCAGGTTTGGGCTGTCCCACTGGCCCGTCGTTACAGGTGTGGACTGGCAAGTGTGAGGGGAGGAGGCATGTCCTTGGAGCTGGGAGGGAGGACGTGGGGGTGTCCCCTGTTCCAGGAGGAACAGGACGTTGTGTGCAAAAGTCCACACAGGGAATGTGGAAAATGTTTTCTTCCCAACAAGTTCCCCTCCTCCTGTGCACATCTGTATATTCTTCCATCTGGACAGTCATCTTTATCTTTGCAATAGCTGCATTAGCGTAAAATATTGCAAAAGTAAAAGCTAAATACACGCGCTCTGGGCAGGTTACCTCAGTTTTGAGAAGTCTGTTGCTGTTTACTAATGTATTTGATTTTTAGAGAGAGCCTTTCTGTGATTCAAGGCAGACTGATAGGTGGTATTTCACTAGTTGGAGAAATAGTTTCCCTTCCAAAAGTACACTTTCATCTTTTGTGTTAATTTCTCAGCTCTTGCTAAATTCCTCCTCTTGATGTATGAATATTTTGTGGTAGTCCTGTGTATAGAAGTATTGCAATCGAAGTGTCAAAGACTTAAAATCGAAGGGAGCATTGTTGTTTCTTTTAGATTTTCGTGCTGTTAGAAGAAGCTGTATTCTGAAGAAATGGTTGGCCTGTGCACTGCCTGTCCTGTGGCTGCTCAGGTTCTGCTGGTCAGAACGAGCTCTGCCCAAGGGGAGGAGTAAAGCTCGCTACAGCAAGGTTTGTCATCCAGGTTGTCCTAAAGGAAGGTGCATGAAGAATGGCTCCTATTTACAAGTGGTAGGCTGCAAAGGCTGAAATAGGCAATTAAACCCTGAGGGGTCAGTGAAGGGACTGTGAGCTGTGTTTGCAGACCAAGCAAACTGATCCGTGGGGATGTGGAGCGGAGCGCTGTGCTCCCAGCTCTCTGCAAAACAGGGCCTGGCTGTTTGGTGCTGGGCTGTTTGAAGGCTTGCTTTCACGGTTCAGCACATTACATGGGAGAAGGGGGAAAAGCTAATGGGAAATTTTTGTAGAGAAAGAGGGTGTTACTTTGGTGAGTGGAATACACCATGAAGCTCCTGAAGACCTTATGGGATCATAGTCTTCGCTTTTAGTTGTGAGTCAATGTGGGGAAACAAACAAGCTCAAGAGTCTTAAAATGCATTAGATTCAGCATTTACAGTTGGTTTCTTCATATTACTTTGAACTTTCGGTTTCTTTGTTGTTTGGTTGGTGTTTATTTTAAAGTTTCCTCATGTCCTTCATTAACCCCAAAGACTGCGAATATACCTTGAAAGGGGGAACAATAATCTGTACTTGTTAATACAGTTTGGAGTAGAGACTTTGGAAGGTCTCATAGCAACGTTGCCAGCGTTCTCAGTTTTGCTATCAGCAGAAGGCGGCGCTGTCAAAGGACCAACTGGTGTGGGGCTGGCTAGGGGAGGTTTGGGACACTTTATGGCACGCTTTGGAAGGATGTTTGCTATTCAGTGTGAACGCTGGGCTGGAGCTTGGTGACCTCTCCCTGCAGGACTGCTTTCAGAATGGCAAAATGCTCTTTCAGTCAATCCGAAGGCTCAAGGGATTATGTTTAGGGAGGTTACAGGTCTTCCATCCCGTGTGTAAGGAGTGGACCTCTCTCCTGCTCTGTGATGCTGCTGTGCCATGCATGCAGCTGCTGCTTCCTCGAGGTCTGGCCTGAGCATGCCATCATCCTCTGGAGAAAGAAACTCTGGAATGAGCCGTGTCCTGGAGAGGCTGGAGGTGAGGGATGGGGTTGTGTTGCAGGTGGTACCTCTTCTCTCATTCTTCTGCAGGTGGTGCGGCAGGGATGGTGATGGATACAGAAGTCCTGTGCATCCCGGGGCTCTTGTTATTCATTGTCAGAAGCCTGCCAGCAACCTCTGTTACACTGTCACAAGCCAAGGTCCTGGCGTTGTCTCCATCCCCCTGCCTTGCCCCGAATTTTGCTAACATGCATGAATGCAGAGTCCTGAAATTCAGGTTCATGGTTCCAAAGTTCATGGTCTCGAGAATAAACAAAAAACTATTGTGGTGGCTGAGAGCTGGGTACCCCATTAACCCAGAATCATGAATATTTATCATGCTGGATTACAAAAGAACATAGAGACTATATTGTATTTCCTATAACTTTATTTCCATGGCATCTTTTCTTGGCGGGTCACTTTAATGTAAGCTTTGCTTATTTAGTTGCACACTTTAAGCCGATTAACTTTTTACTAATAAAATGTGTGTTGACTCCCTTTGTCTCGGCTCCTGTTTGTTTGTACCTACACTCCTGTGACAAAGAGTCACAGAGAACTGCTTTAAGCTCCGGCTAAATCCCCCTGCTGGAAGCTTTGAACGAGCTGAATGTGTCTGGGGGTGATTTCAGCCTTGCATTTTCTCTCTCCCCCTCTTGCTGCCTGGAAGTTGGGCCCTGCAAAGCAAACTCTTCTGAACACCACCCCCCCCTCCACCCCCCCAATTTCTGAAACTGTTTGCGGTGCTTTGGGGTTTGGCAGGAACGATCCAACCTGTTATTGTGGCTCTCTGAGCTGGGTCAGAATAAAACTGCTAGTGGCTGGAGTTGGAGAAGCTTTCTAGCCATCAAGACTGATCTGTGGCTTTGTGTGTTCAGTAGTTTACCACCTGGTATAATAACCACATTATTCCTTCTCTGCTCGCGTACCTTGTCCTGCCGTTCAATGCCCAGCATACTGCATGTTTTGTTGTGACTTCTCTCTAGGAGCATCCCAGAGAGATGATTACATACTGACATTTTATTAAAGATGCTTTATAAAAAATTCTCCTTCTCCACCAAAGGCGGTTCAGACCAGAATTTTAAAGTTAGTTGGGAGCCTAAAGGTATGGATAAGCACTTGGAAAATACTTTCTAAAGGCCTTTTATAAATCTGTTCCTTTGTATTTGGAACTTTGCTAAAGCTAAAATGACCCCTTAGGAATGTACTGTTAATACTTAAGAATGGCTGATCTGCCTCAAAACAAACTCAGTGGCTTGTTTCCCTCAAGCCAGCAGCAAATGCCGAGGGAGGTGTAGACAAGCAGGGTAAAACAGAGCGAGCCCAAAAAGTGTCCCCGTCTGTAGCAGACTCCTCAATCCCTGAGCCAGAGGTGGTTCACTGTCCTTAATGATCCTGGATAGCTTTGTCTTCCATCTGCTTTCTTTTTGAACCTGCATAAGCTTTTAGTGTCCGTAGCCTCCTGCGATGAGATGTGCCAGAGCTTAACTGCAGCATCCCTTTACTCTTTCATTATCCACTTGTGAGTCGGTGCATCAGGTGTTGCAGAGGTTTAGTTAGTGTTGTCTTCCAGTTTCCGTTCTTCTCTCCTTTTAGACCAAAGCTTCTCATGTGTTGTCTCTGTCTTGGGGAGATTGAGAGAAACACAGCTGGTTTTAATAGCAGAAAATTCTCATCCTTAGCTATTGTAAGAAAACCTTTTCTTTAAGAACTCCGAGATCACACTGGCTGGGGAAAAGGAGGGGAAATGGTGAGGGCAGTAGCAGACGTGTTTTGCGCCTCATGGGAATTGCTTAGTGCTTCTCTGCAGCACGTTTTGCAGGTGGGCCATTGCATTGGACCACTCAGGTTTGAGGGATAATTTCGAATGTGCCCATTAATTTACTCGCAGTGGAGAGGGGATGGCCAGAGGAGGTACATGCCATTGCTCCCCCATTGCCTGTCCTCGCCAGGGAAGTGTCTAAAAAATTGTGGTGGGAGCTGATGGAAGGAAGGACGGTATAGGAAGGGGATGTACTCACCACTGTGGTATCTGGGAATCTAGTACTGGAAGTTTGAAACCCCTGTTACTTTGTTGGAGTTTTTGGTGAGGTGTTGTGGCTGAAAGCATGGTTTCAGAAAGCACCTTGTGTTTGTGACGGCCCTGATTTCAGGGAAGGACGTTGTGCCTTTACTGCTGGACCCCTGAGAAAGATGATAAACAAGTTGTTCTTTACCCAGTCTCAGCTAAGCATTTGGCTGCTGTGATGTGGTTGTACGGTGGACATAGACAGGTAACTCCGAGTTGTGGCATCTACAGATGGCTGCTGTTGGTATTCATCATATGGACCGTCAGTAGGTGAACCAGAGAGGTTAAGAAGAATAAAAGAGAATCTTCATAGAATCAGTAGTAGATCTGTAGTAGTGCTCCGCCAGCTGTGTTGGATGAAGCGGAGGTGTCGAGATCTGTGAGAATAAATGCGCGTCCTCTATCAGTATCAACAGAAGGAAACACGAAGGCAGTGCTGTGGGTGGGTTGGTTCTCTGGTTTGCCCTGAACCCAGAGCGTGCCAGTCTAGAGTGAAGCTTTGATTATATGAGCTTATAACTGCCTTTCAGCTAGTTTGGGATCCTGCTTAGGAGCTAGGGGTGACTAGGGAAGAGCAGCTTTAAAGAGCAATTGATAGGAACACTTCCTAGCTTGTGAAAGTTCATAACCTGTCCTCATTCTGATGGCACCTGGAAAGCATGCAGTGACAGTGCACCTCCTCAGGTAGTTTATACGCAGTATTGTCTACTGATGGCAAAAGCGAGTGTATTTAGTGCAGTGCATTGGTTTTTCTCTTGGAATATTTTTGGTTTTCTTTATCGCATCTACATCTCTGAAGTTCCTTGGGTTGCCTTCCCCAGACTTCCAATGGCTGTTTGCCCTGCATCTAGGACTGGTGGAGCAGATGAGGTTTCACATGAGTCATGACTGATTTTCAACATCTAGTGTGTGGATGCAAAAGGGCCTACTAGCAATAAGCCCAGAGAAATACATTGATGTGTTCCCCCTTTCCCTTGTTCTCTGACCCATTGTGTCACCTTCTGTCATTGCTCTTGTGACCTTTCATGTGCAGTCAGACCTGGCGAGGGGACAAAACCAGCCTTAGCATGTGAAGCCATCACCAGCCACAGAAATACTGGTTCCCCATGTGACGATACCCAGTTCCTGCGGGGCAGCTGGGCCATGTCCTGCAGCAGGGACACCTTTGACGTGAAAGGACACTGTGAACTTTGGTCATCCCGCCTAACCAGCATTAAATGCAGAGTATAAATCTCTGTGCTGGATGCAAGCTTTTTCTTTGTGGTGCTGGCAGTATCTTTTTTGTTGCAGCAGTTCCAGTTAGAGACAAAAACTTAAGGATCTTGGTGCTCTCTGTTTCCTCCTGGCTGAGCGAAATAAAAATTGGGTTGAACATGTTAACATCACCCCTCTGTCAGCATTGTAGTTCAACAGTCTCCGTCGTATCGACATATCTCAGGAGTGGTGTATTTACTGCAAATGCTGTGGAGTATTTGAAAGTGTCTGATGGAGACTGATGTTGGGCAGTAATGTCCAGGTAAAGGAATGAAACATGGACACAAGGCTACTTGTATGGCTGAGTGCAGAGAAGCAATTGTCAGGTGTTGGTTGCTTTATTTGAGGAATGGTATGTTAGGAACCGAGTTATGTTTTCTGCACTACCTTAAATATTACAATTCTAAACTTCCACAGACTTCTAGACCCTGGTAATACCTCTTTTTCCCAGTGGATTTGCCTCCTCTCAGCTGCTTAGTGTCTGATGGTGAGGGAGCTCTGTCCTCTCTCGCGGGTGCGTGAAGAGTGGGTAAAGCTTTGCTCCCCACGGTGCTGCAGGTCTGTGCAGAATCTGGAGGGGAATCAGGAGGGTGCAGCTTGAAGACCTCTGTGCTAGGCAATGCTGCTTTATGGTGGTTTTAATTTTGCAAGGTCAATATTAAAGTACAGGTGTGTACCATGGAGGGAAGCACTGGCATTTGGTGGGTTAAAAGTTGTGGTGTTGATGTGGCTGTGGAGGGATAACTGACAGGAGGGGAGCAGATCTGCTGCTGCTGGGTTGTTAAAATAGCTCAATAGCTGGAAACTCTTTTTGACGGTGGCAGCCCTTCTGGAAAGTGCTTGCGTTGTGCTTTCCGCTGATCCAGAACTGGCACGGGAATCCTGCTGCCTGAGAGAGTGAGCTGGGGTCAGATCTCCCTGCTCATCCTTCCTACTAACGGTGGGAAGGAAAGGGGTTTGCTATAGCTCCCGTGGGCTCTCCTGCTGAGCTAATCCCATCATCTTCTGGAGGAGCAGGATGTGATGAAAACCAGCAGCGGCTGGAGCAAATGCCTATGCGCTGGGTCCTCTTTCTGACCCAGCACAAGTGTCCTTCTGCAATAAATGAGCCACTTCCTATTTCCCACTTCACCTTCCTTTTTCCAGCAGTGCCGGTGACCCTGCCGATGCCCAGGGGTGCTCCTGGCAAGGCCTGGCTTACTGCTGTGGGAAACTGGAACCAGTTTCTACTTTGCAGTTCTTCAGGCTGGAGTTTTTCCTGACATTGGTCTGCCTGGGGCTGGGAAGTGTTTTCAGAGCCTGAGCCAAAAAAAGGGCTTCACTGCCACAGAGCAAGGCCAACGCAGGGAGACTTCACTGGCACTGTTAATTCCTGGCAACTGCCTGAAAGCAGCTCTCTCCCCTCTCCCCTTTGCTCCCTGCTCTTGTCAAACTGCAACCTCCCACTTCAAAGCCAGGCACGCTCCTGACACCAGGCTGTTTGCTATCCAGAGGGCACAAACAGCTTGTCAGGGAAAGAAGTTGTCTTCATTCCCCGTGTAAAGTCATTTCATTAAGGCTGGGAAACGTCAAAATCGAAGTTGCTTTTGCACCAGCTCTGCTTATGCATTGTGATATTCGCTAATTATATGACTTCATTATGCCACTCCTGGAATAGGTCCAGCTGTGGGGCGGAGGGGACTGGTGATGACAGGGATCCTTTCTCTTCTCGTGCAGAGCCAGGAGGCGTGCACTGCGCAAGGATGAAAAAACCTGTCTCTTAGACAGCTGAGTGGCACCATGGCAGAGCGCGTGCTGATGCTCTGCATCACTGTTCCTCCATGGTCCCAAGGAGGAGAGTCTTCCCTCCCATCTTCTTTCTTCTCCCAGTATTGGTGGGCTGTGGAAAGCGAGGAGAATCAGGGACTGGGCTGGTTGAGAGCAAACTGGCTGTAGCTAATCTTCACTAACAGACCATCCAGTTTCCATGAAGGTTTTATGTATTAGTGATCAAATGTGACTGGAAGGCACTGAGTTAGCGTTTATGGAGATGTGGAAGGTTGACCATACTTGCCTATGCATGAAGCGTAAGCCTTGTTGAATGTCATCTTCTGCTGGATGCTTCAAGCGAGGCTTGCTGCAGGAGGAGACCGAGCTTGGTTAGGCTAGCCTATCTTTCTGGCCTTCCCTAGGAGGTAAAGGATTAACAATGCCTCCTTCAAATTCCTTGACACTGTGGTTTTATGCCGACACTTCATACCTGCTGTGATGTGATACAGTGCTGAGTGCCATGAAAGGCCTTGAAATGGCAAACAGCTTCTACCTGAGATCCTCCTGACTTCAGAGCCTTTGATTCCATCTGGAGCTGGGTCTACTAGCAATTATATTTTGTCTGAATTCCACCAGCTTGCCTTTGGAGATGGCCGTGTGTTGATTTTCCTTCTCTACCCAATCTCCACTGTACTGATGTCTGTTCATGAGAAGGCTTGTGTGTTCTGCAGTGATGTCCCCAAAAGCTAGGTCTTACTGTGAGGGGACAGACTGTGACAGAGAGCCTGAGTGTGTTCCTAGGACCTTCTAAGGCAAGCCTTCCATTACTGTAGCCTCATACTTGCATGTGCTCCAGGCTTCCTGCAGAGTTCAGGGCATGCAATAACTCCTGTAATTTGGACCCACAGGAAGAGGCTGAACTGGAGAGGACCTTGCACTAACAGTGGAGGAAGCAGAGGTGGCTGCCATTAGCATGCGGAATCGCACAGCATTTTCATTCATTCCAGCTGTTTAATGGGATTACATGAGGAGTGGCTTCTGCCTGCAGGCACTTAGTGCCTATGGAAATCTGCAGCTGTCTGGATCGGTTACATGCAAATCCGATGCCTCCCCTTTATGCACAGGAATTTATGAATGACGGAAACCATGTGAATCAATTGCATGAGTAATTTTTCATGTGCGTCACCCTACATCAGATTCCAGGGGGACTTTCAGTTAAGCGTGTCTGTGGTCCCCGACAGCTCCCCCAAAGAGGGAGGAGATGCTTCGTGATGGCCACTAGGTGTAGGAATAGGATAGCTTGGGTGAACGTGAATCCCCTTGCCTTGGGCAATGGGAGACAGCCCAGTGTGTGAGTGAATGTGGAGCTGAATGCCCCCATCTTCTGCTCCGTCCAGCTGCCCTTTCTGAAGCATTGTGAAGTGTCAAGGACTTGAAGCCCAACTTCAAGAGAGGGAAGGGAACTCCAGCACCCAGGTGCTGGCAAGTGGCAGGTGGTCTGTCTAATGGATGGAGCACTGGGCTGGGGAGCGAGGACCTTGGATTCTGTGACCAAAAAAATGGCTTCGCTTCTTCAGGGCAGCCTGAGAAACATTCCTTTGGATGACTCTTTGGGGCATCTATTTGGTGCCTGCTTCAGCAAGTTCTGTCTAAAGAGATTGAGGCAGGTTTTACTGTGCAGGGCCTGTTCCAAAGGACACAGATTCTGCGTTGCGCTTTCTTGGGGTTCTAGTATAACATGCCATTATCAACAAGGAAAATAGCAGCATCCATGTACTTTTCCGCTTTGAATTATTAAATCCTTCTAGTAGCCTCCCTGCATTTCCAAATAGAGAAATTTACTGTCTGCTTCCGTGACCAGATCTACTTTTTGGAGACTGCTACCCCTGAGTGAAGGCCTTGTCTGCCCGTCTGCTCAGTCCTCTCATCTGCCCAGCTACAGGCCATTAGTTTGGATGTGGTCTAGCTGTAATATGGCAAATGACCTGTTGCCAGGCTGGAACTGAGCAAGAAGACACAATGGGTACATTAAAAGTGAGATGCTAATTTTGGCTGCACAAGAAAATGTGGAAACATGAAATTATAGCTTACATGGAGCCCCAGTGCCTCATTTGTGCTATGGGGAGTACGAACAGCTACACCCTGGCACCCAATGGTACTGTCTGGATGAGGGCTGAGCAAAAAGCATGCCTGTCTTATGAATAACTTCTCTGGAACCAGCAGCAGGGAGTGGTTGCAATGCCTGACCTGACAGATCATCTTCACATGTTGAGGTGTTTGCTACAGGTCTACTCACCACGGTCCATAAACCGTGTTGCTGTGGTGGCACGATCCCAAGTGGAGGTAGTGTTTGGACCGGTCAGCAGCATCTGACTGGGGAAGGGGCTGGGAAGCCCAGGCAGACCTGGGAACAAAGGAGCTGTTGCTCCAAGCTGCGCGATGAAACCTTTCTCTGTGGACGCCAGACAATCTCCCCATTTATTTGCAAGTGGCATTCAGTCACAGTTTTTTGGCAACATATGGAAACTGTTTAAATTAGCCGTACGAGCATACATGAAACAGATGCATATTCTTGAGCAGGCTTTTGTCATTGCTGTTTGAGCGAGTGAAGGGTGCAGCTGGCTCGCTTGGGAAGTGGGGAGCATGTCCTCACCCAGACGTAGCTAAGTGCTTGAAGTGAAACAGAGAACCAGAACGTTACAGGATGTGCGTTGATAAAGCCCAACTTCTCATGGGCACCTACTGCATAAATAAGATGAATGGATGTGATGACACTTAACCCTTCACTGCTTTCCTGACTGCTCAATGCTGGTGCAGGATAAGTTGTGTCAACAGAAGACTGTATGGTCCATGGCTGTCTCGCTTGTGTCTTCCACTTGTATGCTAGTATATCAACACACTAGATTAAAGCTCTGAGGTTTGATCAGAGTACAGTTCTACACCTTTTTGAGCAATCTTAGTAAACAGAGAGCAATGAGATCTTGCTGAAGAAAGCAGAGCATTGTGACTGCTGTAGCTTTTGGGTGTGAATCTTGAGAGGAACTTTGTATGGGGAGAAACTGCATCCAAAATGTCTCCATAACTGGAGCCATGACAGGTTCTGAACTTTAAATCCTTGTGGAGCTCTGTACACCGGGAGGGTTGCGTTGCTGCACAGTCGCAGATGCTCACTGTGGTGTGTATGGCTGGGACAATAAAAAATGAGTATTAAGAACATTGACTTTATACATGCCAACTGCAATGGGATAGACCAAGATGAGAGTTCTGATACTGCAGTGAATGGTTTCTGTGGATGTTTGGATGGATGGATTTAGCTGATATGGGACAGTAACAGTGAAAGACAAGGATGGAGAGTTTATGGCAGTGGGGTTCAGAAAAGGGTGAGGAAGCAGTGAAAGAAGCGCTCTGGGAGCAATGCTGATAGGGCTGACTGGAAAGGAAGAGGTTTTAGGGCATCAGAAGGAACAACCCGAAGGAAGGCCATGGCAGGATGCAAATCTCTCCTATGATGGCAGCACTGTGATTTTGTGTGCTGCACAGGGATGTCTGCAAGGGCAGTATTTGTATATGGGTGTGCTGCTGACGGTCTCGTAATGCTCCCAACCACAAAGCAGACTTAAAGAGTGTCTACTGGGGCGAGCTGCTTGGGTCCTTTGCCATGTGTCTCTAAAGGTGCAAATCCAGAGAGGTATTTGACCAGGCTTCTGAGCTGCAGAAGGGGAAGGAGGAGATCCTGTTTACTTTATACAAATCATGAGAAAAGTCTGTTTTTTCAGGCTTTCTTGTAGGAGTTTAAAGCAGGCATGGAATTACTAGGGGGATATGGGGTGTTTTAGGGGGCTCTAGTTGCTTCCCTGAGCCAAGTGTCCCTTGCAGCAGCCCGTACTCTGGGCCCTGTCACACTGAGCTGGCAGCACCGTTCCCATCCAGGGTATTGCTGTATTCTGCAGGATTGTCCCCTTCCGGGAAAGCCAGCTCTTTGGATTACACGGCACTGGAGGTCAGGTTTCTGTGACCAAGGTGGGTTGCTTGGCAAGTGCCTGTTTCTGGGCAAATTGGTGGTACGGGGAGTTTGCCTGAGGTGCATAGCGCAGGTGCGAGAGCCCCTTCTCAGACGCTTGATGGGCTGAGCCCTTCCCCGGGCGTGTGGGCACCAGGAACTGCCTACAAGCATGGGCAGCACCGCTCCAGAGGGGATTCCCTTTGCTGTAAGCTTCAAAGGCTTCAAATGTACGACCCATGTGTTTTCAAACTTAACAGGTGAACCAAACAGCTGTTAGTGGTGACTAATTCTCATATTTTGATTTATGGTCTAACCTCTCTTTTTTTTTTTTTTTTTTTTTTTCATTCATATGTTTCTTTGAACCGTTTTTGCCCGCAGTGGGATTTACCCGGAAGCATCCTTGTCACAGGCGTTACTCTAGTAATGTTTTGCGTACTGCAGGGGGTGGAGCGCTTCATTTTCCAAGGTTATTTTTAACTCCTAAATACTTGTGGCGAGGCCAGTCCAGGATGGTGGCTGGATTCTTCACAAGGAAGGGCTGCGCTCCGCTGCCAGGGTGAACGATTTCCACTCCTCCTGCTCAGGGTGCCGCTGTAATTTTCTGTGCGTAGTATCTCCCTCTGGGGAGTGTTTGTAAAGTTTGACTTTTTTTTTTTTTTTTTTTTTTTTTTTTTTTTTTAGAGGGAAGAGGCAGGAAAGGAGATAAAACCTGCCGATCCACTTTTGTTGTGGTTTGTTTGGGTTTTTTTGGTTGGGAAGGGGAAAAACTACCTTTTTGTATTTTTGCCCCTTATTAACGCAACATAAATGCTGTGTTTCAGACTGCATCACAGCTCCGCAAGCGCCTGGAGTGGTGCTGGTGCCTTGTGCAGCCGACCTGCTTCTTTGTTTTCTCCCCTAAACTTGGGTTGCTTACTGCTTTGCTGTGTTGTGCTATGAGACACGCTCACCTGTTTCCTCTGCTGTCACCTCTCGCTTTTCCTTGACACTTTTGATTTCGCAGTTTGCGAGGGTCCCACTCCTGTGGGGGGCTGAGCCTCTCGTTCCTGGATTGAGCTCCATGGAGGTTCTTGTTGGTTTGCAGAGCAGGACTGTGGCATTTGCCCAGTGCCCAACATCACATACATGGATGGCATATTTTTTCTTGTCCATTCTGCTGGGCACCGATGCCTGGTTTAGGGCATGAACCCCGCTATAGTCTGGGGATGCCTTTGGTCGCATCCCATGCCCCTACCATGCCTTTCAGTGCCGCAGCCACTCTCGCTGCTAATCTCATTCTGATCTCTTCATTGTTGTGGTTTTGGCAACCCAAATTCCCCACCCAGGCCTGAGAATTTAACATCAGCACATTTGCATGACTGATCGGATTTGTCTCGCTTCTATGACGACATTGTTTCTATGGAAAATTAATGGATTCTCACGTTGTATTTTTAATGGCTGAAACCACCCCCCTGCCACCCTCTCCTCACCGAGCTCTCAGAGGGGAAGTCTGTAAACAGCTCAAATTAGCCATCCTCCATAAATAGCTCCCATTTCTTTCCTGCCTGCTGGCCATTCCTTTTTGCTCTTCCAACAGTGCTGCAACACTCCTCTCCTGGTGTTGGTGGATAAAGAACAATGAGTAAAATGAGCCTGTGTTTGCTTTCCTTGTCTGGCCCTTGAATAGATGTGATCTGCCACAAACCCTTTCCCTTTCATCCAGGACCATGTAGTTTTAAGTTGTCAGCCTGCCTTGAAGTTTGCTCCAAGCAGGCCTGGGCTACTACCTTCCTTTTTTGAGGACGCAGCTCAGCTAATGGCTCTCTACTTCTCTTCATTTTAGCCATGAGCCAATTTCTTTTGTGGGTGGGCAGGTGGCAGTGAATTCCCTGCCTGTCTGTTTGGGGTCACCCGTTCCCCTGACGCAGTGCTTGGGGTGAGAGCCATGAGGTTTCAACACCTAGTGCGTCAGGCCACCTGAAGGAAGAACATCCATCCCCAAATGATGCAATTAAATAAGCTGTAATGGTTCACTTTGCGTTGTGGGCACAGCTGGCGAAACGTCCTCAGTAGGGGGACAAGTGCTTAGGCACTGAACCACTCCAAATGAAGTTTAGGGTTAGAGCAGTTTTAGTCTTAAATTTCCTTCTGCCACCTCAACTTAATTTCAAGGAATAAATCCAGGGCAAGTCCCATGGTATGGGAATTACCTGAGGAGAAGGTCTGACCTGGATTGTCTCCTCCCAGAAGACTGAAGCTGGTGGCCAGAAGGCTCAGAAAGTCTCTCTTGTGGGGCAGCTGCTGAGGGGGGTGCAGATTTTTAGGTCAGGGTCTCCTAACCCATGCTACCATGAAAGTTGTGTTGAACAAGGACCTGAATGCCTGAAACAGAAACTGCTGGCAGCCAGTCCCTGTGCCTGTCCTTGAGGCGATGTTGGGATGAGCAGGTGATCCCTGACTACCAAACTGCTGGGAAGTCAGGCCTTTTGTTCCCCACAAGGCAGAGGAGAAGGTCCTTTGAAAAGAGCTTGTTCCATTGCCACACAGCTGGGCTGCGCTCAGTTGTCCTTATTCTCCTGCCTACCCCAGGCTTGGCTTGTGCACTGGGGCGTGCTGGCTGCTACAGGTCTTGCTTTCAGCCCCACAAGCCCAAGGTGAGGTGGTGTCTCTCACTGAGGATGGGTGGAGTTATTGGGGAGCCCAACTGAGCTTTGTGTTCCTACTTTCTGGTTTTAGGTCCAGATATCTAGAGTACAAGACCACCCTGGAGGTCATGTTTGTGATTGCAATAGGCTTTGCATTAGTGCTTTTGAAATTAAGGTGCACTACTGCAAATGTCAGGCAGGAAACTAGTTGAACCCTATTGCTTAGCTACTTAGGACAAAAACGTTGCCAATTTTTTAGGCAAAAATGCTGCAGGTATGGAGATAAGGTGGTTGATTTGAATTCTCGTGGTAGGGGGAGAAAATGGGGCAGGAGAGGATCCGCTCAGTGCTGGCTGCAGCTGGGCTGAAGCAATCGGCTGTGCAAAGTGTTACTTTTCTGAATGCGATTGTTGCTGGGGGCTTTGGATTATGTTAGCGTGGAAAAAAATGCCTCCAAGTGAAGGGCCACAAATCATAGCTGGGCCAACAGAGAGGGAAAGAGGACTATAAAACAGGAAATCAATTTAATACTCAGTGGGTGTTTGCAGCGTGCTCACCCTTCCTTCAAATTGCCAAAGGAAAGATTAATTAAAGTTATATTGAGCAGCAAAAATGATGGAGGGTGTGAGATGGGGCTTGCGTGGTACAGCTTTCTCCATAATTAATTGACAAAGGCATTCTTGGATTTCATTACCCAGAACCTCGCCATCTCCTGCTCTTAAAGGGCAGCTGAAGCGATGCTGGAATTCCAAGCCAGCACTGCTGCCTCGCAGCTTGGGCTAACGAGGAACGTTTCATAGGCAATTGGGAAGGTGCTGCATCTGTGAAGTAGTGCCACTGTGCTATTTATGGGTCCTGTCATTTAGGATCAGACCATGACATGCTTTTGTTTGCTTGTGGTTTTGTTTCCTGGTTCCCACTTCTGCTGAGAGCTGTACGCACTGCAAGGTGGAGGTGTTGGCAGGGAATGGAGATAGCTGGTGGCTAGGTCTCTCGTCTCTGCTGCCTTTATTTAGTCAGAATAACTTTTAAGCAGGGTATGACAAAAGCTACAGGAGGCCAGGGCTTGGCTGGACCACTTGCTAACTGTCAAACCGGGAAAGAATTGCATGCGGCTCCCCTTTCCCTGCATCATGATCCAGCTGCCATCTGTGTCCCTTCTGTACTTTTCATGAAAAGCTGCACCTGATCAGCGCTGTCTTTGTGAGAGGCTTTTCCTGCTTCCACCAGCTGCTTTTTGGGCCTGTTGTGTGTTACTTTCCCTCCCTCTCTGGGATAGGCTTTGGAGGCACCAGGGCTTTGCCTTTGTGATGGAGTTTCAGAAGCCAACTCCTGTAATCTGAGATGCAGCTCAACCTGCCAGGTACTACCTATCTGTGGCTAGAGCATTCCTCCCAGATTTTCCCTTGGTTTGACGCCAGAGCTTCCCTTAAATCTGGCTGAATGTGAAGCTTTCTGCTCTTGTCCTGAAAAGGAGCCGCGGCAGTCCTCTCTGAGGGTGTTTAAACACTTTGCTGTGCAAGAGGGAGTTTCTACATACCACGCTGTTGTAAGGGCAAAGTTCTGCTGTCTGCCCAGTGGTCCATGGTCTGGCAATCCTGGAAGTTTGTTTCCTCTGTTTTTTTCCATAATAAATTACTGACTATGCTCACTAGTGTGGGGCTGGGAGGTGTAGAGCAGGCTGAAGCTTTGGATTAATTGGATGCAGCAGCTCCAGTCTTTATTGGCAATATGAGCACCATGAGCATGCCCGACTTCTCTTTGTTGTGCGTTATTGCTGTGATGGCTGATAGCACCTGGCGGTGGGATACTGCAGAAAAGAACGTTTTGTTTTAAAAAAAAATGTGTATTTATAACAGTCTCTTGATGCAAGGCCAGCACTGGATGCTCCTAAAAGCAATTGTAATCGATTGGGCCAAGAAGAGGAGAAAGTGATCGCAGCTTAGTGCAAATGCTGGGTTTGGCACTTCTTAAACCAGCTAGGACAGAAGAAACAATGGTTGAGTTGGTCAAATTACATGAAGTTGGCAAATCAAGGGTTTCTTTTTTTCTTTTGTTTTGTTTTTGGCAAGGGCATCTTGCCAAGGCTGTTGGCTTAAAGAGAAGATACCAGGTCTGTTCTGAGTCACTGTTGGCTTTTCCTCTGTGTGGCTCTGAACTTTGTGTAACTTGGAGAACAGACAGACTTATGAACACTAGCCCTGTTTAAAAGCAAATTCCCTGCACTCTCTTCTACAGGCTAGGTGTTAGCTGCTCAGCTTATGGATGTGGGTAGCTAAAGACAAGAAATGTGTGCTTTCTCATCGTCCCTGGATGGTCTAAAGACAGATTGTTGCATCGTAGTCCACATAGTGCAGTAAAAGATGGTTTTTCTAGCCTACGTTATGTGCAGAGTGCCTCCTCAAACAGTAAGCAATAGCAAATGGAGATGTGTCCAGGCAAGGATGGAATGGCGTGATGTCCAGTTGAGAACTAGACACTAGGGTGGAGGGAAGAAATGCTGAGCTGGCAGAAGTTGCAGAGGAAAAATCTTACTTTGAAGTGGTGGCACAGGGTCGGGGCATGCTGCTTGCACTTGGGAACACGCTGGATCTCAAAGCCCTTCCTGGCTTGTGAGAAAAGAAGGTGCTGAAATTGATCCCCCCTCAGCAGAGTGGAGCATCCGTGGCCATGGTGGAGTTGGACAGGAGCCGGGAAGGCTACCTGTGTCCCTCTGGCAGCAGGAGGGGGCCAGGGTTGTCTGGGCAGAAGGCAGAAGGACAGACAAGTGACATGCAGAGCTTGCTTTCACTTGCACAAGAGTGAGGTCTCCAAGTGAATTTAACTGCCTGTGGGGTGGGTCTATGCGTGCCTGTCTGTGTTGTGGGGTAGAGATCAAACTCCATACGTTTGTGTGTCCATGATAGATTCTTCCTAAAGTCTGTTGCCTGCCTACATGTAAAATGTGGCCAAGAGGCACTCTGCAGACTGCATACAGCTTTCAGGGAGAACAGTTCAGAGATGCACAGCCGAAGCCCTGTCTCATATCAGCATTGCCATGGGACATGCACCATCACCTAGAGCAGAAAGCAGAGAGTGCAAGAATGTTACGAAGCCGACACAGCTCAATTTACTCCACGTGGAAACAGGAGGGGCTAAGCCAGTCCCTTGGGTTTGCACACCACATCACAGGCGAGTAGCATCCTTAACCCGGTAAGGTGGTCAGAAGCATAGGGCAGCAGACATCCCCCTGCTGTGCTTTCTTAGGAAGAGGCAGGTGTTTAACCATTTAAGAGCCCGTAGAGGGAGCTGCTTTGCTGCCTGTGGTATGGATTTCCAGCTCTGTGTGGTCACATACACCCTCCTGCATTGCTCCTTGTACCAGGAATGGATTCGTAGACCACTGGATTGGAGTGACTGCCATGTTGATGTGGAAAAGATGAAGAGCTTCATTGAGGGAGCAACCAGCAGCAGGAGAGTTATGAATATTAAAATGAGAAGATCTTTCTCCTAACCTAATTAGGGCAGGCGCTATAATCCGTGCCACTGAATTGTTTGGTTCTTGGTTAAAATAACATGGCATTCAGCCAAGGGACGGCATGTATTGTTCCTTAAAGCTGGTCCATGTGTAGGGTCACATGTATGTTTGCAGCTTTGGACAAACTCAAGCCCAAAGTATTTCTTTGTTCCTGCATCGTCACCTTCCAGGAAAGGAAAGTCACTGAACGTGAATCGGAATTTCTGGCCTAATTCAGTTACCTGCAGATAACTTCCCAAGACGGGGTACTGTGGGAGCACTACACATGATAATTTTGTCACTTTGGGATTTTGCAGAAATCTGAACAGGGATTCAGACTCAGATTCCCAGGAGGTTTTGACGTTTTTGAAATACTTGTTGCCATTTAGAAGTGGCCAGTCTTCTTAGACATTCCTCCACAAACTGAGACTCATTTCTGAAATGGGACGTGCTCCCTGGGCAGGGAAGCTACTGCCCACTGAAAGCTGAATTGCCGAATCCCTATTTCCCAGAGGACACCCCACTGATGCCAGATGCCAGCTCTGGCTCCAGACACCCTTGCTGTTCGGAGGGGTTTGCCACCAGAGCCTTCAAGCCAGTTTATCCCTAAAGCTGGCCAGTGGGAAGCTTCTGATCGTTCCTACTGAAGAAAAACGAACTGACCCAGATGAAGACACAATGGCTGAATATGACGGTCTTGATGCTTTTCTTTTGCTCATTACTGCCGCTTGTTCCCCACCCTCCTTTGGCTCACGTGTTCGATGCTCAGGATTGGACCCTGTTTCCAAAGTGTTGGTTTAGGACTCTTTCTCTCTCTTTTTTTTTTCACTGGTTTCTGCCTTATTTTGAGGCTTTCCTCCTTCCTCCGACGCAGTTGTTACTTTGTCCAAAGGAATGTGGTGAGTTTTTTCCTCAAGGCATAAATCTTTCTTAGCGTACTTCAGAATACCGTTCTGCTGGTTCCTGTGCCAGCAGGTGGTTCAGCAACAGCAGCAGACCTGTTATCTTGCAAAGAAAGGAATATGGAGGTGCTGGGATTGCGCTTTGGTCTGTTGATTTATTTCTTGTTAGGCTGCACAGCATTAGCCCAGCTCTCCTTGCCCGTATCCCACGTGGCCAAGCTGGGACATTGATATTCCTGTGTACTATATTTGGGTATGGTGCGTTCACCTCTGGAAGAAGAGGAGCTGGTGCCCTATGGGTCTTTTGGTAACAGAGATGATGGAAGGCAGATATCTGGGTGGGCATAGACATTGGCCCTCGCAAATACGTGTGGGATTGATCTCATGGGTGGGTTCACAGCGTACCCTTTGATTGCTCTGTGAGCCACAAACAGCTGGTGTGGCTCATCACTTGGGTAATACAGTTGAGTCGTCTGCCTGAGTTCCCTGACAGTAGCATCTGTTGATGCTCACAAAATTGGAGATGCCAAGGTTAATTGTGCAAACGCTTCTTTCTTGGGTATTTTACACTGGCAGGAGCAGTCATGAGGCATCCCTCCTGGAGAACCATCTACACACAGAGGTTGTGAATACCAGCAAAAACCGAGTTTGAGTCACAGAGGTTGTGAATACCAGCAAAAACCGAGTTTGAGTCATGAGTATTGATGAAACAAGACTGAGGCATCTGCATGGGTTCACATTGCTATTTGTTTTTCATGCTCATTGCTGTACTGCGCTGTAGGAAACCTGCAGAGCAAGAGTAAAGTCCTTCCAGCAAAACTGTGTTAAAACTATGCGGGAAGAACTGAAATGAAGTCTGTCAGCGTGAGCTGTGCCAGCTGGCTGCGAGTTCAGACGAGACCCTCGAGCTGATGACATACACTAACATCATGTGGCTCTGGTCCCGCAGAAAGAGGGCTCCTTTGGCTCGAGCTAGAGGGTATAGTCTTCAATCTAGGTTCAGATCCCATTCAGCACCTAAAACCTGTCATTTCTTAATAAAAGCTTCAGTTGGTGAAAGAGTCTGTGTTTGAGGTGGAGTGGGCTGGAGGGAGCTTTCTTGGCAGGCAGGGTATGCCTGTTTCCAAGGCCTCTTTTTCTGTGAATTTCTGTCACAGCTGGTCCCGATGCGTGCTACAGGGAAAATTGCAGCGGTCTCCCATAGCATCCAGAGGGTGACTGCTTTGCTGATCCCTGTCATCAGCGTCAATCTGGGGCCTGTACTGATGCCCTGGTGCAGGAATGTGGGCTTCCTGGCAAGGGGTTGTGGCAGGCAAATGGGTGAAAGTTTTGCTCCAGCTTTGTGGCTGGGGATCAGTTCAAACACAGACATCAGGTGACGTTTCTCAAACGTGGAGTTATGTTTTTCTTCTGTCAGCTCAAGTGGCTCTTGTATTGTATAAACGTGGAGCGGTGAGGGTGAAGGATACCCATCCCTGGGTATTTGTCTTGAAGCGTTAGAGATCGGCCTGTTTTTAACAAATCACAATATTGCATTTTTGTTTGAGTTGTATTTTTAGGAATGATGTTATTCAGTCTTCTGGCTGAATACCAGAAGCTTTTCTTGGTGATTTTTTTTTCCCTAATTTTTCTTTGGGGAGAAAAAAAAAAAGGACAAGAATTTTGTTAGAAGACCTGGGTGAGACCCACTTCTCATGGAAAATTTTAGACTGTTGTGAACACTTTAGTACTGACTTCTTGTAAGAGACAGCAAAATTAGTTTTCTGCCCTGAAATCAGATTGTGCTACTTGGAACTCGGAAAGGGAAAAAATGGAAGCAGGGAATGGGAGAAGGGAATTGCTTGGGGGTGTTGGGCGGGGGGGTGTGGGTGGGACGGGGAACAGATTGGAGGTGATTTGCAGGGAAGAGCAGTGAAGATTTTATGAAGAAGAGACTTTGGGCTATCACACCACTTTGAAGTGTGCCAAAGCACCACCCCCCCACCCCCCCAAAAAAAAAGTTACTGTGGGAAATGAGCACTGTGAAGGCATTGGCGGGTTTGGACACTGTGGTTGTGTGTGAAGCACCTGGAGGAACTGTTCATCCTGTCCCCTGCCTAGAAAGAGATGTTCTCCTTCCCAGTGCCATCTGCCATACCGTCCAGGCATCGTGGCACCTCTGTGCTCCACGTGCAACGCAGACACCAGCATGTGGACTGTTTTCCTCGGGGGGAAATGTGCTGAAAATGGAAACAGCTTGCCAGGCTGCTTTTTTTCATGTGGGTGCTGGATTCGTTTGTTACAGTCGTCCTTCCCTTTGCCCCAACAGACAAATGCTGTCTGGTTGCGTATGCTGGGAGGTGGTGAGGTTACATATTCAGGGCAGTTGGTGCAGGTTACTAGTCCAGCGTAGAAGCAAACTCTCTTACATTGGCTCCATCAACCTCAGTAAGAGCTGCTCTGTGCTTACTATCCAGAGTGATTAATGCATCTTCTTAAAAGAAAAGCTGGCACGCTGTCGCACCAAGTGTTAAGAGTTTGCACCTGGCTGTACACTGCAGAGCTCTCTGCCAAGAGAAATACTGGTTTCCAAGTTCATTAGCCTGCTGTTTGGAGATTTAAAATTTTTTTTTGTTTGTTTTTGTTTTCTTCTTTGGAAATCCTCCCACGTTAAATTAAAAAGGAGACCTTGGTAAAGAAAATCAGAAGGGATGCTTTGAGATGCTTCATTTGCCAGCAGTCTCTAAACTTGTGACCCTTTAAAATAAAGTACTTGGGCTTTCCTGTGGGACACCTCCCGTGGGGTGGAAGCAAGCATCTTTCAGGTTTGCGTGCCTTTAGGAAGGAGCCTTTGACAGCACAGGAGAAGTTGCAGCGCAGCATTCTCAGCCAGGACTTCCAGCGAGGAAAGTTGTTCAGCTGGTTCGGGGCTGTGATAAATCATGGTTCCCCTGGAGCACGCTGGGACTGCAGAGAGCTGGAAATAAGTGCTAGGGAAATTCAGCTTTTGTAGTGGGCCATCTTTCAGGATGATGTATGGCTTTGTAACAGAAAGAGATTCCTTTGCTAGGGCTGGGAGAAAACTGTTGCCTTCCATTGGGAAGGAAAATGTAACAGTTCTGTAGATCCGTGCTGCAGGCTTGCCCTGAAAGCTGTGCTTGGCCATGGGCTACCTTAGCTGGGGAACAAACCGTGTGGTACTAATGGAAAAGAGCCACTGAGCGCCCAAGGTGGTGGCAACTAGTTTGGGACTGAAATGGGGTGATAGGTTTGGCAGGAGGGTAGGGAATGGATATCTAGTTGGCCAGTCTAATAGTGACTTACTGAATGTGGCTGGGGAGGGAATCAGATAGCACGGGATGCCATTTGCATCTCTGCCCCTTTGTCCTGAGCAACATTGTCCTGAGCAGATAATTTCTCTGGATGGATAAAATGTCTTCTCTTCAAACAGGAGGATGTGTCTCTGCTTTCTTCCACTGGCCATTCCCAATCAGCTGGGGATGTTTGGCCATACTTGTTAGCTGCCGGGGTTCTGACAGTATTTTAGGTTCTTCACTGTTCATTGTGAGAGCTTGGATTGCCAAAAAGTTGGGGAGAGCCTGAGTTCTGGGTTTGTGTAGCAAACAGAGGCTCTGTCCAAGTTAAAAATGATGTCAGTCGGTGTATAGGTTTGTCTACACTAACTATGGTCTCTTCTGGACCTGTCACTGTATTTCTGTACTCTGGGGTTTGGTAGCACTGTCAAGGAGACCCAACCAAAAATCCAGATCCAGCCTCCTTTGAGGCTGTCTCCCATTCCTCTGCTGTGGCCAGATAACCAGGGGAAACACCTTTCTTCCAGGGAGAGGGGGAAGCATCAGAGTCCTACTCTGCTCATGCCAGGGCTTTGCTGCTCGTAGCAGCTCTTGGCTGAGGCAGTTTGTGGTAGCTGGGATGTGCCCCAGTAGAAGGCAAAGACTTCTTGCTGTTCCCATGTCCCAGAACAGTGACATTGGCAAATGCTATTCTACCGACTGGGGTGCTGAGACGCAGAATAGAGGAGGCAAGCGCTGCTTCAGAACAAGTGCTGTGTTGTATCAGAAAAAACTTCTCTGAGTTAACCTTTCATAACGCAGTTGCCGCAGATCTGATTGCAGGTTTCTGATATTCAGGCAAAGGTCCATGTTTTGTTTGGTCTTGGTGGTGAAAGTGAGATGATCAGTTAAACCCAGTAGTTTCTCAGGCCTAACATACTTTGATCATTGGTGTTATTAGTGTAGCAACGGGACGTTTCCCCCCGCCCCGCCCACCCAAGTAATGTAAATGTTGTTGACTTAACAAGAGAGGAAAAAGTGATTCCATCAAATCTGGTCACTGTTGCAGACAGCTACTCAACATTGCTCCTTGTCTGACTTACTGAGTTCTCTTGAACTATACCACTGATTAATTTGCTCTGGTTTGGGGTTTTGGTTCTTTTGTTGTTGTTGTTGTTTTTTTTTATTATTATTATTAATTTTTGTCAACCTATGCGGTCTTCTCGTATAAGTTGTAACAGCTCTGTTTGTAACCTGTTTGTTATCTCTGAAAGATCTGTTCTGCTTGGTCAACTGCTTCATTGCCTGTGTTTATTTTGTTCAAATTCCCAAAATGGTAACTATACACTGCAGCGTCAACTCGGTCAGGATACTCCCAGGGTATAATTTTTTCCACTCAAATGATTTCCAGTCTGTTTCTCTGGGCTGTGAATGTTGAGGTATCAGTTTGTTTACCTTATTTTCATGGCTTCTGGCTGAAACTCAAGGATTTTTACAAAATTTAAAACTCTGCAAACTTAAATCTGGGTAACTGATCCACAAGGGGACAAGTAACTGGTGTTTCTCTGCTGAAGTGGAAATGGTAGGCTGGCTCTCAGCTTGGATTTAGAGCAATGCAGTGCGTCTGAGTGCTAACTATGTGTATGAGGTTCTGCAGGCTGACAGCCGTAGCCTTTAGATGTACGCGGCTGGGCTTGAGTCCTTCACCACTCTCCTGTCTTATGCAAATTGTTGGCCTGGGGATGGTGTGGATGCACCATCTCAGGATCTGAGCTGCAGCTTGGCTAACTACTTCACACTAACTAGGGAAATACCAGTGATTGTCCTCCTTGTAGGCTTTGAAGAAGAGTGAACACCACCACCTTAGTGCCTAGTTGAGAACCAGAGCTGTAACAACAGTTAACACAAGGAATCCCAGCTAATCAGCTCCTTTTGGTGGATCTGCACAGTGGCTTTAATTTAAATGCTGTTGCCTGGCCTCCAGCGATGTCCACTCCATCTGTACTTTTAAAACTACTGCTGTGTGTTACCTTTTTTTGGCCCATGGAGTACGTCCTTTTAGGTGCCATACAGGCCACATAGGAACTGTACTTTCCTTCCAAAATAAAAAGTAAACTAATTACAGTTTGTTTCTCTCCAGCTGCCTTTTGGGGCGATATCGCTTTAGATGAAGATGATCTGAAGCTGTTTCAAGTAGACAGAACTGTTGACTTAACAAAGAACTCAGATGGCAACGCAAGACACACTTCAGGTAAGGGCAGCCCCGGGGTGGTGATGCCTTCTTTCCCCTGGTTTTGTCCTTAGGGAGGAAGGAGTTCCCTCTCACTCCTGACACCTGTTCCCACAGGCAGGGAGGTGCACGCAGAGCTTAGTTATGGGTCAGAGGGTGGGATCCAGCTCTGAACTTCGTTAAACAAAAACCGAATCGCAGTTTGATGTAGCCAGTCTCATCTTGTCTGAGAGAGAAGATTTTCAAATTTACAGCACCGGTCTCTTTCTACAAGCAACTGCTTTTCTGCAAATGTGTAAGGAAATGTGTTTGAAATAGGGACGCTCAGTTTGGCATTAGTTTTGACTCTGCTCCTCCCCTGCTTTTCATGCAATGTATGATCTTAGTGGAATAATGCATTTTCTCAGCTGTCTACCTAGGTAAAACCCACTGCAGTCTTGCATACGGACTGCCCTGGAAGTGGTGTTATAACTGGAATAGGTTAACAATTGTGTTGATTTTCTATAAAGCAAATGGATGGGGTAACATATGCTTATGTTGCCCTCCTACACAGGGGCACACTCAGTCTCCTGCCAGACCAGAGCTGTTTCTTGACTCAGGAGCTCCGACTGGCCTCCAGCTCTAACAGTCTCTGAAATACTCTGCAGCTGGTTTGGAGGGCTCCCTGCAGTCTTGTTGCCTCTGCTCCACTTTATGCTGCAAGAGAGAAATTGTTGGAAGTCAGAGCTCTGAGAGATACCAGAGGGACTGGAGACAGAGCAGGTCAGGACAAACTTCTCTTCTCTCTCTGCCGTTACACTCTTAGCAAGTAGGTAGCAAGTAGGGTGAAAGGTTGGGTAGAGCCAGAAATCACTGAAATCACATGTTCACCTGACCCCTGTGCATCTCAGCTCATATTGTGTCCTTTGTAAGGACTGGTGGCTGGTTCTGTTTCCTTGTGGCTGTCTAGCTTTGGTTTCAGAGCATCTAAGCACTGTGTATGTCCTGTTCCTGGGGATCAGTGCTCCAGCATCCTGTTGGGATGAGTATGAAAGATTACACATCCAACACAGAGGCATGTTTTTGATGTTGATTTAACTGATTAAACTCATGCGGATGCTGACATTCTGGGCAGGGAAGGGCTGTCCAGATTGTTCAGATTATGGATTTCTTCCTGGAAATGCAATTATCCTGCACTGTCGTGTCACATCACCCATTCGTGTTGTGTTTCAGGCTGTGGCGCATTCTCAGGTAATAGGTGATTAGGAGCAGGTTGCCTTCAGAGGAGAAGGTAAATCAGAAAATGAGGACTACGTGAGGCAGGAAGCACTCATTTCTTCCACATCCCTTTGGCAGTTCCTGAAGTTAGATGAGGAGACTACCGTGGAAGTAAAGCCAGACGGTGTTTGACTGTATTAGTTTGCTCTGGTGGCTTTTTTAGTTGTCATATCTAGCATATTTCTTTTCACTCAGCACTGCTGCCAGACCTGCACTGTCTGGCAAATGAACTGAATTTCATAACCCACATCTGTATCATGTAATGCCGTGTCGTGGTTTAACCCCAGCCGGCAGCTAAGCACCACGCAGCTGCTTACTCACTGCCTCCGGTGGGATGGGGGAGAGAATCAGAAGAGCAGAAGTGAGAAAACTTTTGGGTTGAGATAAAGACAGTTTAATAGGTAAAGCAAAATCTGTGCATGCAAGCAAAGCAAAGCAAGGAATTCATTCACTGCTTCCCATCGGCAGGCAGGTATTCCGCCATCTCCAGGAAAGCAGGGCTCCATCACGTGTAATGGTTTCTTGGGAAGACAAGTGCCATAACTCCAAATGTCCCCCTCTTCCTTCTTCTTCCCCTTAGCTTTATATGCTGAGCGTGATGTTACATGGTATGGAATATCCCTTTGGTCACCTGGGGTCAGCTGTCCTGGCTGTGTCTCCTCCGAACGTTTCGTGCACTCCCAGCCCTTGATGGTGGTATGAGGAGCAGAAAAGGCTTTGACTGCTTAGCAACAACTAAAAGTGTTAGTGTGTTATCAACATTATTCTCATCCTAAATCCACAACATAGCACCATACCAGCTGGTAGTAAGAAAGTTAACTCTATCCCAGCTGAAACCAGGATGTGCAGACACTGGTCTCTTACAGCCATGGCTCATGTTGTGTGGTTGGACTCGTCTTTTCCTGGCACCTTTCACTGACTGAGTCAAAGTTGTGGATGCCCCATCCCTGGAGGTGTTCAAGGCCAGGTTGGATGGGGCTTTGAGCAACCTGGTCTTAGTGGGAGGTGTCCCTGCCCATGGCAGGGGGTTGGAACTAGATGATCTTCAAGATCCCTTCCAACCCGAACCATTCTATGATTCTATGATCATACGATGCTTTGCATTAGGCGAATGGTGATGTCGTGTCACTCCTTGGCCCTGTCCTCATCTCCGACAGGCTCCATTCGTCCCCCTGGCTTCCAGCCCCTGGAAGCGCGAGCTGACACACAGGCAGCCCCTGTTCTGCGGAGCAGGCAGAGGGGTCTCTGTGTTCACCTGCCCTGCAAGGGGGCTCTCTGCAGGGGCAGGAGGGGTTGGTTCTTCTCTTGCGGGGCTTGCTTGACACTCATGTGAATTGTAAGAGGGTGGTCTACTTCAGCATGGTGGGGATTGGGACCCATTCTTCCCTGGGAGAAAGTCTGCTCTCCGCTTTTTTATTTCCAGTGGGAAGAATGCAACCTCTGTACAGAAACAGCCTAAGACCTTTTATGAATGGGACCACTTGAATGATAACATTTCATAGTTTCCTAAAGCTGTTAATCGGATTAGTTGTATAGTGGAGGAAGTACTTAATACGTATATACAGACACACAGCCTCTTCATATCTGGGAGCTGCAGTTCTGAACACATTTTTAGGCCAGGCATTCTTCTTCCCCTGTGTTGTTTCCTTGTCCCCAGAAAATGCTGTTTGACTGGGAGGAGGGGTGAAAATTGTGCCATTTGACACTGTTGGGCTGCCTGTAGGCATACACCCTATTGGCTTGTGTGGAGCATCTGCAGCTGTCAAGCTGTGGCGGAAGAATGAGGTTCCCATGTTCTTATGGGTGGAGGTGGACGTGGTTCTTCACTGGATCCAACTGGAGACTATTGTTTTTAGTAAAAGCTCTGCCTTGGTTCATGAGGGCTGAGGCTGTCAGGTGTTTCAAAGTTTCCCATTTCAACTCCTCCTCTTCACCTTCTTCCGGTCTCAATCTAGAGGGATACCTATGCCCTTCTCTAGGCCCTTGAGAGAGGAGCAGGGGATCTGATCTGAGAACTGTCTGGATTCTGCTGCAGATCTCTGTGCTGAGCTCTTATTTTGCTGAATCAGCGGTGCCCTTGGCTTGGCTTCTGGGAGAGAATGGATGCCTTGAAATCCAATGTTTCCAAGCATTTTCTAAGCAAATTCGTAGCAAATTCGTAGTGTTTCATTCCTGCTATCAGGGATGTAAAGCAATGGACCGAATAGCATTGTCCTCCTGGTGAAGTCGCAGAGCAGGGTCATGGTCCCTCCCTTCTGAGGGACATTGGCTCAGAGCTCTTTGGCAATCCCCTTGAAGACTGTTCATGTGGGGTGTGCAGACAGGGATAGCTGTCTCCTTGGTTCCCAACTTGATACCTTGCTTTAGAGCTGTAGCAATTATGTCCCTGTTTGGCTTTCACTGGATGTCTCTGTCCTGTGTGTCTGGATTACCAGGACGTCATGGTAAGAACTCGGCAGAAGGCCATGCTATCCCTGAGCTCTGCACCGAGCAGCTCCGATGTGGCCACTCAGACGGAGCTTGCGTGGGAACATGCTGCCACCCAGGTGTCAGGTTGCAGGGTGTGCCCTGCTCTTGCCTGTGTTGAATGGCAGTGGTGAGCAGACCTGTGGGAGGTGTGCCCAGGTAGAGGAACTCCTTCACCTAGTGATGGAGCTCTGTGAGGAGGTAAGTCGTCTGAGAAGTATAAGGGATTGTGAACAGGAGATAGGTAACTGGACTCGCATCCTGCCTTCCCTGAAAGAAGCACCTCAGGCAGACAGAGCTCCACATACAGAGCACTCCCCACCCTCTAGCAGCACAGCTGAATGTGGAGATTCAGAGGACAGGGGCCAGTGGCAACAAGTCCCTGTCCGGCATGGCAGGCGTGCCACCCAGGTGACCCCCACACCATCCGAGGTGCCCTTGCAGAACGGATATGATGTTCTGCAAAGGGAACCGGAGGATGAGAAGGACATCAGCTTACTGAACTTGGAGTTGTCACTGAGGCCGAGACGGATTAAGCCTCGTATAACAACATCTTCGGTTAGGAAAGAAAGACAGGTCCTTGTAGTAGGGGACTCGATTCTGAAGGGAGTAGAAGGTCCCATATGTAGACCAGACCCAATCTGTAGGGAGGTCTGCTGTCTCCCTGGGGCCAAAGTTAAGGATGTCCGGAAGAAACTCCCTACCCTAGTTAAGCCTGCTGACTACTACCCTTTATTGATTTTTCAGTTAGGCAATGATGAAATTTCAGGAAGAAGCCTGAGGGCAATGAAGAAAGACTTCAGGGCCCTGGGACGGATGGTTAGGGGATCAGGAGCACAAATAGTGTTTGCTTCTATCCCAACAGTTGCAAGGATAGATGAGAAGATTAATAGGAAATGCCAGCTGTTCAATGCCTGGCTCAGAGACTGGTGTCATCGGCAGGACTTGGGGTTCTTTGATTATGGGCTGCTTTTCAGGACGCCAGGCCTGCTGGCAACAGACGGCAAAAGCCTGTCTCAGAGGGGGAAAAGGGTTTTAGGGCAAGAGTTGGCGGGGCTCATTGACAGGGCTTTAAACTAGATTCAAAGGGGGATGGGGATAGATCCAGGCTTGCTAGCAAAAAGCCTGAAGGTGGCATGCTGGCACTAGACTTGGAAAAGATAGGGGGCGTTACCAAGCTCTTTAGGAATAAGTCTGGGGGTGGCAGAATTTCGGCTCCCGCCAGTAAAAAGGAGAAAGGACCTATAGCCCAGCTGAAGTGCTTATACACTAATGCACGTAGCATGGGTAACAAACAGGAGGAGCTGGAAGCCATTGTGCAGCAGGATAATTATGATGTAGTCGCCATCACAGAAACGTGGTGGGATGACTCACATAGCTATAGTGCTGCCATGGATGCCTATAGGCTCTTCAGGAAGGATAGGCAAGCAAGGAGAGGCGGGGGTGTGGCCCTGTATGTTAAGGAGTGTTATGAATGCTTTGAACTAAATGATGGTGATAATGAGACTGAGTGTTTATGGGTAAGAATCAGGGGCAGGGCTAACAAGGCAGATATCGTAGTAGGAGTCTGTTATAGACCGCCCAATCAGGATGAGGAGGCAGATGAAATATTCTATAAACGGCTGGGAGAAGTCTCAAGATCGCGAGCTCTTGTCCTTGTGGGGGACTTCAATTTGCCGGACATCTGCTGGGAATACAATACAGCAGGGAGGGAACAGTCTAGAAGGTTCCTGGAATGTGCTGGGGATAACTTCCTGACACAGCTAGTGAGAGAGCCAACTAGGGAAGGTGCCCTGCTGGATCTGTTGTTTGTAAATAGGGAAGGTCTTGTGGGGGATGTGAAGGTTGGAGGCTGTCTTGGGAACAGTGACCATGAAATGACAGAGTTTTCGATTCTGCGAGAAGCAAGGAGAGGGGTCAGCAGAACTGCTACCTTGGACTTCCGCAGGGCGGACTTTGGGCTTTTCAGGAGCCTGGTTGACAAAGTCCCCTGGGAGGCAGTCCTCCAGGGCAAAGGAGCCCAGGAAGCCTGGATGATTTTCAAGAAGGAAGTCTTAAAGGCGCAGGAGCAGGCTGTCCCCATGTGCCAGAAGACAAGCCGTTGGGGAAAAAGGCCGGCCTGGCTAAACAGGGAGCTAGTGTTGCAACTTAGGGAAAAAAAGAGGATCTATGGCCTCTGGAAGGAAGGGCAGGCCACTCAAGACGACTACAAAGAGGTAGTTAAGCTATGTAGGGAAAAAATCAGGAGGGCCAAAGCCCAGCTAGAGCTAAACCTCGCTTCTGTTGTCAAGGACAACAAAAAAAGTTTCTATAAATATATTAGCAATAAGAAGAGGACTAAGGATTATCTCTGTCCTCTAGTAGATGGGGCCGGCAACATAGTGACCAAGGATGAGGAAAAGGCTGAGGTACTTAATGCAGTCTTTGCCTCAGTCTTCAGCAGTAGGACCAGTTGTTCCCTGAGCACCCAGACCCCTGAACTAGAAGACAGGGATGGGGAGCAGAATGAAGCCCCCGTAATCCAAAGGGAAATGGTGAAGGACCTGCTTCAGCACCTGGAGGTGCACAAATCTATGGGGCCGGATGGGATCCACCCAAGGGTATTGAAAGAGCTGGCGGAGGTGCTCGCCAGGCCACTTGGTATCATTTATGAGCAGTCCTGGACAACCGGGGAGGTCCCAGCTGACTGGAGGTTAGCAAATGTGACACCCATCCACAAGAAGGGCCGGAAGGAGGATCCAGGGAACTACAGGCCAGTCAGTCTGACCTCAGTGCCTGGGAAGGTCATGGAACAGATCCTCCTCAGTGCCATTACACGGCACATGCAGGAGAACAGGGTGATCAGGCCCAGTCAGCATGGGTTTGTGAAGGGCAGGTCATGCCTATCAAACCTAATATCCTTCTATGATAAGGTGACCCACTTAGCGGATGAGGGAAAAGCTGTGGATGTTATCTACTTGGATTTTTGCAAAGCTTTTGACACTGTTTCCCACAGCATTCTCCTGGAGAAACTGGCTGCTCATGGCCTGGACAGGTGTACTCTTCGCTGGGTAAAAAACTGGCTGGATGGCCGTGCCCAGAGAGTGGTGGTAAATGGAGTTAAATCCAGTTGGTGTCTGGTCACAAGTGGTGTCCCCCAGGGCTCGGTGCTGGGGCCCGTTCTCTTTAATATCTTTATCAATGATCTGGATGAAGGGATCGAATGCACCCTCAGTAAGTTCGCAGATGACACTAAACTGGGCGGGCATGTTGATCTGCTTGAGGGTAGGTTGGCTCTGCAGAGGGATCTGGACAGGCTGGACCGATGGGCTGAGACCAATGGTATGAAGTTCAACAAGGCCAAATGCCGGGTCCTGCACTTGGGACACAACAACCCCATGCAGCGCTACAGGATTGGGGCAGAGTGGCTTGAAAGCAGCTTGACAGAAAAGGACTTGGGAGTGTTGGTTGACAGCCAGCTGAATATGAGCCAGCAGTGTGCCCAGGTGGCCAAGAAGGCCAACAGCATCCTAGCCTGTATCAGGAATAGTGTGGTGAGCCGGACGAGGGAAGTGATCATCCCCCTGTACTCGGCACTGGTGAGGCCCCACCTCGAGTACTGCGTTCAGTTTTGGGCCCCTCGCTACAAGAGGGACATTGAGGTGTTGGAGCGTGTCCAGAGAAGGGCTACAAAGCTGGTGAGGGGCCTGGAGGACAAACCTTATGAAGAACGACTGAGGGAGCTGGGGTTGTTTAGCCTGGAGAAGAGGAGGCTGAGGGGAGACCTTATCACCCTCTACAACTACCTGAAAGGAGGTTGTAGAGAGATGGGGGCTGACCTCTTCTCCCTGGTGACAAGTGATAGGACGAGGGGAAACGGGTTCAAGTTACGTCAGGGGAGGTTTAGATTAGATATTAGGAAACATTTTTTCACTGAAAGGGTTATTAAACATTGGAATAGGCTGCCCAGGGAGGTGGTGGATTCACCATCCCTGGAGGTGTTTAAAAAAAGGGTAGATGGGGCACTTAGGGACATGGTTTAGAAGTGGCTCTTGTCAGGGTAGGCTAAAGGTTGGAGTCGATGATCTTAAAGGTCCCTTCCAACCTCAACAATTCTATGATTCTATGATTATTTTGTGTGAGTGGTCACATAGGGGATTGGCATTATACAGGGAATTGCATCACTTGTGTTATGTATTTGCAAAGCCTTTTGCAGTGCAGAATATGACGTGATAGTCCCTATTCATATGAGTAGTCTCCTTTGCTCCAAAGGAGCTTCCTTTCCAAGGATTTGTCAGGAAGAGCACAGGTTGAGCAGTTTAAAACTGGAGAAGGCTTTGCAGTAGCATCTTGTGTGCGAGCATCATTCTCTGATACATTTATAGCAGTGGGGTTTTCTTCAGGCCATGTTGAGGGAAAGGCAGGCATGATGGCAGTCTACAGCTAAGTCTAGCCCACTTAATCCAAGTAGTTTTTAGGTGTCTGCATGTTGATCTCTGTTGACTTTGTTAAAACTCTGAGCGCTGAGTTAGTGAACTGGGCTCTGAGTTCATCTGCAAGCAGCGCAGCTGAACTCTGAGTGAATGCCAGGAGACATCCTCTTATAAGAGGGCTCAGGACTACCAACTAGTTTGTTGCTCATCTGGACCCTTTCAGGATTTCCCTGAAGATTAATTCCAAAGTGCCTTCCTCCAACCCAATTTTAAATCGTTCCAGTAATGTGACCAGTGCTCCTTGCCACAGGTCTCTCAACCTCAGCTTTGCTCCACCTGAAGTTTAGTTTTACTCTCATCAGTGATTTGGTAAAAGAACCGTTTAAAGTTGCACAATTTGACCTCTCTTTGAGTTGAGGTAGTTTTTTTCTAATTTTCTGAACCAGGAAGAAAAATGTGGGGTTTTTTTCCCCCCATTAGCTGCTCTTCTTTGAAACCTAGGCCCTAAACTCAGAGAATTGCTTGTGTTCTTTTTGTTTGCTGTTTTTTATATTATTAGAGATTCTACACGTCAAACTATGCCCTCCACATCATCTGTTCATCCTGCTATAACCATCTGTAATGCCACATAAAGATCTGCCAAACAGGAAATTTCCTCCTCCCCCTTAAAAATGTTTTGCATCTAGAAGCAGGGAAAACCACTAAGGGATGTTGTTGAAACAAAAGTTTTGCTTTGCATTGAAAACGTTTGTCAGCTGCCTCTCTTTTTCCGTGAGATCAAGTTTAGATGTTATGTTTACTATGAAAATCAGTTGTTCTCATGCAGTGGTGTTGAAGTGGATACCCTCAGGATTTGGCCCCACAGAGATACAGTAATGGTTCAAAACATAATGAAATGCATCAGGTACCTGGAGATCTGCCAGCGAGCGCTATCCTCAGCAGGCCCACGCTTCACCAACTCCTAATCACTGTGATGAAAGATTTTTATTTTTTTTTTCAAAGAGCTTGCAGTTTGGAAAAGTTTCTCATAGATTTTATTTTTTTTTTTTAACTTTGGTGAAAATGTTTGCTTTTACAATGTAATTTTAGTTTAGAAGAAGCTTGTGTCAAAGCTTTGAGGCTTCCTGTGCTGCTGAGAACCCCCGGATGGCTTTGAAATGTGGGGAAACTAGAAAACCCCCAGACAGGCTGTGAAGCTGCAGTGTCACCTCTCTTTTGGACCCAAGTGAGCCCGCTGGTGCAAGGTGATTGTCTCTGCTTTATTGCTCTATCTGCTGAAGCATTCGCCACAGAGGAAGAAGGCCTTTTCTTTTCTTGCCATGCCTACAGGAAGGATGTGCCTGTGTAATCCTAGTGGGTTTAATTTAAGTCTTTTCAGGCAGTTTAGGGATTAAGAGGACTTTTCTGATATATTACCTCTTTTCCTGATTTTTTTTTTTTTGCATTACAGAGGCAGTTTCTAGTCCTGAAAGGCACCTCTGTGAGTGAAAAAGGCAAGTTTGTCTCTTCTGGGTTTGGCACCAGCAGACAAGGTGACAACAGGAGCCTGGCTGCCCTCGCTGATGCCATGCGGAGCTGGACTTGCTACTGAGGCACTGACTCTGTGTCCCGCTGCCGCCAAGAATGCTTTTCAAGAACAGTCAAAACAGGTTTTCTATGCCTCTGATCCTGAGAGGTTTTTAGGCTCATGGCTGGAAGGCCTTGGTGAGGCTTTCACGCCGCCACAAACGAGTGGCAGGAAGGATTTACAGAGCATCTCTGCTAGCTAGAGTAATACTTTGGATAAGAGTGCAGCTGGGACAGGGATATGTTTGATCCCAGGATTTCTACTGATATCGGAGGGGAGATGGAGGCTGCCGTGAATGGCTGGAGGCTCTGGCGGAAAATTCGTGCAAGTTGTTCTCTGGCAAACGAGGCAGACAGGAGTTCTGCATTAAACCTTTTCTTAAGAAGAGCAGGGAGTCGGTTTGTTGGCACACGCTCCGCTGTTCTTGAGCGTGCTGGGGAAATGCAGGCAGCTACTCTGCTGCTTCACCAGATCGGCACAAGGCTCACACCTGCAGCAAGGTGCTTTGCTTTTTCTTGCTTTGGGATGCCCATGGTCACCCCATTTCACGGGACTCTTCCTGTTTGAGGACTATGGCTCATAGCTTTTTTTGTAGCACAAGAGCTCAGGAATCACAAATTTCAGGGCGATGTGCATAAACTGCTTTGGGGCATGGAGGCAAACCTTGAAGGGATCAGAAGAATGTGCAGTCCTGTGTGAGCGCATGCCTGAAAGTCTGTATGGTGTGAGGCGGATGGCTGCAGTGCTTTTTGAGTTACATAGCAGCTTTTCGTTCACCTGTGGTGGGCTGTCACCCCCTGAAATGTACCTCACTGCTCTCTGGTTACATGCTTGAGGCAAGGCCTTGATTCCCACGTGAGCTGGGATTGTTTGCAGCACAGATTGCTCAAGTGGAGCTCTCCTGCTAAGAGTGCGCTGTTTAGCCTCAGGGTGAAGAATACGGCCTCTCCTCCAGTGGAATGCTTGAGGTGCTGGAAGCAGTCACAAGCGGGGCTTCTGCTGCCTCTCTTTGGGAGATGTTGCTCAATCCAGGGGCCGTGGCCAGTTGTAGTGCTGCACATTGCTTCCAAGTCCCCTTTGATGCTACTGATGTGTTCCTAGTGAAATTGAAGTTAGTGCAAAATGCACTTCCAGAAGAATGCAAAATCCAGGGATTTTAGACCATGACTGACTGAGATTCCAGGGAAGATCTGATTTATGGATTTGAAGGAGAGATGGTTAAATTCAGCTGACTTGGCACATGCATGCCAAGCTCAGAGCTGGTTTTCCCTTGTAACTCATGTTTGGTGCTCTGCTGTAGTGGCACTTGGTTCGGAGTAGAAGGGATGGACCTTAGCATTGCTGGATTCAGAGCTGCCTGGGGCCCAAACTCTAGTTCATTTAGGCTTAGAGCATATCTATGAGTTGTGCTAACTTAATCTGAGCTCTGTTGGTCATAACTGCCAGGAGCAATGCAAATAGCTATGTACGTGCTGTAACATAACCCACATCTGTGAACTCTCTACAGAGGTCTTCTCTTCCACTGGGAAATCTTTAGTGAAGGTTGCTTCCTCTTCTGCGGGTAGAGGAACATCTTTGTTCCAAGAGACCTGTCTGAGGGCTCTGTCCATCTGTTTGCATACCTCTTTTCAGTTTTCCACAACACGTGGTGTGCACTCTAGGGATTTCTCTTTGCGGTCCTTGCAGCCTCTTAACAGGAAGAGGAGCCTCAGCCCGCTCTGTGGAATGCTGGGTGCCAAATGCCTGACGCTGGCCTGATGCTGGCCAAATGCATGACTAGCCCCAATGTTTACCTTTTTGAGTCCGTTCAGTCAGGGGGTTTACCAGAGCAGACAACCATGAAATGAATTTCCCGTAGTTCTGTAGTTTCCTAAGGCAAGGCAGGAGCTTCCCTTTGGAAGAAGCAAGTCAGTCCTTTAGGGCTGAGAGTGCTCTTGTTGACACCGCTCTTCTGAGTTATCCCCTTTCCCAATTACACATTTCTGTGCAATAAGCCAGTAATCTTCTCTTTGCAGAAAAGCAGATACTGTGTTTCTTCCAGCCCGGAGTCTTGCCATCCTATTGCAACCTTCTGAGACCTTCCTGGTTTTCTCCAGCATAAAGATAATTGCCTAGAAAGCCCACGACCCTTGGCTGTTGCTGATGGACCTTCTAATTCCCCCTGTAGTTAAGGCTCTTCTGCTAGCAAATGTTAATCTTTAGGGTTGATATTTTCACTGCAAATGCTTTGCTTTTTTGATTCCTGAGTGCCAACTTGAAGTCCTTGAGGGACTTTTCTCTATAATTACTGATCTTAGGGGTGCCCTTTTGCCAGTCATAGGAACAGAGCCTGCCAGTCTGCTGCCTGACAGTAGGAGAGGAGAGAAGGTGATCAAGTCAAGGTGCCAAAGCATGGGAGGTGTATAGGTGCAAAGACGGCAGATCTCCCTTGCAAGGTTGGAGAAGCAGCCCTGCATCGGGACAGTGTGGCTGCCAGGAGCAGGGAAGTTGGCTTGTCAGGGGTGTCTGCCTGTTCGCATCCTGCTACTGGATTGATCTGTCAGTCGGACGGTGCCTGTGGGAGGGGATCGCACAATCTTCGGGTCTAGAGCCCTGGGGATTTGGCGCATGGCACATGTGCTGGCCCATCCAACACACTGCAGCTCCGTTCACAGGCACGGATTCTGCTCTGGAGGGCTTTGCATCTTACACTTCCAAAGGCACAGCTCAGGCCGGCTTTGTGCTTTTGGCTGGGCTGTTTTGCCCTTTCCGCACTGCTTGCTTCCAGTAAGGAAGAATTCCCCTAGCTGTTTGGTGTGAGGGCACAAGAGAGATGCAAAGCAGCAGCTCATTTCTCTGCTCCTGCCCTTGTACGAGCAAGGGATTCTTCTGATTTCCTCACTCCACAAGCTCCTGTGGGTTGCACATTGGGCTTGATTCCTGCTTATCCTTGGGTCGCCCGTAGCCCCTTCCTCCTTGCCTAGAGGGCTGTATTCTTCTCCCCCAGGAGGCAGTTTCACCTTGCCCCCTGCCCAGAGAGGGTTTTGTGTGTTCAGCCGTTTTTCCCTTCCTGTGTTCATTGAAGGGAGTTCATTCTTTTCCTTACTTGCCTCTTCAGACACCTCCCTTAGGTGATATCCATGGAGAGCTGTCTCACATGCTGACAAATGCTGTCTCAGATGTTATCCCTGCTTCCCAATGTGGGTTTTGTTCCTACTTTTGCTGTGTTTTGTGCAGTCCCTATGTGACCTTGAAGTATGATGCGGGAGAGAGAGTGGTCTTTGTGTGATAGATAACATATGAGTCAAGATCAGATGTTAATGGAGGGCTCTCCACTGCCTCCCTAGGCCATGCGGTGCTGCTTGTGATGTGCCTGAGCAGCAACAAGAGGTGCTAGAGTCTTTACTCCACCTGCCCCACCAAAGGGTATGCAGGCTACGATTTTCTCTGAGTCTTTCCAGTATGATGCCTTGCTTCAAAACCAGTCGGGACCAGTGGGGCCTGCAGTGTTCCTTCAGCCAGCGTTCCAAACTTGGCTTGTGACAAGCAGAGAAATACTTCACTTGCTGAAAGAGAAATAGTATCTCCTCTTTCCCCTCTGCTTGTGATAAAGGTCCTGCAGGGCAGGGTAACGAGAGTCCCAAGCAATAGGTGAAGGTACCATCTGTCCCTTCCCAGAGCGCAGCCTGAATGACACAGCCCTACTACTTGCTCTGCGTTTCCCGTGGAGTGAGATGTACTTTTTTTCCTCTTGTCTAGGTTCCTGATGGCAGCTGGTCATATGCACCACAAAGTTTGTTTTGCAAATGCACTGTTGCCTGAAATCAAGTTTTCTGGATGGTGGCCTCCCGCCTGTCAAAATAAGTGGTTTTATTTCTGCTGTGCAGCCAACATTCAGCCTTACATAGTTTTTCTTTTAGTGGTTTTACGAGCGCTGCAATATTGCTCAAATTAATCCACACAAGCAATAAAGCTTTCTCCATTGTAACGAAAATCCCCAGCTATTTCAAACTCTGCCACTTATTCATTCTTAGCGGAAACTTTGGTTGTGTTTATCCTGTGAGCCCAATTCATATGCTTCTTTCAGAAATCAGCCAGGAAGGCAGTAACTCAGCATCACTTTTGTCAAATGCTGCACATCAGAAATTAATCAGCTTGGATTTTGTTAATGAGCAATTAACTTTCATTAAGCACCCGAAGACATCTGCAGAAACTATGTATGTTGATGCCATGGTTGAAGCTGCTTCCAAACAGCTCCTTCCTCTTCGATGTGGTGCGACCATCAGTGTTGGCCATAGCTGCAACAGTGTCGCTGCGCGGGTGATGCTGAATCCCTGCTGCTCCCTGCTTGACTTTGTCTGGTTTTGGCTCCCAGACCCACCGCTTTCCCCATCCCCTAAGTTCTCTTCTGGGCACATCTCAAGCACCTGGAAGTTGGTGCTAGATGGCATTATTAACCCTTTAAGGAGATGTGGTAGTCACCATGTAGAGCATTTATAACATCTGATTTCTGTTTGCAACTGTCTTGCTCTCGATCGCTCTTAATTAAATTTTCTTTCGCTCTTGTCTACAGCTGGTGTAACACTCTGGGAGGCTGTTCCTTTTACTGATGCCAGAAGAGTCTTGAATAGTCTTTTGTGTTTAAGTGGAGGTTATTAAATAGCTTTATATTAATTAACTGTGATGCAGGGAACACATGGGCAAATGTACTTGAGGAGATCAGTTTATCCATATGGAAATTACATTGGAAGTTAAATCCATTACTCTAATTGTAAAATTTGACAGTGCTTAGCCAATAATTGCAGAATTGCCTAAATCATGCATTTGTTTCAGACCTGGGCAAATGCCTGATTTCCTTGAATAGTTGCTCAAATGAAAAATTGAATTTGCCTCAACTGCGTAGGCTGTCGTTTCCGAGAGCGTTTTAGCAAATGAATTTGAGGCAGAAATGGCCAGCAAAAGAGTGGGGTCTAATAAGCTCTGAGAGCAGCCGTTGCAGGATGGTCACTCCGCGAGGCTGGCTTGGACGCCGTGACCCTCAGGCTCTCTGCTTTCAAGCAGGGATGTTGCTGTGCCCACAAAATAAATGTTTCTTACCCCGTTCGGCGAAATAGCCGGCAGTTCCAAGAAACAATCGGTGGCCAAAATGGCTTGATGGATAATAGCAAACAACAAATAAATTAGAAGAAGTTGTAAACTGCTCGTGGTTGATTGTGAACAGAAAGGGGTTACATTTGTGGAATAAATGCGTTCACTTCGAGCTGCTTGTTCGGGCCTAATTTGGAAAGAAGGCTGGCACTTGTAGCTACAGTGGACAAAAAGACCTTCGCTGCAGCTCCCCTTTTCAAATGGCAAGGACAAAGTATTTATTCAGCTGTCAAGTGGGGAAAGAAAGCAAATTAGTTTTAAGCTGAAATGCTGGATTGTGTTTGCTGCCGTAGTTCTGAGGCCAGATGGTGACTTGGACAGCCCTGGGGAACGGGTAACAAGTTTCTCCGGGGCAAAGATCAGAGGCAAAAGAAAATATTCAGATTATCTTGCTGTTCCACTTCCCAGAGTGGAGAAGATAGCGTGAGATGTACAGGGCTGTGCCGGGGAGGGGATTAGCCGCTCTTCTTTTTGCAGTTGATGGTGTTGCCGAATCCTGGAGTCAGTTTGTGGCAGAGAGTGGGTTTGAGACCGACCAAACTATCCCCCAGCAAACTGCAGCCATCCCTGGGACGGACGGGGCAGCTTCTCTGCCGGCAGCCCTCAGTGGGCAGCTCGCTGCAGTGAGGGAAGCTCCTCTGCCGCTTACCCCCCCAGCTCCCCCGCTGCGTATTTAATGACTGCAAATGATTTGGGCATCTGTTTGACCATGGGGCTGGAGGTGGCCTTAGGGCTACTCAGCAGTGGCCACGTTTGGCTTGTGCTCCCAAAGCTTTTCAAGCCCCACTAGCCCTACTTCATGCCTTAGTTTCCCTGCTGTTGGCAATCAGTTTGGGGTGTCCCTTAAAGGAGCTGTGGTGGAGCTGGTAGGTGACCAAGTAGACAGGGTGTCTCTGCTATGTCTACTTAGGGTGCTTAACTGCCTGTTAAACATGGCACTGGCTCCTGGGGGGTAAGAAGGCACCAAAAATCTCCAAGAAGCTCCAGGATTGGGAGCATCGGAATATCCGGGCAGAAAGCAAGCTGGAAGTAAACGTCTCTATGCTGGCACCACACGCTCTCCGTGCAAGGAGTTTTAATTGCATTCAAACATAATTTAGCTTCCAGTGTAGTGTTTTCATTTTGAGTTAATTTTTATCCAGTATAAACAAGGTAAGGAGAAAACAAAAGGATTAGGAAGGCTGAGTGGGAGGAGCGGTCTGGCCGGGCTGCGGAGAGCCCCAGGCTCTGACTGGGAGCCCACAGCTGGAACACGGACCGGGGCAGGGGGACGCTGCAAGGCAGCGCAGGAGCTGTGCCTGGCCCTGCCTGGAGTAGAGTGAGGCTGAAGCAATTAGTCTGTGCAGGTCAGAGGGAAGGGGATGTTAGCGGCGGGGGGCGGGAGGGTTTGAACAGCCTGCTGGAACAGTGGTGGGCGAACCCAAACAGCTCTTACGGTTTCCTTGCCACCTGCAAGTTCACTTCTGTTTTTCTTTCCTTTCAAAGGAGGGACACGGGAGGAGGAGGATTATCGTGAATTTAGAGCAATGTAGTAGAGAGCAAGACACCTGCTAGAAATAGATCTTGACCCTCAGAGTAATGAGAAATCAATGGGGTCGGGGGGTAGTTGGTGCTACACATTTTGGTGTTGATAGTTGTTGCTTTGATGTGCTGGGAGGGAAGAAGTTGCTATTTGTGTCGGGGGACCTGACCATGCAGCAGAGACATGCACGTGGCCAGAGTACTTGTGTACTCGGTTTAGTTTTTAATTTTCACTTGCCTTAGTAAAAGCACTGGGACTTGCAGGACTCTCTCTCACTGGAAGAAATTGGTGACACGACACAGGTTGTAGGTAACTTTTTTCTTTCTTTTCTCTCTCATCTGTCTGTCTTTTTACCCCAGGGAACAGAGGTGGTGGTTGCTGCCTGCAGGAAAAGATCCCTTCCAGTCTTCTCAGTCCTTCCTTGTCCCCAGAGAGCTTTGCTCCCCTAAGCATTGACTCTCAGTTGAAAGGTTGGTGGAGAGATTGGGTCAGGTTGTCCTGTTTCTTGCAACACCTTCTGTAAAAAGAAGATGCATCACAGTATTAAAATGATGCTCCCACTTCCAGAACAGCAGGGAGTGCCCAGGGAGAAAACAGGGTGTCGGGGAAGGGTGCTGCCTATGCTTCTGCTGTGCCACACCAAACACGGATGGCGAGCAGAAGGGCTTGGTACTTTAAGTACTTTGCAGCTCATGTTGTGGCAGCTCTGCATTTTCTTAGCTGTGTTCACCTTCCACTTCTCATGAACTTCCCAGGGAGGCCGGTGTCCTCATCCCACACAAGCATTTGCAGAACTGATGTGGAGATGACACATCTGCTTGTCAAGCCTCTGGACCCTGTGGCTCTCCTGAGTTATTGCAGCTAGTCAGCTTACTCCGAATATGAAAAATAGATTCCTGCAGGGAATTTGGGGTTCAGAACTCTTCTCCTTTTTAATTTATTTTTCTTTAAGTAAATTGAGGGAACTTCAGTTATTCCACTGACAGGAAATGCTGAAGGATCTATCTCAAATCATTTGCTCAGATCTCCAGGGCCCTGGGGTTTATGAAATGTTTTTACTATAGAGTCTCCACCATCTCTGGGAAACATCTGTTCCACATTCTGAATGCATTTTCCCAGCAGAGCTTGTTTTAATAAAATCATCACTTTCTCTGTGGTTAGAAAATCCAGTGCAATAAAGTGTTTTTTCTATGCTAAAAGGTTGTTGACCACTGGTTAATGAAGAAGTTAAAAAGCAGCATATAACATCAAGCTTGACTTATCCTGTTCTTCCAGAAGCTTCTCTGATGGTCATAATATGACAAAGTTTTCCAGAACTGAAGCTCAGTGACGTGTATTTAATGTTACCTGTGCTTTTTGGTTTTGTTGGTGCTTCCTTGTAGCTGCTGTTTGAAATCCAGTCTCCGAGCTGTGGCGTGTGAGTAGCACATATGTTGAATAAGCGTATGGAAGTGAGGTGTTTTAAGGCATGGGCAGGGGAAGTGAAATTATGAATAATTTTTTAAAAAATGTATTTTATGATGCTTTTTTTGCTGGTTGTGTTCTAGCTCTGAAATGGCCTTTCTTGCACACTAAGGCATATTAGAAAAAGTCCTGCTGAGGTTCAGTCCGCATTAGACCAGATAATTATGTGTACAGTCAAGGTATTCGCCTGGTGAAGTCCTCAGTGCTCCTTTGTCTTCAGCAGAGGTGATGAAGGTAGTGATAGTAGCTACCTTCCAAGTTCAGGTATGGAGCCCTTCCCCTGTGGGGACAGGAACCAGGGAAGGAAGAGGAGATCAACTGAACATGGAGGGAGTCTTCATCGGTCTGGAGAGGAAAAATTGTCCTGGCTTGAAACTCCTCTGGAGCTGTTAGGTTTTGATTTTAATGGGAACATTTACACTTTGGAAAAAAGGGAGATGTTTCAATGTAGGAACATTTTGTGTTCTCAAACTGCAATTTTTCAGATGCCTACGATTCCTGTTGGATTCTAGTTGGATTTTAGACTAAAATTCTAGATAGGAGTAGTCTGAAAATGAAGCTTGAAGTATCTCGGGGTAGACTGATGTTTCTCCTTTGCTTTCATCTCCTTTGATGTTGCTCCTTTTGCTCCTGGCCCCAGAGTAGCGTTTTCAGATAAAAGCTAGAAGACAGGTGGTGTTAAAATGTTTTAGAAGTCAGCTGCCTCTTAAGCGGCTTTGAGGTCTTACAGGGACTCAATAGGAAGGTGGTGGGTATTTCTAGGCCCACTACATGTATCCTGATTCACTAGCGAGCTGCTTTGCCGAGCTTTCCTCTCCTTTTTCAGACAAGATGCCCCTCACGGTTTGTAATCAAGTGGAAGCAAGCACAGAAGCTTTATTTATTAAGAGATCTGGTTGCCCCCTCTTCGGTGGTTCAGACTACTTGAGTTTTAAAAAACCCCAGAATTAGAACATGCACAGCAATAAATATCTTCAACTCTAAGTTGCATCTTGTGCAAGATAAATTTCCAGGTCCAATATATTACTACTTCTCCTAGTCTCACCCTGTCTTGTGGGAATTATGGGTACTGAATGGAGTCTGCTTCCTGCTCTTTCATCAGGTTACACATCTTTTATCCTGTGCTAGTGGTACAAGGGAACTGCAAACAGCATAGTTTTGATGGCATGCTTTTGTGCTCTCTCTCTCTTAATATGTTGTATTTTATTTTGGTTCCAGCTGAACAACTTGGACTTCTTTTAACAAAATTGGATTTTCATTTTCCTCTTTTGGAAGAGTGGGAGAAACTACTTTTTTCCCAATGATGCTACAGCCCGCTGCTTTCTGCTTCGCTGGACCCCTACCTACCCCTTCAGGCTGCCTCTCTCATTCCTGCAAACAATTTAGGCACCTGTTCTTCATTCAGGGTTGCAAGCATAGTGGATTTATCTCAGATTTACAGTGCATTTGAACTACTGGATGTTTCTGTCAGTCAGCGAAGCTTCCTTGGCAGTGCTGGTCTGTGGGAAACAGAAGAAACGAGTTGTTGTACAAGTGCACTGTAGGTAGAAGATGAAATGTTCCCGGCCTGGATCGGATTGAGAATCTCCTGTGTGTTCTCTGCCAGGTCATGCACAGAAATTAAGTTATCTAGTTAAGGAGTCCATCAGTGTCCTGCTGGGGTCATAGCTGTTAAGCAGGACAAATTGTTAGGAAGGATTGAATCATAAAAATGTGGGAGTTAAAAGAGCTTAGGAGATCTGGTACAGCTCTCTGCACGAAGGCATGATCTAACAAATTCTGTATGATCCCTGGCTGTGGTCGTAGCAAACAAAGCTTAAACAGTTGGGCTGGAGAAAGGTGATGTCTGGTCTGGCACAGCAGCAGGTGGGAAGTACTGAGGATGAAAGTTATCTTGGAGGGCTTGTTAACCACTGGATATATATTAAAAAACAGAAAAGCCAATCCTGTTTTGTTCGTCTCGTTATGGGTTACTGTAAGCGGTAGACCAAGCCTGCCTATTTATTACAGTATTGGCCTTCCACAGAGCATTGTGTCAAACTGAATATCTCCATTCTCCCCTTCAGTGTTTCTAATGATAATAGGTTTCAATACATACGTGGGCATTTCATGCTCTGGAGCAGTAACGCTGGCATCTGCTCTGCTGTTGGAGGTGACAGAATGGACCGACAGAGAGATACAACTTCAGGAGCACGTTGAGGAGGCAACAGAACCTGCACCCTGTGTGCAGCTGTTTCCAGATGCAAGGTGCATTTCTTGGCTTCCTTATTTATTGATTATGGCACATCAGTTACTTATCTTTGTTTTGCTGCGATCATGCATTAGCCTTCTCTTGGGAAGAATCAGAAGAGAGGGCTAACTGTCTGTCAAGTCACTTTAATCTTTGGGATATGTTTAGGTATCATAAGGGTAGGAAATGTCTAAAAGCTCAAGCAAATAGTAACAGTATCTTCCAAACTTCTCATGTATGATTCAAAAACACCCTTGTGGGAGAGAAGGTTATGGGTGCTCCCTGTCTGCACTAGTGGGATTAGTAGTGTTTGAAAATATCCGATATATCTGCACACCCATATCTGGCCTTTGTGTAGTGCTCTCCCTTTTCATCGGCTACAATGAGACAAAATATGCAAAGATGTTGTAGATTTCATTAGTCACACTAGTTTATTCAAACATCTCCTTTGCATAAGAAACCAAGGCTTGCACTGATCTCTGGGAAAGAATGTGCTCGCAGCTTGGAAAAGCAGCCTGCGCAAATGACACGGCAGCACGGCAGAGGTCAGCAGCTCGGGTGCAGGAGAGGGGCCCCGGCTGTAGGGTTTGGTGCCATCATTTGCAATTCAATCCCATACAGTTCCTTCTTAGGAGAACAATTCACTAAATGCGGAGTTGTTCTTTTTTCCTAATTCAGCATATAATTCACCTCCCAAATTCAATTAAGAAGCAATCTGTTTGTGACTGGAAGCAAGCTGCATTTATTTAGAAATACAAAATTATCCTTTGCTTCAGCAAAGACCGCATGCCTTAATAATTCTGGTGGTGAATGGCTGGTTGGGGTTTCCTTTAAATGGAATGGGATATTGTGTGAAGAATAGCATACTTTGGGGCGGGGGGGTGAGAAGTCCTGGGGATGTAAAATTTAACTGAGAAGAGGAACTTTTGTTGGGATTGGGCTTAAGGAAGTGACGAGGACTGGTCATGAAAGAAAACAAAGGGAAATCTTAGGATGGGACATTGAGGCTGGAAAAGAGCGATAGAGTTCAGAGCAATCCATCTTGTTGAATCAGGCTTGTTCCTGTTCACACATCTAGTGGCTTTTGTCCAGTCAAGCGCTGTTAAATTATGGCACTTCCTCTGGGAGACAATCCCCTGATTTAGTGCGTCTCTTGGACCAGGAAGCTTTAACCTATAGTCAGCCGAGAGTGAGTATTTTACTTTCCTCCGGTTTATTTTATTGCTGTCTTTCATCATCCCTTTCCTGATATTCTAATTAGTTATAGTAGTATAATGTCAGAGAGGTAGAATTTGATGCCCCTCCTCCAAGGTGTCAGAGATGTACCTTTTCCCCTGTCCTTGCCCCCTTGGAGAAGGGTTTGTGAGAAGCCAGCTCCAGAGCAAAAAGAAGAGTTTTCCAGCTGGCAAAGCAAGACTGGTTTGGGGGCTGGAAGATGTCCAGCTCTCTTGAAAGTGGGACATCTCTCTTGAAGTGTCCACACAGCATCCAGCAGTGCTGTATGACTAACAGTGTCTCCCTTTCTGCATGTGGTGGTTGATCATGCTATTCCTGTTTTACCTTGCCATCAAGACTGTAAAAACTTGCTCTTGCTAATACCTCTGCAGAGATCAGCTCATTCAGCCTCCCTTCTGCTCACAGGGGAACCACAATAACAAGGTGGGGAAGGAGGGAGGGGGACAACAGCAGTGGTATCAGCACCACCTTCTTAAGGCTGTGATTGTAGTCCCAAAGCATGTTTTATTTATCTGTTATACATCTTGCTGTCTCACATGTTGTGCTTTTCTCACCCTAGGCACTGTTTTTGAGTTCTCCCTCGTACTGCAGTCACCACAGAGAGCTTTCGTGCCAAAAAGGTGCTGGGCTGGTTTTCCATGTTGCGTCTGTGACTGTTCAGTGGCTTGCTGCCCAGGTTTCTATACTCTGTATAGTTGCTCTCTGGCTTCTGTGGTGTTCCCAAGTTGGACCTTGCAAAATGGGAAGCCCAGGAAACCTGGGAGACAGACAGCTATAGAAAGAAGACCCTTGTTCTTTTCTCTTTCCCCCTCCCCCATTTTCCAACCATTCTTCTGTCCCTTTCACTGCATTTTTCTTCTACTTTCTCTGTCCTGAATGTTGTCTTGCTGCTGGATGATCTCCTAGTTCTCCCTCCCTCCCCACACTCAGCAGCTGCTGGTACTACATAGAATTCAAATCTCAAGACTGTATGATCATTGGTCAACCTGCATTTAAGAGATGGCCAAAATACGAAAGCTATCCCAGGAACTTTAAATGCTTCCTGGAAGGTTGCATTTGGCGCAGCTCAAGTTACCAATGTAGCAAGAGGCTGGAGCAGGTACGCTGAAACAGTGGGAAACATCCCAGTCCCCTTCCTTGTAGAATTCTGGTTTAAACTGTGAAGATTTGCACCTATTGAAGTGTCCAGATGCTGATTTTTAGAAATTCACATGTATTTTTTTTGCATGCGGGCAGGAGACATCCAAACAAGCCTTGAGAGGCTTTGAGTTACACAGTTTGGTGCACCTCACGTTGGAGATTCCATCCTTTCTCCCTGCTCCCCTTAGTGGGACAATCAGCAGATCCCTGGGTATATTTTATGGTAGACTGCAAAATTGTTAAGCACTCTGAACTTTTTATTCATGTAAACATTTTTAAGAAATTGAAAAATACCACAGAAAACCAATATTGTGAAAAAATAACTCTGCTTCTTTACCCACTTTGAAGTATTTAGCTTCTCAGAGTTTTGGGGATTGGGGGGGGGCTTTATTGGTTTTTTTGTTTGTTTTTTGCTTTGCTGGATAATATTAGGGGAATTAGTTTAGAAACAGGCATTTTAGGGGAAGTGGAAGATGATGGTGATGAAAGATCAGAAAATATTTTGTGAACAGAAAAATATAGTTACAAAATCGAGACAGAAGATGCGTAATTCGGGGTCCTTCCAGTGCTCTAAAAACTGCTTTGATTAAAGCAAGTATCCATGAGCTGCCTGCGAGCATTCAGAACTTCGCTGTGTCTGGCACCTTGCTAGCCCGGTAGCTAAGTGAATATGAAGTGGAACTTGGTCCTCCTCCTGCGTTACCTGGTTGTGATTCTCTCTTAAGTAGATCATTCTTTGCCTTGACAGTGTACCTTTTTAGATTTGAGATTTAATAGTGGAACTTACAAGGAGGATGGTAGCAACAGTATAGCTCCTATTCTTAGTAAATCTCCGTGGAACTAGCCTTCCCTAGAGTGACTTTCTGCCTATTCAGAATATGGAAAAACTAAGGCACAGGATGGGAATGAGTTGCAAGGTGTCACTGTGAGCTAGGAACGAGTCCAGGAAAAGAGCCCAGCTTTATCAGGCTCTTAGTCCTTGTTCCTTGTACAGGGAAAGCAGTCAGTTTCTGTGGCTGCAGACCCACAAAAGGCATCACTGATGGCTGCTGTCCTTCCCATGTCAGAGCTCCGCCAGCCTACTCACCAGGAGATGCGTCTCTGCTCTTTTTCCTTTGCAGGAGGCCTGGGAGAACAGACTCTTGTGCCAAGTGAGAACGCCACTTCAACCGATCGTAGTAACAAAGCAGTTAAAAAGGGTAATGTGGTACCCCACCCAGACCTTTGGGTATCTTTTATTTACTTTTTTATCCCCTGTAAAACCAAGTTTTGTCCTGTGTTACATGTGTGTGCCTCCGTGCCTAGGAGACCAGCCTTGCCCAGGCATCTGCATTTGTTGCTGTTGGTGGACTCTCTGCAAGGGTGGGTTTGCCTTGTATAGTGTGGTGGGTTGACCCTGACCAGCAGCCAAGGACCCACACAGCTGCTGGATCACTATTCCCCTCCTCCAGCAGGATAGGTGACACAGCAGGAACAGCAAAAGTAAGAAAACTCAATGGTTGAGATAAAGACAGTTTAATAACTGAAGAAAAGAGGGGGGCGGGGGGAAAACCCAAACCAAAAAGAAGTGATATAAAGCCAATTGCTCACCTCCATCCACAAGCAGACAGATGGCCAGCCAGTTTCTGAACAATGGCAACCTTGGAAGACAAAATCCATTTGACCAACTTGGGTCAGCTGTCCCAGATGCATCTTTTCCCAGATTCTTGCCTATCCCGTGTCTACTTGCTTGGGGATTGGAGAGGGCTCAGCAGAGTGGGAAAAAGAAGGCCTTGACACTGTGCAAGCACTGTTCAGCAATAGCCTGAACATTGGTGTGTTATCAACACAGTTTTAGCCACAAATACAAAACATAGTACTTTACAGGCTACTATGAGGAAATTTAGCTCCATCCCAGACAGACTCAGTACATACAGGTAGCCATGACTGTCACCGGCACGGCAAAACCATTTTACTCCAAGGCAGAGAGCATAACGCTAGCTGGCTGCTCCTTGCTGTAGGGATGTTTCAGCTAAACCAGTTTAAGCTTCTGTTCCTCTAAAGCAAGGCTGTCACCCAGGCCAAGTTTTGCAGTTGGCTTCTCCTACTCATGTAGGTAAGGTGTTGCTTACAGGATCAGTCCAGACCTCTGATCTTTGAGCATTGCTTGTGTCTTGAGACCCTCTCCCTTCTTCCAGCTGTGGCCCTTGCAATGGCCCCAGCACTACCTCTGTGGAATACGTGTATCTAAGAAAGGGAGAGCAGCTCTGATTTCATTGTGGGAACCCACAACTCAGAGGGTCCAGCAGCCGGTTTGGGGATGGAGCAGCTTCTGAAATGCTGGGTGCAGCCAGCATGCTGGGGAGGTGCTCAGGAGGAAGAGGAATAAAAGGCAAAGTCCCGCCTTTGTCCTTTAATTCAGAGCAAAGCCTCCATCAGGAAGGGGTGGACCTGGTAAAGCAGGAGGGAGGGTTTGAAGTTCATTCCTTTCACCCCCCCTGCACTGCCTTAATTTCCTTCCCATTGTTTTGATCCCCTCAGCCTTGACAGTAGTGGTTTGCTTCCCTGTGCTGCTGCTGGAGGGATGAATGGGAGAAGAGGCTCTTGGCAGCTCCTCTAGTCGCTGGAGGAAGGTCTCGGTGGGGCTTGTGCTTTTTCATAACCCAACAGCCAATGTCCCTGACTTGGGAAGCAAAGCTGTAGCCAGTCTTGCTGATTTCCATACAAAGCACAAGACCGCAACTAAAGCTTAGATGCCTCCTCTTGGAGCTTCATAGAGGCCCACCAACACTGAGAAGCCACCACCAGCAGTGCTGTCTCTCAAGATGGCAAGAGAGTTCCCTTTAGGCCAGCACCCTCTGCAGGTGTAGCAACCCCTGCACTCTATTATTCCTTTGCCCAAGTCCAGCTGATGGGTTGGCTATGCAATACAGGCAGTTTATCTAAGAAATGGTGTCTACACAGTCCTTACATGTTCTAGTAAAGCCCAGCTGGACTAAGGCTGCTTTGAGGTTTGGGGTCACCCATGGCAAAGGAAATAGGGGGTGAACAGCCAGGAAGTTCTGAAAGGAGGATATTTTCTGCTGGATCAGACCCGCACCACATTAAAAGTGCAACTTGTGTAGAATCAGAGCAGAGCTGGAGCAGCACAGATGCAGGGCAAGGTGCGTGTCCTGCCTAGAAGCCTGCATGAATCCTCAGGCAGGTTTTGTGGCCAGCACCGAGCACCACAGCCAGGGCTCCTCTGCCTTTTTAGCAAGAAATGAGACACGTGTTCTGTTTTCCCTTTTGTATTTTTCCTCCTTTTCATTAAAATGAAGATATTCATCATGGATGGAGATTTGTGCTAAGTAGAGAATGCCTCAGCTTTTCCACCCTGAGCATCCCTCCTCCAGCAGAGACTGTCTGATCTGTATATGTTTCCAAACCACCCAAGACCAAGCACGTGAATACAAACAATTTTATATAATACTTTTCAGCCTTGAGTATAGGTTTCAGTCTGAGGGGTCTGTCCTTTTCTTCCAAGGGCAACTTGAATGAGTAGTTGTTGCTATTGTGAAGCTAAACCTGCCAGAACAAACCTTCCTCTGCAGGTCTGGATGAGTAGGGCAGGTTGAGAATATATAGTGACATCTGGGCTTGTTTGACCTCTCTCCTCCTATTCCCCTTGTTTAAGTACTGTGTCCCCATCTATAAAGTTGCTGTTGGAGAGAGTGGGTGGATAGAGATAGGGGGTGTCCCTCCATACTTTTCTGGGAGAACAGGTTTGGCATAGTGCATATTGACGCTCTAAGGCAAGAAGGGCCACGTTGCTACAGATTAACTATCTCTAAGTCCCAAACAAATCACTGGCAAATCTGGCAATGGCTTCTGGTTTGGATTAACATCTTGCTTTTTCTGTTTTTCTTTTTCTGAAGCTCCAGGGTATTACCTGAGGGCTGCACGTGGAACTAAAGAGGATTTAAACAGTGTTGCCACTCTGTCTTGCAGACGGCAGGCAGAACACAACGCTTGCGAGGAGGCCGAAGAGGAAGGAATATAAAGATGAGTCTGGGATGGATACACGCTCCTCTCCCAGAGTGCGCAGGGCAACCACAGCCAGGGCTGAGAGGATCTGGCCAGGGGGAGTCATCCCCTATATGATCGGAGGAAATTTCACTGGTCAGTAGTGAAAACATTGCTCCCTGTTTGCTCAGGGGTGAGTGTCTCAAAACGCGTGGGAGATCTCGGGAGCAGAGTTTTCCCACAAATGACTTGGATCCTTGGGAACCTTTCTCCTGAGGCAGGGTGGGCATGTGGATGCACAAGAAACTGTGCACTGTGGAAACCTGAGACTGAAGTGTGCGGTGAGGTCGTTCTTCTCTTGGAGTCCAAGAAATAATTGAGTGATTCAATTACTTTTCTTGATTGCTTCAGGGACCAGCACTTGTGAGCTGTGCTCACTCCCTGTGTTTCCTGAACAGGATCCTCTCTGCTGCTGGAAGAGCAGAAGTACCCTGGGTTGCTTTCTGAATCCCCACTCAGAGAACTTTCCCTGTGCACTTTGCTTCCTGACCTGCTGTTTTCTGGGCATCAAACTTCAGGGTCTCCCGTAGGTGTAGGAGGGAGAGAAACAGTGAGCTGTGTCCCACAGTGCATGAGGAGGTCTCCGAAGTATCCTTTTTAGGATCTTTATAGCATCTTCTGGGCACTGTCCAAACTAAAGTAACTCTTGTAAGTCTCTCATGCAAAGCAGACAGACAACTTGCTCTGATGCCACCTCTCCAAAGCTCAGTGGTTCCCCATTGGATTGGTTTCATTGACTCATGGATGACAAATGTTCTGTGCCTTACTGGAGCCAGCTCCTTCCCATCTCCCCCAGGCTGGCTCCGCCATCTTCCACTTAGATCCAGCAGACCTTATTCCCTTGGGTTCCCATAATATATTTTGTTGGAGCACCCACACTGCTGCCAGGAGTCTATGAAGCCCCAGTGGAAGGGTCTGTTCACCTCCTACAAAGGGAGGGGCTCATGCAACCTGTCAGGATATTGAGTAGCCTGCTAGCCACAGCTGTCCCCCCACATTTGTCAGAGAACAGCCCTCTCCATCCCTTGAGATCTGATGAGAGAATCTTCTCTGTGTTACAGTGTCCCACTGCCCTAACTAGAGGTAGGTAGCGCCATCCTTCCCTTTGGGTGCCGGTGTAAGAAGCAGCTCTCACTGTACCACAGTTCCTTCTTGCATTCAGCTTGGTGTTTTGCCTCAGCTTAATCCCACCCTGGAGCTCCTCTCTGTATTCCTTGGGTCTTACTGATGTACTTCTGGCCTTTCCCCCCTCTCTAGTCGCTCTTGAGAGTGGCAGCTTGCTCTGCGTCCCTGTGGGTACCGGAGGCTGTGCTGGACAGGCAGTACTGTAGGGAAGCCTCCTGAGGCTGTGTACCGCTCTGGGGCATCGCTTCCCAGTTGTCTGTATGACCGTTCTGGATGCTGCTGAGTGACTGCTGGAGGTACCCTGGTCCCTGGGGAGGGGAGGTTCTGTGGCCTCTCTTCTTGCTAGTGTGAGATAGGCGTATTACCTTACTTCTCAGGTGTCTCTGTTAAGTCCTGAGCTGTCCCTCAGTTGGAGCACAGAGCAGCAGTGTATCTCTGCACCTTCTTACACTGCCCTGAGACTGATCCTAGCTCCTACGTAGTTTATGCTTCTAATTTTAAAGATAAACTACCTGATGACAGCTTTGCCTTTGCCAGAGGAGCATTTGTAGCACCCATGAGATTCCTGGATCTAGAAAGCTGTGTGTGGTCATGTTACATTGTGTCATGAGAGCAAATTTGGCACACCACTGAGTAGCTGGTGTGCAGATCAGAACACCTGGCAGCTCTGCCAGAATGACCTCTATGTAGTGAGGTGACATTTCTCACATGCAGAAATATCGATGTGCTTCAGCAAGTTTACTACCTGCTTAATTAGAACAATTAAATCATGAAGCACAAGGAGAGAAAAGGATGATACAGTAAGTTAGTGCTATATTTGGAAGTGGGTCCTGGATTCCTAGAGTTATAAGATTGTTCGTTGGAAAGATTGACTGTTCCCCTGTCCAGATGAAGTCCATTAGAGATTTTCCTGAAAGCCAGGCTTTCACTGTTTGCTCTTCTTGGATTTCTTTTTCAGGAACGCAAAGAGCTATCTTTAAGCAAGCGATGAGGCACTGGGAGAAGCACACTTGTGTGACGTTTGTGGAGAGAACTGATGAAGAGAGTTTCATTGTGTTCACATACAGAACATGTGGGTAAGTGACACACACATTCCCTACAGCTATCTGTGTTGCAAACATCCCTTTCATTGACAGATGGGTTTCTAAGTCTAGCTCTGGTAAGAATAGACCAATGGCTACATGGAGGAATCTACCACAGAGACGCATCTGGTCACTTCCAGTAAGGATTGCCAGGATAACTTAATATTTGCTCAGAAGAAGGTGATAAGCCTTTCTGGATTCTTTTTCCTGGGATAACATTTAAGTGTATATATGCATTTTTGTCGATAAACACTTAGGTGTTTTCTTTGTACATACAATCACATGTGTAAGTGTATGCAACTGCTGGCCTGTCCCGTACCCTGCCAGATGCCATCCTCTGTTCCTGTGTCTTAGACTTCCCCAATTCACTGATGTGCTTCAAGGGGTTTTGGGTTTCTTTTCCAGATGTTGCTCATACGTGGGTCGACGAGGAGGGGGCCCTCAGGCTATATCCATTGGAAAGAACTGTGACAAGTTTGGTATTGTGGCTCATGAGCTGGGTCATGTGGTGGGTTTCTGGCATGAGCACACACGACCTGACAGGGACCAGCATGTCACGATCATCAGAGAGAACATACAGCAAGGTAAAATAGCACTTCAGGTTATTCCACCTGGCTTTTGGGTGGGTGGAAACCTTTCTTGCTGGACTTGTGGAAAACCCCTAGTGGTGTGTAGGTTGGGATGGAGAAGAAGAAATATTGCTAGTCCTTGCCTAGAACAAGGGTCAAAATAGTTGGGTGAATAGAGATTTTGGATGTCCATCTGGAATTGTTGGAACATAGGAGCATATCACTTTCATTCTAGGTGCTCAGAGGTGGAGGGCTTGCTTTTTTTTTTTTTAAGTGATTTGTATTTTTCCCTTTGTGTCTGGCATCACAGGTCAGGAGTACAACTTTTTAAAGATGGAAGCTGGGGAAGTGAACTCACTGGGGGAGACCTATGACTTCGACAGCATCATGCACTATGCTAGGAACACATTCTCCAGGTGACAATCCAAGATTACATGTCCTTAGGACTATTTTCAGTAGTTGTCTGTGGGATATGTGGAGCCTAGAAGGAGACCTGTGATCTGTTGTAGAGATATGTGGCAGTTGCAGTGAGCTCTGCTGCATTGCAAAGCTTGGAAAACATTTGAAAAAGCAAAGTGGGTGAACAGAAGTATGGTGGACTCCTGTTTTCCTGTCCACACTATATTAACCCACTGCTGATAATCTCAGAGACCTTCCAAAGCCATGTTAGCATGTTTTGCAACCTTCCCAGACAGCGTGTGTGTATGTGTGTAACCTTCAAGGGGGTTATGCTAAAAACACCTTTCAATCTCTTGGTTGTCCAGCTCGTGCTTTGGAGTCACAATATTGCCTTCTGAATCCCTAGCAACTTTGCCAAGGGAGAATTTAAACTCTAGATCGTGATCTTTAATTGCGTGGCTATTTTTTTAACTGTTTATGCATGTGCTTTAGATGTGGCCTCTCAGATCTATGATTCTATGTGACGGGGTTCTTTATGGAGAATTTTTCAGTTCTGTTCCTGTCGCAAATAACTGGCTGATTTCAAGGGCTGTTTGCCCTTGATTTCCATCTCATCCCTGCAGATGGAGCCCATTTTATGATCAGACAGCTCTACTGGCTGTAGAGGTGAAACGAGCAGTTATTTATGTCCTGGATTTGGAATGAGAGCTACTGGATGACCAGCTCCATTTTGTTGTGTTATTTAAAGTTTTTTCCATAAATCCCACTACTTCTCCTTCGCAAGAGCTTTAATTTGCTACATACCATGAGTAAAGGGGATCAGAGGCAGAATGCAAGTATTCACGCTCTTGAGAACTTTCTGTTGCAAAAATTAAGTCTTTGGGGCTTTCTAAAAATTTTCTTACTCACCTGTTGTATGGAATTGCCAAGCCTATTGTTTTCTGTTTTTGTTTCTGGAACTTCATGTCAAGCAGGGGGAAATTACCAAGCTTGCTGAAACGCTGCTTGTTCTGGCAGGGGAAAATGGTAGATGGGCAAGGGTGCTTTGCAGCCTTCAGAGATTTCTTTGGGTCAGATACCCAAAGCAAACAATTTTTCTTCCCTTGAGGCATCTGCTGGACCCTTCCAGCATTTGCTAGACTCTAAATGGTTAGAATTGTCTTGCACAAAAGCAGGATTAAGTTATTACTGCCATTTATATTGTGGATGCCTTTGAGTCTGTGTCTCTTGAAAACCATGGTCCTTCAGAACACTGCTGGGCCAAAAAGGGATAAAAATGGCAAGAGTCCTTCTAAATTTAAATTGGTGCTTAATAGGATTTTTAAGTCTGTTTTCTTTAAGCTCTTTGTCCCTATGACCCACCCTCACCCCAGTAGCAGTCTTTGTGTAGTGATTGAACTGAGCACTAAGTGCCTCTGTGGGCTGATTGTGCTCTCACAGTAAATAGGCAGGGCTGGGAACAGGCTTTTACTTCACCAAGACCTGTCTTGACATCTGCTCCCCTAAAGGAACGATGCTTCCTTTGACCAATCAGTAGAGATTTGTGAGTGTATGCATGTCACCTTCCCTCCTTACTGAGGTTTGCGGATGCTGGCCAATTGCAACCAAAACTGACAAAAGCATGAAGTCCATGAAGATAGTAAGTTCCAGCAAGGTTTCATTAAGATCAGTGGCTAGGATAGCCCCTGCATGATGCTGCTAAGGGAAGAACTGTAGTGGGCATGTTAATACATTAGCATACACCAGAAAGTCCACCTAGGAAAAAGATGGTCTAAGCAGCATCCCACCAGCAGAGATGGGATGTGTGAGTGAGGAGGAGGTGAAGGACACAGAGCTGTGTCTGTGACTTGTTGTCTTGAAGAAACTCTTATGTGGCACTTGGCACAACCTTGTTGTTCATGACTCCTGACGAACATTGATGATAGCAAATCATATGGTGTTTGCCATGGTCAAATGCGTCTGCAGATCCTACACCCTTTTTATTCTGAACTTTGTGCTTAGGACAGAAAGGTACAGTTTTTCTGAGATAAAATGAATCATAGAACCATAGAATGGTTTGGGTTGGAAGGGACCTTAAAGATCATCTTGTTCCAACCCCCTGCCATGGGCAGGGACACCTCCCACTAGACCAGGCTGCTCAAAGCTCCATCCAGCCTGGTCTTGAACACCTCCAGGGATGGGGCATCCACAGCTGCCCTGGGCAACCTGTTCCAGTGTCTCAACACCCCCACAGTAAAGAATTTCTTCCTAATATCTAATCTAAATCTCCCCTCTTTCAGTTTAAAACCGTTAGTCCTTGTCCTATTGCTACATCCTCTCATAAAGAGTCCTAGCAGTGGAAATTGTTTCCCGTGGTGCTTTTAAAATTTCTGCAGGAGTCACTGTTTGTTTTCAGTTCACAGCAAAACATATTTCTCGTTTGCATCTGTGGCTAATAGGAATAGAGTATGGCACAACAGACTGTAATGGCAGCAGTAACCGGTTTTTACCATGGGAACTTCTGTTCTTGTCTATGTCAGAAAGTTGCCTGTTTTGCAGAGTATGACTGCAGGCTTTTATTTCCTGGTGCATTCCTTGCAGACGTGGCAGCACATTAAATTGACTATTGCTGCCTCATTAAACAATTTATTTTACTGCTGTCAAGACTCATAAATGGCAGCTTAGCAATAAGAAAGTTTAAACCTCCATGGAGCCCTAAGCAAATAGCGGGTTACCTTAATTCTCTAAACCTCTTGCTAGTAGACATGGCAGCACAGCCTGGAGTTACAAAACATGACCTCTGCGAAGCTCCCATTTGAATCAGGATGCAGGTAGCACTGTCTGCATGTCAAAGGGCATCTTCTGGATGTATTGGCAACACACCATCCTAATCCTGAAAAGATATATACGCATGGCACTTACATCCTCCGCAGGTTTTACTGTGTGAAGTAGGGTTATGTTGTCTCTCCTCTGCAGGTGGGCATATAAATACAGAGTAGGGACAAAATGTAGCTGTCTGCAGCAGAGTGTTTAATCTGCCTTCAGCATCTGCGTCCTTGAGTGGTGTTTAAAGCACCTGTATCTATTGGCCCATCAGATGGGATGGTGAATATTCAGCGTTTCTCAAGATCGGTTGATAATTTCATAATGTTTACATAACACTTTACACATTCAGGGTACTATGCGGATGCTAATGCCTTGAAAGCATCTCTGCTTAAACTCTGTCATTCTTAGCTAGTAGCTATGGTGGGTTGTTGTGCTTGACTTACCGCTGCATTGGGCAGCTAATGCATGCTGCCCATGCCTGGACAACAGGAGAACAGGACATCCAGGATTCCTGTGTTCTTTTCCTACCTCTGGGAGGACAAGTTAGGTACCTTATTCAAGAATGGTTCTGGTGTTAGAGTGCCTGAGTTGCTCTGTTTAATGATGTCTGCTTGGTGTTTATTAATTTGTGAACCAAAGTATCAGTGCCCTTAGAAATGCTCGCCAAACGTGCAGCTTAACATCGTAAAGTGTTGTTAAGCAGATAGGGTTTGGGTGGACAGCATGGGCCTGCTGGGACCTGTGTGCTTTAGGCCAGAAGGACTCTTCATTGTACTCAGTTCCTTTGATTGTAAAATGAGAGGAACTGTTCTTACTGCCTCCTAATTTGGAGTCATGTTCAGCAATGCACGTGAAGGAAGCACAGAATTCAGTTGGTGGTAAAAGCAAAACCAGAAATCTTATTGACCCAAGCTAGGGTACAGCCTTCTGGAAGAAAATGTGTGTGGCAGGTAAGAAGGGATCACAAATTAATTTGAAGCTGTGAGTTGTTTGTGTTGTGTGAGCAGTACCCTAAGTGTATGCTCTGTGCAGGAAGCTGGGGCTGTGAGTGCACAGTCATCAGCACTGGAATGGGAAAAAATCAAAAGTGTAGGTGTGCAAGTGATGGTTTCTCTATTAAACTTTGTCATTCTTCCCTGTTTGAGTCTGGAGATCTGCAGAAAGCATTTCACTGGCCACAGAAGTATGTCCCTGCCAAATGCTGAGTTCTTCTGTGAAGTCCTGAGGAGGCTTGAAAACTTAGTGAGCAAACCGACCTGTTTCTCTGTTCGTGGTGTTTCTGGAATTGGACAATTTATTTTCAACATAAACTTAAATAAATTAAGCCTGAGGCATGCAGCTGGCATGTAGAATGCCAGCCTGAATTTGTCAATCAAAACTTGATGGGCTCACCTCTGAGCACTGATTTTAGTGCTGATCGGGAATTTTCCTACTACTGGAAAAAAAACAACATCCCCTACGCAAGAGTTGATTCTAGCTTTTCAAACAGATTGAATTCCTTCCCCTCTATTTCTTCCTTCAGTTTGAATATTTACATAAGCATTTTTCCCTGCAAAATACGTTTAATAGAATGATATTTTCTGTTCAAGAACATTGGCTGCAGCTCTGGACAGCTGTGATCCAAATAGTCTGCTTGCAGTATTTATTTAAAATTAACCAATAAAAAAAAAACCCTCTCAGACTTCTTCCCAAGGCTCTTATGCTGCTGAGCAGCCCAATGAACAGAATTACTGGTGTACTTAGAGCTTAACCCATACTTGAAGACTCTTGTGTCAGGACTAGACAGCACTAAAATTATTGCTTCTGCCCTGATTTCCCATCAGACTTTACGGACAGTTGTATGCCGACCTTCAGAAAGAGAAGTCTGCCTCCCAGGGCTGATGCTGAAGCTGTTAGCTTTGGTACATCCAAGCCTGTTAGACATTCAAGGGTGCAGTGAAATGGTTTCTGTGGACTGGAGAGCCTGGCCACGAGAGCTTGGACTTTACCAACCTGGAGTTCAGGTTTCTTATTCCTCCCTCCCACTTTAGCCCTGCAGTCCTAATGCTGCCTTGGAGTCTCTCTTGCGTGCAAGCTCGTGCTTGGATGCACAGACTTTGCATTTTGATAAATCCTTTTCTGGACCGAGATCAGAAGTGCAGTAGAGAGCTCCTGAGTATGAAGTACCACATGGAAGAAATAGTTGCGAGCGAAAAGAGGCATAGAGAAATGGAGTTATTAGCTTGGAAACTCTTGCAGAACAAAGGTAGAGCACTTGATCTTTTTCTCTTGTCTGTGGCAACTGCAATCACTGCCAGCCGAACCCCATCTGCTACTGAACAAACTCCCCTTCCCTCTGCTTCTCTGGCTTAAGTGTCCAATCTGTGCTCCTGCTGAGCCAGATGTGCCATGAACCTTCTGCAAGAATATTTCATTGCCTTTTCTGATTTATGGTAAGGAATGTGTCCATACTCAAACAGCGGCAGCAGCAATCTTGATATATCAAAAGAGGAATTTACTGTCTTGGCAGACTCGCCTGTACATTTGGAAGCTATCTGCTCTGGCGAGAAGGGCACCTCAAGACATGCAGTTATCACAACCTGCATTACTCTTGCTTGTTAGCGTGGGATATATGGTGAAGGGGATGGTGTGGGAGGCCTGCCAGGGTGACTTTCAGTGCATCGTATCACTTTCCCTACTTCACTGCACTTTGTCTCTTTGTTCTTCCCTTTAGAGGGGTTTTCCTCGACACCATCCTTCCCCGTCGTGATGATAATGGGGTCCGGCCAACTATTGGTCAGCGTATTCGCCTGAGTCAGGGAGACATCGCTCAGGCAAGGAAGTTGTACAAATGCCCAGGTAAATATGGCTTGTGGAGATGGCGACAGCTTTATTGTAGACATATGGTTTATCATGTTTTACACATAGACACATGGAAGGCACTGGAGTTCAAGAGCAACTTAACAATCCCTTTGATGAAAGAGACTCAGGAAATGTAGACCATCAAATGCTTCAAGCTGGAGCTGTGGGAGAATTGAACTTGCCTAACACGTGTGTACTATTAATACTTTGCCAGTATTTGGTTTGGTTTAGGGCTTCAGGTTTGTCCAGTGTTCTTTACTGAAACGGGTAAGAGTAGGCTAGGGAGAGAGGCTGGGATAAGGCTTGTATTTTGCTGCTATTTTTGTGTACATACACAGTCTGGAATGAAGGGTGTAGGCTCTGTTCATAGAAGATTAAATTGATGTACGCGACTGTGGACAGAGTGGGGACTAGGAGTTAGCAAAGTGGCAGAGGGCTATCTGGTAGATCGAGGTCTCTGCACACCAATCGTCAAACTTCTGTTGAGTTATTTATATAGGGGTTGTCCCAGGGATGAGCCTTAAGGAAACCATAAGTGTACCTCTGTGATTATGGTGTGTTGCTCCGAGGCTTGGGACATAACCTGGAAGAAAGCTCAAAGATGCTGGTTTGTGAAACAGCCAAGTGCTAGAAGCTGGTGCTTTGGACTGTTTACAGGAGGGCTGTATCTCTCTTCCTCCTGTGAGAGGGTTGATAGACCATGAAGAGTTTTGATAGAGAACCCACATATGTATGTGTGACGTGCCAAAGACCAGTGGTCTGGGTCCTGCTTTATCTGGAGTCTGAAAAAGACTGTCAAAAAGAGCATTGGGGTCACATATATGATTGGGAGAATAAATTTACCTATCAGAACAAAAGGATCCTTTTAAAGTGGAGACGTTAGACAGTGAAAATTTATGCAACAGTTTTAGCTGAATAGGTTAATAGAGAAAGCTAGATTTCAGAGAATAAATCTGCCAGACTTAAGGACAGGTTGAATGTGAGGATGTAAAGAGAGGCTCGAAGCAAAAGTAGCACCCAGTCTGGTGCCTGTGGCATGGACTGCAGCCAACTAGGTAGGGAGATAGCATGGGAGGTGTGGTGCTTGGAAGGAGAAAATTTAATAAGCTCTGTTGGATTTCTGCTGGTAGTGAAACATCCATGAGAAGATACTGGAGAATGAGAGAGTTGCCCTAATTTGACAGAATGACCCTGTAACATTTGTAATCATGCAGGGAGGAAAAAAAGGACTTTTGCAAGCATGGCCCAGGAGTTTATCTAAATGAGTCGGTCTGGCCAGCGTATGGATCCAATTGAGGGTGGCTTTTACTGATCATAAACCTAGTACAATCACAAATGACTAATCTCTTGGAATAAGCATATCACAGAGCGAGGGGAGAAGGGGAGCAGAGAGCTAAGTTTTACTGTTATACAGAGTCACGTCTTAAGTGAGTGGCTGGATAGCACTGCTCTGTGAACCCATCGTGAGGCCATGGAAAATGGCCAATAGCTGGTGTGCAAATCTGTTTCTTCTCTGTAGATCTCTCACTGAGGATCAGCAGTGCGTCAGGGGCCTTGATGTTTGGGGATCACTGCTTAGCTGACAGTGAGTGATATAACTTTCTTAGGTGTGCTAGTTCTAACTAACATTGGTGGTTTTTTTTACCACTCATAATTTTCTCTAATTTGCTTTTGGTTGAGCAAGGTGTAGCTCTTGGAAAACTACCTCGCAGATTGTTTTAGGTATTGGTTCATTTGAATACTCAAAAAAAAAAAATTACGTATGTCTTGCACCATGTTTTTTGATTGAGTCAGACTTAATCCAAGTAGCCTTTTCATTCTGATAGCTGGAAGCATCAACTACAGATTCAGATTTCTTGAGGCAAGCTGAAAAGCCTCTTTGGCCTGAAGTTAAAGTCAAACTACAAGCTACAGAGCAACTTACTTTAAAATGAGGACCCTTCTGAGTTTCAAGTTTCCACTTGCAAAGCAGAACTTTTCTACTTTTTATTTTTTTTCCACAAAGTTTAGCAGAGGTTATTGCAGTTCAGAAAATATTTTGCAGCAGAACGATATGAGCTTTAAGACTACTAAACCAATTTTCTTCAAATATCTATTGTTTTGGTTTCTTTTTTTTTTTTTCTTTTTCGCTTTGCATCAAAATGCATACACAGGTTGCATTTGAAGAGGAGGAGAGAAGAGAAGGGGTGCAATATATTTAATAACATGAACATCTTCAGCTGCCATTTGAATCAGTAGCTTGAAAAGTTCTCTTCTGCAAAATGCAAACCACAGGAGTTCAAAAACAAGGGACTTCAGTTGTGGGTTCGAGCAGGGTCTGAATGAGACTTTTGGTTGAGGACAACTTTGTTCAGTAATCAAGCTGAGGATTTTTAGGTAAAACACAACAACATAATCCAGAAGTTGAATGGCAGATGGTTTCACTTTTAGAAAGAGAGTATCCATCTGAGAATGCATGAGAAAATTCCCCAAAAAAAGAGCTAGCATGGTGTAGGATGAGTTACAAGTATGCACTGGTACGAGCCAGAACGACTGCTGTGTCTATTGTAAGAAACAGGGCTCTCCAACTCATTAGACTGGAGCGCTTGTGGCTACTACAGTTAGGGCTGGCTTAGCTTTTCCATTCTAAAACCCTGCTGTTTTAAATTGCTCTTAATTCCCCAAAGCTTATACCTGCTGGGTTAAAGTTAGTGCCAAACCAGGAGAAACCAGATGAAATTTGCTGAAGGAATTTCTGGAAGGCAAGACGCATTCTGCTGCATAGTAGTAAATGTTAGATTTGATGTGGCTGCGTGGTTGAGGATTTGATGAGTATAGTCACTACAAAAGACTTCAAAACAGCACGTCCTGCTGTCTTGTGCTGTGCTAAAGGAAACAGGCCTGTGTGGCTGTGCTAACTGTGCAGGAATGGCTTACTATAAATTGGGAATGCTCCTGCTTTATATCATCCCATCCAATTCTCTGTGCAGCTTCAAAAAGATGTAGTGTACCAGTAGCCAGCTGCAGAGCAGTAAATACTCAACTACTCAATTTACAAATGGCTTCTGAAGCGTTCACCTTTTTACTTTGCTTTTCACCTCTGTTCCTCTCTGGCAGCTTGTGTGTGCTGAATGGCCAGCCTCTCCCAGCTTATCTGGGGAGTTTCCTCTGCAAAGTTTGGATAGTTAGCTAGGTCTCCTTTCATGACGTTTTAGCAGCGTAGTGTTTGGTGGCAGATATGTTAGTACCTGTTCCATAATTACAGTCTTGCCAGGTACTGTGTAATTACACTTAGGAGAATTGAGTCTGGGCTGTCAGAAACCTTCACTGTAGTTCAGCTGACAGCAGTAATCCTCTGTCCTGTGTCATTATGGTCATGTAGTATGTGTTTCAGGTGATGTAGAGCTCTCTTTATCGTTTCATATTTGTTTAAATAGATTTTTGAGCAGAAAAAGAACATTTGTATATCTTGGTGAATTGTGGATTGGAATCCCCTATTTATTGGGACACCTTGTGAGATGTTGCCGTTCCTAGAGCCATGCTAATGTGGTGGTCACTCCAGACCATGCATTGACCACTAGTGATGCCAGAGGATCAGCTGAAGAATGGCTTGCTGTCCTCAGAATAAATATTGCTGGGACTCATCTTCTTTGAGTTTATCTGCTGTGGCAGCATGCATTTCCTGGTTGAGGGTCCTAGGAGCATCCTGGGAGCTGGAATTATCCTAACAGATTCTGACATAGATAACAAGGCAAGAGAGGGTTTGGACCCTCATTTATTTTTTTTTATTCCTCTGGGGCAGATGTGTGCATTTACCTGCCTGTTTTGCCCACTGGTGCTTTTTTCTAGTAGTTTAAAATGCCTTTGGCTTTCCTGACAGGAATCACTTTGCCAGATGCCATGCTGACCTGTACCTTGAAATGTGTGCAACTTGTTCCTAGTAGTGACTCCACCTTCCAGAGCACCCCTAGGAGCTGTTTGTTTGAGCAAAACTCTTTTTTGTATCCCTGCCTATTCATCTAGTCTGACCTGTCAAGCTGTGGGTCAAACTACTTCAGGGAAATTAAGAATTTCTGGCCTAGGTGACTCCCTCTTCCCTTTTTGAAGATATTAAACTTTTTGAATGGGACCAGTCTCTTTTCACCTCCAACTTCCGACCCGCCCATCTAAATGTGATCATGGCTGAAAAATTAGTGAGTGTGTGATAGCATCAGGCAGAGGAACATCCCCTGGCATTTCCATGAGAAAGGGAGCCAGATGTTCGGCCTTGTCGGATCTTTCAAAGCACTGCTGCTTAACGAGGGATTTTTGGGAGCTTCCTTACCGTCACTGAGGAAACGAAGCTGCAGGTCAAGGGCAGCTTTGTAACATCAGTGGGTTATGAAATTAGAAAATACAACTGGAAAGCAGGCAAGCCAAGGTCCCTGCTCCTTGGGATGGTATCTGCATGTGCCTAGTGTGTACTCTGAAGGAAACGGCAGCTTTGATATTTGCGATCCTCCGACCTAGCCAGTCAGCTGCTCTGCAGATGAGATGGTCACTCCTTGTTCCAGCTCAGTTCCTGGCTCAGAGAGCAGGAACTACAGTAGTCTCGGCTTTTCCAGATGTTGGAAGCCGCAGTTTCCTAAAGGAGCATATGTGTGTGCACATTATTTGTTTCCCAAAAGTCGCTCTGGGATCTACATTTCATCGACTGCAGCAGGCCACAAAAACGGGAGGGTGGAGAGCAGAGTGAGCTGCAACGCTCATGTTTTACCCTGCGCAGAGTGACAGCAGGGTAGGTGCTGGACAGATGAAGCATGAGGGCAGTGGGGCTTGCCTTGCTTTTGTTGGGAAGTTTTAACCCCCCAAAAAGACGCTTAACAATGGTAACTAAGGAGAACATCATTGAGCAGCTTGTAATGAAGGGAAAACAGATTTGTTGGCAGCAGTCTTGGGGTTGTGAGGTGGGGTAGGGTTAATAGTTTGCATTTGATTAGTGGATGAGATATTTCTCAGTAGGGTTGAAACTTGAAAGTGCTGGCATGTGTAAGGAAGATGAAGGAAGAAGGCTGCCATTCAAAAGCTGTTTCCCGTGTGTCCTTGCACTGATCATCCTCTATCACGGGAATTCTGACAAATATCACATCACCCCTTTGGCAAGGTCTCAGGTGGTCAATGCCCTCTGGCTAGTACCATGAATGAACATCCTTAGCGTACCTGTCACCAACCTACACGCAGCAGCCATGTGCAAACATTTTGGTAGACCCTGATGTGTTTCAGAGAGTCACTCCTTATTGCGGGTTTTTCCTCCCCCTCTCTCGCAGCTTGTGGAGAGACCTTGCAGGACTCAACAGGGAATTTCTCAGCCCCTGGCTTTCCAAATGGCTACCCCTCCTATTCTCACTGTGTTTGGAGGATCTCGGTGACCCCAGGGGAGAAGGTAGGTGCCACACCAGCACAAGGTGTACCCAGCACTTCCCTTGCCTGTGGTTTTGCCTATGCTGACAGTGTTAGCAGCTTTCAAAAGATCTCTGCATGCCTGGAGTGCAGGGATGGAGCCTGGAAAGGCTCCTGAACACCATCGTTATCCTGCTAGAGATGGGTTCAGGAGTGCGTGGTCCTGAGGAGAGAAGAGGTAATGGTGGAGCAGAGCCCCCTCACAGGTCTGGGCTGCCTGTCGATCTCTGATCCTTCCTCTCTATTCAAGGCTGAACCCTGCATGAACTTTTCCTGCCACCCACTAGCTCTGGCCGAGCTCACCTTTCAAAGCCAGGTGCCAGTCAGATGAGTTAGATAAAATGTGCCAGCAAGCTGGGCTCCCGAAGGGAGCCAAGGAGCCGTGAGTGACATTGGTGGCCTGCCCCTGTCACGCAGGCATAATGTCCCTGTCAGGAGACTCCCGCTCCCCGCCTCGAAACGCCGAGCCCCGCTGCGCATCAATCACCCACCCTGTCCACTTTCTTCCCAGCTCCTTTTGTTTTATTGATCTTCCTGTGGAAATGAAATCTTTCCTTAATCCACTAACACCAGCCTTTCAGGCCTTTCATGCCGTACCAACCAGGCTGCAGGAATGCGCAGCCCGGCTTGGGAGCTCCTCGGCAGAGTGGCTTTGCTGAGGACCACCCTCAAGGCGCACTTAAGACTCGGATTCAAACAAAGAAGAGCAGAGCTCACTCGTTTTGCAGCAGCCGCCTTGCTCTGGGACCCGGTTCTGTCCCCTGCAGGCCCAGTCCCATGCAGTGCTGAGCTCCCGCCAGTAGCTGCAGGCAGAGCTTCACCAGGGGCAGAGGTGCCAAGAACTGTCCATGTTTTGGAACTACGGCCCTGGGAGTTTTGCGGTGTAAATCTTACTGCAAATTCTCCCTTCGTCTCCTAGCCTCTTCAGAAAGTTGTTTCCGATATAGGACCCAGCATCTAAATGCTGAACCACTAGCGCTAAAAAATAAAAATAAAAAAAGCAAGTTCAGATTAAATGCGTCAATTTATCTGTTTAATCAAATGCAGAAATTGGTACAAAGCAGCATCATAGCACTGAGGCATTGGCTTAGAACAGATACTGGGCTTGTAGTATTTGTCTGCGCAAAACCAGATGAATCTTCTTTTGCTGTCCAAAGTCAGAAAACTGCAAAACTGCAAACAAAGTAAGCAACATTGGTACAAACTGCACTCTGGACATCCAACCAGGGCTTTGGGGGAGAATATCTATTTTAATCTAATGATGTTTCTGTGTCAGACTATGGATGAAAATTAATGCATGGGCTAAATCTTGCAAGGACAAAAATGCCACAAGTACACCCCATCGGTGACTTCCATAGGCCCAGCGCAAGGCCTGTAATCCTCGTTACAGAGGAAAGAGACCAAAGGGATGGAATTGTCATGCAAAGCTCTGCTCCATAAAGCCACTGAACACAGTTGCATCACGGTGATGGTGTGAGTGTAATTGTCAGAATACGGAAACTTGTCAGCAAAATTAGCTCTTTCTTACATGCATCATTTATACAAGGGTATAGACCCCAAAACATCTGTGTTTCAGGGAAATGTATTTATGATGTTCACACTAATCAAAACCAAAGATTGAATTTTTAATTTTAAAAAACCCAAATTGGGCTTTTTTTAAGTAGCATTTTAGTAACTGAGGAGCAGTGACTGTGAATTACAGAATGGCTAGTAAAGTGCTGTCTTGCTGTCATGTACTTTCATGGTTTTGTTAAAATACTTTGAGAAGCCTTTCTTTTTTGAGGAAAGATGATTAAAAAATCCAACCAACTGTCCCACTGTCTTTTCCTGCACACTCACTTATGCACTGCTGTAGCAGAGATGAAGCACATCATCTGTAGGATCTTCTCTTTAAAGTAGCTCCCTTCCCAAAGAGAAGCGTGTACTCTCTCCTTTCAGATTATGTTAAACTTCACATCAATGGACCTATTTAAAAGTCGCCTTTGCTGGTATGACTATGTGGAGGTACGTGATGGCTACTGGAGGAAGGCTCCGTTACTGGGTGAGTAGCTGGTTCATTTTAATTGCATTTCGTGTGGTGTTCTCGATGCTTGTGGGAGGGAAACAACCAGAAACAAACCTTCCTTTACCTGTAGGGAGCCTGTGTTCAGCCAGTGTACTCGCCATCCATTAATGTCTCCATCCGGAGATGTCAGCATGCTGTATTCACACCAGACGATCCATGCTCCAAACCCTTTGGTAGCAAAGACTTTATTCCTTCCTTTTCTAGCTTGAGAAGTTAGACAGAGAGGGAAGTGAGCCAGGGGCACGGATAGAACTAAAGATGTGGTCTGTGGAGTTTTAGTATTGCTTTTTTCTAAGACCTGGGTGGAACCATCAGGCAGTCAGAATGAAGCGGCCATAGAGCTCCTGGCTCAGGCTCCTGCCATTATTTCTCAAGTGTTTGTGTTTACAAATACACAGGACACTGTACTTTTAGTCTCTGTACTTCTAGCAGGGAACTTGCTAGACCATGCCTAGGATGTCAAACTGTGCAAGGGAGCTCCTGCTCCCAAAGATATCAAGGAAGTGCAGCTCCTCTGTGTCCTCCCCATTCCTCTGCCTCCTGCTATCGTAACTGCAAGTCTTCTGTCACCCTGATTGGGCAGTCAGGAGTCCCACCTGCTTTGCCACCTGCTGTGATCCTGACTCCATCCCCTGACCTTGGTGTTCCCATGTGTGAAATGCTGCACTGCAAACAGCCCCTTCTGTCTGAAAGGAAAGAAGCAATCAGAGATTGGCTAGTTGGGGCTTTGAGCAACCAGGTCTAGTGGGAGGTGTCCCTCCCCATGGCAGGGGGTTGGAACTAGATGATCTTTAAGGTCCCTTCCCACCTAAACCATTCTGTGATTCTAGGTTGTGTAGCATCACCAGCTGTGCTAGAGGTACTGTGCCCTGTGCTGCAGCACAGGACTGGGCTAGTCAGCGTGGGGTCAGTGGGCTTAGGAAGGTCTGGGTGCTCTCCTTGGCTCCACTGGACATCCCAGCCCTGGTACCAGGTGAGGTGCTGAGGCTGAAGCCGTGCTGCTCTCCAGAGTTTCTATGCCTTTCAGTGCAGAGTTGGCAGCCGTTTTTACTGTTTCCTGCCTGTTTTGGGGTTGGCAGCATTTATTGCTCTTTTCTTCTGCACATGCGTCAGGTAACGTTGCTCCAACAGCTGCAACTTAGCTCCTTGTTATTTATTTTTTTTGCTGAGTAATTTAAAGGTATTTCAGAAGCCAAGCACCTCCCTGTCCCCCTAGTGCAGGTGGACTTGTGAGTGTTTCCATCTGGAAGGAGACACTGCATGAGTGGCCACAGCTCCCGCAAGGGGCTGAGCCCATGAAATTAGCTCGGAAGAGGCAGACAGACGGCAATTCAGCAGGGGGCGGGGAGGGGGATTAGTGTGAATTGTGAAAGCACGGGCTTCTTGCGGAGAGAAAAAAATACATGTGCGCTGCATATTTTCCCAGGGAAGTGTGTGAAAACCCAGCCTTTAAATGGTGTGTAACTTTTTATGAATGGGCCCTTTATCACACTCTGAGGAGTTTGCTCATTCTCGTTTCTCATCTGTGTTTCCTCTCCTTGACGCCCTTGTTCAACTCCAAGTCTAAATCCAGGAGGTAGTTGCTCAGTGACCCTAGAGGAAGGAGCTTTGCAGCACTGATGGTGTTTGTTAGCATCCCCTTTGAGAGTTGAGATGGGAGATGCTATTAGCATGACACAGGGCTGTCACGCTGCCCCAACAGCAATGGGCAGCCTGGGGACACAGGGACTCAGAATTTGAGTAGTCGAGTAAAGCTAGGGTCTGAGATAATATCTGGATGGGTCGCTCCTCAAGAGAAGAAAGTTGGTGGTGAAACTACCATTGAATAGAACGAAAATTTGCAACTCACATGATCTGTGCTGGCTGCCCTGTCACAGAGGCATAGACCTTGAAGGTCATAGTCTTCCCGAGGCTGCCAAGTGGTGAAGGTGGGGCAGGCAGAGCCAAAAGTGGCAATAGCTGACTGTGAGCAGCTGTCTTAGCAAGAGGGCCCTAGGCTTTTCATGCACAGGATCCATGCCAACTACTCTGCCCTCCATACATAGGAAAAGCAGCAACCTTCTCTACCTGCCAGCCAACAGGCCTCGAACTATCTGTCTCCTTATCCAGTGAAGGGAACCACCAGTGCAGCCTGCTAATGAGATCTAAGGTGCTGTCTTGTAGGTAAGGCATTAACCAGGTTTTTACCCAGTAGAGGTTGTTCAAAGAAGCCTTTGCCTGGTGTTGCAAGGCCAGGATCCCTATCACCGCTGTCCTGACTGAATTCAACTGGAGGAACTGCTCTCTGCTGCTGTCAAATTCCCACTGGGGATTCAGTTGCACAGGGTGCCAAGGCCATGCTGAATTCAGTATATAGCCTTGCTGGTGTCAGCTGAAGTGAAAACCTTGTTTGCACTATGTGCTTTCAGTGCATACTTGGTGCTTGCTCTACTTCTGTGAGGAACTTCTGGCTGGAACAGGTAGTGGAGCACCAAATTAGGGTTGTTGAGGTTGTTTGGTCTGTAGATGGCATCCGCAGCTGTTCTGCTTCAGGATTCATATTTGCTGGAAGGACTCAAGTATTTACCAGTGCTGGTGCATGAGAGAGCTCAAAGCTGGATGAACCATGGAGCAAAAAGGTGCTTGGTCTCTTTCTCTTGAAAAAGATTGAATGACTGCAGAGGCTTAACTGGGAAGAAATGAGAGCAGAGGATGAGATAAGGGGTGTTTTCTCATCAGCATGGCCATATCCTGCCCTCAGTTTGATTTGGACAATTTGCTCTTGGGTGCAAAATGCTGAAGGAATTTCCAAGGCCTAGCAGGTGGAAAGGGTGTTCCCTAATGTCACAACTCTAGAAGGACAGCGCATGGTTCTCCAGCCTTGAAGCTCATTTGCCCAATTATGTGATCAAAGCAAGAGTCCTTTTGAATTTACCAGGCCTGAATCTGTGACTACTGGATTCTGCTCCCAACTGAAGAAAACCTGTATTCATTTCATAATTGAAGAGAATATAAATTAATGAGGGGGTGGGGGAGGAAGCAGAAACTCATTCAAAAGCGTCAAGTGGTGGGAGTGAAAGGATGTCTTACACAAACACGCCTCCTTTAACCACAGACTATTTGCTTCCTGGAGCCGCAGGTGCCTGCTATGCTGTGCTTCCCATCAGCCAGGAGATCTTGATCATCTCTTTCCTGCCTTCTAGGTAGATTTTGTGGTGACAAGATCCCTGAACCGGTATTCTCCACGGACAGCAGGCTATGGATTGAGTTCCGGAGCAGCAGTAACATCCTGGGCAAAGGCTTCTTTGTGGTCTATGAAGGTACAACCTTTAGCTAGAGGTCATCTGTCGTGTTGCATGGAGCAGCCAGAACGAGATGCAGGGGTTATAGGATCAGCAGGAGCTCTGCTTCACCATGCGGTTAGGCACAGCCCCTGGTCTTCTTTTCGTGGGAATTGTTGGATTTTGCAGGCTGTTTCAGCAGACAAGGCATGGATCTTCCAACTAGATCATCACAGTTTTGAGGGTGACAACAAGATGGCAGCGCAGAGCAATAGCTCCTGTTCACAGCCCAGGTTCTATTTGCCCTAACCAGCCCCTGCAAGCAGCGGTGTTGGGCATAGCAGCAGTTCCTTCCAGAAATTTAACAGGCAAAATTCTGTTTCAGATCATACGTTTTATGTCGCTTAATGCAGCTTATTTGGGGGGGGGTTGCTCAAATGCAGAGATTGTTCTTTTGTTTCTCCCTTGTATGTTTTACTTACAGAAGATTAGAAATTAGCATGTCAGATCTTCTGCAGGTTAGTTGTTTTGTAAACTTGCATGGCACTGGGATGCTGAAACCACTTCAGAGCAAGAGCAATACTACCAAAGTCACTGACAAATCACTATCATCCCTTCTCCATATATGCTTATTTCTTACAATAATGATTCTAAAATGTATTAAAAGCCTTCGTTGTTCTCTGGGCAACAGGCATTTTCTTAGAAGTACCAGTGTTGTCAACAGTATTGAGGTTGACTGCCTTGGTACTGACTTTGCATCTTCTTCTTTCTGCAGCCACAGGAGCAAGCATGTCACTGGAAGCCCAGTGCCCAAGTGTCCAACATGCTTATGAATAATGATACTAACAGAGTGACGTGAAGAAAACATGGGACTGTTGGGGAAGTGCAAATAAAGTATATAAGGATTTCACAACAGTGTGGGGCTAACAAGTCTGTTTCACAGGAGAAATATCTGGTTTCTGCAGGAATTGTTGCCCCAGAGACAGAGGTAGCTTGCCCGATTATTTTTTTTTTATGTCTCTCCTGAGAAGCAGCTGTTGCCTGGACCATATGGTTTGTAACACCCCTTTTGTAGTAGTTCGTTGGAATTAGAAGTGATCAAACTAGCATGCCTCTAATAGACGGTTTTATTTTGGCTTATTGTTTTGGTGGGCTAGGCAGCTTAGTTCTTACAGTGGGTGATTCCCCAGTGATATCTGCTCCAGCTTTAAAAGAAAAAAAACAAACATAAGGTGAGGGATGGTTTTGGGAAGCAGCTTTTCTGTTCTTCATCGTGTATGTTAATATGGCATCACGCTTCATATTGAAAGAAAAAAAAATTTACATTGGCTACGTGCCACAGTCACTTTGCAAAACTTCCTTTTCTCTTGATAATTTTCCGTATTTCCTCTTGATTAATAAATGACCCCTAAAGGTTCAGTAAAGACGAGCAGTACCTGCTTCATTTGACTTTTGAGGAGAGCAAATGAAAGTGCAGCGTGCATCTAGCGGTCAAACTTTGTATCCCTCTGACTGTTCATATTTTCCTGCTTCTTCAAAGCTCTGGCTTTCTATGTAACCCTTTCCTGCAAGAAATTTCCCATTGGAAATATATGAAATCTATTGCTAAGCCTAAGAGCAAGCACAGAGTATGACTGTGCATAGAGTACTCAGGGAGCTGGCGGGAGAGCTCACCAAGCCTCTCTCCATCATTTATCAACAATTCTGGTCAACAGGGCAGGTACCAGATGACTGGAGGGTGGCTAATGTGACGCCTGTCTACAAGAAGGGTCGGAAGGAGGATCTGGGGAACTACAGGCCTGTCAGCCTGACCAGGAAAGGTCATGGAGAGAATCACCTTGAGTGAGCTCTCATGGCAAGTGCAGGGCAGCCAAGGGATCAGGGCCAGCCAGCATGGGTTTGGGAAGGGGAGGTCCTGCTTAACCAACCTGATCTCTTTCTATGACCATGTGACCCGCCTTCTGGATGCGGGGAAGGCTGTGGACGTTGTCTATCTGGACTTTGGTAAGGCCTCTGACATCATCCCCCACAGCATTCTCCTGGAGAAGCTGGCAAATCATGGCATAGACAAGCGTACTCTTCGCTGGGTTAAAAACTGGCTGGATGGCCATGCCCAGAGAGTTGTGATTAATGGGGTGAGATCCTCTTGGCGTCCGGTCACCAGTGGTGTCCCTCAGGGCTCAGTTTTGGGGATAGTTTTGTTTAATATCTTTATCAATGGTCTGGATGAGGGGATTGAGTGCACCCTCAGTAAGTTTGCAGAGGACGTCAAGCTGGGTGGGAGTGTTGATCTGCTTGAGGGTAGGAAGGCTCTACAGAGGGGCCTGGACAGGCTGGATCGATGGGCCAAGGCCAACTGTATGAGGTTTAATAAGGCCAAGTGCCGGGTCCTGCATTTCGGTCACAACAACCCCAAGCAACGCTACAGGCTTGGGGAAGAGTGGCTGGAAAGCTGCCCGGCAGAAAAGGACCTGGGGGTGCTGGTGGACGGCCAGCTTAACATGAGCCAGCAGTGTGCCCGGGTGGCCAAGAAGGCCAACAGCATTCTGGCTTGTATCAGGAATAGCGTGGCCAGCAGGAGCAGGGGAGTGATCGTGCCTCTGTACTCGGCACTGGTGAGGCCTCACCTCGAGTACTGTGTTCAGTTCTGGGCCCCTCTGTACAAGAGGGACATTGAGGCGCTGGAGCGTGTCCAGAGGAGAGCTACCAGGCTGGTGAGGGGTCTGGAGACCAGGTCATATGAGGAGAGGCTGAGGGAACTGGGCATGTTTAGCTTGGAGAAGAGGAGGCTGAGGGGAGACCTCATTGCCCTCTACAGCTGCCTGAAAGGAGGCTGGAGAGAGGTGGGTGTTGGCCTCTTCTCCCAGGTGAATAATGACAGGACCAGAGGAAATGGTCTGAAGTTGGGGCAGGGGAGGTTTAGATTAGATATTAGGAAGAATTACTTTACTGAAAGAGTGGTCAGGCACTGGAACGGCCTGTCCAGGGAGGTGGTGGAGTCACCATCCCTAGAGGTATTTAAGAAACATGTAATGTGGCACTTCAGGGCATGCTCTAGTGGCAGGGATTGTAGGTTGTTTGGTTGGACTCGATGATCTTAAGGGTCCTTTCCAACCATGAAGATTCCGTGACTGGTGGAAGCCAGCCTGTACCACAGAAACAGTGATGGCCCATTGCAAACTTCTTTTCCTAGCCTGGCCTCTTCTGGTCAGAGGGGCAGGTAATAAGATTATCTGCATCTCTGTCCGTAATTTATTTGTTGAAATGGGAGTTTCCAAAAATCTTCCTTAAGCCCTATTTTCCTCTGATGCAAGCTCTGGTATTGGCTTGTTTCTTTCCTTTGTTGTCAGGTAGCTTGCTCAGCTCTTTCATGACTTAAGTGTCTAGGCAATAAGGGTAATTTTTATTTCCAGGAAGGCTTGTCCTTAAATGTTCAATTTTCTATGTATTTTTGTCCAACAGCTGTCTGCATTGCTGTTAGTTCCTGTTTTTCTTTTGAACTCTTCTCCCTCATGTACTAAAAAGCCAAAGTGGGTTTTACCACTGCTTCTCTGTCCTCTGCTTTAGTGAGAGTGCATGTAAATGCTCGTGCATCTGAACATTGCTGGGAGCTCTATGGGCAAGCACTGATTTTTTGGATTTGGATTCCTCCAGGTCTTGGCCCTAACGTTTTCAGTAGATGGGAGGAAGGAGGGCCACATGTGTCCACATGATGGGAGAATTATTTCACACTAAATGACAGTTAATGTAGTGAAAGTGCCCTCAAAGTTCTGTCATATTGTTCCGTTTCTTTCATGAGATTCAAGATGGGAAGATGCTCATGGTTTTCCCCTACAGCACTGCTGGCAGCCCCAGATTTGTCATCATTATTACTTTCTCAGACTATCAGCAGATGTTCTTTCCATTTTGCACTAAAGCTCTTCCAGTACGCTTAGCTGCTCAGATGAATTTCAGCATGAACTAGTGCAGTGGACAGAGAAAATACTGTTTGCTGGCTGACAGTTTTATGGCTGAAAAAAAAAAAAACAAATGTCAATTCTGTGTTCTTGTAGTCCTCTTTCTCTTAGGTGGAGGAGACAATTCTCTAAAGGGTTCCTCAGAGGTTCTCTCTAGCACCAGTTGTAGCTCTGAATTCAAATGACAACCAAAATTGTGCTCTGCAGCTGAATTTGGGGTACAACTATTTGGAGGTGCCTTAGCATTGGTTCTCTAAACAAGAAGTTAGCACTGTGCTACTGAAACAGTGCTTTTAACTAGGTCGCGGTTAAACATTAGCAGCTTAAAAGGCAAAACCAAGACAATGTTACTCAATTCAAGCAATTTCCAGGACAATGTAGGGAGCCCCAGATCTGAACTGCTAATGCAATGAGTTGTGGGAAGACCCCAAGTGTGAAAATGGTTGACGTCTGGCAGGTGTCATTGCAGTGCTCTCTCTCTTGCGCTTACTGTCAGTGCTCCTTGTTTGCTTGACTTTAAACACAGCCAAAACATTCATATGCGTTCTTTAGACATGTGTGTCTTGCATCATGGGGTTACACAGGTTTTAGCCTGTGATCTTGTTTTCATTTGTTACATAGTCTTGCAGACAATTATGCTGAAGTGCGATTGTCTTTGAGGTCTCTGCTAGTTTTGTGTTAAACTAGATTTTCGTTAAATTTTCTGTTCTTGGTCTTCAAATTTACTCATTCATACATTTCGCACAAAACTTTAATTTGTTCATGCACAGCAGTCAGCCTTTGGGTCTCCTTGTGAACAGCTCGACTCACGCTTGTTAATATTGCCATCGTGTGGCTGGATTAGATTTGCAGCTGGTTTTTATTTGTTTGGTTTTTGTTGTTTTTTTTTTCCCCAGCTTTTCTTGGTTCTTAGTGCTGGTAGCAGGTTTTAAGCAGCTATGAAGGTGACCAGGAGTGTGGAACACACAAATCCATAAAAATTCTCTGTCTCAGCCAGTTCACCTTCTAAGGAGGTTGTCACAGCAAGATGGGAGACACTGTCACTAACACAAAATGTTAAATTAGTAAAAACTTCTAAGACTTGTGTGTTGCCTTTGTGGAAAAAGCAGTATTGATACAGATTTGAATGAGGAAGAAGGCTAAGTATGTAACGGGCTTTACCTGAGGAAAAACCTGCAACCTCATGGGTTTTTCTGTTTGGTTTTTTTTTTTTATGAAGCTATTTGTGGTGGAGAAATTCACAAAGATGCTGGCCAGATCCAATCTCCCAATTACCCAGATGACTACAGACCTTCCAAAGAGTGCATCTGGAAGATCACAGTTTCTGAGGGCTTTCATATAGGAATCACATTCCAAGCCTTTGAGGTGAGAAATATCATTGTGTATTATATTACAGATATCATTTCACTTCTGTAGATCCTTTAAAATTAAGAAGGGAGTGATGTAAATAACAACAATAATAATAATAAAGTAAATCTTTTGAATAGTTCAGAACAACATTTCTCCTCACCAGGAGTTTGTTCAGAGAGTTTGAAAACAAGTTTTACATACTATGAGGTTTCACAAACTGTTACACTGGACAGAAAGTATTAGAAGGGGCACAAAATTGCTGATGATGTTAAGTCGGGATTAATGAGTCCTTAAATTTTCGCTCTGGTCAAATGAAATTAAGGAAAAAAAATCCTGTTGGTGTCGCTGGGACTTGGCTGATTTCAGGATGTTTGTGGTTCTCTAAAGAAACATCATGTTCCCAGATGGTAGACAGGATCTGAAGAGCTCAGAAAAGGCTTTCTCTTATTGATTATAGGATGTCTTACACTCTTAGTTAGGTGCATATAACAGAATACATATATTCTGTTATATATAATCAGAATTATATCTGAATAATCAAAATAATCTGAATATAATCAGAAATACAATCATGTATTTCTGACTGCTGATTAAGAAGTCACAGACAGGAGTGGACAGAACCTGGGCTGGTGCCTAAAACCCTTCTAGCCCATAGGTTCCTGTGGCTTGTGCACACTTACTGTGCTTGTCCTGGAAAGGGATGACACCATTACCTCCTGGCTGTCACCCCGTGAGCCTTTTTGTTTGTAGTTGTTCTGCACTGTCACTTACAGTTTCTCATGGAAAAGCTTGCAGGTAGTCAGGGATCAGGTTTTGCTGGAGGGTAGCCATGAAACAGCAGCAGAACTGAGATGTGCCTGGGCTCCAATGCAATTTCAACTGCAGCAGAGTTCAGTGGCAACCATGAGGCAAGTACCTAGTTGTGACCAGTTGTTTGGGACCTTCTTTGTAAGCTGATCTCTGGCCAAAGTCTAACTGGATAGCTAGACTGACTCAGAGAAGTCACGCTAGTGAGCTACAGGCACACCCGTTTCCCATTGCAGATTGAATGGCATGATGCGTGTTCTTATGACTACCTGGAGATCCGAGATGGCCTCACTGAATACAGCCCACTGATCGGTCACTTCTGTGGCTACGAGAAGCCAGAAGATATCAAATCCAGTTCAAATAAAGTATGGATGAAGTTTGCATCTGATGCAACCATCAATAAAGCAGGCTTTGCAGCAAATTTCTTTAAAGGTATGTGATCTAGTACCTCTCAAAGGCAAAGTTGGGCATCACTCATTGCTTAACCTACTGCCATCCCAAAGTGATGAGTTACCATTGTATCTGCACATAGCTAAGAGCTGTTAGACTTGTCTGTACAACTGCTAATACCAAGTTTATATACAAATCGCTTTGAGAGTGTGGAGGTGCTTGATGCTGAGGCATGAACACCACCTCGCTGTTTAAGACAGAAAGCCTACCTCAAAAAACCATTAACCTTTCATTTATGTGTCAGCACCAGCACAGGAACTAACACAGCAGGACAGAATGTGACCCCCAGTTATCCAGGCAAAGGGACACTGACATTTTCAAAGAAAAGGTACTAGTGCTGTATAAAGAGTGTTAAAAACAACTCTCTGCTTAAGTTCTATTACAAAAGAAACTTCTGGAGAGAGGGTAAATTTGATTGCAAGTAAAATCCCAGGGAAAGTTTCAGAGTGCTTTAGGAGACAAATGTGTTTCTAAACTGAGATTCTCTTCAGGAAGATGCAAATGAAGACTAAAATTCTTGTTAAAAGCTGGACCCAAGCCATGGTCCTTTACCAGCATCCTGGTGACTTGATAGAGGCAAGAAACAAATATCTAACCACTTGGGAAAATACCTGCAGAGCTGCTGCGAGGTCACATTTCTTTTGGGTTCAGTAACAATTGTTCAGAAATAATAGCTGCAATGCCAGTATTTGGATTGCATAAGACCTTTATTTGTTTCTACTTTAACTTTTGTCTTGCATTAAAGGTGTTACGGTCCGTTTGGATCTCTCAAATTTACAGGACAATGATGTGCCCTGTGAATTAAAACTTTTTTCATGAGCTCATTAAGAAATACAACAAACAAACACGGCAGGGTTCAATTCCTTTTGCTCAGACTAGTCTATTACATGAATTCACTTATTCAACATTCAGGTCATAACGTTTCATAACTTATAACCCATAATTCTTAATCTGTGTGCTTACGTGCAAAAAAGAAAGAAAAAAAGAATTAGTTAAATAAAGTTTAGTTCACAGAGTATGTTGTCCTGTAAATTTGAGAGATCCAAATGGACCATGACAAAGGGTGATTACAAGATCACTGCCAAATACTGTGGTGTTTAATTCCAGTCCCTGAACAACTCTCACAGTGCCTAGGCTTCCTTGTTTAAATTTCTCAGGTTCCATAAAGACACAGAAAATACTTCTTCCTAAGGACATTTTGACTTCTTCAAGAGCTCTGATAGTGCAGACTGGCTGTGGCAGAAATGTCTTCCAGGGATTAACGCATGGAGACTTCCTGGCCTGCAGCAAGTCAGTTTATAGAATTTGAGGTTCTCCTGCAAGTTTGTAGGGGAAGAAAGTTGCACACCTGAACCTGGGATGCTTTCCTTGTGATACAGATAGCCAGAAATAAATTTATTTCTTTTTTAGGTAAAAAAATACATAAACATGCACTGCTAGTACAATTGCAGCCACAGGTATTGTCTGTGGAGTTTTTGCTGGCAGACTAAACCTTGCAGTGTCTGCTCAGACTTCATATGTTTGAACCAGAAGCCGTGTAGCTCATGAATCGTTAGTGTTGCTAAATCCATGTCAGTAAGACCAGCTGAGGAGCAAAGTGTGTTTTCTTGGACCAAGCACCACAGTAGCCATAGCCACACAACTTCTAGCCAGCTTGTGCTGTGGGCAGAGATGATGTCTGTTTGCAAAAGCTGGGTAGGCACACCTGCAGGGTTCAAGCGGACTTTCAAGCTGGCATCTGAAGTCTGCAGCCCTTTACTTCTATATCCAGAGGGATTGTGACTACCAGCCATTCCATGAACAAAGTAAATGAACAAATCAGATGGCTCTGCAGGCACTCTTCAGACTGCCACCCACAGCTGCTTGAGCAACGGGACAGCTTTGCCATAGTGAATTATGAAAGGAATAGAGCTTCAATTACATGTCTTGCAACATTGAAAGAAAATAACTCACCTTAAAAAAACAGAGTTCAGGACGAAATTGAATGTTATGCTTTGTGAGAAGTTGCAGTGGTAACTTCTAACTTTTCAGAGAAAATAAACTTTCAAAGAGCTCAGGGAGGGTAAGTTATTGGTCATATCCAAAAGACAATGTCAGGAAAATATGAAGAGCAATTACCTCATGTCCATCCCATCGTGTCTATCTCAAGCGAAAGCTCTAGGATTATTCTTTATTACTTCATTTTTGTTACAAATTGTTTGTATCACTGAAGCCTATTTCATATATGGTTGAAGTGTTGGTAGTGATGTGCTTGTCTTACGCTCACATTGTTTTGAGTTGTTGTTTCTTCTTCATGGCAAACATTAGAGGAAAGAAAATACTTTGCAAAATATACTTGCCCATAGCCAGGATGTGTCCCTCCCATGGTAAAGATTGATGACAAAAGGGTGTTTTGATGATTGTGGGAGTTGCAGCCTCTCTTTTCTCTCAAGCAAGTGATTTAACAGTCAGATCAGAAGCTACTGAACCTGTACCCAAGAATGGAGCAGCAAAGAAATACTCTACTTTCTTCATAGCGAATCCACAGACAGAAGCCAGAAAATAAAATCTGTTTGTACTGGAACTGTTGCAGTGCAGGATTCTTGGCTCTGCAGAAAGACAGTGTTATCAATGGAATAGAATATTTCAGTTGGAAGGGAGCTACAATGATAATCTAGTCAAGACTGTTCCTATTTGATGTACGAAGCAGTAACTGTTACTGGAAGATTATATTGAGTCTAGGTGTCAAGGTGTTGGCAGTGGGAGGCTGCAGGGGCTGCCCCGTGCCAGACAGATGGTTCAACTGGCTCCACAGTGGACCCACCGCAGGACACAGCTGGGCCCATCAGCTGAGCTGGTGGCACCTCTGTGAAAATATGTTTAAGAAAGGTCAAAAATGATGGGGGGGAGAGAGGAGGAGGGAACAGAAAGTGTGAAACAGCAAAGGTAACACCAAGGCCTGAGGAGGAGATGGTGGAGGTGCTTCATGGCAGAGCAGATATTCCCTGCAGCCCGTGGAGGACCCATCTTGGAGCAGGCGGGGAAGTATGAAAAGGAAGGAACGGCAAAGTCGTGCTGATTGCAGCTTCCCATCCTCTCCTGCCTTTGCATGCTACTGGCTTTGCTGAAGGGATTGAGTGTAAGCTGCAGTGGTACAAGGCAGGAGAGAGGAGTGTGGAATGAAGCTGAGCCTGGGAAAGGAGGTGCGAAAGGTGTTTACCCTAAGTGTTTTAACATGTTTCTTTTTTTTTGTTTGTTTTTTGTTTCCCAATACCCAAATCAGTACTCAAATATTTACATTAATTGGCAATAAATTAAGTTAAATTCCCCAAAGTTGGGTCTGTTTTGCCCACAGTGGTAATTGGTGGGTAATTTCCCTGTCTCAACCGAGGAGCTTTCGTGCTCCTGTTCTTCATAATTTTTCCCCCATTCCACTGCAGTGGGGGACTGGGCAGTGAGCAAGCAGCTGGATTGGAGTTTGGCTGCTAGCTGAAACCAACCCACCACAATCATCTTTATAAAACCATCTATTAAGGGATGCACATGGAATCAGGGATCAGGGTGAGAAGGCAGTACAGCTGGCTGGCTGTATATTAAAATGTCAGTTCAAGTTACTGAGATGTGATTGGAAGAACCTGACTTCAACGTCTAGGGTAGCAAGACTTGGTGTGTCTATGAAAAGGAAGAACTACTTGCGTGTCCTTCCAGGTCCTTTGCTGCACCCTGTTCAGTGGGGTATGTCCTTCCATAGCTTCATTGCTGTGGGCACCATAATGGGCTGGTTCCTGGTAGCTCCAGTCCCTCAAAAGCATAAGGAATTTAAATACCAAAACAAAACAAAAAAAAAAACAGGGGTAAATGAGAACAAAATGCAGTGAAGTCTTTACAGGAGACCATGTTTCCCTGCTCCTGTCTAGAAAAAGCACTCTTGACTAGTAACAGTAATTGTAGTCTTTTATGGTTTTGGTGGTGGGAGTGCTTTAGCACTTGTGAGGTTTGCTGCAGTGCCTGCTCCCTGGGCTCGGCTTGTCAGCTAGTGCTCTGCTCCTTCTGGCCAGAACTGTTGCAAGAGGAATAGGATGGGGTTTGGGTTTTCGGGAAAGGGTGACTTGTCCTGGTTGTCTCCTGACAGAGATGGATGAATGTTCTCTGCCAGACAATGGTGGCTGTGAGCAGCACTGCGAGAACACACTGGGCAGTTACAAATGCACCTGCGAGCCTGGCTATGAGTTGACAGCTGATAAAAAGAGCTGTGAAGGTGAGTAACCTACAGGTTGAGGCATCTGTCTATAGGATGGGTACTACAGCTAATAAGGAAATCTAAACAATCTTGGAGATGATTTTCCTTGCCCCTACATCCTCTTTGTTTCTATTTATCTTAACCCATGTGAAAAATTTCTTTTTGTCAACATCTTCCATTGAAAAACAAGTTGTGGTTGGAAAACTGAAATTACTCTGATTCTCTACTGCTAAACCTCTCTAAACCCAGTTGTTCTTCATGCCCAGAGATCTCCATTCAGACCAGATCTCCCACGGTGCAGCGTAAGGGAGGGCGGTCATTACAACCTAACTGTTGAGTGACCCAGAAGTATTTCAATCTAAGGCTGAAATTATTCTATTTTTTAAAGGAAATATCTTTTGGATAATAAAATATCAATGTTTTGCTTGCATGCAAAACAAACATTCTCCATACTCAGGAGTCAATTCCCTTCCTCTGTTATGGGGAAAAAAACCCCATGTCTTTGATAGAAACTGTTTCTTTCAGCTTTCTATTTATACAGCTAGTCTCTCGCAACAAGTGTTTGCTCCCACCAGCAATACAGCTGCTGGTGTGGTGAGAATACACCCATTGTTCTTGTCTCATAGCTCTGCCTTTCAGCTGAGAGGTGGAGGGAGCTCCACGCTGTGAGTGGTGCTCAGCCGGTTTGCCCTGACTTCTGCTTTTGTCAAGCTGTTTGGGGAAGGCTCCTATCAACTTGGCAAGGGCAGAGTTAGGTGTGTGCAAAAAGCTTTTGGAAGCTTTACTTTGTTTTTTTTTTTTAAATAATTTCTTGCACTTTTGAGCAAGCCAGTTGGTATAGCTTGGCAAACATTTTTTGGACTTCGCTCTTAACCTCCTATTTTAAACTTCATTTGTGTATTAAATTGCTTTTGTTTCTCCAGACATACTTGCTTGATACACTTTTTGTATTGAAGCTGCACCCTTGGCTTAGTTCTCTTAATGTAAAATGATGTTGGGAACAAGACACAGGAAGCTCTTATCCCTATGGGTTTTGAAGATCTGGCTGTATCTCATTACTCCCAAGAAACAGCAAGAAAAAATTGCTTCATTGCAAATAGAATTTTGCAGCAAAAGAGCAAACTGAGGTTGATTCCTTTGAGTTAAAAGCCATGCCCTCCCACAAGAGGATGAAGCTGAAATGTCCTGAATTTTTAAAAGAAATGGGATAATAAAGCTAAGTCTTTGGCTTTGTCTTCAATTTTCCCTAGAGAAGATGCAGTCCACATATAATGAGCTACTGAAGAGTTCACAGGGGTGTCTTCCCTAGGATTCCATTATCTTCTCATTATTCCATTACTGATAAACTTGAAATAGTAAGGTTTGTAGGACTGACTGTGGGTCAATTTACCAAGCTCACCTTTCCAACTGTATTGTACGTGTCAAGTCAACTCATCCACAGTAAGCCCAAGGCTACAGAGTAAAAAGGAGATCAATCTTGCACGGTTTATGTGGTGCTCAGGGCCATAGCCTGGCTCTGTGTGTTTCACTGGTGATTTATAGCAGTTGAGGTTTGTCTTCTTCACAGCTCCCAGCATTTTAAACCTGTTCTGGAGGCTGGGATTTGAAATATGCCACCAACCAGGATCTGATTCATTTCCTAGCTAACAATGTGGCCCAATCTGTGTGTCTGAACAGAACCAAGTAAAACTTGTGTTCATTTATTGCCTCTCCAGCTGCCTGTGGGGGCTTCATCACCAAGCTCAATGGGACCATTACTAGCCCTGGATGGCCCAAGGAATATCCTACTAACAAAAACTGCGTCTGGCAGGTGGTAGCTCCAGCCCAGTACCGGATCTCTCTGCAGTTCGAAGTGTTTGAGCTGGAAGGCAATGATGTACGTAACCGGTCCCTGCATCTCAGAGGTGTGACTATTGGCTAACTCAGAACTGGATGAATCCTTGGGGTACAAGGAAGAGGAGACTCTGTCTTACTGGTGGAGCTTCTGGTTGTTTCCCTGCCCTTGATATAATAAGCCAATAACAGTGATTGTTCTCCTTGAAGTCCGGATCTGCTTTCTCTATGGAGTGGAAGGATTAAAGCTGTTCTGTTATAAATAGGCTTCTTTTCTCTGCCAGTTTTGCGTAACTATAGGTGTTTTCCATCCTTAATAGGTGTCCCATCCCCCCTCTTCCCCAGAGCTGCCTTTGCAGGAAAATAATTGGAAATGAACAATGAATACAGTTCTTCAAGGATAAACAAAATAACCAGTAAGAGAGTCTGTTCTCTGCCCTGCTAAGGACAGGGTGGAATTTGAACAAAGCATTCAGGTCTCGCTTTCCCCACTGTAAATGGGAGCAGTAGCTCTTCCTTAATTCAGCAGGCTGATGAAGTTCATTCAGCACTGACGTGTTCTTGGGTAAGGTGTGAGTAATTATTTTAGATAAATTAAATGGAACCTTTGCTATTCTGATAAACACACCCATGCTTTAAGACCAGGGCAGCAACAGAAGGGGGTGAGAACACTGACAGAGGAGAATTTGGGGAAGTTAGGAATGTGTTTGAATATAAGGCTGTTTCTGTTCCCTCTCAGTCAAGCCTCTGTCACCTTCCTCTGAAATGTTCTGTTCCAAGTCCATCGAGCTGAGAAATCACCTCTTCTCTTGGCAGGTCTGTAAATATGACTATGTTGAGGTTCGTAGTGGGTTGGCTTCTGACTCCAAGCTGCATGGCAAATTCTGTGGCTCAGAAAAGCCTGAAGTAATCACGTCGTATGGCAACAACATGAGACTGGAGTTCAAATCAGACAACACAGTCTCCAAGAAAGGCTTTAAAGTTCACTACTTCTCTGGTACGTGGCTGTATTCTTGCACTTGCTTAGCTGTCTCCTCTGACTGAACCTCTTGGTTTTGGTGAATTTTCTTCAACCTCCTGTCAAATCAGGCAGAATCTGACATAGTTAATTAAATCTAAAAAGCATGGTTGCTCTGTGCTGTGTCACCTGTCATCTTGGTTTCTCAGTGCAATGTATGGTCCAGTTTCATAGTGTGGTGTCAGCAAGATGCATGGATTTCATCAATGCCTCCAGTCCTTCCACAGCAGGAAGCAATGGGAAGCCTGATCCTAGAAGTTATTTCTGTCCCTGGTGTCATTAAAGAAAAGCTTTTTCCTCTGAAACTACAAGAGTTAGAAAATTTCCAGAAGTCTTCCATATAGCAGTTCTCCCCATCAAAGCAGTGCACGCTAGTGGAAGTTTCTAACACTCTGTTCTGAATCTTTTGTAGCTCTTGGTGTCAGTGACGTACCTTCTTGTCAGGCAGTTAAGGAGGTTAACTGTACATCGTATGGAAGTGGAAATTCAATTTTGTGCTGTGTTTTCAGCAGAGACCAAGCAGTATTAATGTTTTTGAGGAGGATGATCAGGCAAAAAGGCCTTGAATTAAGACAGTTGCAGAGTAGAATCAGGGCTAGGGGTTTGGCTTATTAAATCTAACAAGAGGAAGGATGAGGTGGGGCATGTTTCATCTAGAAATGCATTTGGGAGTGAGGAGACACATGAGGTTAATGAGGTCCAGGGAGGGCACTGACCCAAGAAAAATTGGAGATAAACTGCTCATAAATTAAATTGGACTGGAAACCATGAGCATATCTGATGGTCAGAACAGTGAGATCCAGGAATGCATGGTCCTGAACACACAGGAGTGAACATCCACTGGGCCATACTTCAGCTTCAGGGAGCAGTTTGTTCCTTAGATCCTCTTCTCCATCTGGCTGCTTGTGCTCTTGGACAGAACTTTTCAATGATCGAGGCTCATCAGAGCATCTAGGAACTTGAAAATGTAAAAATTGGCCAGTAAGTTTTTGCCTAGGCTAATGAATTTGTTTGATACTTTTCCTGGACCCTGTTCTAAAAGAATGAGATACTGCTATAGGTTTCTTTTAGATAGGAGTCTTTAACCATTCCAAACCTACATTATATAATAAAACACATTCGCGATGCATTTTATGGAATGAAAGGCAATTGAAGAGAATTGTATCTGGGCTAAAAAGCTGACTGGACTAATCCAGCAGCAGAGGTAGGAGGTTTGTACTGGTATCTGCCAGTCTGGGTATGGGCCTTCCAGCTGGCAACTGTGGTAGTCTGTTTCTCATTGTCAACTCGGTGTTTGTCGGTTTGATCCTGCCCAGACAAGGACGAATGCTCCAAAGACAATGGTGGTTGCCAGCACGAATGTATCAACACCTTTGGGAGCTACATATGCCAGTGCAGAAATGGCTTCATGCTGCATGAAAACGGCCATGACTGTAAAGAAGGTAGGATCCCTGCTCCCTGTCCTCAGGAAAGACAAGGTGCCTCAAACACAATTTGAGCCAGGATACTTCCTGCCCAGGGTTGGAAGGATGTTCGTACAGCATACGAGGCTGGGGCACTGAAAAAAACCCAGCTAGCTGAAAAGCTACCTAGAAGAAGGAAGAAGAGGGCTTGTTTTCAGCTGGATCCATTCCCCAATCTGGCCCTCCATCTGGCCATGGGGGTGGACAGGGTGGGGGCAAGAAGTTGGGCTAGCAAAAGGAGAAGTTGGGGGTCATCACCATTAGACTAGCTACTGCTGCTTCATTTAATTATTGGGTTTGAGTCAGATGAGTTGATCTAACTGCTTGCTGCTGCCAAAATTATCTTTCTCCCTACACCCCTACCCCTGCTGTGTGCTGCCATGACCTTCCTGTGTACAGTCTCTGGTCCTTGTCTCATCCCTCCGTGAGCTGATTCAGCTTTCCAAGTTGGCAAAACAACTCAAGGCTGAGATAGCACCAGAGTCAATATGGTGGTGGGGTTGGACACCATGTCACTGGGAACAGGGCAGACAAGAGGATGAGCCCAAGAACGTGTCTGGGAGTGAGGAGATGGATGAGGTTAATGAAGCCCAGGGAAATGGGATGGTCCATTTCACCAGCTGTCAAGTTAGCTCAAAAAAGTATAGGACAAACCCACCAGAACTATGTAGTAATACTAAAAGGTCTTGTTCAGTGACTGAAGCCTTCCCTGTTTCTGCCCTGTTGAGGGTCTCAGTGGGCAGAGAGGAGCATGTAGGACATTACGTGCTTCCCCTGTGAGACCTACCTTGATGCCTTCATCTTGTGATCTCTCTCTCAAGCTGGTTGTGAGCACAAGCTGAGTGGTGCAGAGGGAACGATGAGCAGTCCAAACTGGCCTGACAAGTACCCCAGCAGGAAAGAGTGCACCTGGGACATCTCTGCAACACCTGGCCACCGAGTGAAAGTAGTGAGTAACCAGTGAGCGGGAGTGCGAGGGGAGAAGCAGGCTGGATTGTGAGGGACTGAAGTGACTTTCCCCCACCACTGCATGGCTGGGAGGTTGATCCCCATAGGTCCTGTGTGGGGTGCTTGGTGGAGGGCATCCCAGGAGGCTACCCCTGGCCTGCAAAAGGGCAGAAGGTCTCACAGGGTCATGAGGCAGGGGTGAGGCAGTCGGAGGAGACTCCAGCAGATGAAAACTGTGGAGCATTGCACACTCTGTTTACAGAAGGTGTAACGTGCCCTCCCGCCCCTACCCATCCATGTGAGCCACTCTGTTGGGACCATCTCTGCATAAGGTGGTATCAGGGTGTGCTAGGCAGGGTTCCTGGTAGAAAAAAATAAGGGTATATAAGGCTTGTAGTTGAACACTGTTGTCATGCACCCACGTGAGGCAGCAAAGCTAAGGCTACACAGCACGTTCATATGAACTTCTGAGCTTTGCCACCCTGAGATCACTCTAGTCTGAAAGCACAATATTCTGTACTAGTTTTTGGGAGGATTGGGACAGGCATAGCATTTGACCTGTTTCTCACTTGGCATCTCATCCTCTGCTAAATTGCATGCTCAGATTTACAAATGTCTGTCTTAATTCTCCTTATTCTCACTGTAGACCTTCAATGAGTTTGAGATTGAACAGCACCAAGAATGTGCCTATGACCACTTGGAAATGTATGATGGGCCCAACAGCAAGTCACCTGTCCTTGGCCGCTTCTGTGGCAGCAAGAAACCAGACCCGGTAGTGGCTTCTACCAACAAGATGTTCCTCAGGTTTTACTCTGATGCTTCTGTGCAAAGAAAAGGTTTCCAGGCAAAGCACAGCACAGGTAAGCTGGTTGCCTGCCAATACCACGCTGTGATGTCATCAAATCTCACTGCATCATTTACCAGGCAAAACAAGACACGCTTTTCTCCCAAATAAGCTTAGCCTGAATTTTAAGTGGTTGTAAATTGTGCTAGCCAGTTCCTAGACCATTATTGGCACCATCAATGCCAGCTTCCTTATCAGCTCAGAGGTCTCTTGATGTCAGGCATTCCTGCTCATTTCTTTAGTTTAAATTGGAGGTGTTTGGTTGAGCAGCAACCCGTTCTGTTCTTCATCAACCCTCAGAAAATGAGGTGATGCCGGTGTATTGGCCCACACACGGAACAGGCTGGTTATGGTGGAAGCAGAGATGTGCTGTGGACAGACACAGTAAGCTTGATCTTCTATCTGTGGCAGCCCAGAGGTGGGTGTCTTGTACCAAGGTTCACTTTTTTGAAATCCCTGCGGCTGTAAACAGATGAAATGTGCTCTGAGCAGCAGCGCTTGAGAGTGGCGAGGAGACATCTTCCTGATTGGCTGCAGGGAAACTTTGCACCAAATCACATGGGTTTAGCACAAGCATGGGGCTACCTTTCTGCAATGCGTGGGCAGAAAAGGGTTATTTTGGTACTCAGTTTTTTAACGTGTTTTGACTTACTGCTGGTAAAATACATGAAGTCAGAATTTCAGCTGCAGGACGAGTGCAAAGAACATGTTATGTCTTCCTTTTAAGCAATTGCTCTATAAAATAATACGTTGTTCCAGAGTATAGTGTGGCAGGAACCCCATTCTGCCAGTTTTAATTGATTGTCTCTTTCCCTCCATGTTCTGTACCAAAAGGACCAAGCTTCTCTATGCTATGTGGGTCAATGGATTCATGGGTGACTGGAGAATTCGCTGGTTTATGGTAGTTTGGTGCAGTGGTTAATTACCTTCCCTGTTGTACATACACTTCATGCTGGAGGTTTTCTCTCCCTAAGGCTGGCCCAAAATTGGGATGGCAAGTCTTCGTTGTGAGGTAGGGCCTTTGATGAGACTGTGTTTTGTGCTCTTTTCGTTTCCAGAGTGTGGTGGGCTCTTAAAGGCTGAAGTACGAACTAAGGAGCTGTATTCCCATGCTCAGTTTGGAGACAACAACTACCCAGGTCAAGCGAACTGTGAATGGGTGATTGTAGCTGAAGACGGTTACGGGGTGGAGCTGATATTCCAGACATTCGAGATCGAGGAGGAGGCCGACTGTGGGTATGACTACATGGAGATTTATGATGGTTACGACAGCACTGCACCCCGCCTGGGACGCTTCTGTGGCTCAGGGGTAAGCCATGGTGGTGGAGATTTCATAGGCATAACTGAAAGTGGCAAGGAAGGGTACTCTTATACCGTTTTTGGAGAGGGGCAGCTTTCACAAACTGGAGATGAGATTGCCTGGTGTGTCTGGGTTTTGTTTCTTCTGCTGCTGCTAGAGATCACAGCCATTTTATCTGATGCACAGAGCTGTCTGAAAGCCTTGCTTGACTGACTTTCCCTTGTTAATGCAGGGCCATGTGCAGCAGCACGGGACTGCTGCGCTGCTGTGCCCCAGCCCTGCCACAAAAGAGTTGTGTAAATGTTGGAAACAACTTCCAAAGGCCAGTTTCATCCTTAGTTACTTCCTGCCTGAAGCCAAGTCTCATTGTGGCCATGCTATGGCATGGGAGAAGGGTGGAGGGACTTGCAGAGCTGCTTGTTGACTCCAGGGTGGCATGCTGTCTCCTAAACTGTTATCTGTGTCCCCATTAAGAGGTGTGACTCTGTTAATGTGAGCAATAGTGTGTGGTATTTAAAACCAGAGGTTCTATGTTTAATTTCTCTAGGACTTCAGCAATGAAATGGAGAAGGTTCTTATTGCATTTAGAGATATCCAAGGAGCAGGTGTGTTGGAACAGTTCTTGCAAACTGGGGAAATGGTCTGGAAAATAAACGAAGGCATAGCAGCTTGGTGTGAAGAAGCTCAGGGCAGCAGGGTAGTAATCTACCTAACTCCACACTGTCAAATGGAGAATGGCTGGGAAAGTGTTAGTCCTGCAGAGAAGCACAGGGGTGCTGTAGCAGGTCACAACAGTGGTGGAGATAAGCAGAGTTATCATGTAAGATACGTGGCTAAGTTATTTTGCTGCTAATGAACCCCGAGAGGGCCTCAGCTGCCAAACAGGGTCCAGTTTGGATTGTGTTATTTCCTGAAAAGATTAGGACAAATTAGAGAAAACTCAGAAGACTGGAACAAGAACATCCAGGGAGTCCTGTGAATGTGACCTACAAAAAACAACTGGAAGAACTGGGATTGTAGAGTGGGCTGGCATCAGCCTTCAAACATAAAGGGCACGCATGCAAAGAGCAAGGGAGTGTGCTCAGGAAGTCGGAGCAGGGCAGGAGGTACTGGGCGCTCAATGTTTGTGTTTCCTGGCCATTCTGTGGGATTAAATTCCAGCATCATAGCACAGGCAGTTATTTAGCCTGCAGACTTGACCACTCTGTGCTGTCTTCTTTACTTTTCTGCAGCCTCTGGAAGAAATCTACTCTGCAGGGGATTCCATCATGATTCGATTCCATACAGATGACACCATCAACAAGAAAGGCTTTCATGCCCGATACATAAGTACCAAATTTCAGGATGCATTGCACATGAGAAAGTAGTTTGACTGCTCCTCACAGCCATTCCCATCTGAAGACTGAGACATTTAACTGTGATCTTTGTCTTTTTTTTTTTTTTTCAAGCTTCTGTGCACGTGGCCAAAAGCGGTGTACAGTATTTCCTGTAACTGAAACTAAATCCAGTCTCAAAGGTTTGCCTCTGAAATTATTAGCATGACCCTTTCTTGTTAACATACCCAGGACCAAAAATTGTCTTCTAATCATACCTGCCAGGGCATAAATGTTGTATTTTGCACAGCTTGCCATGGGGCTGAGTGAAGACTGATATTGAATTGAGGAAAGCCTTCATCCTTGCATATCCTGTTTCTAGGTGACATTTCCTAAGCATCCTGTACACATGAGCTGTCTGAACATATTTTCTGGAGCAGATGATGTGGACAGCCACCCTGTAGGATTTTCTCAAAGGACCTTGGGAGCCACCCACTCTCCCCTACCAGCCCAAAATACTTTGTGCAATAAGTGAACAACCAGATGGTTGGGACTCCATCACTCCTTCTGTCCCATCTATTTATTGTCTTGGTTATTGTGGATTGAAAGGTAGGCAGGGGCATGGGAACAGTCTCTTTAGGGCTGCTAGCTACTTGGATCACAGTGAACAAGAAGGGCCCAGTGCCTGTTTTGCAGTAATTGTCATGGAATGACAATGTCATATGTTGAATGGAAGTACTTTGATACAGTGGCCAAGGGAAAGGTGGTGGCTGACAGGGGAAGTGCTGTGGTGGCATGCAAGGCATGACTGTGTAATGGTGGCAGAACTTAACAGCTGAATTACTGACAGCGTGCTCCAGTTACACCACCAGACAAGGCAGCTCAGAGGGCCATGGCAGCAGTCCAGGCCTTGTCTTAAATAAGGAATCTCTCCTCATCACTGCACCCATGTTTGCTTTCTCAGCCTTCTTTACGCTGCTTCCTTTCCTTAGTACCACTTCCATGTGAGCCCTTCCTTTTCACAGCTGAGCTGCTCTCCCCAGGGCTCCCCACCGCAGCCTAGGAGTGCTCTGCAACATCAGCTAGCCGGGGTGTCTTAAGGAAGGAAGCGCCAGGCCAAAGATAGTCAGGGTGTTCCTGAGGCAGAGGAACACAGGCCATCTCTGGTGAGCTCTGGGAACCTGTCAAAGATGTGCAAGCTCCGGGCACGGGACTAGGAACAGGAGAGCTCTGCTGGTTTCTGCTTCCTCCCTGTTTCTCGCTGGCCTATGGCCCAGTCACTTAACTTCATGGCAGGGGTGGAAGCGAGATGGTGACTTAAGCACTTTGAGCTATAAGGCTCAGACATGCTCTGTGTTGCAGTTCTTTATGTATGTGGAAGCTACTGCGCCATGGACTTGCAGATTTAACGGGTAGCTTGGCACTTCTTTGGGAAAAAGTAGGGAAAACTGTGCTTTTGGGGGACCCGCTGTAATTGAGCTGTTGATATGGAAGAAAAAAAAGAGAAGAAAAAAGAAGACTTTATTCTGAATGATATTTCATTAAGGCACTCATGGGCAATTATGAGCTAAAAGCTGAGGTATGTTAGCTTTAATAAAGTATTTATAATCCAAGGATTACTATGTTTACATAACCAATGTACTGTCAGGCTCCGGGGTGACACCTCCTCTCTGGTGTATGACTGCGGAGAAGTGTGGGGCCAGCGCCACTGTCAGGCACAAACGACATTCCTGGAGATGGGGGCATTTCCAGATGGATAATAAATAGACCCAACCCTCTCCAGAAGTCCTTGAACAGAATATGGTCCAAGTATTGTGAATACTAGGAGAAGCAGATGCATGAAAATATTTTCTTGCTTAGAACAAGAAAAATAAAGTAATTTATACACACACACACAAGATTATATGTATATAAAATGTGCATGTAGAAGACCGGTAGTCAAAGCCTTAATAAGTGTCATGTGAATAATACAGTACCATTGACTATAGCTTTATTGCAGGCTGTATAAAACCCTGTTATTTCTGGTTTGGTTTTTTAGCTCTGTTTTGTTCCTGTTTTCAAATTTTGTGGCCTTTTACCAGGCAAGACCTCTGATCTCAAGCTGTTTGACCATGCAGGTCTGGGGAGGTGAGCTCTGCTAGATGGGGTCTGCGTTTGTCCTTCTCTTCCTTGCTCCCATTCAAGCAAAATCGCAGTGATACAGGTCTGGAAATAAAAGTGTGACACCGATCCCTGTGAAACAGAAGGAAAGTTCCAGGTGGCAAGCGGTGGTTCAGGTTTCCTGTCTCTCTAAGGGGAGCAATGACTCTGGAGAGAAGTGACTGTAGGAGCTTCCCGTGTACTTTAGCATCTCTGTTCCATGTTCTGTTAATTTCCCATCTTCCCCAGACCGGTTCACTGCAGATGCTTGCAATGTTGTTTGACAGATCTACTACGCTTGTTAGCATTCATGCAGGTGTCTCTTGTGACAGTGTGCTCACAACTGTTGTACTGTGCATTTCAATCAATAGTCCATGTAGAATATTTCTGCTGTACTGACTGGGCTTAACAGTCGATAATTCTAAATGTGCGAAAGTTTCTTAAGAAAAAAGAAAAAAATGTCAGATCCTCTAAGGTGTATATACGTATTCTGGTCTTTGTGTGGTTCTACATTTCACTAACTAAAATAAATTTCTAAGAGGGGGAGGAGAGGAGGGTGTTGGGGCAATCGCAAATGTATACCTGTGCCCAGAATGAGTCTCTGCATTCATTAAAGACCGTGGATTCAGTTGCGCATTCTGTTGTATGCATGCATTTACCACTTCCTCAAGGGGAGGAAACTTCTTAATACATTCCTTGTTCTGCCAACTGTTGTTTGTGTCTACTGCTAATACCGGGTGGGATTTACTCTCTGCAGGAAGTGACTTTCCCTTGGGCCTTTAGCTTTGTCTTGGCTTTTGCAATCAAGAGGGCATTTAGGAAGTAGGGCAGAGGAACAAGTTGGTCAGCCAAAGGACTACATCATTGTGTTTCATGTTCTGCATTCGTGCTTTAGTGGGCTCAGATGCAGATCTGCAGTGATAAACATTAGGGATCTGGGAATTAGTAGAACAGGAATAATAAGTAGACTTCAAAAGAGGAGGCTCATTTACTACACTACAGGGGGTATGGCCTTCAGCAGCAGGTCCCAAAGAACCCTGGGACATGAAACTCCTGTGCAAAGGACAGCAGCATGAGCATCAGGCTAATGTTCCTTACTGCAAAGTTGTGGTCCGCACTCTCATTGTGGCAGCAAAATGTTCAGTAGCTAGGCAGCACCTAAAATGCTTTTCTTTCTGTCCACTGCTTGTTGTCTACCCTGCTTGCTAAGGATTGTGCCTGTGTTCTTTCCCCAGCACAGAGCCAGTTCATGCATGTCCCACTACCCAGAACATTTCCTGTGGTGTGTGTCACAGCTGTTCAAACATTCGTGGTGACTGAATTTCCTCCCAGCTGTTCCCCAAGGGAAAGCAGCAATGGAGATGAAGTTAGGAATAAGCATCCCCGTGTAGCCTCCTGCACCAGAGTATCGTGGTGCAGTATAACCCTGGAATGAGTCTGGAGGCTGACAGTCAAGTCATCAGGTGGACATAATTTCCAAAATGAGGGCCAGAAGCCTTCAGTCACGCAGAGAGTTACAGTCTAAAGCAATGTTGAAACACTAGAAATGATGCAGCCCAAGTGGAGCTGGTGGGAAACAGGAGGTAAAATAGAAGGTGGAATATGAACTGGAGTTACAGCTACTAGAGAAGCACACAGACATTTGCAATTGTAGTGAGGTTGGTTCTTACTGTGTGCATGATCTCTCTGTTGTACGTGTAAAGATCTTTTGCAGGCTTACATCTTCCCTGCTGTTCAACTACCATGTTCCCTTAATGTCTCTTTCCACACTGACTGCCTGCCACCAGTGTTGTGTGACATGGCCAGTCCTCGTTTTCTCTGCTTATTTCTAGAAACAGGACTTCATTTGCCAGAAAGCACCCAAGGACCATCCAGTCACCGTGTGTAAGAACATGAAGGGAATATCCATCGTTTGCCAGGAGATTCATCATCTTTTAAAAACAGGAGTACCCAGTGTTATAGCACACTTCAAAGAGCGATGCCTCAGACCAGACAGGCTTGTTGGTCTTGGCATCAAGCCAGCAGAAATCCTCCACTTTGTCCTGGCCTTTCCAGCAAATGTGCTCTGGCAGACGAGGTGCAAGCCTTAGAAAGCAAAAGCAGGATTCCCCTCAGGCTGATTTGTGGTACATGTTAAACATGCTCTGGGAGGCAGGAGCGGTTTTCTTTGCCATGGGGCAGGCAGCGAAGAGGTGGAATGCCCAGAGCCCTGAATCCCAGCTTCCCAGGCGCATGCCAGACCCTGCCCCTGGCAGGGGCTTGGCTCTATCAGGTGTGCTGGGACCCAGCCAGCTTTTCTGAGTCAGACCGAGAGAAATGCTCTCGCCTCTTCCTCTTTGCAGGTTCGCAGTTCTATTTTTAGCAGGAAGAGAAACTCATCCTAAAAGGAGCGCTAGTCCTGGCATCGGGCAGTCTGCCATTAACGCCTGCTGGGATTTCTCGGGGAGAAGAGCGAAATGGTGAGTGGAGTCATCCTGTTGAGTCGGTTGGGTCTTGTCTGCATGGAAGTAGCGGGGGAAGGTCAGAGTGCAGGAGAGGTGAGGCCACGGGACCGCTAAGCTGTTGGATGAAAAGCTCCCTGGGAGTGTTTAACCCTCCCGTTTTCTGTCCCAACCAGATCAATCAAGCTGGTCCCTTTGTTAGCTCTGCGTCTCCTTGTGGCGCAACCAATGGTTTCAGACACCTGCTTGGATTTTAGCATCTGCCCCAGCTTTTCTGTCCTGGAGGTATTGCCTGGTCTTAGGGCAGTTGGAGCAAAGAGGAGGCTTGTGCCCTGGATCATGCAGTGGATCCTTCTGGAGGAGATTTCCTGTCCTGGGAGATGAGACCTGCTGAAACGTATGCTCTCTGTTTAGAAATGGCCAGGTGAGAGTGGCGTGGAGTGAAACCTCCTTCCTCCCAGCAGCGAGGCAGCTCTGAGGCTAAAGCAATGTTCTCTGAAATATAACAATGAATTAATTTCAGGAGCGTTCACTGAAAACATGCTCTCGAAGGACCTTGAATTGACAGCAGAGCTTGGGGAGTGCAGCACCAAGTTAGTTGTTAACAGCATACAAACAGAAATAATAGATTAGTGGCTTTAGTACCTCTAACCTCTGTTGATCTTTCACTTCCCCATATTGGTCCCCTTGGGATCTCTCTTTGTCTCCCTTCCACAGTCCTACCCAGTAAACGGCACGTAGCCTGTGCCAGCTCCATCCAAGAGCTGACCAGGTGTTACCCCTGGAGCTGTATAGGCGCAGAAGAGATGATCCCTACCCATGAGCAATCACAGTTTAAGCAAGCGCAAGAAGAGCTAGGGGAAAGGGAGTATTATCTGTACGTTGGAGAACTGATGCTGAGAGATGGAAGCATCTGTGGTAAATCTAAGAAGTAAACCCAGAAGTAAATCTAATGTCTGGACCTGTGTGTTAACTGCAACTTCTGCTCCTTTCAATGAGAGGCTCTCTGTACTGAGTCATAGGATATCCCAAATCCTGCATTTTGTAATTAAAGGCAGTCAGAAGAGAGCACAAATACCCAGTGCCCTGCAAGTCACCTGGTAGAGATTTAAGTGCAGAACCAGGCATTTCCTTTAAATAAGGCCTTACTTATACAGTCTGTCTGCCAGTGTCCCACCTCAAGAAACTACGTATTTAATCCTGGCCTGGAACTGTGATCGAATAAACTAGGAAAAACATTTCTACTCAAATTAAGGCCTACCAACCAGGTTATTGTGAGTAATAGACCTGTTCCTAGATGGCAGCTTACATTTGTAAATAGTCAGTTGCACACACAAATAGTTTCACAGATAACTTGAGCACAGAAAGGTGATGACCATATGTAAATACATTACTTAGGTGGATCCTTCTAGTCAAGCCTTCACTTAACCTGTATGCACAATCCTAGAAATAATAGTGAAGTCCATTAAGTGCCCTGTCTTTAACTAAGAAGGAGGAAATAAAATAGATTTACAGCTTCTGAGAAGAGGCAGATATGAAAATCCAAGCTCAAACATTAACAGGTCAGCTGTTTGCAAAGGTGTGTTTCAGTAAGTTCAAGGAAGGCACAGTAGAAAATTTGGGTGAGAAATGTCAGTGCTATATTTCATTCCCAGCTGGCAGCCTCAGTGCAGCAATACCTGCACCTCTAAGGAGTTTGAAAGAGATCTTTTTCGCTCGGTGACCCATTGCTAGCTGTGTCTGCACGCTCAGAGGCATTCATTTCACCACATCTGTGGTCCCATAAGCTAAGCTGTTCAGAGGTTACGCTTCCAGTGTAACAATGCCCACAGCTTGTGTATAAAGGCCACACTTCTAAATAGGCCTCCAGATGGTGTGTGTAATGGGAGGGTGAATCCTGGATCTTTCAGTAATTTCATCCCCTCTTTGACTTTTCTGTGGATTATGGTCCTCAGCACTCAGTGGTGTGCCCTGCTCCCAGACTGTAGGACTTAGGCTGAGCCACATCTCTCATAGCTTGCATGCATTTTGAGTCTTTCTTCTCCATAACCTGCAGTATCCAGACTTTCATTGGCAAACTTTCACTGCGTTGACCTCCTTGTTGTGAAGTAGCCAGGCCCTCCTCAGTGCATGGCAGCAGAGCTTCACGCAGTCAGAAAAAGGACAACTCTCTGCCAGCTTCCTCTCTACTGGCTTTTTGTGGATGCAAAGCAAAGCTCTTCCAGCCTTTTCCTGTCACCTTCCAGAGACCTCATCAGTTTTGCTCTTTCACTCCAGTTTATTTAATTCTTACCTGTTTCTGGGACTGGCTGGAGTTCAGGAATAACACTGAATCTAAGAGCTTAAAAGAGCTGTTTTATATAGCTGTGCATACTGCTTGCCCCTGGACTGTAGGAGAGGCTCCTGCACTGCTTGACCTGATAACCCCCCTCTGAAGCTGAGCTTCTCCGCAGTACCATTCCCACACTGTCACTAGCACCGATTCCAACAGGCAGCCCCAGCTGCCCACAGAGCTCACCATGGGGTGGACCCAGTATTGCTTCCAGCAGTAGAGATGCACCAGTGAAGGAGATTAAGAGCAGCTTTCAGCTGTCTCCAAGCCACTTTCTGTGTTCCTCCCAGATGGCAGAGTCTCTGTATCTCAGCTGACAGATGGACAACGCATCTAGCAGGGACTCTTTGGAATACCTTCCTTCCTATGTGTGGAAACAATTTATTCAGGAAGGAGTAAATGTGTTTCTATCATTTTCAGCTGTCCTTGAATCAACAGGAGCAGGCACATGTCATTAGTTTGGCGCTTAAAGGCTGCAGGTCCAAGTCCTTGCTGTTTTACAAGCCCTCACTGTACTTCATCTCCTAAGCCATAGTGGGGTTAAACAGCATTACGCTTTCTCACTGGGGACGTGTCAGGGTAAATGTGTTAAATGATAAGACCTAGACTACTCAGAGGTCCTGTGTGGTATAAACAATTTAGGCAAACCAGTTCATGTTTCCTCATATCACTTTCATCAATAGCATGGCATGGGTTTTGTTTTCTCTGGAGTAACTAGCATGACTTCCCTGTTCAGCTCAAATGAGTATATTCTCATGCCATCATTTCCAGTCACTTCAGAAGCTCCCCTCCCCAGTCCTTCACCTGGACAGTGGCATCTACCAACTGCTAATGCTCAGTTCTGGGTTTCTTGATTTTATTTATTTTCTTTCTCTGCAGGAGGAAACAACATCTTTCTCGCCGTTTTACAACAGAGCTGTAAATTCAGTAAGTACACTGCATAGGATGAAGATCAACTGACTACTCGCCATGGTGTTATCTGTAGGAGCTGGGGGGTGGGATACTGGAAGAGAAATTGCTGCCTTTATGGGTGAGTGTTGATGCGGATCTTCTGACAGACTGTCCTACTGCTGCTGACATTGTATTGTAGCAGTAAAGACAGGTGAGATGCTTAAAGTACACAACAGGAATCTGTGCACAGGTATTTGTGCCTGTTTTTCTGTTTATTTAGAAATGAGAAAATCCATCTAGAGGTGACTTTGCTGAGCGTGTAATGCAGCTGAACTTTCTTCCTGCTCCTTTCACCAAAGGGAATGTGAATGTCATTTCAGACTTAATTTCTGTTCTCTCCCAGTGAGAGACGGGGTGACGAGGGGTGTAGGCTCTTAGCCATCGCAGCAGTTACCAGAGGGTCCTTTACATGTCCTGCCACTCAATTAAGATATGTGTCACTGTCAATTTTTTGCTGAGAGACATGGGGTTCCTCTCTTTTCCCACAAAAAATCATGGGCATGCAAACATCTTTCAGTAACAAGTGAGGCACCTGCCGTCATCACTGCCTGTGTGATGGACTTCCTCCTTGCTGGAGCTGCCTTGTCATTTGGACCTGAATGTGACATTTTGCAATGCCTGTAAAAAGCCAGAGGGTTTTGGTTTCGGCTACACCAGGTTTGCCAGTGCCCAGCACTGCATGCCTTGCATCTGCAAGCCAAGGTAGTGATAGATCCTCTGGGCAAGGTCACACAGGCAGCTGCCCCCAGCATCGTGGCAAGGACAGAGAGTAGAATGTTGCAAAAGCACATCTTTTCTTGAGGCTGCCTGCTCCCCTTTGTGCTGCTTTACCTTCTGAATCCAGCTTTCTCTGGCATATATTTGTGTTTATCTCTTCTATATGCTTTGTATATGCTTTTTTTTTCAGCCTCAAGCCCCTTTTTGAGAAAAAAACCCATATATTCCTTCCATTCGGTCAAACCCATTTTTGGATGAATCAGAGTTTGTGTTCTTGCTTACAACTGGGGAGTAGAGGCCACGGCCTCAGGGCGCAGCTGAGTGCTCCGTGTGTTACTGGCCGCACGCTGTTGTTGGAGTCTTGCAGCTCCTCACTCAGCCTCTCTCCTTGCTTGCTTTATGTGAAACATTTTTTTGTACGTGTTCTATAACCATCTTATTCCTAGACTTCTGCACATACAACTGGAAAAACAACTGTCCAGGCAGATCATTCTTCTGGGGTAAGAGTTTGTTTCGTTATTTGATGCAGTTGATTATTTGGAATGTTTTCCCTCTGAAATCAAATCTCTGCTTCCCCTATCCATCCCAGTATGCAGTACAGCTGGGCTGGATGCCACTGTTTTGATCCAGGGTTGCAGTTTTATTCCTCACATTGGGTTTTCTTGCTGTTGTATGATAGCCACTCGCTTGGCTACTAAGCACAGAGTTAAAGGATCACACTGCATGCATTTGACCTGACTGTCTTTCTTTATAAGTTAGTATGAGCCCTGGGTGGTTGAAGTGGCAGCAGCGATACCCAGCGTTCTGGCCTTGGTCCTTTTAGTCATCTTGGCAGTGGTCTGTGTTCGCCAGTGGAAGAACTACAGCTGGAATCAGGTGACTACCTTCCATCTCGTGGGTGCCTTGCTACTTCCAAGCTTAGGTCTCCGCATCAGAAACTTGATTCAACATCCTCTGCAGCTCTCAGGAAGTTCAGGACCACATCTCTTGGCACTCAAAGTGTCTCTGCTCTGACTCTCAAAGTCTGGACCTCAGCCTGGGAGTTGAAGGTTCATAAAGATAAAAGAGAAATTCATGTGAAAATACTGAAGGGGCAGTGCTAAGTGGTCTGTTAACTAGCAGGAAATTTAAAAAAACCCAAACTATCACTACTGTTCTTCAGTGGATTTCTCTGTCGTGTCCCATAGGAAACCATTCATTTAGGGATCCTCTCACTCCAAAAAGGTGTTACTTAGCTCCGGAAATGCTGCCAAGGTGTTTCATAGTATGTTTAGCCTGGTCACCTTTGTTTCCACTGTTGCAGCCCATGGGGTGGGTCTTTGTGCTCTGCCTACCTCCCCAGGGCTGGGGTAGAGTTTCTGTAGCAGCACACTTCCTTCCTCGCCCACATCACCAAAGACACAGTCAACCTGCCTATAGAGGAAGAATGCCATGACGCATTCTGGCACCCAGACGTTGACAGTTCTACTTAACAGGGCCCCTTCCTTCCCCTGCCACTTTACGGATGTTTTTAACTAGCTCTGGTACTTGCATAGATCTTTATTTCCTCACTTTAGACAGGAAGGTGTAACAGTACTGAGGGAGATGATTTCCTTGTAGTTGTTGTTGGTTAACATCACCTCTTTTTTTTCTGGATGTAAATGTGAAAGTGAGGTTTTTGCCCTGTGTTAAAAGACCAAACAGATTTTAGATGTTCTAATAAAGGCAATACTCAGGCACTGAGGTTTCCCCTCTGCAAGGCCATTCGCATGGGCAGGCATCAAGTGGGCCCTGTGATAGTTCCAAATTGAAGAGTCTTTTGGCATCCAGCTTAGAATATGTTGGGTATTATCCCAAATATTATCCCTTGTGTGGTTATTTGTCCCTGAGTACGTCCCAAGTTCTGGAGCTGTTTAGTAACAGAACGTTTTCTCACTGCTCTGTGCTTCTCATGCAGTTGTTTGTCAATTGTAGCTAGATGTTGTTTGTCACTGCTCTGTTCATTGCTTCAGACGAACCAACATCCCAATGGGCAGGAAGAACATGAATATGAAAATGAACATAAATATGGATCATCCCCTAACAGATGTCCAGACGTAAGTCATCTATTAACTGATTCTCAACATAACACATGTGCTGCTGAGTGCATTCCTAAATGCAGGACTGGCTTCAAGGGTAGCCCTACAGAGCTGTGGTGGGTTGACCCTGGCTGGACACCAGGGGCCCAGCAAAGCTGCTCTATCACTTCCCCTCTGCACTGGACAGGGGAGAGAAAGTATAATGAAAGACTCATGGGTTGAGGTAAAGATTGTTCACCAATTACCATCACAGGCAAAACAGACTCACCTTGGGGAAATTAGTTAAATTTATTACCATTCAAATCAGAGTAGGATAATGAGAAATAAATCCAAATCTTAAAGCACCTTCCCCCCACCCCTCCTTTCTTCCCAGGCTTAACTTCATGCCCAAATTCTCTACCTACTCTCCCTGCGCAACACAGGGGGATGGGGAATGGGGGTTGTGGTCAGTCCATCCCATGTTGTCTCTGTCGCCCCTCTCTCCTCACGGGGAGGACTCCTCACACTCTTCCCCGGCTCTAGCATGGGGTCCCTTCTAAGCATGGGTCCCTTCTACGGGGTGCAGTCCTTCAGGAACACTGTTCCAGTGTGGGTCCCCCACATGGTCACAAGTCCTGCCAGCAAACCTACTCCAGCATGGGCTCCTCTCTCCATGGCGTCACAAGTCCTACCAGCAAACCTGCTCCAGCATGGGCTCCTCTCCCCATGGGGCCACAGCTCCTGCCAGGTGCCTGCTCTAGCGTGGGCTTTCCCACAGGGTCACAGCCTCCTTTGGGCATCCGCCTGCTCCAGCGTGGGGTCTTCCACAGGCTGCAGGTGGATATGTGCTCCACCATGAACCTCCATGGTCTGCAAGGGCGACAGCCTGCCTCACCATGGTCTTCACCACGGGCTGCAGGGGAATCCCTGCTACAGCGCCTGGAGCACCTCCTCCCCTCCTTCTTCACTGACCTTGGCATCTGCAGAGCTGTTTCTCTCACATATTCTCACTCCTCTCTCCAGCTGCAGTTGCTGGGCTGTTTTTTTCCCCCTTCTTAAATATGTTATCCCAGAGGTGCTACCACCGTCACTGATGGGCTCAACCTTGGCTACTGGTGGGTCCATGTTGGAGCCAGCTGGCATGGGCTCTATCGGATGTAGGGGAAGCTTCTAGCAGCTTCTCACAGGAGCCACCCCTATAGCCCCCCTGCTACCAACACCTTGCCACCTTGCTTTCCTTCTTGAGGGAGAAGGAGGGATGAACCTGGAATGTGAGCAAATATGATATTTTACTCAAAATACCACCAAACATTTCCAAAGAGAGGTGGAAAATACTGCATATTGTATTCTCTGCAGTACTCACAAGGTCTCCGAGTACCTTGTGACTACCGTCACAGAAATTGTATTTTACCTCTAGGACTTTTATATGAACATGATGCAGGGGACAAGAAATACCTACGTAAATGAAGATCAAGACAAGCGCTGCAAACCAGACATCCAAACACAAGCAAAGCCCGCGAGGACAAATAAGCCCAGAGGAGAGCCACCTGTGGTGGAATCCATTTATGAAAACCATCCACCCTGTCACTGAAGGAAAAGCACCGAGTAGGGGCTGTGACTAGAGATAACAGACACGATCCTTTTCCTGGACACCAGGGGTCACGCGGTTGCAGTTTATGAAGAAGAGAGTTTTCTCTTTGTGCGTACATGAAATTCTACAGAGGACAGGACAAAAGAGACTTTGGAGAGGGGAAGAACTTGTTTGCAATGACGCCTCTGAGATGCAGAAGCTAAATGAGATTCCCCTGGAATACCCAAGGTCTCTGGGAGAGTTGGTTTTGCTGTCCTCCTGAATTTAAGTTCATTCATTTTAATAAATAACATCTAAATCCTCGCAGTGATTCTGATGGTAGGAAAGAGCAGCCAGAGAGTTGTTTGCAGTCCCCATGGCTCAGGTGGCTGAGCTTCTCCCAACAGCCTGCAAAGACAGGGATGCACTCTTTTCATTTAGCAGAAGGAGTCCAGACCATAAGGGAGATGAAGTGATATGCCCAAGAAAAGTGGGAAGAGAATACAACTCCAGCTGCAGAACTTACCCCCTGTGATGGCAACTTCCCGTCATTCTCAGCTGTTCCTTACCCACCATGGCCTCTCGCTCACACTGTTCTCTCCTCTGTACCTTGGCATTTCAGCTGGGAGGTGGGACGGGAGTGTGATTCAGGCAGGAGACACTCTCCACAGAAACGATCTCCTCAGCAGCCCTATCTTCATTCGCGTGGGGGTCCTGCGTGGCCGCAGTGACAGGCAGGGCTGTCCTCGAGGACAACAGAAGGCCTGGGGGAGATGGTAGGAGAAGGACAGAGAGGAGCCATAGGGCAGGTGCTCCCAGCTTGTGGGAAGGCTGGACCGTAGAGTGCCTGAGAAATGAGAGGAGCCCCCTGGACCAGCCAGAGGTCCCATCGAGGGGGTGAAGGCAGCTGGAGCTTCAGCCTCTGAACTGAGGGGAGAGTGTTCTCCTCCAGGAGGGATGCTGCAGCTATCTTAATCCAGCTGTGAACAGCAGGATCGGTAGCCCCAAGAACAGCAGATAGAGCTGCTGATAGCCCCCAGGCTGCAGGGGCCCCTTCTCCTCCCACACCATGAGCCATCCTGGCTGGTGGTGTGCTGCCACTGCCCAGGGGCTCCCTGCAGGCAGCAGCACCATGTCCAGTGGCTCAAGCAAGCAGGACCCTTGCCCCGGGAGGGACAGCCCTTCCCACAGGGCACTGGGCACAGGTGCTGCAGATCTACCCTGCAGTGGAGCAGCAGATGGGATGCTGCCCCAACCCAAAGGAAATAATGGCTCAAATAATCATAAAAAGATTTTTCTTTATTGGGTCATTAATGTACACACGTGCAGCGCTAACCATCTGCAAAGCATGCTGCTCTTGGTGGGACACATGCTGCAGGAGAAGCAGGTCGTGGGCAGCCATGGGAGCTGTGTGTGTGAGCAAATCAGCTATTTGATGCAGCCATTGCGCTCAAGGAGCCCACGGAGAGAGCATCAGTGCAACAGGCTGCAATGTCATCCAGGGCCTCCCTGGGATGTGGTAGAGCAGTTCCAGGAGGCTTTGAAGGTGCCTACTCTGTGCACCTGTGTTTGGGCTGTCTTCCTGGAAGCCTTAGGGAGGTGCGCCAATGCTTCTGCCATTGGTTTTAGTAAGGCAGATGTAAAAGGAGTAGCCAGGCTCAGGATACCGTGGAAAGAGTTTCTGTGCTTTTTAGCGGGGGACAGCACAGAGCTGGTAGGCAGGAGGTACGTTGGTTGTCCCACTCAGTGTTGGGGTTATGCTGAGTTCCTGGGGGTCAACGACAGGCTTCAAGGTAAAGTTCTGCAAGATGATGGCCATGAGTAGGAATATCTCCATGCGTGCCAGGCTCTCTCCGGGGCATATTCGCTTCCCTGGAAGTGAAAACAGCAAATAGTGCTCGACAGGTGTTGCCAAGTAGACAAGAGTTTGTACTAAGCAGGTATGTTAGGCAGCTTTATTTACCAGATACAGCTCCAGCAGTGAGACGACTGTCGGGATTACTAAGGACGTTTGCAAGAGAATAGTTTGTTGGAGAAAGATGGACGCCCACCCTTGGCAGTTTGGTTGGGTGTGTGAAGGAAGAACAAGAGCAGAAGAAGTCTTGAGCATAGAGGGGGCGTTGCAGAGGGCAAGGTGAGAGAGAGTAAGGGCACATGAAGCACAGATGAGAAAACAGAGGGTAGGGGCTATTGGTAGGTGAGTGGTTGCGTGTAGCCCGAGAGGTACTTAAGAGGTGCTGGGAAAAGTGCAACTACCACGGAAAGAGAGGATGGTTAAGGATGACTTTGGTGGTTGTGTCGGAAGGTGACAGGTTTTTTAGAAAGCGTCAATAGATCCCATTCACATCATTACATCGGCAACTCCCAGTAGGAGGTTTGAGAAGCCTCCAGGCCTGAACACGATGGGAGGTGCAGCTGGGGAATGGAGCATCAGGGAGGGGTTATCCAGAGAGCAGTGAGCCCTATGGAAGCACCGGTGGGACCACGCTGGGAAGAGGGAGTGTGTGTTATAGGGAAAGGCAGAATGGTCCCCAGAGGGGGAGGAGGACGACGGCGACAGGGAGAGGAAGAGAGAGAAAGCCAGTGCTTTACCTGCTGAGAAGGGCATGAAGAACTCGCTCTTCCTAAAGGTGCCGTTCTCGTTCAAGAAGTGTCCAGGGTTGAACTCATTTGGGTTTGGAAACTCTTTACTGTCGTGGAGGACAGAAGTGAGGACAGGAAAGATTGTGGTGCCCTGAGATAACACAAGGAGAAGAGCAGAATATGAAGGGGAGGTGAGTTAGGTCACTTAATCCGACTGCCTGCCAAGTTAAGACTGAGCATCCCAGCACAGTCCTACTAGTGCCTTTGGTTTCCTTTTGGGGACCTTGCCTTTGGGGAGGCAGCTTTAGGGAGAGCCTGCTAGATGGGACAGCAGGGACAATTGTTGGCTGATCTTCCTGAATGCTCCCTCTCACTTTCGGACCATTTATCCTCACTTTGCTCTAGTCATCTGGGGACACCCCACCTAATTCTTCCTCTTTCTCAGTGTTTCACCCTAATGAACTTGTAGATGTTCCTTCTTTTCTGTGAGCCCCGAAAAGCAAAAGGTTGCTTTCCCGTCTCCTGACAAATTTCTTCTGCCACAGTCCTCTTCCTTCCCTCTTCCTGACCAGCCATTGGTGGGGGTGTGAGATAAGTAATCCAACAGTGATGACACAAGAGCCATCTGCTAGAAGCTGAGCAGGTCCCTGGGTCCTGCCTTTTGATTTTACACAGACAGCTGAAAATTAAAAGGCCAACAGCCTGTGTGCTGCTGTTCCCCTGCTGTACACAGTCAGCCAGAAGAGCAACGAGCGCTGCTGCGACAGGCCAGGCCATGGGTTGCTGTAGCCCATCAGCCTGCCTCTGGCAATGGCCAGCAGTGACTGCCTCAAGAAGTGTGTAAAAACAGGCAAAGAGGTTTTGCTCGTTCCCTTGATTGCAAACGTAGTCTTCAGCACTTTGTGGCTCTGGGGTTTTCTGTGCTCAATAACCACCAACTGACTTTGCTTCCAGGCATGCGCACAGGCTCTCCTGGAGGGTGGTGAGCAGTTCCATGGCTTTGCTGCCTTTTGTGTGAGGAGTCACTGCTCTGTTTTTTTTGTGAACCCACCGTGTTTCTGCAGATGGATAAAGCTGCGGAGCAAGTGAGCAAAGGTGTTGGGCAGAGCTACTGTTCCAGTCTTGGCCCACGGAGTGGCAGCAAGGGGCTGCAAGTGAGCTACAGGAGCCTGAGGATAACACCTTCCTGAAGGGCTGGGTGATACTAGGTCAGGCCACTGCACTTCTAGCTTCTGGCTTGTAACTGCCAGCCTAAGAGCAAAAGTGCTGCCGAACTTGAGGGACCTTGCCCACTAACCTTGGGAATGACATACTCTCTGAAGCAGAGGTCTTTGGTCACAGCGCGAGGGACACTCAGGGGGACGAGGGAGATGAAGCGCTGGATTTCATGGACCACCGCATCTGTGTAGGGCATCTGGGTCCGGTCAGCCACGCAAGGTTTTCGTGATCGTCCTACTACCCGGTCAATCTCTTCTTGAACTTTCTCTGTCATGAGAAGCACAAACCATAAAATGGGTAAATAAAACCAAACCTACCTAAACAGGTTGCCCTAAGCTGCCCACAAATCACACATCACAGGTGACAGGAGCACTGATGTTGGTTTTGGTGTCGACTAGAACACAGTTCCACTGCGGCCCATGCAAAGAATGTCCTCCCAGTGACTTGACTAAATAGGAGTACTGGGCGGTAAAGACACACAGTCAAGTCCTTGGCTGTGAGGGGAGTGCAGCTGATGATGATGCCAGTGAAGCTGAGGGATCTCTAATGCCTACCCTGGGGAATGACAGTGCAAGGACTTTGCCCATTTGGGTAAAATGTGCGAGAGAGAGGAGGAAAGTTGGGAGAAGGATACGGTGCTAGACGCGTGCCCAGCCCAGGGGAACAGCTAGAGAGGAAGAGGTCACAGACTGGTACCTTGTATCTTCGGGTATTTGAGAAGAAGCAGAAGCCCATATCTTACAGTCGTGCTAGTTGTCTCAGTCCCGGCAATGAACAAGTCGAAGGTGCTGGTTATCAGGTTCTTCATGTGGAAACTGGAATTGGGGTGCTCTTTCTCCTAGGGAAAAGGCTGGGCTGTTTCTCTGGCTGGGCTGAGAAAAGTGGCCCTTTCTTGTGTCATCCCAGGCCTTCTTTCTCACCCAGAGCTCTTGCATTTCTCTGCTAAGCTGCAGCAGCCACCTGGGACATTGCAATGCTCTCTTTGTGCAGTAAGCTCAACACCAGCGCGGCCTTCTTTCAAGCTGTGCACCAAATGGTACGTAGCTGCATGTCTGCCCTTGCTGTGCTAACTGCTTTCCAGTGGAAGAACTGCAAGACCAGACTGCACACATCCCTGTGTTTCAGTGAGAGCAGATGAAGGTCTTGCTGTCCAAGAAGGTGCAGGTAGGGGCTGGTGAGTGTGCAGACCCAGAGCTATAAGCTCTAGCACAGGCAATATCTGGGGTATTGCTGGTGCCTTCCCACTGCACAGCCTAGCTGCCTGGGAAGGGATCATCCCAATGCCTGTGTTACTTAGGAGAGGGAAGGGGCTCAGTGTAGGTGTGTTGGGGATGAGCTGGGGCTGTACGCTGTCTCCTTACCTCCTGCATTTTGGTGAGGAAGCAATCAATGAAATCCTGAGGGGAGCTGGGATCTAGGGTGGCTTGGTGTATCTTCACCTCCTCTGCCACAAAGGCTTTTAGAGCATCAAATTCTGTGAATATTTTGTTGTGTGGGCCAGGCAAGTAATCCAGGATATTTGAGAACATCTGGTAGAGCTGGAAAGAAAGAAACAGGAGGGTCCCTAGCATGACCATTGCCCCATCCTTTGATATTACCAAAAAGCCTAGGAAGTTCACAACCCTCTCAACTGAGACAAGCAGAAGGGCGGTGAGGCTGGGCAGTCTGACAGGGCAGTAGGGGCTTGCTTAGTGGTAGGAACCTTAGGCGGAGAAGAAGGGCGTCAGGACCAGGGGGAAGCACCCTCAGCTCTCCATTGGTGAGGGTGCGTCTTGCTCTTGAATGAATTCCCTCCTGTGCAGCAAAGCACTGACGGGGTCCTACTTAGAAAACTGAGATGGGACTTCACTGGGAGGAAGGCTCCCTGCTCCCCTAGGAGAATGTTGACACACTAAAATGCCTACTGGATTGTACCTGTCCCCAGTAGGAGTTCATCATCTCAAAGATGTTGTTCATGTTATTCATCAGGGCCAGGAACTTCTTGTCTTTATAGTCATATCGTCTCCCAAAGACAATGGAGCATATGATGTTGGAGACAGCACAGCTCAGCATGAAGGTTGGGTCAAAAGGCGTTCCTGGGATTTCAGAAAAGTTACAAACCATAAAGAAAACCAACTATGGCTACTCATGGCTACTGTGGGTAACCTGGGCTCTGGTTGTTAGTGGAAATACCAGAACAGAGTCTCTGAACGACACAGAAGGGTCCCCAAAAAGAACAGTATGTGATCACGGAATTATTTACTGCTCTGTAACGGGGGGCAGCTGGTGCATGGCCAAAGCACGTGCTAATTCTATTCTATGCTAAAGACATGGGTCTCCCTTAGTACAGTCCTTTTTCTTGCAAACATAAGCTATATTGAAACTGTAGCATACCCTTTGTTTTGTTGATCTCTTCTAGCAAGTGCTCAGATTCCTCCTGGATCCTCTCTTCAATGCTCCTCTTCCCCATTCCAAAGTTGCGCAGAGTGCTGAGAGCAAACCGACGGACTTGTAACCACTCCTGGTTGTTGCTAAAAATAATCCCTGCAGAGGAAGAAGGAAGAGCAAAGACCTGGCTTGGGTGTGCTGGGTGTGAGATGAACAGAGGCTCACAGCGAGAGCGAATCCTGTCCCTGGGAGAGCACTGTCACGGTAGTGTCATAGAGTACTGTGGTTTGGAGACACTCTATGGAGGTACTGTAGTCCACCTGCCTGCTTTTGGCCTTCTCCACCACATGCCCAACCTCCTTGTGAACAATTCATCGCTCGTATCTGCACATAATTCCCCTTGCTGCAGCTGGGGGCTGTTGCCGCTTGCCCTTTCACTGCACATCACTAAGATCAATCTGACTCCATTTCTCTACTACCCGCTTTGGGTGATAAAAGGCAGCAATTACAGCCCACTCTGCCTTCCCTTCTCCAGGTAGGACCCACCCACTCTCCACAGTCCTCCCTCCTGCGTGGTACATTCCAGCCCTGATCTGCCAAATGAATGCTCAGCCCTTCCCTTCTCCTCAGAAGGAGCTCACTCAGCAAACATACCTAATCCGTTGTTCGCCCTGTCTCCTATTGGCATGTGTCCTCTGGCAGCAAACTCGTCCGCGCGATCAACCAAGGCTTCTTTCACCACATCATGTCCGTGCAGCACCACCACTGGGTCAGAGCCCAGGTGCACTGTGAACACTGGTCCATACTCTTCACTGAGCTGTCAAAATGCAAGACAGAAGATGGCCATGGAGCAGAGCGGGAGGAGGAGTTGAAAAGTGGCCTTGCTGCTGCATCCCACGGCAGGCAGTGCAGCCTCACAGACCAGCAACGTCAAGTTTTCGTCCTCTCCTGACAAATATAGGTGTGGAGAGGGTTCCCAGCTATCAGGCCCTGTGCAACAATGACAACAGCAGTGCGGGGGAGCAGCTGAGATCCTCATGGCTTTTCTGCTCCTCTGGGATAGCTGCTTATCAAGCTATGGTCACAGACTGTCCCCACGCACAGGTCCCACACACTTCTTGCCCACAGAAGAAAGTAAGAGAGAAGAAGAAAGTGGCCTCACCTTCTGGAGGGTTGTGGCCAAGTCCTTTGGTTTCACCTGCAGCAAGTTACCTAGGATGGGAAGGGGAGCTGGTCCCGGAGGCATCTTCCCCTTTCCAGACCTCCCTCTCCATGCTGTGATGGAGAGCAGGCAAGCAATGCAAACCAGGAGGACAACAGTGGCTGCTCCCAGGAGCTCCATTTGCTTCTGTGGCTCAGGAGGGAGTGACTCTGGCTGCCGGAGCCCGAGCCTATATACCGAAGGGCTATGTTAGCTATGCTGGCTATGTTACCTCAACAGCAGGTTTTGGATCACGTGGCTGAGTCAGTCAATATTAGTAGTCAATCATTTGTTTGACTGCCCTGTGTTATGAAACTAGGACTTCTCTCAGTGTTAATTGGCCATCAAAGACACACCTTATCTCAAACAATTGCAGAGGCCAACTGAGGTTAAGAAATTTACAATGTGTTCATAAAACTTGTTTTGTTTCATCTAAAGTTTATTATTAAAGAGGTCACACTAGGGGCACACTCTTCGACTCAGGCGCTCCTGGAAATCCACTGTCACGAGAGTATCTTCGAAGTACTTCAGTGCTGTTTGCATTTTCTGTTCTTTGGTATTAATCGTACAAGCTCTCAGTGGGGTGAGCCATCCTTGCTTGTTCCTGAAGTCTTCCTGACATTATCAGTGGAGTTCGCACTGCGTGTGATGTGCCAAAAAACATACTGACGTGTTCTCCTCAATGCACAGCAATTGCCTCGGTCTCTCTCCCTAGAGATGTCTGGCCTCACAGGAGGGGAAAGTATAAAATATCCGTCTGGCAAGGGCAGAAAGGTCTCCAGACGTCACAATAGATGAGAAAGGATTTGCCGGGAGAGATAAGAAAAAGACATAAGAAAAGGGGACTAGACCTTGGGACTCTGACCTGTTTGAGGTCTCCTAGAGGAAAGGGTGAGAGAAGCAGGTAGAGAAGAGAGAAATCTTGAGATGGGTCTCTTGAGAGGGTCTCTGGGCAATGGCTTCCCAAGCTGAGCCAGAGGTGCGCTTGTGAGAGGCTGGGTATAGGTCAGTGCAACCTGGCCACTACTCCTTGCACTTGCAATGACCCAAGCAGCGCACCCAAGCTACTGCTAGAAGCTGGCACGTACGAGTTCCCTGTTTAGTTGTTGTCTGACTCCAACATGAGGAACTGCTCCCCTGGAAGGGCCAGAGGTGCTCTGGGAGACTGCAGAGCATGTCTGGTGTGTTGCAAGGGCTTCAAAAAGAGCTGGGGAGGCTTCCTGCCCACTCTGGGGCTGTGTACCTGCGAGGTCCCAACAGCAGTGGCAACGGCGGGTAGAAAGGACCCTCAGGGCTGTGGCACTGCCTGTGCTCAGCTCGCTCAGTCTGGCCATATCCCTCTGTCTTTCCTGAGCTGCGACGCTTCTGCAGGCAGACAGGACTCATCCCACTGAGCGGAAGGTGTTGCGAGGATAGGGGACGTGGGACTTGGTGGGAATCAGCGAGGGGCCTGGGTGAACCAGGTGCTTGGTTGGAGTGTGCTGGGTTTGCTGTGCCGCAGCGTGTTAGCGTGAGTTTCCCCTTCACTCAGAGGAGCTAGCGAAGTTTTGCAAAAGTTTCTGCAGCTTCCCCGTAAGTTCTTACGTCATCCTTGCTCTTTTGCATTGGTGCAATAATTTGCTAGCTGTTCTTTTAAAATGTCATTTCACTTCTTAAAACCTGTTGTTCGTTTAAAATGTCATTTCACTTCTTAAAGACCTGTACTTGATACTTTGGTGGAAAAACTGAATTGCCAACAAGTTTGGGCTAGTTGCTTATCCGCTGACGTGAACTCCTCTGCATCGGCTCAGATGTTGCCAGGGCAGTTCATGGGAGTTCATGTCGCTCTGGGTGAAAGCGGAGTTCATGGGAGTTTACTTGGCTACAGGAGGCCTCTCTGCTGCCTGAGTTCATTGCCTTGCCACCTTCCCTGTAAAGTGCCGTTGATCCTGGGGACGAGGGCTTACTTCCTAGCTCTACCTCACAGTTTGAGACACACTTTGGGCAAGAGCCCTGGAACTGGGAATACTTTCAAGCTTTCTCATTTTTGTCAGAATAAAATCATTATATTCCAGATATTCCCACCGCCCTGGCAGACACACTGGGGGTTTACAAGGGAGGAAAACACATAAGACTAGTCACTCAGACCCGTCCCTGTGGGAAAACACAGACCTTTTCATGTCACAGTAGTATTCCAGGGTTTTCCGAGTACTCACTTCTGTTTGCAGATGCTAAGAGTAGGCAGGACTGCTCTGTCCTCTCCGTTCACGTGAAAGTCCAGGAAGGCCAGGCTGAAATGCCCTCCTCTCCATCTTCACCAGGAGCTTTGGTTTTAAGTTAATTGGAGGCACCTATTGGGGATAGTCAAAGAAAAGGCTGCCAGTGTTGTAGCTTTTTCTCTTTTTTTCTAAACTAAAGCACAAGCTTGAAGCAAAACTGCCATGGTTGTGTAGAAGGCTTACTGCCTGAGCCTTCTCTTTTTGGACCTTGATTCAGAAGGTGGCACTGCAAAATGCCTCTCCTGCCCACTGTGCTGCCAGCACCCCTCATCCCCGGGAAGCTTGGTGTGGATGTCCCTGCTGTCGGCAAATACTGTTCACCTTCTGTGGAGGATTGTTTTGACCGAGCCTCTCCTCCATGCACTGCCAGTTTGTGCCACATATGGTGCACAGTACAAGCCAGACACTGCGATCTCGTCAGAGGCACTCCCACAATGCGCAGGGCGTTTTCTACGCCTCTTTCCAGCACTTCTTTGTGGTGGTGCTTAATACTTACTTTTCTTTCCACAGAAGCTCTAGAGAGCTTTCTACAGCCAGGGCTACTCCTACACTGCCGCTATGTCTGTCCCAGTCTCCAGGCTCAAAATTGTTAGGAGGAGAGGATTCTCCTGATGGATATCCCAGGAAGATTTTAGCTTGCTGGGGTCAGCTTCAGGCTAGTGGCCTACAGAGATTTGTTGCCTGCCCTACCTTCATCTTCTGCGTCGTCCTGTTTGTGGTGGTCTTGAGTGCTAGCTAAACTGGTGCTTACAGCTGGGTCACTGTACTGCGTGAGAACTATTAAATGGATGAGGAAGAGATTTGCGAGGAAGAGAGACCTGCCTGTTTCCTCTCAGCCAAGCTGCTTTCCGCTGCCTATCCCAACTTCTTCTGAACAAAGCATCTCGTTTCCGTGAATTTCAGGCTCATTTTCATCACCTCCCATCTCCACGTCCTCCAACACAGCTGTCAAGTGTCTGCGCGTCGAAATTAGGAAAGGGCACTTACCTGAAACCGTTCTCAGCACAGGTATTGCCTGGGGGATCTACAGCGTTCCCAGTGTTGTTTCACAGAGAGTTATTCTTCACGTACCTGTAGATACTTTTTCCTATGAGCATAAACAAAGTATTGGTGGGTTAAAGTGTAATGAAAGCTATCTCTATAGCTCCAAAGTGCTTCATTTATTTGTTATTTTTTACCCATTTATCAGCAGATAATGCAGTGAAGTGAAGCATTCAGCAGTCACACGGTGGCTGTGAGATTTGGGCAAGCTGTCCTGGCACAAGCTTCTACAGAGATGAAGCCTCCCTCCCTGCCAAAGTCCAAATGTTTTCCCCAGGTTCCTCTCCACTGTGGCTGCCCGGTGCCCAGGCAGGCGCTGGGACCAGCCCATTTGGTTCGTGAGCGCGGCTCAAACAGCAGCCACGCAGGCAGCCTGTCGAGATCCATTTGCTTCAGTCTCTGCCGGGCAGAGCAGCGGGAAAGGTCTTGTACTTTGTGGAACAGCTCTCCTGGTTGGTACATGAAAGAAGCAGCGCGCAGGGCAGGCACAGTGACGTTCTTCACCCGGCTGGCCGGCTGGGATCACGGCATCCTGTGCTGCTGTAGAGGAGCGACGGGCTGTGGGCTAAGGTGGAAGAGCAAAGGAAACACCTCCCTTGGACTCAGCTACGACCCATGCCTGCTGCTGAGGGCTGGCTGGAGGGGTGGGCACGCTGCCTGCTGCGTGGGGCTGGGCAGCCGTCCGGAGGGTCTGCTGAGAGCAGGAGTGTGGGTGGCTACCAACGGCAGTGCGTTATTAAGGGTCAAGATTAGACGATCTAGGGATGATCTAGTCCCAAAGAAATAAGCAGATTACAAAAGAACACGCGGCACAGGCTATGCCAGCGCTGCTGCTGCAAAAAGCAGGGCACAAAAACGCACGCACCAACTATGTGCGTGCCACCCCTGCAGCAGCGTGAAGACATCCACGCCTCCATTGCGTGAATACAGAAACATCTGTACGGAAAGATGGCCTTCCCATATGGAAATAAGGCTTTTACTCAGTGGGGGTGCTGTAGCCTGATGTGTGGCGAGGGAGAGAGAAGGCTCTACGTGAGACACGCTGCAGGTACAGGCAGGCGATGGGTGCTGGCAGGCAGAGGCTTTCTCTGGGATTACAGAGGCTCCCCTTACCTGTGTCTCAGGCCCATCCTGTCAGCCCACTTGGCCAGCCTTTGGGGGTGGGTGTCCCACAGAGCACATGGTCCTGCCACCTAGCAGCCATGCCCGGAACAGCCCTGGACTGCAAACGGGGCTGTAGTCCACAGCCAGGACCGTTTAAGGGGAATCACCTCCTTTTAGGGGTGCAAAGCCTGCCCGAGCGCCACAGTTTTCCACAGATTTCATGTGGAGGGCTATTTCTGTGCTTCTATGTTGGCACCCCATGTCCGGCATTTGAAGCGGCGGCTCCTTTAAAAGAGCAAAAGAGCGTTGTCACGCAGCTTCTTGCACTCATGCCATGTAATGAGCAATTAGAGCAGCAGTAGGGTACATGGGGAAAAGCTGGTGGATCTCCTGCATGGGCCAGCAGCGGGAAGAACTCGGGGTGAGAAAAAAGGGTTTGAAGACCCTCCTGGGGCTGGACAGTAAATTGCACAGAGGAGTTCCTCTCAGCTTAGTGATATGAATGCAGGCTCGTCTCTTGACATAAGCGCAGCTCCTGCTTGCACACCTTCAAAGGGTGCAAGCAGATTGCGCCGGGTTCAGAGCCAGGTGAGAGCAATGGAAGGTGTTAAACTGCTGGGCTGGGTCCACCTGGACACTTTGGGAATTTCTGGTCCCAGCTGGCTCTGCAATTTAAAAGGCTAGGCTGAGAGCAGCTGCTTTATGGTGCTTAGCAAGAGAGCAGGATGGGTGTTGCAGGGCAGTCTAGGGCTGCATTTGGAGCTGTGCTCTTCTGGGGCTTTCTTGGTCCCCTTGTTTGGGTTGTGGGGGCTCAGGGTAGTGTTTTTTCTGATCCCACCCTGCTGGTTTGTGGCCAAGAAAGCCTGCAGTTCACCTTACCTCCAGGCTGGGAAGGGAACGCTTCCTTTGTGCTGACTACTTGGGGTAAGTGAGGGTGGTGTCAAGAGGCTTTCTTATTGCTGTATTTTGGCACAGTGCAGGTGTATGCCTGGAATGAGGAGAAAGGGGCAGCTTTGATGTGAAGTGTTGTCTAACGGCTTCAGTGCATCTTGTGTAACCAGGGGGCTGTTTGTATGACCTAGCAGTCACGGGCTTTGGTGGCGTGCCGTGCCTCGATCTAGATGGTCTTGGCTGCTGGGTCTTGGCTCTTCCCTCACACACCCCTGCTGGCCCAGACCCTAATACTGGCTAGGGCCTTTTTTCCGACAGAAGGGTAGGATTGTAGCGGACCCCGTCTTCAACGTGGGATGCTGAAACCTCTGCTGCTGTCTCCTCTTTCCCTAGATACCGAGGGGGAGGCACACGTTCTGCAGAATGACTCTGAGTGTGGGCTCTTGGTATCTGGGACTCCAGATGGCTCCAGGAAAGTATTGGTCTCCTATACTGGCTGTTATGTCTTTGAATGGGTGAGTGACCTTAGGGGTTCTGCTGGGACTGTGGCTACTGCTGCTCTGGCTGCCCTGACTGGTGTGGCTCTCCCCTAGGATGGCAATTACCTCATGCTGGTTGGGCTTGAAGGAACAGACGATGCTGGACAAAAGGTTCTTCATGAAGAGAAGCTGCTCAGGTGCCCTGTGGACCTTCCTGGTAAGACTGACAGCTCATTAGGAAGTCCCGCTTGTATCTTGTGGTGATGAGTGCCCTTCCTTTTGGATGTCTGTTCCTAGTCAGTCTGGGGCTGGGCAGAGGGACTTACTGCTGTGCAGAAGACTCCCTGGAGAAGGGTTTCAGACAGAAGAGCCACCAACTTGCTGAGGGCTTGTGCCTCCTCTGCAGGGTCAGCAGGTGAATGTTCCTTATGTTTCCTAGACATGTTCTGACTGCATCGATCCCTGCAAGTTCAGGGACTGAGCTGGAGATTGGGTACAATGATTTTTCCAAACTACCAGAGTTGATGCGGAATACTTTATCTTGACAGATCCCATACAGTCTAGTCTCTTGTGAGTGGCTTCAGGGGGAGTCTCTGTTCCAGGGAATGCAGGTCCCTTCTAAGCCGGCTTCCGTGCCAGCTCCAGGCTGTGTGTTTCACCCTCACTTGAGTCTAACTTCCCTCGATTTGCATGCAGAGTCACCAAGACATCTGCCAGCAGTGTCCTCTGTGTCTTTACCCCCCTGCTCCTTGTGCCTTAGCTGCAAACTCCTGCTGTTTCTTCCAGCCCTGGATGCTCCAAGCAGTGGTGTCTGTTCTGCTGTCCTCAGCCAAGACCGGCTGCTGTGTGCCTCCTTGCCTATCAGCCAGGGAGACTGTGAAGAGCGAGGCTGCTGCTATGACCCTAGGGACAGGGTGAAGCCTTGTTACTTTGGTAACACAGGTAAGCGTGCCTCCTCCTGGAGGAGCCGTGAACTGGGATTCCTTACTTCCCTGGTAGAGCAGTATTGGTGTGTACCGGTGCTGCTGAGTGCGTTCCTAAATGCAGGACTGGCTTCAAGGGTAGCCCTACAGAGCTGTGGTGGGTTGACCCTGGCTGGACACCAGGGGCCCAGCAAAGCTGCTCTATCACCCCCCCTCTGCACTGGACAGGGGAGAGAAAGTATAACTAAAGACTCATGGGTTGAGGTAAAGATCATTCACCAATTACCATCACAGGCAGAACAGACTCACCTTGGGGAAATTAGTTAAATTTATTACCATTCAAATCAGAGTAGGATAATGAGAAATAAATCCAAATCTTAAAGCACCTTCCCCCCACCCCTCCTTTCTTCCCAGGCTTAACTTCATGCCCAAATTCTCTACCTACTCTCCCCGCGCAACACAGGGGGATGGGGAATGGGGGTTGTGGTCAGTCCATCCCATGTTGTCTCTGTCGCCCCTCTCTCCTCACGGGGAGGACTCCTCACACTCTTCCCCTGCTCCAGCACGGGGTCCCATCCAAGCATGGGTCCCTTTTACGGGCTGCAGCCCTTCAGGAACAGACCGTTGCAGTGTGGGTCCCCCACACGGTCACAAGTCCTGCCAGCAAACCTGCTCCAGCATGGGCTCCTCTCCCCCTGGGGCCACAGCTCCTGCCAGGTGCCTGCTCTAGCGTGGGCTTTCCCACAGGGTCACAGCCTCCTTTGGGCATCCGCCTGCTCCAGCGTGGGGTCTTCCACAGGCTGCAGGTGGATATGTGCTCCACCATGAACCTCCATGGTCTGCAAGGGCGACAGCCTGCCTCACCATGGTCTTCACCACGGGCTGCAGGGGAATCCCTGCTACAGCGCCTGGAGCACCTCCTCCCCTCCTTCTTCACTGACCTTGGCATCTGCAGAGCTGTTTCTCTCACATATTCTCACTCCTCTCTCCAGCTGCAGTTGCTGGGCTGTTTTTTTCCCCCCTTCTTAAATATGTTATCCCAGAGGTGCTACCACCGTCACTGATGGGCTCGACCTTGGCTACTGGCGGGTCCATGTTGGAGCCAGCTGGCATGGGCTCTATCGGATGTAGGGGAAGCTTCTAGCAGCTTCTCACAGGAGCCACCCCTATAGCCCCCCTGCTACCAACACCTTGCCACACAAAACTAATACAAGAGCTCATGGTAAGGTCTCTCCCCATGCTTGCCTGGGGATCCTACGTGACTGCTCTTTCTGGTTGCACCTCTGTCCATTTGAGGCAATCCTAGATGAGAGGCCAGCAATGGTTTGCCATTGTTTTAGAGTACACAGGCATTAAAGCTGCATCCTGCGTGGGCAAAAATGGAGGGAGAAGGAGGGATGAACCTGGGATGTGAGCAAATATGATATTTTACTCAAAATACCACCAAACGTTTCCAAAGAGAGGTGGAAACTACTGCATATTGTATTCTCTGCAGTACTCACAAGGTCTCCGAGTACCTTGTGACTACCATCACAGGAATTGTATTTTACCTCTGGGACTTTTATATGACCATGATGCAGGGGACAAGAAATACCTACGTAAATGAAGATCAAGACAAGCGCTGCAAACCAGACATCCAAACACAAGCAAAGCCCGTGAGGACAAATAAGCCCAGAGGAGAGCCACCTGTGGTGGAATCCATTTATGAAAACCATCCACCCTGTCACTGAAGGAAAAGCACCGAGTAGGGGCTGTGACTAGAGATAACAGACACGATCCTTTTCCTGGAAACCAGGGGTCGCGCGGTTGCAGTTTATGAAGAAGAGAGTTTTCTCTTTGTGCGTACATGAAATTCTACAGAGGACAGGACAAAAGAGACTTTGGAGAGGGGAAGAACTTGTTTGCAGTGACGCCTCTGAGATGCAGAAGCTAAATGAGATTCCCCTGGAATACCCAAGGTCTCTGGGAGAGTTGGTTTTGCTGTCCTCCTAAATTTAAGTTCATTCATTTTAATAAATAACATCTAAATCCTCGCAGTGATTCTGATGGTAGGAAAGAGCAGCCAGAGAGTTGTTTGCAGTCCCCATGGCTCAGGTGGCTGAGCTTCTCCCAACAGCCTGCAAAGACAGGGATGCACTCTTTTCATTTAGCAGAAGGAGTCCAGACCATAAGGGAGATGAAGTGATATGCCCAAGAAAAGTGGGAAGAGAATACAACTCCAGCTGCAGAACTTACCCCCTGTGATGGCAACTTCCCGTCATTCTCAGCTGTTCCTTACCCACCATGGGGCGGATGGGGTGCTGCCCCAACCCAAAGGAAATAATGGCTCAAATAATCATAAAAAGATTTTTCTTTATTGGGTCATTAATGTACACACGTGCAGCGCTAACCATCTGCAAAGCATGCTGCTCTTGGTGGGACACATGCTGCAGGAGAAGCAGGTCGTGGGCAGCCATGGGAGCTGTGTGTGTGAGAAAATCAGCTATTTGATGCAGCCATTGCACTCAAGGAGCCCACAGAGAGAGCATCAGTGCAACAGGTTGCAATGTCACCCAGGGCCTCCCTGGGATGTGGTAGAGCAGTTCCAGGAGGCTTTGAAGGTGCCTACTCTGTGCACCTGTGTTTGGGCTGTCTTCCTGGAAGCCTTAGGGAGGTGCGCCAATGCTTCTGCCATTGGTTTTAGTAAGGCAGATGTAAAAGGAGTAGCCAGGCTCAGGATACCGTGGAAAGAGTTTCTGTGCTTTTTAGCGGGGGACAGCACAGAGCTGGTAGGCAGGAGGTACGTTGGTTGTCCCACTCAGTGTTGGGGTTATGCTGAGTTCCTGGGGGTCAACGACAGGCTTCAAGGTAAAGTTCTGCAAGATGATGGCCATGAGTAGGAATATCTCCATGCGTGCCAGGCTCTCTCCGGGGCATATTCGCTTCCCTGGAAGTGAAAACAGCAAATAGTGCTCGACGGGTGTTGCCAAGTAGACAAGAGTTTGTACTAAGCAGGTATGTTAGGCAGCTTTATTTACCAGATACAGCTCCAGCAGTGAGACGACTGTCGGGATTACTAAGGACGTTTGCAAGAGAATAGTTTGTTGGAGAAAGATGGACGCCCACCCTTGGCAGTTTGGTTGGGTGTGTGAAGGAAGAACAAGAGCAGAAGAAGTCTTGAGCATAGAGGGGGCGTCGCAGAGGGCAAGGTGAGAGAGAGTAAGGGCACATGAAGCACAGATGAGAAAACAGAGGGTAGGGGCTATTGGTAGGTGAGTGGTTGCGTGTAGCCCGAGAGGTACTTAAGAGGTGCTGGGAAAAGTGCAACTACCATGGAAAGAGAGGATGGTTAAGGATGACTTTGGTGGTTGTGTCGGAAGGTGACAGGTTTTTTAGAAAGCGTCAATAGATCCCATTCACATCATTACATCGGCAACTCCCAGTAGGAGGTTTGAGAAGCCTCCAGGCCTGAACACGATGGGAGGTGCAGCTGGGGAATGGAGCATCAGGGAGGGGTTATCCAGAGAGCAGTGAGCCCTATGGAAGCACCGGTGGGACCACGCTGGGAAGAGGGAGTGTGTGTTATAGGGAAAGGCAGAATGGTCCCCAGAGGGGGAGGAGGACGACGGCGACAGGGAGAGGAAGAGAGAGAAAGCCAGTGCTTTACCTGCTGAGAAGGGCATGAAGAACTCGCTCTTCCTAAAGGTGCCGTTCTCGTTCAAGAAGTGTCCAGGGTTGAACTCATTTGGGTTTGGAAACTCTTTACTGTCGTGGAGGACAGAAGTGAGGACAGGAAAGATTGTGGTGCCCTGAGATAACACAAGGAGAAGAGCAGAATATGAAGGGGAGGTGAGTTAGGTCACTTAATCCGACTGCCTGCCAAGTTAAGACTGAGCATCCCAGCACAGTCCTACTAGTGCCTTTGGTTTCCTTTTGGGGACCTTGCCTTTGGGGAGGCAGCTTTAGGGAGAGCCTGCTAGATGGGACAGCAGGGACAATTGTTGGCTGATCTTCCTGAATGCTCCCTCTCACTTTCGGACCATTTATCCTCACTTTGCTCTAGTCATCTGGGGACACCCCACCTAATTCTTCCTCTTTCTCAGTGTTTCACCCTAATGAACTTGTAGATGTTCCTTCTTTTCTGTGAGCCCCGAAAAGCAAAAGGTTGCTTTCCCGTCTCCTGACAAATTTCTTCTGCCACAGTCCTCTTCCTTCCCTCTTCCTGACCAGCCATTGGTGGGGGTGTGAGATAAGTAATCCAACAGTGATGACACAAGAGCCATCTGCTAGAAGCTGAGCAGGTCCCTGGGTCCTGCCTTTTGATTTTACACAGACAGCTGAAAATTAAAAGGCCAACAGCCTGTGTGCTGCTGTTCCCCTGCTGTACACAGTCAGCCAGAAGAGCAACGAGCGCTGCTGCGACAGGCCAGGCCATGGGTTGCTGTAGCCCATCAGCCTGCCTCTGGCAATGGCCAGCAGTGACTGCCTCAAGAAGTGTGTAAAAACAGGCAAAGAGGTTTTGCTCGTTCCCTTGATTGCAAACGTAGTCTTCAGCACTTTGTGGCTCTGGGGTTTTCTGTGCTCAATAACCACCAACTGACTTTGCTTCCAGGCATGCGCACAGGCTCTCCTGGAGGGTGGTGAGCAGTTCCATGGCTTTGCTGCCTTTTGTGTGAGGAGTCACTGCTCTGTTTTTTTTGTGAACCCACCGTGTTTCTGCAGATGGATAAAGCTGCGGAGCAAGTGAGCAAAGGTGTTGGGCAGAGCTACTGTTCCAGTCTTGGCCCACGGAGTGGCAGCAAGGGGCTGCAAGTGAGCTACAGGAGCCTGAGGATAACACCTTCCTGAAGGGCTGGGTGATACTAGGTCAGGCCACTGCACTTCTAGCTTCTGGCTTGTAACTGCCAGCCTAAGAGCAAAAGTGCTGCCGAACTTGAGGGACCTTGCCCACTAACCTTGGGAATGACATACTCTCTGAAGCAGAGGTCTTTGGTCACAGCGCGAGGGACACTCAGGGGGACGAGGGAGATGAAGCGCTGGATTTCATGGACCACCGCATCTGTGTAGGGCATCTGGGTCCGGTCAGCCACGCAAGGTTTTCGTGATCGTCCTACTACCCGGTCAATCTCTTCTTGAACTTTCTCTGTCATGAGAAGCACAAACCATAAAATGGGTAAATAAAACCAAACCTACCTAAACAGGTTGCCCTAAGCTGCCCACAAATCACACATCACAGGTGACAGGAGCACTGATGTTGGTTTTGGTGTCGACTAGAACACAGTTCCACTGCGGCCCATGCAAAGAATGTCCTCCCAGTGACTTGACTAAATAGGAGTACTGGGCGGTAAAGACACACAGTCAAGTCCTTGGCTGTGAAGGGAGTGCAGCTGATGATGATGCCAGTGAAGCTGAGGGATCTCTAATGCCTACCCTGGGGAATGACAGTGCAAGGACTTTGCCCATTTGGGTAAAATGTGCGAGAGAGAGGAGGAAAGTTGGGAGAAGGATACGGTGCTAGACGCGTGCCCAGCCCAGGGGAACAGCTAGAGAGGAAGAGGTCACAGACTGGTACCTTGTATCTTCGGGTATTTGAGAAGAAGCAGAAGCCCATATCTTACAGTCGTGCTAGTTGTCTCAGTCCCGGCAATGAACAAGTCGAAGGTGCTGGTTATCAGGTTCTTCATGTGGAAACTGGAATTGGGGTGCTCTTTCTCCTAGGGAAAAGGCTGGGCTGTTTCTCTGGCTGGGCTGAGAAAAGTGGCCCTTTCTTGTGTCATCCCAGGCCTTCTTTCTCACCCAGAGCTCTTGCATTTCTCTGCTAAGCTGCAGCAGCCACCTGGGACATTGCAATGCTCTCTTTGTGCAGTAAGCTCAACACCAGCGCGGCCTTCTTTCAAGCTGTGCACCAAATGGTACGTAGCTGCATGTCTGCCCTTGCTGTGCTAACTGCTTTCCAGTGGAAGAACTGCAAGACCAGACTGCACACATCCCTGTGTTTCAGTGAGAGCAGATGAAGGTCTTGCTGTCCAAGAAGGTGCAGGTAGGGGCTGGTGAGTGTGCAGACCCAGAGCTATAAGCTCTAGCACAGGCAATATCTGGGGTATTGCTGGTGCCTTCCCACTGCACAGCCTAGCTGCCTGGGAAGGGATCATCCCAATGCCTGTGTTACTTAGGAGAGGGAAGGGGCTCAGTGTAGGTGTGTTGGGGATGAGCTGGGGCTGTACGCTGTCTCCTTACCTCCTGCATTTTGGTGAGGAAGCAATCAATGAAATCCTGAGGGGAGCTGGGATCTAGGGTGGCTTGGTGTATCTTCACCTCCTCTGCCACAAAGGCTTTTAGAGCATCAAATTCTGTGAATATTTTGTTGTGTGGGCCAGGCAAGTAATCCAGGATATTTGAGAACATCTGGTAGAGCTGGAAAGAAAGAAACAGGAGGGTCCCTAGCATGACCATTGCCCCATCCTTTGATATTACCAAAAAGCCTAGGAAGTTCACAACCCTCTCAACTGAGACAAGCAGAAGGGCGGTGAGGCTGGGCAGTCTGACAGGGCAGTAGGGGCTTGCTTAGTGGTAGGAACCTTAGGCAGAGAAGAAGGGTGTCAGGACTAGGGGGAAGCACCCTCAGCTCTCCATTGGTGAGGCTGCGTCTTGCTCTTGAATGAATTCCCTCCTGTGCAGCAGAGCACTGACGGGGTCCTACTTAGAAAACTGAGATGGGACTTCACTGGGAGGAAGGCTCCCTGCTCCCCTAGGAGAATGTTGACACACTAAAATGCCTACTGGATTGTACCTGTCCCCAGTAGGAGTTCGACATCTCAAAGATGTTGTTCATGTTATTCATCAGGGCCAGGAACTTCTTGTCTTTATAGTCATATCGTCTCCCAAAGACAATGGAGCATATGATGTTGGAGACAGCACAGCTCAGCGTGAAGGTTGGGTCAAAAGGCGTTCCTGGGATTTCAGAAAAGTTACAAACCATAAAGAAAACCAACTATGGCTACTCATGGCTACTGTGGGTAACCTGGGCTCTGGCTGTTAGTGGAAATACCAGAACAGAGTCTCTGAACGACACAGAAGGGTCCCCAAAAAGAACAGTATGTGATCACGGAATTATTTACTGCTCTGTAACGAGGGGCAGTTGGTGCATGGACAAAGCACGTGCTAATTCTATTCTATGCTAAAGACATGGGTCTCCCTTAGTACAGTCCTTTTTCTTGCAAACATAAGCTATATTGAAACTGTAGCATACCCTTTGTTTTGTTGATCTCTTCTAGCAAGTGCTCAGATTCCTCCTGGATCCTCTCTTCAATGCTCCTCTTCCCCATTCCAAAGTTGCGCAGAGTGCTGAGAGCAAACCGACGGACTTGTAACCACTCCTGGTTGTTGCTAAAAATAATCCCTGCAGAGGAAGAAGGAAGAGCAAAGACCTGGCTTGGGTGTGCTGGGTGTGAGATGAACAGAGGCTCACAGCGAGAGCGAATCCTGTCCCTGGGAGAGCACTGTCACGGTAGTGTCATAGAGTACTGTGGTTTGGAGACACTCTATGGAGGTACTGTAGTCCACCTGCCTGCTTTTGGCCTTCTCCACCACATGCCCAACCTCCTTGTGAACAATTCATCGCTCGTATCTGCACATAATTCCCCTTGCTGCAGCTGGGGGCTGTTGCCGCTTGCCCTTTCACTGCACATCACTAAGATCAATCTGACTCCATTTCTCTACTACCCGCTTTGGGTGATGAAAGGCAGCAATTACAGCCCACTCTGCCTTCCCTTCTCCAGGTAGGACCCACCCACTCTCCACAGTCCTCCCTCCTGCGTGGTACATTCCAGCCCTGATCTGCCAAATGAATGCTCAGCCCTTCCCTTCTCCTCAGAAGGAGCTCACTCAGCAAACATACCTAATCCGTTGTTCGCCCTGTCTCCTATTGGCATGTGTCCTCTGGCAGCAAACTCGTCCGCGCGATCAACCAAGGCTTCTTTCACCACATCATGTCCGTGCAGCACCACCACTGGGTCAGAGCCCAGGTGCACTGTGAACACTGGTCCATACTCTTCACTGAGCTGTCAAAATGCAAGACAGAAGATGGCCATGGAGCAGAGCGGGAGGAGGAGTTGAAAAGTGGCCTTGCTGCTGCATCCCACGGCAGGCGGTGCAGCCTCACAGACCAGCAACGTCAAGTTTTCGTCCTCTCCTGACAAATATAGGTGTGGAGAGGGTTCCCAGCTATCAGGCCCTGTGCAACAATGACAACAGCAGTGCGGGGGAGCAGCTGAGATCCTCATGGCTTTTCTGCTCCTCTGGGATAGCTGCTTATCAAGCTATGGTCACAGACTGTCCCCACGCACAGGTCCCACACACTTCTTGCCCACAGAAGAAAGTAAGAGAGAAGAAGAAAGTGGCCTCACCTTCTGGAGGGTTGTGGCCAAGTCCTTTGGTTTCACCTGCAGCAAGTTACCTAGGATGGGAAGGGGAGCTGGTCCCGGAGGCATCTTCCCCTTTCCAGACCTCCCTCTCCATGCTGTGATGGAGAGCAGGCAAGCAATGCAAACCAGGAGGACAACAGTGGCTGCTCCCAGGAGCTCCATTTGCTTCTGTGGCTCAGGAGGGAGTGACTCTGGCTGCCGGAGCCCGAGCCTATATACCGAAGGGCTATGTTAGCTATGCTGGCTATGTTACCTCAACAGCAGGTTTTGGATCACGTGGCTGAGTCAGTCAATATTAGTAGTCAATCATTTGTTTGACTGCCCTGTGTTATGAAACTAGGACTTCTCTCAGTGTTAATTGGCCATCAAAGACACACCTTATCTCAAACAATTGCAGAGGCCAACTGAGGTTAAGAAATTTACAATGTGTTCATAAAACTTGTTTTGTTTCATCTAAAGTTTATTATTAAAGAGGTCACACTAGGGGCACACTCTTTGACTCAGGCGCTCCTGGAAATCCACTGTCACGAGAGTATCTTCGAAGTACTTCAGTGCTGTTTGCATTTTCTGTTCTTTGGTATTAATCGTACAAGCTCTCAGTGGGGTGAGCCATCCTTGCTTGTTCCTGAAGTCTTCCTGACATTATCAGTGGAGTTCGCACTGCGTGTGATGTGCCAAAAAACATACTGACGTGTTCTCCTCAATGCACAGCAATTGCCTCGGTCTCTCTCCCTAGAGATGTCTGGCCTCACAGGAGGGGAAAGTATAAAATATCCGTCTGGCAAGGGCAGAAAGGTCTCCAGACGTCACAATAGATGAGAAAGGATTTGCCGGGAGAGATAAGAAAAAGACATAAGAAAAGGGGACTAGACCTTGGGACTCTGACCTGTTTGAGGTCTCCTAGAGGAAAGGGTGAGAGAAGCAGGTAGAGAAGAGAGAAATCTTGAGATGGGTCTCTTGAGAGGGTCTCTGGGCAATGGCTTCCCAAGCTGAGCCAGAGGTGCGCTTGTGAGAGGCTGGGTATAGGTCAGTGCAACCTGGCCACTACTCCTTGCACTTGCAATGACCCAAGCAGCGCACCCAAGCTACTGCTAGAAGCTGGCACGTACGAGTTCCCTGTTTAGTTGTTGTCTGACTCCAACATGAGGAACTGCTCCCCTGGAAGGGCCAGAGGTGCTCTGGGAGACTGCAGAGCATGTCTGGTGTGTTGCAAGGGCTTCAAAAAGAGCTGGGGAGGCTTCCTGCCCACTCTGGGGCTGTGTACCTGCGAGGTCCCAACAGCAGTGGCAACGGCGGGTAGAAAGGACCCTCAGGGCTGTGGCACTGCCTGTGCTCAGCTCGCTCAGTCTGGCCATATCCCTCTGTCTTTCCTGAGCTGCGACGCTTCTGCAGGCAGACAGGACTCATCCCACTGAGCGGAAGGTGTTGCGAGGATAGGGGACGTGGGACTTGGTGGGAATCAGCGAGGGGCCTGGGTGAACCAGGTGCTTGGTTGGAGTGTGCTGGGTTTGCTGTGCCGCAGCGTGTTAGCGTGAGTTTCCCCTTCACTCAGAGGAGCTAGCGAAGTTTTGCAAAAGTTTCTGCAGCTTCCCCGTAAGTTCTTACGTCATCCTTGCTCTCTTGCATTGGTGCAATAATTTGCTAGCTGTTCGTTTAAAATGTCATTTCACTTCTTAAAGACCTGTACTTGATACTTTGGTGGAAAAACTGAATTGCCAACAAGTTTGGGCTAGTTGCTTATCCGCTGACGTGAACTCCTCTGCATCGGCTCAGATGTTGCCAGGGCAGTTCATGGGAGTTCATGTCGCTCTGGGTGAAAGCGGAGTTCATGGGAGTTTACTTGGCTACAGGAGGCCTCTCTGCTGCCTGAGTTCATTGCCTTGCCACCTTCCCTGTAAAGTGCCGTTGATCCTGGGGACGAGGGCTTACTTCCTAGCTCTACCTCATAGTTTGAGACACACTTTGGGCAAGAGCCCTGGAACTGGGAATACTTTCAAGCTTTCTCATTTTTGTCAGAATAAAATCATTATATTCCAGATATTCCCACCGCCCTGGCAGACACACTGGGGGTTTACAAGGGAGGAAAACACATAAGACTAGTCACTCAGACCCGTCCCTGTGGGAAAACACAGACCTTTTCATGTCACAGTAGTATTCCAGGGTTTTCCGAGTACTCACTTCTGTTTGCAGATGCTAAGAGTAGGCAGGACTGCTCTGTCCTCTCCGTTCACGTGAAAGTCCAGGAAGGCCAGGCTGAAATGCCCTCCTCTCCATCTTCACCAGGAGCTTTGGTTTTAAGTTAATTGGAGGCACCTATTGGGGATAGTCAAAGAAAAGGCTGCCAGTGTTGTAGCTTTTTCTCTTTTTTTCTAAACTAAAGCACAAGCTTGAAGCAAAACTGCCATGGTTGTGTAGAAGGCTTACTGCCTGAGCCTTCTCTTTTTGGACCTTGATTCAGAAGGTGGCACTGCAAAATGCCTCTCCTGCCCACTGTGCTGCCAGCACCCCTCATCCCCGGGAAGCTTGGTGTGGATGTCCCTGCTGTCGGCAAATACTGTTCACCTTCTGTGGAGGATTGTTTTGACCGAGCCTCTCCTCCATGCACTGCCAGTTTGTGCCACATATGGTGCACAGTACAAGCCAGACACTGCGATCTCGTCAGAGGCACTCCCACAATGCGCAGGGCGTTTTCTACGCCTCTTTCCAGCACTTCTTTGTGGTGGTGCTTAATACTTACTTTTCTTTCCACAGAAGCTCTAGAGAGCTTTCTACAGCCAGGGCTACTCCTACACTGCCGCTATGTCTGTCCCAGTCTCCAGGCTCAAAATTGTTAGGAGGAGAGGATTCTCCTGATGGATATCCCAGGAAGATTTTAGCTTGCTGGGGTCAGCTTCAGGCTAGTGGCCTACAGAGATTTGTTGCCTGCCCTACCTTCATCTTCTGCGTCGTCCTGTTTGTGGTGGTCTTGAGTGCTAGCTAAACTGGTGCTTACAGCTGGGTCACTGTACTGCGTGAGAACTATTAAATGGATGAGGAAGAGATTTGCGAGGAAGAGAGACCTGCCTGTTTCCTCTCAGCCAAGCTGCTTTCCGCTGCCTATCCCAACTTCTTCTGAACAAAGCATCTCGTTTCCGTGAATTTCAGGCTCATTTTCATCACCTCCCATCTCCACGTCCTCCAACACAGCTGTCAAGTGTCTGCGCGTCGAAATTAGGAAAGGGCACTTACCTGAAACCGTTCTCAGCACAGGTATTGCCTGGGGGATCTACAGCGTTCCCAGTGTTGTTTCACAGAGAGTTATTCTTCACGTACCTGTAGATACTTTTTCCTATGAGCATAAACAAAGTATTGGTGGGTTAAAGTGTAATGAAAGCTATCTCTATAGCTCCAAAGTGCTTCATTTATTTGTTATTTTTTACCCATTTATCAGCAGATAATGCAGTGAAGTGAAGCATTCAGCAGTCACACGGTGGCTGTGAGATTTGGGCAAGCTGTCCTGGCACAAGCTTCTACAGAGATGAAGCCTCCCTCCCTGCCAAAGTCCAAATGTTTTCCCCAGGTTCCTCTCCACTGTGGCTGCCCGGTGCCCAGGCAGGCGCTGGGACCAGCCCATTTGGTTCGTGAGCGCGGCTCAAACAGCAGCCACGCAGGCAGCCTGTCGAGATCCATTTGCTTCAGTCTCTGCCGGGCAGAGCAGCGGGAAAGGTCTTGTACTTTGTGGAACAGCTCTCCTGGTTGGTACATGAAAGAAGCAGCGCGCAGGGCAGGCACAGTGACGTTCTTCACCCGGCTGGCCGGCTGGGATCACGGCATCCTGTGCTGCTGTAGAGGAGCGACGGGCTGTGGGCTAAGGTGGAAGAGCAAAGGAAACACCTCCCTTGGACTCAGCTACGACCCATGCCTGCTGCTGAGGGCTGGCTGGAGGGGTGGGCACGCTGCCTGCTGCGTGGGGCTGGGCAGCCGTCCGGAGGGTCTGCTGAGAGCAGGAGTGTGGGTGGCTACCAACGGCAGTGCGTTATTAAGGGTCAAGATTAGACGATCTAGGGATGATCTAGTCCCAAAGAAATAAACAGATTACAAAAGAACACGCGGCACAGGCTATGCCAGCGCTGCTGCTGCAAAAAGCAGGGCACAAAAACGCACGCACCAACTATGTGCGTGCCACCCCTGCAGCAGCGTGAAGACATCCACGCCTCCATTGCGTGAATACAGAAACATCTGTACGGAAAGATGGCCTTCCCATATGGAAATAAGGCTTTTACTCAGCGTGGGTGCTGTAGCCTGATGTGTGGCGAGGGAGAGAGAAGGCTCTACGTGAGACACGCTGCAGGTACAGGCAGGCGATGGGTGCTGGCAGGCAGAGGCTTTCTCTGGGATTACAGAGGCTCCCCTTACCTGTGTCTCAGGCCCATCCTGTCAGCCCACTTGGCCAGCCTTTGGGGGTGGGTGTCCCACAGAGCACATGGTCCTGCCACCTAGCAGCCATGCCCGGAACAGCCCTGGACTGCAAACGGGGCTGTAGTCCACAGCCAGGACCGTTTAAGGGGAATCACCTCCTTTTAGGGGTGCAAAGCCTGCCCGAGCACCACAGTTTTCCACAGATTTCATGTGGAGGGCTATTTCTGTGCTTCTATGTTGGCACCCCATGTCCGGCATTTGAAGCGGCGGCTCCTTTAAAAGAGCAAAAGAGCGTTGTCACGCAGCTTCTTGCACTCATGCCATGTAATGAGCAATTAGAGCAGCAGTAGGGTACATGGGGAAAAGCTGGTGGATCTCCTGCATGGGCCAGCAGCGGGAAGAACTCGGGGTGAGAAAAAAGGGTTTGAAGACCCTCCTGGGGCTGGACAGTAAATTGCACAGAGGAGTTCCTCTCAGCTTAGTGATATGAATGCAGGCTCGTCTCTTGACATAAGCGCAGCTCCTGCTTGCACACCTTCAAAGGGTGCAAGCAGATTGCGCCGGGTTCAGAGCCAGGTGAGAGCAATGGAAGGTGTTAAACTGCTGGGCTGGGTCCACCTGGACACTTTGGGAATTTCTGGTCCCAGCTGGCTCTGCAATTTAAAAGGCTAGGCTGAGAGCAGCTGCTTTATGGTGCTTAGCAAGAGAGCAGGATGGGTGTTGCAGGGCAGTCTAGGGCTGCATTTGGAGCTGTGCTCTTCTGGGGCTTTCTTGGTCCCCTTGTTTGGGTTGTGGGGGCTCAGGGTAGTGTTTTTTCTGATCCCACCCTGCTGGTTTGTGGCCAAGAAAGCCTGCAGTTCACCTTACCTCCAGGCTGGGAAGGGAACGCTTCCTTTGTGCTGACTACTTGGGGTAAGTGAGGGTGGTGTCAAGAGGCTTTCTTATTGCTGTATTTTGGCACAGTGCAGGTGTATGCCTGGAATGAGGAGAAAGGGGCAGCTTTGATGTGAAGTGTTGTCTAACGGCTTCAGTGCATCTTGTGTAACCAGGGGGCTGTTTGTATGACCTAGCAGTCACGGGCTTTGGTGGCGTGCCGTGCCTCGATCTAGATGGTCTTGGCTGCTGGGTCTTGGCTCTTCCCTCACACACCCCTGCTGGCCCAGACCCTAATACTGGCTAGGGCCTTTTTTCCGACAGAAGGGTAGGATTGTAGCGGACCCCGTCTTCAACGTGGGATGCTGAAACCTCTGCTGCTGTCTCCTCTTTCCCTAGATACCGAGGGGGAGGCACACGTTCTGCAGAATGACTCTGAGTGTGGGCTCTTGGTATCTGGGACTCCAGATGGCTCCAGGAAAGTATTGGTCTCCTATACTGGCTGTTATGTCTTTGAATGGGTGAGTGACCTTAGGGGTTCTGCTGGGACTGTGGCTACTGCTGCTCTGGCTGCCCTGACTGGTGTGGCTCTCCCCTAGGATGGCAATTACCTCATGCTGGTTGGGCTTGAAGGAACAGACGATGCTGGACAAAAGGTTCTTCATGAAGAGAAGCTGCTCAGGTGCCCTGTGGACCTTCCTGGTAAGACTGACAGCTCATTAGGAAGTCCCGCTTGTATCTTGTGGTGATGAGTGCCCTTCCTTTTGGATGTCTGTTCCTAGTCAGTCTGGGGCTGGGCAGAGGGACTTACTGCTGTGCAGAAGACTCCCTGGAGAAGGGTTTCAGACAGAAGAGCCACCAACTTGCTGAGGGCTTGTGCCTCCTCTGCAGGGTCAGCAGGTGAATGTTCCTTATGTTTCCTAGACATGTTCTGACTGCATCGATCCCTGCAAGTTCAGGGACTGAGCTGGAGATTGGGTACAATGATTTTTCCAAACTACCAGAGTTGATGCGGAATACTTTATCTTGACAGATCCCATACAGTCTAGTCTCTTGTGAGTGGCTTCAGGGGGAGTCTCTGTTCCAGGGAATGCAGGTCCCTTCTAAGCCGGCTTCCGTGCCAGCTCCAGGCTGTGTGTTTCACCCTCACTTGAGTCTAACTTCCCTCGATTTGCATGCAGAGTCACCAAGACATCTGCCAGCAGTGTCCTCTGTGTCTTTACCCCCCTGCTCCTTGTGCCTTAGCTGCAAACTCCTGCTGTTTCTTCCAGCCCTGGATGCTCCAAGCAGTGGTGTCTGTTCTGCTGTCCTCAGCCAAGACCGGCTGCTGTGTGCCTCCTTGCCTATCAGCCAGGGAGACTGTGAAGAGCGAGGCTGCTGCTATGACCCTAGGGACAGGGTGAAGCCTTGTTACTTTGGTAACACAGGTAAGCGTGCCTCCTCCTGGAGGAGCCGTGAACTGGGATTCCTTACTTCCCTGGTAGAGCAGTATTGGTGTGTACCGGTGCTGCTGAGTGCGTTCCTAAATGCAGGACTGGCTTCAAGGGTAGCCCTACAGAGCTGTGGTGGGTTGACCCTGGCTGGACACCAGGGGCCCAGCAAAGCTGCTCTATCACCCCCCCTCTGCACTGGACAGGGGAGAGAAAGTATAACTAAAGACTCATGGGTTGAGGTAAAGATCATTCACCAATTACCATCACAGGCAGAACAGACTCACCTTGGGGAAATTAGTTAAATTTATTACCATTCAAATCAGAGTAGGATAATGAGAAATAAATCCAAATCTTAAAGCACCTTCCCCCCACCCCTCCTTTCTTCCCAGGCTTAACTTCATGCCCAAATTCTCTACCTACTCTCCCCGCGCAACACAGGGGGATGGGGAATGGGGGTTGTGGTCAGTCCATCCCATGTTGTCTCTGTCGCCCCTCTCTCCTCACGGGGAGGACTCCTCACACTCTTCCCCTGCTCCAGCACGGGGTCCCATCCAAGCATGGGTCCCTTTTACGGGCTGCAGCCCTTCAGGAACAGACCGTTGCAGTGTGGGTCCCCCACACGGTCACAAGTCCTGCCAGCAAACCTGCTCCAGCATGGGCTCCTCTCCCCATGGGGCCACAGCTCCTGCCAGGTGCCTGCTCTAGCGTGGGCTTTCCCACAGGGTCACAGCCTCCTTTGGGCATCCGCCTGCTCCAGCGTGGGGTCTTCCACAGGCTGCAGGTGGATATGTGCTCCACCATGAACCTCCATGGTCTGCAAGGGCGACAGCCTGCCTCACCATGGTCTTCACCACGGGCTGCAGGGGAATCCCTGCTACAGCGCCTGGAGCACCTCCTCCCCTCCTTCTTCACTGACCTTGGCATCTGCAGAGCTGTTTCTCTCACATATTCTCACTCCTCTCTCCAGCTGCAGTTGCTGGGCTGTTTTTTTCCCCCCTTCTTAAATATGTTATCCCAGAGGTGCTACCACCGTCACTGATGGGCTCGACCTTGGCTACTGGCGGGTCCATGTTGGAGCCAGCTGGCATGGGCTCTATCGGATGTAGGGGAAGCTTCTAGCAGCTTCTCACAGGAGCCACCCCTATAGCCCCCCTGCTACCAACACCTTGCCACACAAAACTAATACAAGAGCTCATGGTAAGGTCTCTCCCCATGCTTGCCTGGGGATCCTACGTGACTGCTCTTTCTGGTTGCACCTCTGTCCATTTGAGGCAATCCTAGATGAGAGGCCAGCAATGGTTTGCCATTGTTTTAGAGTACACAGGCATTAAAGCTGCATCCTGCGTGGGCAAAAATGGAGGGAGAAGGAGGGATGAACCTGGGATGTGAGCAAATATGATATTTTACTCAAAATACCACCAAACGTTTCCAAAGAGAGGTGGAAACTACTGCATATTGTATTCTCTGCAGTACTCACAAGGTCTCCGAGTACCTTGTGACTACCATCACAGGAATTGTATTTTACCTCTGGGACTTTTATATGACCATGATGCAGGGGACAAGAAATACCTACGTAAATGAAGATCAAGACAAGCGCTGCAAACCAGACATCCAAACACAAGCAAAGCCCGTGAGGACAAATAAGCCCAGAGGAGAGCCACCTGTGGTGGAATCCATTTATGAAAACCATCCACCCTGTCACTGAAGGAAAAGCACCGAGTAGGGGCTGTGACTAGAGATAACAGACACGATCCTTTTCCTGGAAACCAGGGGTCGCGCGGTTGCAGTTTATGAAGAAGAGAGTTTTCTCTTTGTGCGTACATGAAATTCTACAGAGGACAGGACAAAAGAGACTTTGGAGAGGGGAAGAACTTGTTTGCAGTGACGCCTCTGAGATGCAGAAGCTAAATGAGATTCCCCTGGAATACCCAAGGTCTCTGGGAGAGTTGGTTTTGCTGTCCTCCTAAATTTAAGTTCATTCATTTTAATAAATAACATCTAAATCCTCGCAGTGATTCTGATGGTAGGAAAGAGCAGCCAGAGAGTTGTTTGCAGTCCCCATGGCTCAGGTGGCTGAGCTTCTCCCAACAGCCTGCAAAGACAGGGATGCACTCTTTTCATTTAGCAGAAGGAGTCCAGACCATAAGGGAGATGAAGTGATATGCCCAAGAAAAGTGGGAAGAGAATACAACTCCAGCTGCAGAACTTACCCCCTGTGATGGCAACTTCCCGTCATTCTCAGCTGTTCCTTACCCACCATGGGGCGGATGGGGTGCTGCCCCAACCCAAAGGAAATAATGGCTCAAATAATCATAAAAAGATTTTTCTTTATTGGGTCATTAATGTACACACGTGCAGCGCTAACCATCTGCAAAGCATGCTGCTCTTGGTGGGACACATGCTGCAGGAGAAGCAGGTCGTGGGCAGCCATGGGAGCTGTGTGTGTGAGAAAATCAGCTATTTGATGCAGCCATTGCACTCAAGGAGCGCACAGAGAGAGCATCAGTGCAACAGGTTGCAATGTCACCCAGGGCCTCCCTGGGATGTGGTAGAGCAGTTCCAGGAGGCTTTGAAGGTGCCTACTCTGTGCACCTGTGTTTGGGCTGTCTTCCTGGAAGCCTTAGGGAGGTGCGCCAATGCTTCTGCCATTGGTTTTAGTAAGGCAGATGTAAAAGGAGTAGCCAGGCTCAGGATACCGTGGAAAGAGTTTCTGTGCTTTTTAGCGGGGGACAGCACAGAGCTGGTAGGCAGGAGGTACGTTGGTTGTCCCACTCAGTGTTGGGGTTATGCTGAGTTCCTGGGGGTCAACGACAGGCTTCAAGGTAAAGTTCTGCAAGATGATGGCCATGAGTAGGAATATCTCCATGCGTGCCAGGCTCTCTCCGGGGCATATTCGCTTCCCTGGAAGTGAAAACAGCAAATAGTGCTCGACAGGTGTTGCCAAGTAGACAAGAGTTTGTACTAAGCAGGTATGTTAGGCAGCTTTATTTACCAGATACAGCTCCAGCAGTGAGACGACTGTCGGGATTACTAAGGACGTTTGCAAGAGAATAGTTTGTTGGAGAAAGATGGACGCCCACCCTTGGCAGTTTGGTTGGGTGTGTGAAGGAAGAACAAGAGCAGAAGAAGTCTTGAGCATAGAGGGGGCGTCGCAGAGGGCAAGGTGAGAGAGAGTAAGGGCACATGAAGCACAGATGAGAAAACAGAGGGTAGGGGCTATTGGTAGGTGAGTGGTTGCGTGTAGCCCGAGAGGTACTTAAGAGGTGCTGGGAAAAGTGCAACTACCACGGAAAGAGAGGATGGTTAAGGATGACTTTGGTGGTTGTGTCGGAAGGTGACAGGTTTTTTAGAAAGCGTCAATAGATCCCATTCACATCATTACATCGGCAACTCCCAGTAGGAGGTTTGAGAAGCCTCCAGGCCTGAACACGATGGGAGGTGCAGCTGGGGAATGGAGCATCAGGGAGGGGTTATCCAGAGAGCAGTGAGCCCTATGGAAGCACCGGTGGGACCACGCTGGGAAGAGGGAGTGTGTGTTATAGGGAAAGGCAGAATGGTCCCCAGAGGGGGAGGAGGACGACGGCGACAGGGAGAGGAAGAGAGAGAAAGCCAGTGCTTTACCTGCTGAGAAGGGCATGAAGAACTCGCTCTTCCTAAAGGTGCCGTTCTCGTTCAAGAAGTGTCCAGGGTTGAACTCATTTGGGTTTGGAAACTCTTTACTGTCGTGGAGGACAGAAGTGAGGACAGGAAAGATTGTGGTGCCCTGAGATAACACAAGGAGAAGAGCAGAATATGAAGGGGAGGTGAGTTAGGTCACTTAATCCGACTGCCTGCCAAGTTAAGACTGAGCATCCCAGCACAGTCCTACTAGTGCCTTTGGTTTCCTTTTGGGGACCTTGCCTTTGGGGAGGCAGCTTTAGGGAGAGCCTGCTAGATGGGACAGCAGGGACAATTGTTGGCTGATCTTCCTGAATGCTCCCTCTCACTTTCGGACCATTTATCCTCACTTTGCTCTAGTCATCTGGGGACACCCCACCTAATTCTTCCTCTTTCTCAGTGTTTCACCCTAATGAACTTGTAGATGTTCCTTCTTTTCTGTGAGCCCCGAAAAGCAAAAGGTTGCTTTCCCGTCTCCTGACAAATTTCTTCTGCCACAGTCCTCTTCCTTCCCTCTTCCTGACCAGCCATTGGTGGGGGTGTGAGATAAGTAATCCAACAGTGATGACACAAGAGCCATCTGCTAGAAGCTGAGCAGGTCCCTGGGTCCTGCCTTTTGATTTTACACAGACAGCTGAAAATTAAAAGGCCAACAGCCTGTGTGCTGCTGTTCCCCTGCTGTACACAGTCAGCCAGAAGAGCAACGAGCGCTGCTGCGACAGGCCAGGCCATGGGTTGCTGTAGCCCATCAGCCTGCCTCTGGCAATGGCCAGCAGTGACTGCCTCAAGAAGTGTGTAAAAACAGGCAAAGAGGTTTTGCTCGTTCCCTTGATTGCAAACGTAGTCTTCAGCACTTTGTGGCTCTGGGGTTTTCTGTGCTCAATAACCACCAACTGACTTTGCTTCCAGGCATGCGCACAGGCTCTCCTGGAGGGTGGTGAGCAGTTCCATGGCTTTGCTGCCTTTTGTGTGAGGAGTCACTGCTCTGTTTTTTTTGTGAACCCACCGTGTTTCTGCAGATGGATAAAGCTGCGGAGCAAGTGAGCAAAGGTGTTGGGCAGAGCTACTGTTCCAGTCTTGGCCCACGGAGTGGCAGCAAGGGGCTGCAAGTGAGCTACAGGAGCCTGAGGATAACACCTTCCTGAAGGGCTGGGTGATACTAGGTCAGGCCACTGCACTTCTAGCTTCTGGCTTGTAACTGCCAGCCTAAGAGCAAAAGTGCTGCCGAACTTGAGGGAACTTGCCCACTAACCTTGGGAATGACATACTCTCTGAAGCAGAGGTCTTTGGTCACAGCGCGAGGGACACTCAGGGGGACGAGGGAGATGAAGCGCTGGATTTCATGGACCACCGCATCTGTGTAGGGCATCTGGGTCCGGTCAGCCACGCAAGGTTTTCGTGATCGTCCTACTACCCGGTCAATCTCTTCTTGAACTTTCTCTGTCATGAGAAGCACAAACCATAAAATGGGTAAATAAAACCAAACCTACCTAAACAGGTTGCCCTAAGCTGCCCACAAATCACACATCACAGGTGACAGGAGCACTGATGTTGGTTTTGGTGTCGACGAGAACACAGTTCCACTGCGGCCCATGCAAAGAATGTCCTCCCAGTGACTTGACTAAATAGGAGTACTGGGCGGTAAAGACACACAGTCAAGTCCTTGGCTGTGAGGGGAGTGCAGCTGATGATGATGCCAGTGAAGCTGAGGGATCTCTAATGCCTACCCTGGGGAATGACAGTGCAAGGACTTTGCCCATTTGGGTAAAATGTGCGAGAGAGAGGAGGAAAGTTGGGAGAAGGATACGGTGCTAGACGCGTGCCCAGCCCAGGGGAACAGCTAGAGAGGAAGAGGTCACAGACTGGTACCTTGTATCTTCGGGTATTTGAGAAGAAGCAGAAGCCCATATCTTACAGTCGTGCTAGTTGTCTCAGTCCCGGCAATGAACAAGTCGAAGGTGCTGGTTATCAGGTTCTTCATGTGGAAACTGGAATTGGGGTGCTCTTTCTCCTAGGGAAAAGGCTGGGCTGTTTCTCTGGCTGGGCTGAGAAAAGTGGCCCTTTCTTGTGTCATCCCAGGCCTTCTTTCTCACCCAGAGCTCTTGCATTTCTCTGCTAAGCTGCAGCAGCCACCTGGGACATTGCAATGCTCTCTTTGTGCAGTAAGCTCAACACCAGCGCGGCCTTCTTTCAAGCTGTGCACCAAATGGTACGTAGCTGCATGTCTGCCCTTGCTGTGCTAACTGCTTTCCAGTGGAAGAACTGCAAGACCAGACTGCACACATCCCTGTGTTTCAGTGAGAGCAGATGAAGGTCTTGCTGTCCAAGAAGGTGCAGGTAGGGGCTGGTGAGTGTGCAGACCCAGAGCTATAAGCTCTAGCACAGGCAATATCTGGGGTATTGCTGGTGCCTTCCCACTGCACAGCCTAGCTGCCTGGGAAGGGATCATCCCAATGCCTGTGTTACTTAGGAGAGGGAAGGGGCTCAGTGTAGGTGTGTTGGGGATGAGCTGGGGCTGTACGCTGTCTCCTTACCTCCTGCATTTTGGTGAGGAAGCAATCAATGAAATCCTGAGGGGAGCTGGGATCTAGGGTGGCTTGGTGTATCTTCACCTCCTCTGCCACAAAGGCTTTTAGAGCATCAAATTCTGTGAATATTTTGTTGTGTGGGCCAGGCAAGTAATCCAGGATATTTGAGAACATCTGGTAGAGCTGGAAAGAAAGAAACAGGAGGGTCCCTAGCATGACCATTGCCCCATCCTTTGATATTACCAAAAAGCCTAGGAAGTTCACAACCCTCTCAACTGAGACAAGCAGAAGGGCGGTGAGGCTGGGCAGTCTGACAGGGCAGTAGGGGCTTGCTTAGTGGTAGGAACCTTAGGCGGAGAAGAAGGGCGTCAGGACCAGGGGGAAGCACCCTCAGCTCTCCATTGGTGAGGGTGCGTCTTGCTCTTGAATGAATTCCCTCCTGTGCAGCAAAGCACTGACGGGGTCCTACTTAGAAAACTGAGATGGGACTTCACTGGGAGGAAGGCTCCCTGCTCCCCTAGGAGAATGTTGACACACTAAAATGCCTACTGGATTGTACCTGTCCCCAGTAGGAGTTCATCATCTCAAAGATGTTGTTCATGTTATTCATCAGGGCCAGGAACTTCTTGTCTTTATAGTCATATCGTCTCCCAAAGACAATGGAGCATATGATGTTGGAGACAGCACAGCTCAGCATGAAGGTTGGGTCAAAAGGCGTTCCTGGGATTTCAGAAAAGTTACAAACCATAAAGAAAACCAACTATGGCTACTCATGGCTACTGTGGGTAACCTGGGCTCTGGTTGTTAGTGGAAATACCAGAACAGAGTCTCTGAACGACACAGAAGGGTCCCCAAAAAGAACAGTATGTGATCACGGAATTATTTACTGCTCTGTAACGGGGGGCAGCTGCTGCATGGCCAAAGCACGTGCTAATTCTATTCTATGCTAAAGACATGGGTCTCCCTTAGTACAGTCCTTTTTCTTGCAAACATAAGCTATATTGAAACTGTAGCATACCCTTTGTTTTGTTGATCTCTTCTAGCAAGTGCTCAGATTCCTCCTGGATCCTCTCTTCAATGCTCCTCTTCCCCATTCCAAAGTTGCGCAGAGTGCTGAGAGCAAACCGACGGACTTGTAACCACTCCTGGTTGTTGCTAAAAATAATCCCTGCAGAGGAAGAAGGAAGAGCAAAGACCTGGCTTGGGTGTGCTGGGTGTGAGATGAACAGAGGCTCACAGCGAGAGCGAATCCTGTCCCTGGGAGAGCACTGTCACGGTAGTGTCATAGAGTACTGTGGTTTGGAGACACTCTATGGAGGTACTGTAGTCCACCTGCCTGCTTTTGGCCTTCTCCACCACATGCCCAACCTCCTTGTGAACAATTCATCACTCGTATCTGCACATAATTCCCCTTGCTGCAGCTGGGGGCTGTTGCCGCTTGCCCTTTCACTGCACATCACTAAGATCAATCTGACTCCATTTCTCTACTACCCGCTTTGGGTGATAAAAGGCAGCAATTACAGCCCACTCTGCCTTCCCTTCTCCAGGTAGGACCCACCCACTCTCCACAGTCCTCCCTCCTGCGTGGTACATTCCAGCCCTGATCTGCCAAATGAATGCTCAGCCCTTCCCTTCTCCTCAGAAGGAGCTCACTCAGCAAACATACCTAATCCGTTGTTCGCCCTGTCTCCTATTGGCATGTGTCCTCTGGCAGCAAACTCGTCCGCGCGATCAACCAAGGCTTCTTTCACCACATCATGTCCGTGCAGCACCACCACTGGGTCAGAGCCCAGGTGCACTGTGAACACTGGTCCATACTCTTCACTGAGCTGTCAAAATGCAAGACAGAAGATGGCCATGGAGCAGAGCGGGAGGAGGAGTTGAAAAGTGGCCTTGCTGCTGCATCCCACGGCAGGCGGTGCAGCCTCACAGACCAGCAACGTCAAGTTTTCGTCCTCTCCTGACAAATATAGGTGTGGAGAGGGTTCCCAGCTATCAGGCCCTGTGCAACAATGACAACAGCAGTGCGGGGGAGCAGCTGAGATCCTCATGGCTTTTCTGCTCCTCTGGGATAGCTGCTTATCAAGCTATGGTCACAGACTGTCCCCACGCACAGGTCCCACACACTTCTTGCCCACAGAAGAAAGTAAGAGAGAAGAAGAAAGTGGCCTCACCTTCTGGAGGGTTGTGGCCAAGTCCTTTGGTTTCACCTGCAGCAAGTTACCTAGGATGGGAAGGGGAGCTGGTCCCGGAGGCATCTTCCCCTTTCCAGACCTCCCTCTCCATGCTGTGATGGAGAGCAGGCAAGCAATGCAAACCAGGAGGACAACAGTGGCTGCTCCCAGGAGCTCCATTTGCTTCTGTGGCTCAGGAGGGAGTGACTCTGGCTGCCGGAGCCCGAGCCTATATACCGAAGGGCTATGTTAGCTATGCTAGCTATGTTACCTCAACAGCAGGTTTTGGATCACGTGGCTGAGTCAGTCAATATTAGTAGTCAATCATTTGTTTGACTGCCCTGTGTTATGAAACTAGGACTTCTCTCAGTGTTAATTGGCCATCAAAGACACACCTTATCTCAAACAATTGCAGAGGCCAACTGAGGTTAAGAAATTTACAATGTGTTCATAAAACTTGTTTTGTTTCATCTAAAGTTTATTATTAAAGAGGTCACACTAGGGGCACACTCTTCGACTCAGGCGCTCCTGGAAATCCACTGTCACGAGAGTATCTTCGAAGTACTTCAGTGCTGTTTGCATTTTCTGTTCTTTGGTATTAATCGTACAAGCTCTCAGTGGGGTGAGCCATCCTTGCTTGTTCCTGAAGTCTTCCTGACATTATCAGTGGAGTTCGCACTGCGTGTGATGTGCCAAAAAACATACTGACGTGTTCTCCTCAATGCACAGCAATTGCCTCGGTCTCTCTCCCTAGAGATGTCTGGCCTCACAGGAGGGGAAAGTATAAAATATCCGTCTGGCAAGGGCAGAAAGGTCTCCAGACGTCACAATAGATGAGAAAGGATTTGCCGGGAGAGATAAGAAAAAGACATAAGAAAAGGGGACTAGACCTTGGGACTCTGACCTGTTTGAGGTCTCCTAGAGGAAAGGGTGAGAGAAGCAGGTAGAGAAGAGAGAAATCTTGAGATGGGTCTCTTGAGAGGGTCTCTGGGCAATGGCTTCCCAAGCTGAGCCAGAGGTGCGCTTGTGAGAGGCTGGGTATAGGTCAGTGCAACCTGGCCACTACTCCTTGCACTTGCAATGACCCAAGCAGCGCACCCAAGCTACTGCTAGAAGCTGGCACGTACGAGTTCCCTGTTTAGTTGTTGTCTGACTCCAACATGAGGAACTGCTCCCCTGGAAGGGCCAGAGGTGCTCTGGGAGACTGCAGAGCATGTCTGGTGTGTTGCAAGGGCTTCAAAAAGAGCTGGGGAGGCTTCCTGCCCACTCTGGGGCTGTGTACCTGCGAGGTCCCAACAGCAGTGGCAACGGCGGGTAGAAAGGACCCTCAGGGCTGTGGCACTGCCTGTGCTCAGCTCGCTCAGTCTGGCCATATCCCTCTGTCTTTCCTGAGCTGCGACGCTTCTGCAGGCAGACAGGACTCATCCCACTGAGCGGAAGGTGTTGCGAGGATAGGGGACGTGGGACTTGGTGGGAATCAGCGAGGGGCCTGGGTGAACCAGGTGCTTGGTTGGAGTGTGCTGGGTTTGCTGTGCCGCAGCGTGTTAGCGTGAGTTTCCCCTTCACTCAGAGGAGCTAGCGAAGTTTTGCAAAAGTTTCTGCAGCTTCCCCGTAAGTTCTTACGTCATCCTTGCTCTTTTGCATTGGTGCAATAATTTGCTAGCTGTTCTTTTAAAATGTCATTTCACTTCTTAAAACCTGTTGTTCGTTTAAAATGTCATTTCACTTCTTAAAGACCTGTACTTGATACTTTGGTGGAAAAACTGAATTGCCAACAAGTTTGGGCTAGTTGCTTATCCGCTGACGTGAACTCCTCTGCATCGGCTCAGATGTTGCCAGGGCAGTTCATGGGAGTTCATGTCGCTCTGGGTGAAAGCGGAGTTCATGGGAGTTTACTTGGCTACAGGAGGCCTCTCTGCTGCCTGAGTTCATTGCCTTGCCACCTTCCCTGTAAAGTGCCGTTGATCCTGGGGACGAGGGCTTACTTCCTAGCTCTACCTCACAGTTTGAGACACACTTTGGGCAAGAGCCCTGGAACTGGGAATACTTTCAAGCTTTCTCATTTTTGTCAGAATAAAATCATTATATTCCAGATATTCCCACCGCCCTGGCAGACACACTGGGGGTTTACAAGGGAGGAAAACACATAAGACTAGTCACTCAGACCCGTCCCTGTGGGAAAACACAGACCTTTTCATGTCACAGTAGTATTCCAGGGTTTTCCGAGTACTCACTTCTGTTTGCAGATGCTAAGAGTAGGCAGGACTGCTCTGTCCTCTCCGTTCACGTGAAAGTCCAGGAAGGCCAGGCTGAAATGCCCTCCTCTCCATCTTCACCAGGAGCTTTGGTTTTAAGTTAATTGGAGGCACCTATTGGGGATAGTCAAAGAAAAGGCTGCCAGTGTTGTAGCTTTTTCTCTTTTTTTCTAAACTAAAGCACAAGCTTGAAGCAAAACTGCCATGGTTGTGTAGAAGGCTTACTGCCTGAGCCTTCTCTTTTTGGACCTTGATTCAGAAGGTGGCACTGCAAAATGCCTCTCCTGCCCACTGTGCTGCCAGCACCCCTCATCCCCGGGAAGCTTGGTGTGGATGTCCCTGCTGTCGGCAAATACTGTTCACCTTCTGTGGAGGATTGTTTTGACCGAGCCTCTCCTCCATGCACTGCCAGTTTGTGCCACATATGGTGCACAGTACAAGCCAGACACTGCGATCTCGTCAGAGGCACTCCCACAATGCGCAGGGCATTTTCTACGCCTCTTTCCAGCACTTCTTTGTGGTGGTGCTTAATACTTACTTTTCTTTCCACAGAAGCTCTAGAGAGCTTTCTACAGCCAGGGCTACTCCTACACTGCCGCTATGTCTGTCCCAGTCTCCAGGCTCAAAATTGTTAGGAGGAGAGGATTCTCCTGATGGATATCCCAGGAAGATTTTAGCTTGCTGGGGTCAGCTTCAGGCTAGTGGCCTACAGAGATTTGTTGCCTGCCCTACCTTCATCTTCTGCGTCGTCCTGTTTGTGGTGGTCTTGAGTGCTAGCTAAACTGGTGCTTACAGCTGGGTCACTGTACTGCGTGAGAACTATTAAATGGATGAGGAAGAGATTTGCGAGGAAGAGAGACCTGCCTGTTTCCTCTCAGCCAAGCTGCTTTCCGCTGCCTATCCCAACTTCTTCTGAACAAAGCATCTCGTTTCCGTGAATTTCAGGCTCATTTTCATCACCTCCCATCTCCACGTCCTCCAACACAGCTGTCAAGTGTCTGCGCGTCGAAATTAGGAAAGGGCACTTACCTGAAACCGTTCTCAGCACAGGTATTGCCTGGGGGATCTACAGCGTTCCCAGTGTTGTTTCACAGAGAGTTATTCTTCACGTACCTGTAGATACTTTTTCCTATGAGCATAAACAAAGTATTGGTGGGTTAAAGTGTAATGAAAGCTATCTCTATAGCTCCAAAGTGCTTCATTTATTTGTTATTTTTTACCCATTTATCAGCAGATAATGCAGTGAAGTGAAGCATTCAGCAGTCACACGGTGGCTGTGAGATTTGGGCAAGCTGTCCTGGCACAAGCGTCTACAGAGATGAAGCCTCCCTCCCTGCCAAAGTCCAAATGTTTTCCCCAGGTTCCTCTCCACTGTGGCTGCCCGGTGCCCAGGCAGGCGCTGGGACCAGCCCATTTGGTTCGTGAGCGCGGCTCAAACAGCAGCCACGCAGGCAGCCTGTCGAGATCCATTTGCTTCAGTCTCTGCCGGGCAGAGCAGCGGGAAAGGTCTTGTACTTTGTGGAACAGCTCTCCTGGTTGGTACATGAAAGAAGCAGCGCGCAGGGCAGGCACAGTGACGTTCTTCACCCGGCTGGCCGGCTGGGATCACGGCATCCTGTGCTGCTGTAGAGGAGCGACGGGCTGTGGGCTAAGGTGGAAGAGCAAAGGAAACACCTCCCTTGGACTCAGCTATGACCCGTGCCTGCTGCTGAGGGCTGGCTGGAGGGGTGGGCACGCTGCCTGCTGCGTGGGGCTGGGCAGCCGTCCGGAGGGTCTGCTGAGAGCAGGAGTGTGGGTGGCTACCAACGGCAGTGCGTTATTAAGGGTCAAGATTAGACGATCTAGGGATGATCTAGTCCCAAAGAAATAAACAGATTACAAAAGAACACGGCGGCACAGGCTATGCCAGCGCTGCTGCTGCAAAAAGCAGGGCACAAAAACGCACGCACCAACTATGTGCGTGCCACCCCTGCAGCAGCGTGAAGACATCCACGCCTCCATTGCGTGAATACAGAAACATCTGTACGGAAAGATGGCCTTCCCATATGGAAATAAGGCTTTTACTCAGTGGGGGTGCTGTAGCCCGATGTGTGGCGAGGGAGAGAGAAGGCTCTACGTGAGACACGCTGCAGGTACAGGCAGGCGATGGGTGCTGGCAGGCAGAGGCTTTCTCTGGGATTACAGAGGCTCCCCTTACCTGTGTCTCAGGCCCATCCTGTCAGCCCACTTGGCCAGCCTTTGGGGGTGGGTGTCCCACAGAGCACATGGTCCTGCCACCTAGCAGCCATGCCCGGAACAGCCCTGGACTGCAAACGGGGCTGTAGTCCACAGCCAGGACCGTTTAAGGGGAATCACCTCCTTTTAGGGGTGCAAAGCCTGCCCGAGCGCCACAGTTTTCCACAGATTTCATGTGGAGGGCTATTTCTGTGCTTCTATGTTGGCACCCCATGTCCGGCATTTGAAGCGGCGGCTCCTTTAAAAGAGCAAAAGAGCGTTGTCACGCAGCTTCTTGCACTCATGCCATGTAATGAGCAATTAGAGCAGCAGTAGGGTACATGGGGAAAAGCTGGTGGATCTCCTGCATGGGCCAGCAGCGGGAAGAACTCGGGGTGAGAAAAAAGGGTTTGAAGACCCTCCTGGGGCTGGACAGTAAATTGCACAGAGGAGTTCCTCTCAGCTTAGTGATATGAATGCAGGCTCGTCTCTTGACATAAGCGCAGCTCCTGCTTGCACACCTTCAAAGGGTGCAAGCAGATTGCGCCGGGTTCAGAGCCAGGTGAGAGCAATGGAAGGTGTTAAACTGCTGGGCTGGGTCCACCTGGACACTTTGGGAATTTCTGGTCCCAGCTGGCTCTGCAATTTAAAAGGCTAGGCTGAGAGCAGCTGCTTTATGGTGCTTAGCAAGAGAGCAGGATGGGTGTTGCAGGGCAGTCTAGGGCTGCATTTGGAGCTGTGCTCTTCTGGGGCTTTCTTGGTCCCCTTGTTTGGGTTGTGGGGGCTCAGGGTAGTGTTTTTTCTGATCCCACCCTGCTGGTTTGTGGCCAAGAAAGCCTGCAGTTCACCTTACCTCCAGGCTGGGAAGGGAACGCTTCCTTTGTGCTGACTACTTGGGGTAAGTGAGGGTGGTGTCAAGAGGCTTTCTTATTGCTGTATTTTGGCACAGTGCAGGTGTATGCCTGGAATGAGGAGAAAGGGGCAGCTTTGATGTGAAGTGTTGTCTAACGGCTTCAGTGCATCTTGTGTAACCAGGGGGCTGTTTGTATGACCTAGCAGTCACGGGCTTTGGTGGCGTGCCGTGCCTCGATCTAGATGGTCTTGGCTGCTGGGTCTTGGCTCTTCCCTCACACACCCCTGCTGGCCCAGCCCCTAATACTGGCTAGGGCCTTTTTTCCGACAGAAGGGTAGGATTGTAGCGGACCCCGTCTTCAACGTGGGATGCTGAAACCTCTGCTGCTGTCTCCTCTTTCCCTAGATACCGAGGGGGAGGCACACGTTCTGCAGAATGACTCTGAGTGTGGGCTCTTGGTATCTGGGACTCCAGATGGCTCCAGGAAAGTATTGGTCTCCTATACTGGCTGTTATGTCTTTGAATGGGTGAGTGACCTTAGGGGTTCTGCTGGGACTGTGGCTACTGCTGCTCTGGCTGCCCTGACTGGTGTGGCTCTCCCCTAGGATGGCAATTACCTCATGCTGGTTGGGCTTGAAGGAACAGACGATGCTGGACAAAAGGTTCTTCATGAAGAGAAGCTGCTCAGGTGCCCTGTGGACCTTCCTGGTAAGACTGACAGCTCATTAGGAAGTCCCGCTTGTATCTTGTGGTGATGAGTGCCCTTCCTTTTGGATGTCTGTTCCTAGTCAGTCTGGGGCTGGGCAGAGGGACTTACTGCTGTGCAGAAGACTCCCTGGAGAAGGGTTTCAGACAGAAGAGCCACCAACTTGCTGAGGGCTTGTGCCTCCTCTGCAGGGTCAGCAGGTGAATGTTCCTTATGTTTCCTAGACATGTTCTGACTGCATCGATCCCTGCAAGTTCAGGGACTGAGCTGGAGATTGGGTACAATGATTTTTCCAAACTACCAGAGTTGATGCGGAATACTTTATCTTGACAGATCCCATACAGTCTAGTCTCTTGTGAGTGGCTTCAGGGGGAGTCTCTGTTCCAGGGAATGCAGGTCCCTTCTAAGCCGGCTTCCGTGCCAGCTCCAGGCTGTGTGTTTCACCCTCACTTGAGTCTAACTTCCCTCGATTTGCATGCAGAGTCACCAAGACATCTGCCAGCAGTGTCCTCTGTGTCTTTACCCCCCTGCTCCTTGTGCCTTAGCTGCAAACTCCTGCTGTTTCTTCCAGCCCTGGATGCTCCAAGCAGTGGTGTCTGTTCTGCTGTCCTCAGCCAAGACCGGCTGCTGTGTGCCTCCTTGCCTATCAGCCAGGGAGACTGTGAAGAGCGAGGCTGCTGCTATGACCCTAGGGACAGGGTGAAGCCTTGTTACTTTGGTAACACAGGTAAGCGTGCCTCCTCCTGGAGGAGCCGTGAACTGGGATTCCTTACTTCCCTGGTAGAGCAGTATTGGTGTGTACCGGTGCTGCTGAGTGCGTTCCTAAATGCAGGACTGGCTTCAAGGGTAGCCCTACAGAGCTGTGGTGGGTTGACCCTGGCTGGACACCAGGGGCCCAGCAAAGCTGCTCTATCACTCCCCCTCTGCACTGGACAGGGGAGAGAAAGTATAACAAAAGACTCATGGGTTGAGGTAAAGATCATTCACCAATTACCATCACAGGCAGAACAGACTCACCTTGGGGAAATTAGTTAAATTTATTACCATTCAAATCAGAGTAGGATAATGAGAAATAAATCCAAATCTTAAAGCACCTTCCCCCCACCCCTCCTTTCTTCCCAGGCTTAACTTCATGCCCAAATTCTCTACCTACTCTCCCCGCGCAACACAGGGGGATGGGGAATGGGGGTTGTGGTCAGTCCATCCCATGTTGTCTCTGTCGCCCCTCTCTCCTCACGGGGAGGACTCCTCACACTCTTCCCCTGCTCCAGCACGGGGTCCCATCCAAGCATGGGTCCCTTTTACGGGCTGCAGCCCTTCAGGAACAGACCGTTGCAGTGTGGGTCCCCCACACGGTCACAAGTCCTGCCAGCAAACCTGCTCCAGCATGGGCTCCTCTCCCCATGGGGCCACAGCTCCTGCCAGGTGCCTGCTCTAGCGTGGGCTTTCCCACAGGGTCACAGCCTCCTTTGGGCATCCGCCTGCTCCAGCGTGGGGTCTTCCACAGGCTGCAGGTGGATATGTGCTCCACCATGAACCTCCATGGTCTGCAAGGGCGACAGCCTGCCTCACCATGGTCTTCACCACGGGCTGCAGGGGAATCCCTGCTACAGCGCCTGGAGCACCTCCTCCCCTCCTTCTTCACTGACCTTGGCATCTGCAGAGCTGTTTCTCTCACATATTCTCACTCCTCTCTCCAGCTGCAGTTGCTGGGCTGTTTTTTTCCCCCCTTCTTAAATATGTTATCCCAGAGGTGCTACCACCGTCACTGATGGGCTCGACCTTGGCTACTGGCGGGTCCATGTTGGAGCCAGCTGGCATGGGCTCTATCGGATGTAGGGGAAGCTTCTAGCAGCTTCTCACAGGAGCCACCCCTATAGCCCCCCTGCTACCAACACCTTGCCACACAAAACTAATACAAGAGCTCATGGTAAGGTCTCTCCCCATGCTTGCCTGGGGATCCTACGTGACTGCTCTTTCTGGTTGCACCTCTGTCCATTTGAGGCAATCCTAGATGAGAGGCCAGCAATGGTTTGCCATTGTTTTAGAGTACACAGGCATTAAAGCTGCATCCTGCGTGGGCAAAAATGGAGGGAGAAGGAGGGATGAACCTGGGATGTGAGCAAATATGATATTTTACTCAAAATACCACCAAACGTTTCCAAAGAGAGGTGGAAACTACTGCATATTGTATTCTCTGCAGTACTCACAAGGTCTCCGAGTACCTTGTGACTACCATCACAGGAATTGTATTTTACCTCTGGGACTTTTATATGACCATGATGCAGGGGACAAGAAATACCTACGTAAATGAAGATCAAGACAAGCGCTGCAAACCAGACATCCAAACACAAGCAAAGCCCGTGAGGACAAATAAGCCCAGAGGAGAGCCACCTGTGGTGGAATCCATTTATGAAAACCATCCACCCTGTCACTGAAGGAAAAGCACCGAGTAGGGGCTGTGACTAGAGATAACAGACACGATCCTTTTCCTGGAAACCAGGGGTCGCGCGGTTGCAGTTTATGAAGAAGAGAGTTTTCTCTTTGTGCGTACATGAAATTCTACAGAGGACAGGACAAAAGAGACTTTGGAGAGGGGAAGAACTTGTTTGCAGTGACGCCTCTGAGATGCAGAAGCTAAATGAGATTCCCCTGGAATACCCAAGGTCTCTGGGAGAGTTGGTTTTGCTGTCCTCCTAAATTTAAGTTCATTCATTTTAATAAATAACATCTAAATCCTCGCAGTGATTCTGATGGTAGGAAAGAGCAGCCAGAGAGTTGTTTGCAGTCCCCATGGCTCAGGTGGCTGAGCTTCTCCCAACAGCCTGCAAAGACAGGGATGCGCTCTTTTCATTTAGCAGAAGGAGTCCAGACCATAAGGGAGATGAAGTGATATGCCCAAGAAAAGTGGGAAGAGAATACAACTCCAGCTGCAGAACTTACCCCCTGTGATGGCAACTTCCCGTCATTCTCAGCTGTTCCTTACCCACCATGGGGCGGATGGGGTGCTGCCCCAACCCAAAGGAAATAATGGCTCAAATAATCATAAAAAGATTTTTCTTTATTGGGTCATTAATGTACACACGTGCAGCGCTAACCATCTGCAAAGCATGCTGCTCTTGGTGGGACACATGCTGCAGGAGAAGCAGGTCGTGGGCAGCCATGGGAGCTGTGTGTGTGAGAAAATCAGCTATTTGATGCAGCCATTGCACTCAAGGAGCGCACAGAGAGAGCATCAGTGCAACAGGTTGCAATGTCACCCAGGGCCTCCCTGGGATGTGGTAGAGCAGTTCCAGGAGGCTTTGAAGGTGCCTACTCTGTGCACCTGTGTTTGGGCTGTCTTCCTGGAAGCCTTAGGGAGGTGCGCCAATGCTTCTGCCATTGGTTTTAGTAAGGCAGATGTAAAAGGAGTAGCCAGGCTCAGGATACCGTGGAAAGAGTTTCTGTGCTTTTTAGCGGGGGACAGCACAGAGCTGGTAGGCAGGAGGTACGTTGGTTGTCCCACTCAGTGTTGGGGTTATGCTGAGTTCCTGGGGGTCAACGACAGGCTTCAAGGTAAAGTTCTGCAAGATGATGGCCATGAGTAGGAATATCTCCATGCGTGCCAGGCTCTCTCCGGGGCATATTCGCTTCCCTGGAAGTGAAAACAGCAAATAGTGCTCGACAGGTGTTGCCAAGTAGACAAGAGTTTGTACTAAGCAGGTATGTTAGGCAGCTTTATTTACCAGATACAGCTCCAGCAGTGAGACGACTGTCGGGATTACTAAGGACGTTTGCAAGAGAATAGTTTGTTGGAGAAAGATGGACGCCCACCCTTGGCAGTTTGGTTGGGTGTGTGAAGGAAGAACAAGAGCAGAAGAAGTCTTGAGCATAGAGGGGGCGTTGCAGAGGGCAAGGTGAGAGAGAGTAAGGGCACATGAAGCACAGATGAGAAAACAGAGGGTAGGGGCTATTGGTAGGTGAGTGGTTCCGTGTAGCCCGAGAGGTACTTAAGAGGTGCTGGGAAAAGTGCAACTACCATGGAAAGAGAGGATGGTTAAGGATGACTTTGGTGGTTGTGTCGGAAGGTGACAGGTTTTTTAGAAAGCGTCAATAGATCCCATTCACATCATTACATCGGCAACTCCCAGTAGGAGGTTTGAGAAGCCTCCAGGCCTGAACACGATGGGAGGTGCAGCTGGGGAATGGAGCATCAGGGAGGGGTTATCCAGAGAGCAGTGAGCCCTATGGAAGCACCGGTGGGACCACGCTGGGAAGAGGGAGTGTGTGTTATAGGGAAAGGCAGAATGGTCCCCAGAGGGGGAGGAGGACGACGGCGACAGGGAGAGGAAGAGAGAGAAAGCCAGTGCTTTACCTGCTGAGAAGGGCATGAAGAACTCGCTCTTCCTAAAGGTGCCGTTCTCGTTCAAGAAGTGTCCAGGGTTGAACTCATTTGGGTTTGGAAACTCTTTACTGTCGTGGAGGACAGAAGTGAGGACAGGAAAGATTGTGGTGCCCTGAGATAACACAAGGAGAAGAGCAGAATATGAAGGGGAGGTGAGTTAGGTCACTTAATCCAACTGCCTGCCAAGTTAAGACTGAGCATCCCAGCACAGTCCTACTAGTGCCTTTGGTTTCCTTTTGGGGACCTTGCCTTTGGGGAGGCAGCTTTAGGGAGAGCCTGCTAGATGGGACAGCAGGGACAATTGTTGGCTGATCTTCCTGAATGCTCCCTCTCACTTTCGGACCATTTATCCTCACTTTGCTCTAGTCATCTGGGGACACCCCACCTAATTCTTCCTCTTTCTCAGTGTTTCACCCTAATGAACTTGTAGATGTTCCTTCTTTTCTGTGAGCCCCGAAAAGCAAAAGGTTGCTTTCCCGTCTCCTGACAAATTTCTTCTGCCACAGTCCTCTTCCTTCCCTCTTCCTGACCAGCCATTGGTGGGGGTGTGAGATAAGTAATCCAACAGTGATGACACAAGAGCCATCTGCTAGAAGCTGAGCAGGTCCCTGGGTCCTGCCTTTTGATTTTACACAGACAGCTGAAAATTAAAAGGCCAACAGCCTGTGTGCTGCTGTTCCCCTGCTGTACACAGTCAGCCAGAAGAGCAACGAGCGCTGCTGCGACAGGCCAGGCCATGGGTTGCTGTAGCCCATCAGCCTGCCTCTGGCAATGGCCAGCAGTGACTGCCTCAAGAAGTGTGTAAAAACAGGCAAAGAGGTTTTGCTCGTTCCCTTGATTGCAAACGTAGTCTTCAGCACTTTGTGGCTCTGGGGTTTTCTGTGCTCAATAACCACCAACTGACTTTGCTTCCAGGCATGCGCACAGGCTCTCCTGGAGGGTGGTGAGCAGTTCCATGGCTTTGCTGCCTTTTGTGTGAGGAGTCACTGCTCTGTTTTTTTTGTGAACCCACCGTGTTTCTGCAGATGGATAAAGCTGCGGAGCAAGTGAGCAAAGGTGTTGGGCAGAGCTACTGTTCCAGTCTTGGCCCACGGAGTGGCAGCAAGGGGCTGCAAGTGAGCTACAGGAGCCTGAGGATAACACCTTCCTGAAGGGCTGGGTGATACTAGGTCAGGCCACTGCACTTCTAGCTTCTGGCTTGTAACTGCCAGCCTAAGAGCAAAAGTGCTGCCGAACTTGAGGGACCTTGCCCACTAACCTTGGGAATGACATACTCTCTGAAGCAGAGGTCTTTGGTCACAGCGCGAGGGACACTCAGGGGGACGAGGGAGATGAAGCGCTGGATTTCATGGACCACCGCATCTGTGTAGGGCATCTGGGTCCGGTCAGCCACGCAAGGTTTTCGTGATCGTCCTACTACCCGGTCAATCTCTTCTTGAACTTTCTCTGTCATGAGAAGCACAAACCATAAAATGGGTAAATAAAACCAAACCTACCTAAACAGGTTGCCCTAAGCTGCCCACAAATCACACATCACAGGTGACAGGAGCACTGATGTTGGTTTTGGTGTCGACTAGAACACAGTTCCACTGCGGCCCATGCAAAGAATGTCCTCCCAGTGACTTGACTAAATAGGAGTACTGGGCGGTAAAGACACACAGTCAAGTCCTTGGCTGTGAAGGGAGTGCAGCTGATGATGATGCCAGTGAAGCTGAGGGATCTCTAATGCCTACCCTGGGGAATGACAGTGCAAGGACTTTGCCCATTTGGGTAAAATGTGCGAGAGAGAGGAGGAAAGTTGGGAGAAGGATACGGTGCTAGACGCGTGCCCAGCCCAGGGGAACAGCTAGAGAGGAAGAGGTCACAGACTGGTACCTTGTATCTTCGGGTATTTGAGAAGAAGCAGAAGCCCATATCTTACAGTCGTGCTAGTTGTCTCAGTCCCGCCAATGAACAAGTCGAAGGTGCTGGTTATCAGGTTCTTCATGTGGAAACTGGAATTGGGGTGCTCTTTCTCCTAGGGAAAAGGCTGGGCTGTTTCTCTGGCTGGGCTGAGAAAAGTGGCCCTTTCTTGTGTCATCCCAGGCCTTCTTTCTCACCCAGAGCTCTTGCATTTCTCTGCTAAGCTGCAGCAGCCACCTGGGACATTGCAATGCTCTCTTTGTGCAGTAAGCTCAACACCAGCGCGGCCTTCTTTCAAGCTGTGCACCAAATGGTACGTAGCTGCATGTCTGCCCTTGCTGTGCTAACTGCTTTCCAGTGGAAGAACTGCAAGACCAGACTGCACACATCCCTGTGTTTCAGTGAGAGCAGATGAAGGTCTTGCTGTCCAAGAAGGTGCAGGTAGGGGCTGGTGAGTGTGCAGACCCAGAGCTATAAGCTCTAGCACAGGCAATATCTGGGGTATTGCTGGTGCCTTCCCACTGCACAGCCTAGCTGCCTGGGAAGGGATCATCCCAATGCCTGTGTTACTTAGGAGAGGGAAGGGGCTCAGTGTAGGTGTGTTGGGGATGAGCTGGGGCTGTACGCTGTCTCCTTACCTCCTGCATTTTGGTGAGGAAGCAATCAATGAAATCCTGAGGGGAGCTGGGATCTAGGGTGGCTTGGTGTATCTTCACCTCCTCTGCCACAAAGGCTTTTAGAGCATCAAATTCTGTGAATATTTTGTTGTGTGGGCCAGGCAAGTAATCCAGGATATTTGAGAACATCTGGTAGAGCTGGAAAGAAAGAAACAGGAGGGTCCCTAGCATGACCATTGCCCCATCCTTTGATATTACCAAAAAGCCTAGGAAGTTCACAACCCTCTCAACTGAGACAAGCAGAAGGGCGGTGAGGCTGGGCAGTCTGACAGGGCAGTAGGGGCTTGCTTAGTGGTAGGAACCTTAGGCAGAGAAGAAGGGTGTCAGGACTAGGGGGAAGCACCCTCAGCTCTCCATTGGTGAGGCTGCGTCTTGCTCTTGAATGAATTCCCTCCTGTGCAGCAAAGCACTGACGGGGTCCTACTTAGAAAACTGAGATGGGACTTCACTGGGAGGAAGGCTCCCTGCTCCCCTAGGAGAATGTTGACACACTAAAATGCCTACTGGATTGTACCTGTCCCCAGTAGGAGTTCATCATCTCAAAGATGTTGTTCATGTTATTCATCAGGGCCAGGAACTTCTTGTCTTTATAGTCATATCGTCTCCCAAAGACAATGGAGCATATGACGTTGGAGACAGCACAGCTCAGCGTGAAGGTTGGGTCAAAAGGCGTTCCTGGGATTTCAGAAAAGTTACAAACCATAAAGAAAACCAACTATGGCTACTCATGGCTACTGTGGGTAACCTGGGCTCTGGTTGTTAGTGGAAATACCAGAACAGAGTCTCTGAACAACACAGAAGGGTCCCCAAAAAGAACAGTATGTGATCACGGAATTATTTACTGCTCTGTAACGAGGGGCAGCTGGTGCATGGACAAAGCACGTGCTAATTATATTCTATGCTAAAGACATGGGTCTCCCTTAGTACAGTCCTTTTTCTTGCAAACATAAGCCATATTGAAACTGTAGCATACCCTTTGTTTTGTTGATCTCTTCTAGCAAGTGCTCAGATTCCTCCTGGATCCTCTCTTCAATGCTCCTCTTCCCCATTCCAAAGTTGCGCAGAGTGCTGAGAGCAAACCGACGGACTTGTAACCACTCCTGGTTGTTGCTAAAAATAATCCCTGCAGAGGAAGAAGGAAGAGCAAAGACCTGGCTTGGGTGTGCTGGGTGTGAGATGAACAGAGGCTCACAGTGAGAGCGAATCCTGTCCCTGGGAGAGCACTGTCACGGTAGTGTCATAGAGTACTGCGGTTTGGAGACACTCTATGGAGGTACTGTAGTCCACCTGCCTGCTTTTGGCCTTCTCCACCACATGCCCAACCTCCTTGTGAACAATTCATCGCTCGTATCTGCACATAATTCCCCTTGCTGCAGCTGGGGGCTGTTGCCGCTTGCCCTTTCACTGCACATCACTAAGATCAATCTGACTCCATTTCTCTACTACCCGCTTTGGGTGATGAAAGGCAGCAATTACAGCCCACTCTGCCTTCCCTTCTCCAGGTAGGACCCACCCACTCCCCACAGTCCTCCCTCCTGCGTGGTACATTCCAGCCCTGATCTGCCAAATGAACGCTCAGCCCTTCCCTTCTCCTCAGAAGGAGCTCACTCAGCAAACATACCTAATCCGTTGTTCGCCCTGTCTCCTATTGGCATGTGTCCTCTGGCAGCAAACTCGTCCGCGCGATCAACCAAGGCTTCTTTCACCACATCATGTCCGTGCAGCACCACCACTGGGTCAGAGCCCAGGTGCACTGTGAACACTGGTCCATACTCTTCACTGAGCTGTCAAAACGCAAGACAGAAGATGGCCATGGAGCAGAGCGGGAGGAGGAGTTGAAAAGTGGCCTTGCTGCTGCATCCCACGGCAGGCAGTGCAGCCTCACAGACCGGCAACGTCAAGTTTTTGTCCTCTCCTGACAAATATAGGTGTGGAGAGGGTTCCCAGCTATCAGGCCCTGTGCAACAATGACAACAGCAGTGCGGGGGAGCAGCTGAGATCCTCATGGCTTTTCTGCTCCTCTGGGATAGCTGCTTATCAAGCTATGGTCACAGACTGTCCCCACGCACAGGTCCCACACACTTCTTGCCCACAGAAGAAAGTAAGAGAGAAGAAGAAAGTGGCCTCACCTTCTGGAGGGTTGTGGCCAAGTCCTTTGGTTTCACCTGCAGCAAGTTACCTAGGATGGGAAGGGGAGCTGGTCCCGGAGGCATCTTCCCCTTTCCAGACCTCCCTCTCCATGCTGTGATGGAGAGCAGGCAAGCAATGCAAACCAGGAGGACAACAGTGGCTGCTCCCAGGAGCTCCATTTGCTTCTGTGGCTCAGGAGGGAGTGACTCTGGCTGCCGGAGCCCGAGCCTATATACCGAAGGGCTATGTTAGCTATGCTGGCTATGTTACCTCAACAGCAGGTTTTGGATCACGTGGCTGAGTCAGTCAATATTAGTAGTCAATCATTTGTTTGACTGCCCTGTGTTATGAAACTAGGACTTCTCTCAGTGTTAATTGGCCATCAAAGACACACCTTATCTCAAACAATTGCAGAGGCCAACTGAGGTTAAGAAATTTACAATGTGTTCATAAAACTTGTTTTGTTTCATCTAAAGTTTATTATTAAAGAGGTCACACTAGGGGCACACTCTTTGACTCAGGCGCTCCTGGAAATTCACTGTCACGAGAGTATCTTTGAAGTACTTCAGTGCTGTTTGCATTTTCTGTTCTTTGGTATTAATCGTACAAGCTCTCAGTGGGGTGAGCCATCCTTGCTTGTTCCTGAAGTCTTCCTGACATTATCAGTGGAGTTCGCACTGCGTGTGATGTGCCAAAGAACATACTGACGTGTTCTCCTCAATGCACAGCAATTGCCTCGGTCTCTCTCCCTAGAGATGTCTGGCCTCGCAGGAGGGGAAAGTATAAAATATCCGTCTGGCAAGGGCAGAAAGGTCTCCAGACGTCACAATAGATGAGAAAGGATTTGCTGGGAGAGATAAGAAAAAGACATAAGAAAAGGGGACTAGACCTTGGGACTCTGACCTCTTTGAGGTCTCCTAGAGGAAAGGGTGAGAGAAGCAGGTAGAGAAGAGAGAAATCTTGAGATGGGTCTCTTGAGAGGGTCTCTGGGCAATGGCTTCCCAAGCTGAGCCAGAGGTGCGCTTGTGAGAGGCTGGGTATAGGTCAGTGCAACCTGGCCACTACTCCTTGCACTTGCAATGACCCAAGCAGCGCACCCAAGCTACTGCTAGAAGCTGGCACGTACGAGTTCCCTGTTTAGTTGTTGTCTGACTCCAACATGAGGAACTGCTCCCCTGGAAGGGCCAGAGGTGCTCTGGGAGACTGCAGAGCATGTCTGGTGTGTTGCAAGGGCTTCAAAAAGAGCTGGGGAGGCTTCCTGCCCACTCTGGGGCTGTGTACCTGCGAGGTCCCAACAGCAGTGGCAACGGCGGGTAGAAAGGACCCTCAGGGCTGTGGCACTGCCTGTGCTCAGCTCGCTCAGTCTGGCCATATCCCTCTGTCTTTCCTGAGCTGCGACGCTTCTGCAGGCAGACAGGACTCATCCCACTGAGCGGAAGGTGTTGCGAGGATAGGGGACGTGGGACTTGGTGGGAATCAGCGAGGGGCCTGGGTGAACCAGGTGCTTGGTTGGAGTGTGCTGGGTTTGCTGTGCCGCAGCGTGTTAGCGTGAGTTTCCCCTTCACTCAGAGGAGCTAGCGAAGTTTTGCAAAAGTTTCTGCAGCTTCCCCGTAAGTTCTTACGTCATCCTTGCTCTCTTGCATTGGTGCAATAATTTGCTAGCTGTTCGTTTAAAATGTCATTTCACTTCTTAAAGACCTGTACTTGATACTTTGGTGGAAAAACTGAATTGCCAACAAGTTTGGGCTAGTTGCTTATCCGCTGACGTGAACTCCTCTGCATCGGCTCAGATGTTGCCAGGGCAGTTCATGGGAGTTCATGTCGCTCTGGGTGAAAGCGGAGTTCATGGGAGTTTACTTGGCTACAGGAGGCCTCTCTGCTGCCTGAGTTCATTGCCTTGCCACCTTCCCTGTAAAGTGCCGTTGATCCTGGGGACGAGGGCTTACTTCCTAGCTCTACCTCATAGTTTGAGACACACTTTGGGCAAGAGCCCTGGAACTGGGAATACTTTCAAGCTTTCTCATTTTTGTCAGAATAAAATCATTATATTCCAGATATTCCCACCGCCCTGGCAGACACACTGGGGGTTTACAAGGGAGGAAAACACATAAGACTAGTCACTCAGACCCGTCCCTGTGGGAAAACACAGACCTTTTCATGTCACAGTAGTATTCCAGGGTTTTCCGAGTACTCACTTCTGTTTGCAGATGCTAAGAGTAGGCAGGACTGCTCTGTCCTCTCCGTTCACGTGAAAGTCCAGGAAGGCCAGGCTGAAATGCCCTCCTCTCCATCTTCACCAGGAGCTTTGGTTTTAAGTTAATTGGAGGCACCTATTGGGGATAGTCAAAGAAAAGGCTGCCAGTGTTGTAGCTTTTTCTCTTTTTTTCTAAACTAAAGCACAAGCTTGAAGCAAAACTGCCATGGTTGTGTAGAAGGCTTACTGCCTGAGCCTTCTCTTTTTGGACCTTGATTCAGAAGGTGGCACTGCAAAATGCCTCTCCTGCCCACTGTGCTGCCAGCACCCCTCATCCCCGGGAAGCTTGGTGTGGATGTCCCTGCTGTCGGCAAATACTGTTCACCTTCTGTGGAGGATTGTTTTGACCGAGCCTCTCCTCCATGCACTGCCAGTTTGTGCCACATATGGTGCACAGTACAAGCCAGACACTGCGATCTCGTCAGAGGCACTCCCACAATGCGCAGGGCGTTTTCTACGCCTCTTTCCAGCACTTCTTTGTGGTGGTGCTTAATACTTACTTTTCTTTCCACAGAAGCTCTAGAGAGCTTTCTACAGCCAGGGCTACTCCTACACTGCCGCTATGTCTGTCCCAGTCTCCAGGCTCAAAATTGTTAGGAGGAGAGGATTCTCCTGATGGATATCCCAGGAAGATTTTAGCTTGCTGGGGTCAGCTTCAGGCTAGTGGCCTACAGAGATTTGTTGCCTGCCCTACCTTCATCTTCTGCGTCGTCCTGTTTGTGGTGGTCTTGAGTGCTAGCTAAACTGGTGCTTACAGCTGGGTCACTGTACTGCGTGAGAACTATTAAATGGATGAGGAAGAGATTTGCGAGGAAGAGAGACCTGCCTGTTTCCTCTCAGCCAAGCTGCTTTCCGCTGCCTATCCCAACTTCTTCTGAACAAAGCATCTCGTTTCCGTGAATTTCAGGCTCATTTTCATCACCTCCCATCTCCACGTCCTCCAACACAGCTGTCAAGTGTCTGCGCGTCGAAATTAGGAAAGGGCACTTACCTGAAACCGTTCTCAGCACAGGTATTGCCTGGGGGATCTACAGCGTTCCCAGTGTTGTTTCACAGAGAGTTATTCTTCACGTACCTGTAGATAATTTTTCCTATGAGCATAAACAAAGTATTGGTGGGTTAAAGTGTAATGAAAGCTATCTCTATAGCTCCAAAGTGCTTCATTTATTTGTTATTTTTTACCCATTTATCAGCAGATAATGCAGTGAAGTGAAGCATTCAGCAGTCACACGGTGGCTGTGAGATTTGGGCAAGCTGTCCTGGCACAAGCTTCTACAGAGATGAAGCCTCCCTCCCTGCCAAAGTCCAAATGTTTTCCCCAGGTTCCTCTCCACTGTGGCTGCCCGGTGCCCAGGCAGGCGCTGGGACCAGCCCATTTGGTTCGTGAGCGCGGCTCAAACAGCAGCCACGCAGGCAGCCTGTCGAGATCCATTTGCTTCAGTCTCTGCCGGGCAGAGCAGCGGGAAAGGTCTTGTACTTTGTGGAACAGCTCTCCTGGTTGGTACATGAAAGAAGCAGCGCGCAGGGCAGGCACAGTGACGTTCTTCACCCGGCTGGCCGGCTGGGATCACGGCATCCTGTGCTGCTGTAGAGGAGCGACGGGCTGTGGGCTAAGGTGGAAGAGCAAAGGAAACACCTCCCTTGGACTCAGCTACGACCCATGCCTGCTGCTGAGGGCTGGCTGGAGGGGTGGGCACGCTGCCTGCTGCGTGGGGCTGGGCAGCCGTCCGGAGGGTCTGCTGAGAGCAGGAGTGTGGGTGGCTACCAACGGCAGTGCGTTATTAAGGGTCAAGATTAGACGATCTAGGGATGATCTAGTCCCAAAGAAATAAGCAGATTACAAAAGAACACGCGGCACAGGCTATGCCAGCGCTGCTGCTGCAAAAAGCAGGGCACAAAAACGCACGCACCAACTATGTGCGTGCCACCCCTGCAGCAGCGTGAAGACATCCACGCCTCCATTGCGTGAATACAGAAGCATCTGTACGGAAAGATGGCCTTCCCATATGGAAATAAGGCTTTTACTCAGTGGGGGTGCTGTAGCCTGATGTGTGGCGAGGGAGAGAGAAGGCTCTACGTGAGACACGCTGCAGGTACAGGCAGGCGATGGGTGCTGGCAGGCAGAGGCTTTCTCTGGGATTACAGAGGCTCCCCTTACCTGTGTCTCAGGCCCATCCTGTCAGCCCACTTGGCCAGCCTTTGGGGGTGGGTGTCCCACAGAGCACATGGTCCTGCCACCTAGCAGCCATGCCCGGAACAGCCCTGGACTGCAAACGGGGCTGTAGTCCACAGCCAGGACCGTTTAAGGGGAATCACCTCCTTTTAGGGGTGCAAAGCCTGCCCGAGCGCCACAGTTTTCCACAGATTTCATGTGGAGGGCTATTTCTGTGCTTCTATGTTGGCACCCCATGTCCGGCATTTGAAGCGGCGGCTCCTTTAAAAGAGCAAAAGAGCGTTGTCACGCAGCTTCTTGCACTCATGCCATGTAATGAGCAATTAGAGCAGCAGTAGGGTACATGGGGAAAAGCTGGTGGATCTCCTGCATGGGCCAGCAGCGGGAAGAACTCGGGGTGAGAAAAAAGGGTTTGAAGACCCTCCTGGGGCTGGACAGTAAATTGCACAGAGGAGTTCCTCTCAGCTTAGTGATATGAATGCAGGCTCGTCTCTTGACATAAGCGCAGCTCCTGCTTGCACACCTTCAAAGGGTGCAAGCAGATTGCGCCGGGTTCAGAGCCAGGTGAGAGCAATGGAAGGTGTTAAACTGCTGGGCTGGGTCCACCTGGACACTTTGGGAATTTCTGGTCCCAGCTGGCTCTGCAATTTAAAAGGCTAGGCTGAGAGCAGCTGCTTTATGGTGCTTAGCAAGAGAGCAGGATGGGTGTTGCAGGGCAGTCTAGGGCTGCATTTGGAGCTGTGCTCTTCTGGGGCTTTCTTGGTCCCCTTGTTTGGGTTGTGGGGGCTCAGGGTAGTGTTTTTTCTGATCCCACCCTGCTGGTTTGTGGCCAAGAAAGCCTGCAGTTCACCTTACCTCCAGGCTGGGAAGGGAACGCTTCCTTTGTGCTGACTACTTGGGGTAAGTGAGGGTGGTGTCAAGAGGCTTTCTTATTGCTGTATTTTGGCACAGTGCAGGTGTATGCCTGGAATGAGGAGAAAGGGGCAGCTTTGATGTGAAGTGTTGTCTAACGGCTTCAGTGCATCTTGTGTAACCAGGGGGCTGTTTGTATGACCTAGCAGTCACGGGCTTTGGTGGCGTGCCGTGCCTCGATCTAGATGGTCTTGGCTGCTGGGTCTTGGCTCTTCCCTCACACACCCCTGCTGGCCCAGACCCTAATACTGGCTAGGGCCTTTTTTCCGACAGAAGGGTAGGATTGTAGCGGACCCCGTCTTCAACGTGGGATGCTGAAACCTCTGCTGCTGTCTCCTCTTTCCCTAGATACCGAGGGGGAGGCACACGTTCTGCAGAATGACTCTGAGTGTGGGCTCTTGGTATCTGGGACTCCAGATGGCTCCAGGAAAGTATTGGTCTCCTATACTGGCTGTTATGTCTTTGAATGGGTGAGTGACCTTAGGGGTTCTGCTGGGACTGTGGCTACTGCTGCTCTGGCTGCCCTGACTGGTGTGGCTCTCCCCTAGGATGGCAATTACCTCATGCTGGTTGGGCTTGAAGGAACAGACGATGCTGGACAAAAGGTTCTTCATGAAGAGAAGCTGCTCAGGTGCCCTGTGGACCTTCCTGGTAAGACTGACAGCTCATTAGGAAGTCCCGCTTGTATCTTGTGGTGATGAGTGCCCTTCCTTTTGGATGTCTGTTCCTAGTCAGTCTGGGGCTGGGCAGAGGGACTTACTGCTGTGCAGAAGACTCCCTGGAGAAGGGTTTCAGACAGAAGAGCCACCAACTTGCTGAGGGCTTGTGCCTCCTCTGCAGGGTCAGCAGGTGAATGTTCCTTATGTTTCCTAGACATGTTCTGACTGCATCGATCCCTGCAAGTTCAGGGACTGAGCTGGAGATTGGGTACAATGATTTTTCCAAACTACCAGAGTTGATGCGGAATACTTTATCTTGACAGATCCCATACAGTCTAGTCTCTTGTGAGTGGCTTCAGGGGGAGTCTCTGTTCCAGGGAATGCAGGTCCCTTCTAAGCCGGCTTCCGTGCCAGCTCCAGGCTGTGTGTTTCACCCTCACTTGAGTCTAACTTCCCTCGATTTGCATGCAGAGTCACCAAGACATCTGCCAGCAGTGTCCTCTGTGTCTTTACCCCCCTGCTCCTTGTGCCTTAGCTGCAAACTCCTGCTGTTTCTTCCAGCCCTGGATGCTCCAAGCAGTGGTGTCTGTTCTGCTGTCCTCAGCCAAGACCGGCTGCTGTGTGCCTCCTTGCCTATCAGCCAGGGAGACTGTGAAGAGCGAGGCTGCTGCTATGACCCTAGGGACAGGGTGAAGCCTTGTTACTTTGGTAACACAGGTAAGCGTGCCTCCTCCTGGAGGAGCCGTGAACTGGGATTCCTTACTTCCCTGGTAGAGCAGTATTGGTGTGTACCGGTGCTGCTGAGTGCGTTCCTAAATGCAGGACTGGCTTCAAGGGTAGCCCTACAGAGCTGTGGTGGGTTGACCCTGGCTGGACACCAGGGGCCCAGCAAAGCTGCTCTATCACCCCCCCTCTGCACTGGACAGGGGAGAGAAAGTATAACTAAAGACTCATGGGTTGAGGTAAAGATCATTCACCAATTACCATCACAGGCAGAACAGACTCACCTTGGGGAAATTAGTTAAATTTATTACCATTCAAATCAGAGTAGGATAATGAGAAATAAATCCAAATCTTAAAGCACCTTCCCCCCACCCCTCCTTTCTTCCCAGGCTTAACTTCATGCCCAAATTCTCTACCTACTCTCCCCGCGCAACACAGGGGGATGGGGAATGGGGGTTGTGGTCAGTCCATCCCATGTTGTCTCTGTCGCCCCTCTCTCCTCACGGGGAGGACTCCTCACACTCTTCCCCTGCTCCAGCACGGGGTCCCATCCAAGCATGGGTCCCTTTTACGGGCTGCAGCCCTTCAGGAACAGACCGTTGCAGTGTGGGTCCCCCACACGGTCACAAGTCCTGCCAGCAAACCTGCTCCAGCATGGGCTCCTCTCCCCATGGGGCCACAGCTCCTGCCAGGTGCCTGCTCTAGCGTGGGCTTTCCCACAGGGTCACAGCCTCCTTTGGGCATCCGCCTGCTCCAGCGTGGGGTCTTCCACAGGCTGCAGGTGGATATGTGCTCCACCATGAACCTCCATGGTCTGCAAGGGCGACAGCCTGCCTCACCATGGTCTTCACCACGGGCTGCAGGGGAATCCCTGCTACAGCGCCTGGAGCACCTCCTCCCCTCCTTCTTCACTGACCTTGGCATCTGCAGAGCTGTTTCTCTCACATATTCTCACTCCTCTCTCCAGCTGCAGTTGCTGGGCTGTTTTTTTCCCCCCTTCTTAAATATGTTATCCCAGAGGTGCTACCACCGTCACTGATGGGCTCGACCTTGGCTACTGGCGGGTCCATGTTGGAGCCAGCTGGCATGGGCTCTATCGGATGTAGGGGAAGCTTCTAGCAGCTTCTCACAGGAGCCACCCCTATAGCCCCCCTGCTACCAACACCTTGCCACACAAAACTAATACAAGAGCTCATGGTAAGGTCTCTCCCCATGCTTGCCTGGGGATCCTACGTGACTGCTCTTTCTGGTTGCACCTCTGTCCATTTGAGGCAATCCTAGATGAGAGGCCAGCAATGGTTTGCCATTGTTTTAGAGTACACAGGCATTAAAGCTGCATCCTGCGTGGGCAAAAATGGAGGGAGAAGGAGGGATGAACCTGGGATGTGAGCAAATATGATATTTTACTCAAAATACCACCAAACGTTTCCAAAGAGAGGTGGAAACTACTGCATATTGTATTCTCTGCAGTACTCACAAGGTCTCCGAGTACCTTGTGACTACCATCACAGGAATTGTATTTTACCTCTGGGACTTTTATATGACCATGATGCAGGGGACAAGAAATACCTACGTAAATGAAGATCAAGACAAGCGCTGCAAACCAGACATCCAAACACAAGCAAAGCCCGTGAGGACAAATAAGCCCAGAGGAGAGCCACCTGTGGTGGAATCCATTTATGAAAACCATCCACCCTGTCACTGAAGGAAAAGCACCGAGTAGGGGCTGTGACTAGAGATAACAGACACGATCCTTTTCCTGGAAACCAGGGGTCGCGCGGTTGCAGTTTATGAAGAAGAGAGTTTTCTCTTTGTGCGTACATGAAATTCTACAGAGGACAGGACAAAAGAGACTTTGGAGAGGGGAAGAACTTGTTTGCAGTGACGCCTCTGAGATGCAGAAGCTAAATGAGATTCCCCTGGAATACCCAAGGTCTCTGGGAGAGTTGGTTTTGCTGTCCTCCTAAATTTAAGTTCATTCATTTTAATAAATAACATCTAAATCCTCGCAGTGATTCTGATGGTAGGAAAGAGCAGCCAGAGAGTTGTTTGCAGTCCCCATGGCTCAGGTGGCTGAGCTTCTCCCAACAGCCTGCAAAGACAGGGATGCACTCTTTTCATTTAGCAGAAGGAGTCCAGACCATAAGGGAGATGAAGTGATATGCCCAAGAAAAGTGGGAAGAGAATACAACTCCAGCTGCAGAACTTACCCCCTGTGATGGCAACTTCCCGTCATTCTCAGCTGTTCCTTACCCACCATGGGGCGGATGGGGTGCTGCCCCAACCCAAAGGAAATAATGGCTCAAATAATCATAAAAAGATTTTTCTTTATTGGGTCATTAATGTACACACGTGCAGCGCTAACCATCTGCAAAGCATGCTGCTCTTGGTGGGACACATGCTGCAGGAGAAGCAGGTCGTGGGCAGCCATGGGAGCTGTGTGTGTGAGAAAATCAGCTATTTGATGCAGCCATTGCACTCAAGGAGCCCACAGAGAGAGCATCAGTGCAACAGGTTGCAATGTCACCCAGGGCCTCCCTGGGATGTGGTAGAGCAGTTCCAGGAGGCTTTGAAGGTGCCTACTCTGTGCACCTGTGTTTGGGCTGTCTTCCTGGAAGCCTTAGGGAGGTGCGCCAATGCTTCTGCCATTGGTTTTAGTAAGGCAGATGTAAAAGGAGTAGCCAGGCTCAGGATACCGTGGAAAGAGTTTCTGTGCTTTTTAGCGGGGGACAGCACAGAGCTGGTAGGCAGGAGGTACGTTGGTTGTCCCACTCAGTGTTGGGGTTATGCTGAGTTCCTGGGGGTCAACGACAGGCTTCAAGGTAAAGTTCTGCAAGATGATGGCCATGAGTAGGAATATCTCCATGCGTGCCAGGCTCTCTCCGGGGCATATTCGCTTCCCTGGAAGTGAAAACAGCAAATAGTGCTCGACGGGTGTTGCCAAGTAGACAAGAGTTTGTACTAAGCAGGTATGTTAGGCAGCTTTATTTACCAGATACAGCTCCAGCAGTGAGACGACTGTCGGGATTACTAAGGACGTTTGCAAGAGAATAGTTTGTTGGAGAAAGATGGATGCCCACCCTTGGCAGTTTGGTTGGGTGTGTGAAGGAAGAACAAGAGCAGAAGAAGTCTTGAGCATAGAGGGGGCGTCGCAGAGGGCAAGGTGAGAGAGAGTAAGGGCACATGAAGCACAGATGAGAAAACAGAGGGTAGGGGCTATTGGTAGGTGAGTGGTTGCGTGTAGCCCGAGAGGTACTTAAGAGGTGCTGGGAAAAGTGCAACTACCACGGAAAGAGAGGATGGTTAAGGATGACTTTGGTGGTTGTGTCGGAAGGTGACAGGTTTTTTAGAAAGCGTCAATAGATCCCATTCACATCATTACATCGGCAACTCCCAGTAGGAGGTTTGAGAAGCCTCCAGGCCTGAACACGATGGGAGGTGCAGCTGGGGAATGGAGCATCAGGGAGGGGTTATCCAGAGAGCAGTGAGCCCTATGGAAGCACCGGTGGGACCACGCTGGGAAGAGGGAGTGTGTGTTATAGGGAAAGGCAGAATGGTCCCCAGAGGGGGAGGAGGACGACGGCGACAGGGAGAGGAAGAGAGAGAAAGCCAGTGCTTTACCTGCTGAGAAGGGCATGAAGAACTCGCTCTTCCTAAAGGTGCCGTTCTCGTTCAAGAAGTGTCCAGGGTTGAACTCATTTGGGTTTGGAAACTCTTTACTGTCGTGGAGGACAGAAGTGAGGACAGGAAAGATTGTGGTGCCCTGAGATAACACAAGGAGAAGAGCAGAATATGAAGGGGAGGTGAGTTAGGTCACTTAATCCGACTGCCTGCCAAGTTAAGACTGAGCATCCCAGCACAGTCCTACTAGTGCCTTTGGTTTCCTTTTGGGGACCTTGCCTTTGGGGAGGCAGCTTTAGGGAGAGCCTGCTAGATGGGACAGCAGGGACAATTGTTGGCTGATCTTCCTGAATGCTCCCTCTCACTTTCGGACCATTTATCCTCACTTTGCTCTAGTCATCTGGGGACACCCCACCTAATTCTTCCTCTTTCTCAGTGTTTCACCCTAATGAACTTGTAGATGTTCCTTCTTTTCTGTGAGCCCCGAAAAGCAAAAGGTTGCTTTCCCGTCTCCTGACAAATTTCTTCTGCCACAGTCCTCTTCCTTCCCTCTTCCTGACCAGCCATTGGTGGGGGTGTGAGATAAGTAATCCAACAGTGATGACACAAGAGCCATCTGCTAGAAGCTGAGCAGGTCCCTGGGTCCTGCCTTTTGATTTTACACAGACAGCTGAAAATTAAAAGGCCAACAGCCTGTGTGCTGCTGTTCCCCTGCTGTACACAGTCAGCCAGAAGAGCAACGAGCGCTGCTGCGACAGGCCAGGCCATGGGTTGCTGTAGCCCATCAGCCTGCCTCTGGCAATGGCCAGCAGTGACTGCCTCAAGAAGTGTGTAAAAACAGGCAAAGAGGTTTTGCTCGTTCCCTTGATTGCAAACGTAGTCTTCAGCACTTTGTGGCTCTGGGGTTTTCTGTGCTCAATAACCACCAACTGACTTTGCTTCCAGGCATGCGCACAGGCTCTCCTGGAGGGTGGTGAGCAGTTCCATGGCTTTGCTGCCTTTTGTGTGAGGAGTCACTGCTCTGTTTTTTTTGTGAACCCACCGTGTTTCTGCAGATGGATAAAGCTGCGGAGCAAGTGAGCAAAGGTGTTGGGCAGAGCTACTGTTCCAGTCTTGGCCCACGGAGTGGCAGCAAGGGGCTGCAAGTGAGCTACAGGAGCCTGAGGATAACACCTTCCTGAAGGGCTGGGTGATACTAGGTCAGGCCACTGCACTTCTAGCTTCTGGCTTGTAACTGCCAGCCTAAGAGCAAAAGTGCTGCCGAACTTGAGGGACCTTGCCCACTAACCTTGGGAATGACATACTCTCTGAAGCAGAGGTCTTTGGTCACAGCGCGAGGGACACTCAGGGGGACGAGGGAGATGAAGCGCTGGATTTCATGGACCACCGCATCTGTGTAGGGCATCTGGGTCCGGTCAGCCACGCAAGGTTTTCGTGATCGTCCTACTACCCGGTCAATCTCTTCTTGAACTTTCTCTGTCATGAGAAGCACAAACCATAAAATGGGTAAATAAAACCAAACCTACCTAAACAGGTTGCCCTAAGCTGCCCACAAATCACACATCACAGGTGACAGGAGCACTGATGTTGGTTTTGGTGTCGACTAGAACACAGTTCCACTGCGGCCCATGCAAAGAATGTCCTCCCAGTGACTTGACTAAATAGGAGTACTGGGCGGTAAAGACACACAGTCAAGTCCTTGGCTGTGAAGGGAGTGCAGCTGATGATGATGCCAGTGAAGCTGAGGGATCTCTAATGCCTACCCTGGGGAATGACAGTGCAAGGACTTTGCCCATTTGGGTAAAATGTGCGAGAGAGAGGAGGAAAGTTGGGAGAAGGATACGGTGCTAGACGCGTGCCCAGCCCAGGGGAACAGCTAGAGAGGAAGAGGTCACAGACTGGTACCTTGTATCTTCGGGTATTTGAGAAGAAGCAGAAGCCCATATCTTACAGTCGTGCTAGTTGTCTCAGTCCCGGCAATGAACAAGTCGAAGGTGCTGGTTATCAGGTTCTTCATGTGGAAACTGGAATTGGGGTGCTCTTTCTCCTAGGGAAAAGGCTGGGCTGTTTCTCTGGCTGGGCTGAGAAAAGTGGCCCTTTCTTGTGTCATCCCAGGCCTTCTTTCTCACCCAGAGCTCTTGCATTTCTCTGCTAAGCTGCAGCAGCCACCTGGGACATTGCAATGCTCTCTTTGTGCAGTAAGCTCAACACCAGCGCGGCCTTCTTTCAAGCTGTGCACCAAATGGTACGTAGCTGCATGTCTGCCCTTGCTGTGCTAACTGCTTTCCAGTGGAAGAACTGCAAGACCAGACTGCACACATCCCTGTGTTTCAGTGAGAGCAGATGAAGGTCTTGCTGTCCAAGAAGGTGCAGGTAGGGGCTGGTGAGTGTGCAGACCCAGAGCTATAAGCTCTAGCACAGGCAATATCTGGGGTATTGCTGGTGCCTTCCCACTGCACAGCCTAGCTGCCTGGGAAGGGATCATCCCAATGCCTGTGTTACTTAGGAGAGGGAAGGGGCTCAGTGTAGGTGTGTTGGGGATGAGCTGGGGCTGTACGCTGTCTCCTTACCTCCTGCATTTTGGTGAGGAAGCAATCAATGAAATCCTGAGGGGAGCTGGGATCTAGGGTGGCTTGGTGTATCTTCACCTCCTCTGCCACAAAGGCTTTTAGAGCATCAAATTCTGTGAATATTTTGTTGTGTGGGCCAGGCAAGTAATCCAGGATATTTGAGAACATCTGGTAGAGCTGGAAAGAAAGAAACAGGAGGGTCCCTAGCATGACCATTGCCCCATCCTTTGATATTACCAAAAAGCCTAGGAAGTTCACAACCCTCTCAACTGAGACAAGCAGAAGGGCGGTGAGGCTGGGCAGTCTGACAGGGCAGTAGGGGCTTGCTTAGTGGTAGGAACCTTAGGCAGAGAAGAAGGGTGTCAGGACTAGGGGGAAGCACCCTCAGCTCTCCATTGGTGAGGCTGCGTCTTGCTCTTGAATGAATTCCCTCCTGTGCAGCAGAGCACTGACGGGGTCCTACTTAGAAAACTGAGATGGGACTTCACTGGGAGGAAGGCTCCCTGCTCCCCTAGGAGAATGTTGACACACTAAAATGCCTACTGGATTGTACCTGTCCCCAGTAGGAGTTCGACATCTCAAAGATGTTGTTCATGTTATTCATCAGGGCCAGGAACTTCTTGTCTTTATAGTCATATCGTCTCCCAAAGACAATGGAGCATATGATGTTGGAGACAGCACAGCTCAGCGTGAAGGTTGGGTCAAAAGGCGTTCCTGGGATTTCAGAAAAGTTACAAACCATAAAGAAAACCAACTATGGCTACTCATGGCTACTGTGGGTAACCTGGGCTCTGGCTGTTAGTGGAAATACCAGAACAGAGTCTCTGAACGACACAGAAGGGTCCCCAAAAAGAACAGTATGTGATCACGGAATTATTTACTGCTCTGTAACGAGGGGCAGTTGGTGCATGGACAAAGCACGTGCTAATTCTATTCTATGCTAAAGACATGGGTCTCCCTTAGTACAGTCCTTTTTCTTGCAAACATAAGCTATATTGAAACTGTAGCATACCCTTTGTTTTGTTGATCTCTTCTAGCAAGTGCTCAGATTCCTCCTGGATCCTCTCTTCAATGCTCCTCTTCCCCATTCCAAAGTTGCGCAGAGTGCTGAGAGCAAACCGACGGACTTGTAACCACTCCTGGTTGTTGCTAAAAATAATCCCTGCAGAGGAAGAAGGAAGAGCAAAGACCTGGCTTGGGTGTGCTGGGTGTGAGATGAACAGAGGCTCACAGCGAGAGCGAATCCTGTCCCTGGGAGAGCACTGTCACGGTAGTGTCATAGAGTACTGTGGTTTGGAGACACTCTATGGAGGTACTGTAGTCCACCTGCCTGCTTTTGGCCTTCTCCACCACATGCCCAACCTCCTTGTGAACAATTCATCGCTCGTATCTGCACATAATTCCCCTTGCTGCAGCTGGGGGCTGTTGCCGCTTGCCCTTTCACTGCACATCACTAAGATCAATCTGACTCCATTTCTCTACTACCCGCTTTGGGTGATGAAAGGCAGCAATTACAGCCCACTCTGCCTTCCCTTCTCCAGGTAGGACCCACCCACTCTCCACAGTCCTCCCTCCTGCGTGGTACATTCCAGCCCTGATCTGCCAAATGAATGCTCAGCCCTTCCCTTCTCCTCAGAAGGAGCTCACTCAGCAAACATACCTAATCCGTTGTTCGCCCTGTCTCCTATTGGCATGTGTCCTCTGGCAGCAAACTCGTCCGCGCGATCAACCAAGGCTTCTTTCACCACATCATGTCCGTGCAGCACCACCACTGGGTCAGAGCCCAGGTGCACTGTGAACACTGGTCCATACTCTTCACTGAGCTGTCAAAATGCAAGACAGAAGATGGCCATGGAGCAGAGCGGGAGGAGGAGTTGAAAAGTGGCCTTGCTGCTGCATCCCACGGCAGGCGGTGCAGCCTCACAGACCAGCAACGTCAAGTTTTCGTCCTCTCCTGACAAATATAGGTGTGGAGAGGGTTCCCAGCTATCAGGCCCTGTGCAACAATGACAACAGCAGTGCGGGGGAGCAGCTGAGATCCTCATGGCTTTTCTGCTCCTCTGGGATAGCTGCTTATCAAGCTATGGTCACAGACTGTCCCCACGCACAGGTCCCACACACTTCTTGCCCACAGAAGAAAGTAAGAGAGAAGAAGAAAGTGGCCTCACCTTCTGGAGGGTTGTGGCCAAGTCCTTTGGTTTCACCTGCAGCAAGTTACCTAGGATGGGAAGGGGAGCTGGTCCCGGAGGCATCTTCCCCTTTCCAGACCTCCCTCTCCATGCTGTGATGGAGAGCAGGCAAGCAATGCAAACCAGGAGGACAACAGTGGCTGCTCCCAGGAGCTCCATTTGCTTCTGTGGCTCAGGAGGGAGTGACTCTGGCTGCCGGAGCCCGAGCCTATATACCGAAGGGCTATGTTAGCTATGCTGGCTATGTTACCTCAACAGCAGGTTTTGGATCACGTGGCTGAGTCAGTCAATATTAGTAGTCAATCATTTGTTTGACTGCCCTGTGTTATGAAACTAGGACTTCTCTCAGTGTTAATTGGCCATCAAAGACACACCTTATCTCAAACAATTGCAGAGGCCAACTGAGGTTAAGAAATTTACAATGTGTTCATAAAACTTGTTTTGTTTCATCTAAAGTTTATTATTAAAGAGGTCACACTAGGGGCACACTCTTCGACTCAGGCGCTCCTGGAAATCCACTGTCACGAGAGTATCTTCGAAGTACTTCAGTGCTGTTTGCATTTTCTGTTCTTTGGTATTAATCGTACAAGCTCTCAGTGGGGTGAGCCATCCTTGCTTGTTCCTGAAGTCTTCCTGACATTATCAGTGGAGTTCGCACTGCGTGTGATGTGCCAAAAAACATACTGACGTGTTCTCCTCAATGCACAGCAATTGCCTCGGTCTCTCTCCCTAGAGATGTCTGGCCTCACAGGAGGGGAAAGTATAAAATATCCGTCTGGCAAGGGCAGAAAGGTCTCCAGACGTCACAATAGATGAGAAAGGATTTGCCGGGAGAGATAAGAAAAAGACATAAGAAAAGGGGACTAGACCTTGGGACTCTGACCTCTTTGAGGTCTCCTAGAGGAAAGGGTGAGAGAAGCAGGTAGAGAAGAGAGAAATCTTGAGATGGGTCTCTTGAGAGGGTCTCTGGGCAATGGCTTCCCAAGCTGAGCCAGAGGTGCGCTTGTGAGAGGCTGGGTATAGGTCAGTGCAACCTGGCCACTACTCCTTGCACTTGCAATGACCCAAGCAGCGCACCCAAGCTACTGCTAGAAGCTGGCACGTACGAGTTCCCTGTTTAGTTGTTGTCTGACTCCAACATGAGGAACTGCTCCCCTGGAAGGGCCAGAGGTGCTCTGGGAGACTGCAGAGCATGTCTGGTGTGTTGCAAGGGCTTCAAAAAGAGCTGGGGAGGCTTCCTGCCCACTCTGGGGCTGTGTACCTGCGAGGTCCCAACAGCAGTGGCAACGGCGGGTAGAAAGGACCCTCAGGGCTGTGGCACTGCCTGTGCTCAGCTCGCTCAGTCTGGCCATATCCCTCTGTCTTTCCTGAGCTGCGACGCTTCTGCAGGCAGACAGGACTCATCCCACTGAGCGGAAGGTGTTGTGAGGATAGGGGACGTGGGACTTGGTGGGAATCAGCGAGGGGCCTGGGTGAACCAGGTGCTTGGTTGGAGTGTGCTGGGTTTGCTGTGCCGCAGCGTGTTAGCGTGAGTTTCCCCTTCACTCAGAGGAGCTAGCGAAGTTTTGCAAAAGTTTCTGCAGCTTCCCCGTAAGTTCTTACGTCATCCTTGCTCTCTTGCATTGGTGCAATAATTTGCTAGCTGTTCGTTTAAAATGTCATTTCACTTCTTAAAGACCTGTACTTGATACTTTGGTGGAAAAACTGAATTGCCAACAAGTTTGGGCTAGTTGCTTATCCGCTGACGTGAACTCCTCTGCATCGGCTCAGATGTTGCCAGGGCAGTTCATGGGAGTTCATGTCGCTCTGGGTGAAAGCGGAGTTCATGGGAGTTTACTTGGCTACAGGAGGTCTCTCTGCTGCCTGAGTTCATTGCCTTGCCACCTTCCCTGTAAAGTGCCGTTGATCCTGGGGACGAGGGCTTACTTCCTAGCTCTACCTCATAGTTTGAGACACACTTTGGGCAAGAGCCCTGGAACTGGGAATACTTTCAAGCTTTCTCATTTTTGTCAGAATAAAATCATTATATTCCAGATATTCCCACCGCCCTGGCAGACACACTGGGGGTTTACAAGGGAGGAAAACACATAAGACTAGTCACTCAGACCCGTCCCTGTGGGAAAACACAGACCTTTTCATGTCACAGTAGTATTCCAGGGTTTTCCGAGTACTCACTTCTGTTTGCAGATGCTAAGAGTAGGCAGGACTGCTCTGTCCTCTCCGTTCACGTGAAAGTCCAGGAAGGCCAGGCTGAAATGCCCTCCTCTCCATCTTCACCAGGAGCTTTGGTTTTAAGTTAATTGGAGGCACCTATTGGGGATAGTCAAAGAAAAGGCTGCCAGTGTTGTAGCTTTTTCTCTTTTTTTCTAAACTAAAGCACAAGCTTGAAGCAAAACTGCCATGGTTGTGTAGAAGGCTTACTGCCTGAGCCTTCTCTTTTTGGACCTTGATTCAGAAGGTGGCACTGCAAAATGCCTCTCCTGCCCACTGTGCTGCCAGCACCCCTCATCCCCGGGAAGCTTGGTGTGGATGTCCCTGCTGTCGGCAAATACTGTTCACCTTCTGTGGAGGATTGTTTTGACCGAGCCTCTCCTCCATGCACTGCCAGTTTGTGCCACATATGGTGCACAGTACAAGCCAGACACTGCGATCTCGTCAGAGGCACTCCCACAATGCGCAGGGCGTTTTCTACGCCTCTTTCCAGCACTTCTTTGTGGTGGTGCTTAATACTTACTTTTCTTTCCACAGAAGCTCTAGAGAGCTTTCTACAGCCAGGGCTACTCCTACACTGCCGCTATGTCTGTCCCAGTCTCCAGGCTCAAAATTGTTAGGAGGAGAGGATTCTCCTGATGGATATCCCAGGAAGATTTTAGCTTGCTGGGGTCAGCTTCAGGCTAGTGGCCTACAGAGATTTGTTGCCTGCCCTACCTTCATCTTCTGCGTCGTCCTGTTTGTGGTGGTCTTGAGTGCTAGCTAAACTGGTGCTTACAGCTGGGTCACTGTACTGCGTGAGAACTATTAAATGGATGAGGAAGAGATTTGCGAGGAAGAGAGACCTGCCTGTTTCCTCTCAGCCAAGCTGCTTTCCGCTGCCTATCCCAACTTCTTCTGAACAAAGCATCTCGTTTCCGTGAATTTCAGGCTCATTTTCATCACCTCCCATCTCCACGTCCTCCAACACAGCTGTCAAGTGTCTGCGCGTCGAAATTAGGAAAGGGCACTTACCTGAAACCGTTCTCAGCACAGGTATTGCCTGGGGGATCTACAGCGTTCCCAGTGTTGTTTCACAGAGAGTTATTCTTCACGTACCTGTAGATACTTTTTCCTATGAGCATAAACAAAGTATTGGTGGGTTAAAGTGTAATGAAAGCTATCTCTATAGCTCCAAAGTGCTTCATTTATTTGTTATTTTTTACCCATTTATCAGCAGATAATGCAGTGAAGTGAAGCATTCAGCAGTCACACGGTGGCTGTGAGATTTGGGCAAGCTGTCCTGGCACAAGCTTCTACAGAGATGAAGCCTCCCTCCCTGCCAAAGTCCAAATGTTTTCCCCAGGTTCCTCTCCACTGTGGCTGCCCGGTGCCCAGGCAGGCGCTGGGACCAGCCCATTTGGTTCGTGAGCGCGGCTCAAACAGCAGCCACGCAGGCAGCCTGTCGAGATCCATTTGCTTCAGTCTCTGCCGGGCAGAGCAGCGGGAAAGGTCTTGTACTTTGTGGAACAGCTCTCCTGGTTGGTACATGAAAGAAGCAGCGCGCAGGGCAGGCACAGTGACGTTCTTCACCCGGCTGGCCGGCTGGGATCACGGCATCCTGTGCTGCTGTAGAGGAGCGACGGGCTGTGGGCTAAGGTGGAAGAGCAAAGGAAACACCTCCCTTGGACTCAGCTACGACCCATGCCTGCTGCTGAGGGCTGGCTGGAGGGGTGGGCACGCTGCCTGCTGCGTGGGGCTGGGCAGCCGTCCGGAGGGTCTGCTGAGAGCAGGAGTGTGGGTGGCTACCAACGGCAGTGCGTTATTAAGGGTCAAGATTAGACGATCTAGGGATGATCTAGTCCCAAAGAAATAAGCAGATTACAAAAGAACACGCGGCACAGGCTATGCCAGCGCTGCTGCTGCAAAAAGCAGGGCACAAAAACGCACGCACCAACTATGTGCGTGCCACCCCTGCAGCAGCGTGAAGACATCCACGCCTCCATTGCGTGAATACAGAAGCATCTGTACGGAAAGATGGCCTTCCCATATGGAAATAAGGCTTTTACTCAGTGGGGGTGCTGTAGCCTGATGTGTGGCGAGGGAGAGAGAAGGCTCTACGTGAGACACGCTGCAGGTACAGGCAGGCGATGGGTGCTGGCAGGCAGAGGCTTTCTCTGGGATTACAGAGGCTCCCCTTACCTGTGTCTCAGGCCCATCCTGTCAGCCCACTTGGCCAGCCTTTGGGGGTGGGTGTCCCACAGAGCACATGGTCCTGCCACCTAGCAGCCATGCCCGGAACAGCCCTGGACTGCAAACGGGGCTGTAGTCCACAGCCAGGACCGTTTAAGGGGAATCACCTCCTTTTAGGGGTGCAAAGCCTGCCCGAGCGCCACAGTTTTCCACAGATTTCATGTGGAGGGCTATTTCTGTGCTTCTATGTTGGCACCCCATGTCCGGCATTTGAAGCGGCGGCTCCTTTAAAAGAGCAAAAGAGCGTTGTCACGCAGCTTCTTGCACTCATGCCATGTAATGAGCAATTAGAGCAGCAGTAGGGTACATGGGGAAAAGCTGGTGGATCTCCTGCATGGGCCAGCAGCGGGAAGAACTCGGGGTGAGAAAAAAGGGTTTGAAGACCCTCCTGGGGCTGGACAGTAAATTGCACAGAGGAGTTCCTCTCAGCTTAGTGATATGAATGCAGGCTCGTCTCTTGACATAAGCGCAGCTCCTGCTTGCACACCTTCAAAGGGTGCAAGCAGATTGCGCCGGGTTCAGAGCCAGGTGAGAGCAATGGAAGGTGTTAAACTGCTGGGCTGGGTCCACCTGGACACTTTGGGAATTTCTGGTCCCAGCTGGCTCTGCAATTTAAAAGGCTAGGCTGAGAGCAGCTGCTTTATGGTGCTTAGCAAGAGAGCAGGATGGGTGTTGCAGGGCAGTCTAGGGCTGCATTTGGAGCTGTGCTCTTCTGGGGCTTTCTTGGTCCCCTTGTTTGGGTTGTGGGGGCTCAGGGTAGTGTTTTTTCTGATCCCACCCTGCTGGTTTGTGGCCAAGAAAGCCTGCAGTTCACCTTACCTCCAGGCTGGGAAGGGAACGCTTCCTTTGTGCTGACTACTTGGGGTAAGTGAGGGTGGTGTCAAGAGGCTTTCTTATTGCTGTATTTTGGCACAGTGCAGGTGTATGCCTGGAATGAGGAGAAAGGGGCAGCTTTGATGTGAAGTGTTGTCTAACGGCTTCAGTGCATCTTGTGTAACCAGGGGGCTGTTTGTATGACCTAGCAGTCACGGGCTTTGGTGGCGTGCCGTGCCTCGATCTAGATGGTCTTGGCTGCTGGGTCTTGGCTCTTCCCTCACACACCCCTGCTGGCCCAGACCCTAATACTGGCTAGGGCCTTTTTTCCGACAGAAGGGTAGGATTGTAGCGGACCCCGTCTTCAACGTGGGATGCTGAAACCTCTGCTGCTGTCTCCTCTTTCCCTAGATACCGAGGGGGAGGCACACGTTCTGCAGAATGACTCTGAGTGTGGGCTCTTGGTATCTGGGACTCCAGATGGCTCCAGGAAAGTATTGGTCTCCTATACTGGCTGTTATGTCTTTGAATGGGTGAGTGACCTTAGGGGTTCTGCTGGGACTGTGGCTACTGCTGCTCTGGCTGCCCTGACTGGTGTGGCTCTCCCCTAGGATGGCAATTACCTCATGCTGGTTGGGCTTGAAGGAACAGACGATGCTGGACAAAAGGTTCTTCATGAAGAGAAGCTGCTCAGGTGCCCTGTGGACCTTCCTGGTAAGACTGACAGCTCATTAGGAAGTCCCGCTTGTATCTTGTGGTGATGAGTGCCCTTCCTTTTGGATGTCTGTTCCTAGTCAGTCTGGGGCTGGGCAGAGGGACTTACTGCTGTGCAGGAGACTCCCTGGAGAAGGGTTTCAGACAGAAGAGCCACCAACTTGCTGAGGGCTTGTGCCTCCTCTGCAGGGTCAGCAGGTGAATGTTCCTTATGTTTCCTAGACATGTTCTGACTGCATCGATCCCTGCAAGTTCAGGGACTGAGCTGGAGATTGGGTACAATGATTTTTCCAAACTACCAGAGTTGATGCGGAATACTTTATCTTGACAGATCCCATACAGTCTAGTCTCTTGTGAGTGGCTTCAGGGGGAGTCTCTGTTCCAGGGAATGCAGGTCCCTTCTAAGCCGGCTTCCGTGCCAGCTCCAGGCTGTGTGTTTCACCCTCACTTGAGTCTAACTTCCCTCGATTTGCATGCAGAGTCACCAAGACATCTGCCAGCAGTGTCCTCTGTGTCTTTACCCCCCTGCTCCTTGTGCCTTAGCTGCAAACTCCTGCTGTTTCTTCCAGCCCTGGATGCTCCAAGCAGTGGTGTCTGTTCTGCTGTCCTCAGCCAAGACCGGCTGCTGTGTGCCTCCTTGCCTATCAGCCAGGGAGACTGTGAAGAGCGAGGCTGCTGCTATGACCCTAGGGACAGGGTGAAGCCTTGTTACTTTGGTAACACAGGTAAGCGTGCCTCCTCCTGGAGGAGCCGTGAACTGGGATTCCTTACTTCCCTGGTAGAGCAGTATTGGTGTGTACCGGTGCTGCTGAGTGCGTTCCTAAATGCAGGACTGGCTTCAAGGGTAGCCCTACAGAGCTGTGGTGGGTTGACCCTGGCTGGACACCAGGGGCCCAGCAAAGCTGCTCTATCACCCCCCCTCTGCACTGGACAGGGGAGAGAAAGTATAACTAAAGACTCATGGGTTGAGGTAAAGATCATTCACCAATTACCATCACAGGCAGAACAGACTCACCTTGGGGAAATTAGTTAAATTTATTACCATTCAAATCAGAGTAGGATAATGAGAAATAAATCCAAATCTTAAAGCACCTTCCCCCCACCCCTCCTTTCTTCCCAGGCTTAACTTCATGCCCAAATTCTCTACCTACTCTCCCCGCGCAACACAGGGGGATGGGGAATGGGGGTTGTGGTCAGTCCATCCCATGTTGTCTCTGTCGCCCCTCTCTCCTCACGGGGAGGACTCCTCACACTCTTCCCCTGCTCCAGCACGGGGTCCCATCCAAGCATGGGTCCCTTTTACGGGCTGCAGCCCTTCAGGAACAGACCGTTGCAGTGTGGGTCCCCCACACGGTCACAAGTCCTGCCAGCAAACCTGCTCCAGCATGGGCTCCTCTCCCCATGGGGCCACAGCTCCTGCCAGGTGCCTGCTCTAGCGTGGGCTTTCCCACAGGGTCACAGCCTCCTTTGGGCATCCGCCTGCTCCAGCGTGGGGTCTTCCACAGGCTGCAGGTGGATATGTGCTCCACCATGAACCTCCATGGTCTGCAAGGGCGACAGCCTGCCTCACCATGGTCTTCACCACGGGCTGCAGGGGAATCCCTGCTACAGCGCCTGGAGCACCTCCTCCCCTCCTTCTTCACTGACCTTGGCATCTGCAGAGCTGTTTCTCTCACATATTCTCACTCCTCTCTCCAGCTGCAGTTGCTGGGCTGTTTTTTTCCCCCCTTCTTAAATATGTTATCCCAGAGGTGCTACCACCGTCACTGATGGGCTCGACCTTGGCTACTGGCGGGTCCATGTTGGAGCCAGCTGGCATGGGCTCTATCGGATGTAGGGGAAGCTTCTAGCAGCTTCTCACAGGAGCCACCCCTATAGCCCCCCTGCTACCAACACCTTGCCACACAAAACTAATACAAGAGCTCATGGTAAGGTCTCTCCCCATGCTTGCCTGGGGATCCTACGTGACTGCTCTTTCTGGTTGCACCTCTGTCCATTTGAGGCAATCCTAGATGAGAGGCCAGCAATGGTTTGCCATTGTTTTAGAGTACACAGGCATTAAAGCTGCATCCTGCGTGGGCAAAAATGGAGGGAGAAGGAGGGATGAACCTGGGATGTGAGCAAATATGATATTTTACTCAAAATACCACCAAACGTTTCCAAAGAGAGGTGGAAACTACTGCATATTGTATTCTCTGCAGTACTCACAAGGTCTCCGAGTACCTTGTGACTACCATCACAGGAATTGTATTTTACCTCTGGGACTTTTATATGACCATGATGCAGGGGACAAGAAATACCTACGTAAATGAAGATCAAGACAAGCGCTGCAAACCAGACATCCAAACACAAGCAAAGCCCGTGAGGACAAATAAGCCCAGAGGAGAGCCACCTGTGGTGGAATCCATTTATGAAAACCATCCACCCTGTCACTGAAGGAAAAGCACCGAGTAGGGGCTGTGACTAGAGATAACAGACACGATCCTTTTCCTGGAAACCAGGGGTCGCGCGGTTGCAGTTTATGAAGAAGAGAGTTTTCTCTTTGTGCGTACATGAAATTCTACAGAGGACAGGACAAAAGAGACTTTGGAGAGGGGAAGAACTTGTTTGCAGTGACGCCTCTGAGATGCAGAAGCTAAATGAGATTCCCCTGGAATACCCAAGGTCTCTGGGAGAGTTGGTTTTGCTGTCCTCCTAAATTTAAGTTCATTCATTTTAATAAATAACATCTAAATCCTCGCAGTGATTCTGATGGTAGGAAAGAGCAGCCAGAGAGTTGTTTGCAGTCCCCATGGCTCAGGTGGCTGAGCTTCTCCCAACAGCCTGCAAAGACAGGGATGCACTCTTTTCATTTAGCAGAAGGAGTCCAGACCATAAGGGAGATGAAGTGATATGCCCAAGAAAAGTGGCAAGAGAATACAACTCCAGCTGCAGAACTTACCCCCTGTGATGGCAACTTCCCGTCATTCTCAGCTGTTCCTTACCCACCATGGGGCGGATGGGGTGCTGCCCCAACCCAAAGGAAATAATGGCTCAAATAATCATAAAAAGATTTTTCTTTATTGGGTCATTAATGTACACACGTGCAGCGCTAACCATCTGCAAAGCATGCTGCTCTTGGTGGGACACATGCTGCAGGAGAAGCAGGTCGTGGGCAGCCATGGGAGCTGTGTGTGTGAGAAAATCAGCTATTTGATGCAGCCATTGCACTCAAGGAGCGCACAGAGAGAGCATCAGTGCAACAGGTTGCAATGTCACCCAGGGCCTCCCTGGGATGTGGTAGAGCAGTTCCAGGAGGCTTTGAAGGTGCCTACTCTGTGCACCTGTGTTTGGGCTGTCTTCCTGGAAGCCTTAGGGAGGTGCGCCAATGCTTCTGCCATTGGTTTTAGTAAGGCAGATGTAAAAGGAGTAGCCAGGCTCAGGATACCGTGGAAAGAGTTTCTGTGCTTTTTAGCGGGGGACAGCACAGAGCTGGTAGGCAGGAGGTACGTTGGTTGTCCCACTCAGTGTTGGGGTTATGCTGAGTTCCTGGGGGTCAACGACAGGCTTCAAGGTAAAGTTCTGCAAGATGATGGCCATGAGTAGGAATATCTCCATGCGTGCCAGGCTCTCTCCGGGGCATATTCGCTTCCCTGGAAGTGAAAACAGCAAATAGTGCTCGACGGGTGTTGCCAAGTAGACAAGAGTTTGTACTAAGCAGGTATGTTAGGCAGCTTTATTTACCAGATACAGCTCCAGCAGTGAGACGACTGTCGGGATTACTAAGGACGTTTGCAAGAGAATAGTTTGTTGGAGAAAGATGGACGCCCACCCTTGGCAGTTTGGTTGGGTGTGTGAAGGAAGAACAAGAGCAGAAGAAGTCTTGAGCATAGAGGGGGCGTCGCAGAGGGCAAGGTGAGAGAGAGTAAGGGCACATGAAGCACAGATGAGAAAACAGAGGGTAGGGGCTATTGGTAGGTGAGTGGTTGCGTGTAGCCCGAGAGGTACTTAAGAGGTGCTGGGAAAAGTGCAACTACCACGGAAAGAGAGGATGGTTAAGGATGACTTTGGTGGTTGTGTCGGAAGGTGACAGGTTTTTTAGAAAGCGTCAATAGATCCCATTCACATCATTACATCGGCAACTCCCAGTAGGAGGTTTGAGAAGCCTCCAGGCCTGAACACGATGGGAGGTGCAGCTGGGGAATGGAGCATCAGGGAGGGGTTATCCAGAGAGCAGTGAGCCCTATGGAAGCACCGGTGGGACCACGCTGGGAAGAGGGAGCGTGTGTTATAGGGAAAGGCAGAATGGTCCCCAGAGGGGGAGGAGGACGACGGCGACAGGGAGAGGAAGAGAGAGAAAGCCAGTGCTTTACCTGCTGAGAAGGGCATGAAGAACTCGCTCTTCCTAAAGGTGCCGTTCTCGTTCAAGAAGTGTCCAGGGTTGAACTCATTTGGGTTTGGAAACTCTTTACTGTCGTGGAGGACAGAAGTGAGGACAGGAAAGATTGTGGTGCCCTGAGATAACACAAGGAGAAGAGCAGAATATGAAGGGGAGGTGAGTTAGGTCACTTAATCCGACTGCCTGCCAAGTTAAGACTGAGCATCCCAGCACAGTCCTACTAGTGCCTTTGGTTTCCTTTTGGGGACCTTGCCTTTGGGGAGGCAGCTTTAGGGAGAGCCTGCTAGATGGGACAGCAGGGACAATTGTTGGCTGATCTTCCTGAATGCTCCCTCTCACTTTCGGACCATTTATCCTCACTTTGCTCTAGTCATCTGGGGACACCCCACCTAATTCTTCCTCTTTCTCAGTGTTTCACCCTAATGAACTTGTAGATGTTCCTTCTTTTCTGTGAGCCCCGAAAAGCAAAAGGTTGCTTTCCCGTCTCCTAACAAATTTCTTCTGCCACAGTCCTCTTCCTTCCCTCTTCCTGACCAGCCATTGGTGGGGGTGTGAGATAAGTAATCCAACAGTGATGACACAAGAGCCATCTGCTAGAAGCTGAGCAGGTCCCTGGGTCCTGCCTTTTGATTTTACACAGACAGCTGAAAATTAAAAGGCCAACAGCCTGTGTGCTGCTGTTCCCCTGCTGTACACAGTCAGCCAGAAGAGCAACGAGCGCTGCTGCGACAGGCCAGGCCATGGGTTGCTGTAGCCCATCAGCCTGCCTCTGGCAATGGCCAGCAGTGACTGCCTCAAGAAGTGTGTAAAAACAGGCAAAGAGGTTTTGCTCGTTCCCTTGATTGCAAACGTAGTCTTCAGCACTTTGTGGCTCTGGGGTTTTCTGTGCTCAATAACCACCAACTGACTTTGCTTCCAGGCATGCGCACAGGCTCTCCTGGAGGGTGGTGAGCAGTTCCATGGCTTTGCTGCCTTTTGTGTGAGGAGTCACTGCTCTGTTTTTTTTGTGAACCCACCGTGTTTCTGCAGATGGATAAAGCTGCGGAGCAAGTGAGCAAAGGTGTTGGGCAGAGCTACTGTTCCAGTCTTGGCCCACGGAGTGGCAGCAAGGGGCTGCAAGTGAGCTACAGGAGCCTGAGGATAACACCTTCCTGAAGGGCTGGGTGATACTAGGTCAGGCCGCTGCACTTCTAGCTTCTGGCTTGTAACTGCCAGCCTAAGAGCAAAAGTGCTGCCGAACTTGAGGGAACTTGCCCACTAACCTTGGGAATGACATACTCTCTGAAGCAGAGGTCTTTGGTCACAGCGCGAGGGACACTCAGGGGGACGAGGGAGATGAAGCGCTGGATTTCATGGACCACCGCATCTGTGTAGGGCATCTGGGTCCGGTCAGCCACGCAAGGTTTTCGTGATCGTCCTACTACCCGGTCAATCTCTTCTTGAACTTTCTCTGTCATGAGAAGCACAAACCATAAAATGGGTAAATAAAACCAAACCTACCTAAACAGGTTGCCCTAAGCTGCCCACAAATCACACATCACAGGTGACAGGAGCACTGATGTTGGTTTTGGTGTCGACTAGAACACAGTTCCACTGCGGCCCATGCAAAGAATGTCCTCCCAGTGACTTGACTAAATAGGAGTACTGGGCGGTAAAGACACACAGTCAAGTCCTTGGCTGTGAAGGGAGTGCAGCTGATGATGATGCCAGTGAAGCTGAGGGATCTCTAATGCCTACCCTGGGGAATGACAGTGCAAGGACTTTGCCCATTTGGGTAAAATGTGCGAGAGAGAGGAGGAAAGTTGGGAGAAGGATACGGTGCTAGACGCGTGCCCAGCCCAGGGGAACAGCTAGAGAGGAAGAGGTCACAGACTGGTACCTTGTATCTTCGGGTATTTGAGAAGAAGCAGAAGCCCATATCTTACAGTCGTGCTAGTTGTCTCAGTCCCGGCAATGAACAAGTCGAAGGTGCTGGTTATCAGGTTCTTCATGTGGAAACTGGAATTGGGGTGCTCTTTCTCCTAGGGAAAAGGCTGGGCTGTTTCTCTGGCTGGGCTGAGAAAAGTGGCCCTTTCTTGTGTCATCCCAGGCCTTCTTTCTCACCCAGAGCTCTTGCATTTCTCTGCTAAGCTGCAGCAGCCACCTGGGACATTGCAATGCTCTCTTTGTGCAGTAAGCTCAACACCAGCGCGGCCTTCTTTCAAGCTGTGCACCAAATGGTACGTAGCTGCATGTCTGCCCTTGCTGTGCTAACTGCTTTCCAGTGGAAGAACTGCAAGACCAGACTGCACACATCCCTGTGTTTCAGTGAGAGCAGATGAAGGTCTTGCTGTCCAAGAAGGTGCAGGTAGGGGCTGGTGAGTGTGCAGACCCAGAGCTATAAGCTCTAGCACAGGCAATATCTGGGGTATTGCTGGTGCCTTCCCACTGCACAGCCTAGCTGCCTGGGAAGGGATCATCCCAATGCCTGTGTTACTTAGGAGAGGGAAGGGGCTCAGTGTAGGTGTGTTGGGGATGAGCTGGGGCTGTACGCTGTCTCCTTACCTCCTGCATTTTGGTGAGGAAGCAATCAATGAAATCCTGAGGGGAGCTGGGATCTAGGGTGGCTTGGTGTATCTTCACCTCCTCTGCCACAAAGGCTTTTAGAGCATCAAATTCTGTGAATATTTTGTTGTGTGGGCCAGGCAAGTAATCCAGGATATTTGAGAACATCTGGTAGAGCTGGAAAGAAAGAAACAGGAGGGTCCCTAGCATGACCATTGCCCCATCCTTTGATATTACCAAAAAGCCTAGGAAGTTCACAACCCTCTCAACTGAGACAAGCAGAAGGGCGGTGAGGCTGGGCAGTCTGACAGGGCAGTAGGGGCTTGCTTAGTGGTAGGAACCTTAGGCAGAGAAGAAGGGTGTCAGGACTAGGGGGAAGCACCCTCAGCTCTCCATTGGTGAGGCTGCGTCTTGCTCTTGAATGAATTCCCTCCTGTGCAGCAGAGCACTGACGGGGTCCTACTTAGAAAACTGAGATGGGACTTCACTGGGAGGAAGGCTCCCTGCTCCCCTAGGAGAATGTTGACACACTAAAATGCCTACTGGATTGTACCTGTCCCCAGTAGGAGTTCGACATCTCAAAGATGTTGTTCATGTTATTCATCAGGGCCAGGAACTTCTTGTCTTTATAGTCATATCGTCTCCCAAAGACAATGGAGCATATGATGTTGGAGACAGCACAGCTCAGCGTGAAGGTTGGGTCAAAAGGCGTTCCTGGGATTTCAGAAAAGTTACAAACCATAAAGAAAACCAACTATGGCTACTCATGGCTACTGTGGGTAACCTGGGCTCTGGCTGTTAGTGGAAATACCAGAACAGAGTCTCTGAACGACACAGAAGGGTCCCCAAAAAGAACAGTATGTGATCACGGAATTATTTACTGCTCTGTAACGAGGGGCAGCTGGTGCATGGACAAAGCACGTGCTAATTCTATTCTATGCTAAAGACATGGGTCTCCCTTAGTACAGTCCTTTTTCTTGCAAACATAAGCTATATTGAAACTGTAGCATACCCTTTGTTTTGTTGATCTCTTCTAGCAAGTGCTCAGATTCCTCCTGGATCCTCTCTTCAATGCTCCTCTTCCCCATTCCAAAGTTGCGCAGAGTGCTGAGAGCAAACCGACGGACTTGTAACCACTCCTGGTTGTTGCTAAAAATAATCCCTGCAGAGGAAGAAGGAAGAGCAAAGACCTGGCTTGGGTGTGCTGGGTGTGAGATGAACAGAGGCTCACAGTGAGAGCGAATCCTGTCCCTGGGAGAGCACTGTCACGGTAGTGTCATAGAGTACTGTGGTTTGGAGACACTCTATGGAGGTACTGTAGTCCACCTGCCTGCTTTTGGCCTTCTCCACCACATGCCCAACCTCCTTGTGAACAATTCATCGCTCGTATCTGCACATAATTCCCCTTGCTGCAGCTGGGGGCTGTTGCCGCTTGCCCTTTCACTGCACATCACTAAGATCAATCTGACTCCATTTCTCTACTACCCGCTTTGGGTGATGAAAGGCAGCAATTACAGCCCACTCTGCCTTCCCTTCTCCAGGTAGGACCCACCCACTCTCCACAGTCCTCCCTCCTGCGTGGTACATTCCAGCCCTGATCTGCCAAATGAATGCTCAGCCCTTCCCTTCTCCTCAGAAGGAGCTCACTCAGCAAACATACCTAATCCGTTGTTCGCCCTGTCTCCTATTGGCATGTGTCCTCTGGCAGCAAACTCGTCCGCGCGATCAACCAAGGCTTCTTTCACCACATCATGTCCGTGCAGCACCACCACTGGGTCAGAGCCCAGGTGCACTGTGAACACTGGTCCATACTCTTCACTGAGCTGTCAAAATGCAAGACAGAAGATGGCCATGGAGCAGAGCGGGAGGAGGAGTTGAAAAGTGGCCTTGCTGCTGCATCCCACGGCAGGCGGTGCAGCCTCACAGACCAGCAACGTCAAGTTTTCGTCCTCTCCTGACAAATATAGGTGTGGAGAGGGTTCCCAGCTATCAGGCCCTGTGCAACAATGACAACAGCAGTGCGGGGGAGCAGCTGAGATCCTCATGGCTTTTCTGCTCCTCTGGGATAGCTGCTTATCAAGCTATGGTCACAGACTGTCCCCACGCACAGGTCCCACACACTTCTTGCCCACAGAAGAAAGTAAGAGAGAAGAAGAAAGTGGCCTCACCTTCTGGAGGGTTGTGGCCAAGTCCTTTGGTTTCACCTGCAGCAAGTTACCTAGGATGGGAAGGGGAGCTGGTCCCGGAGGCATCTTCCCCTTTCCAGACCTCCCTCTCCATGCTGTGATGGAGAGCAGGCAAGCAATGCAAACCAGGAGGACAACAGTGGCTGCTCCCAGGAGCTCCATTTGCTTCTGTGGCTCAGGAGGGAGTGACTCTGGCTGCCGGAGCCCGAGCCTATATACCGAAGGGCTATGTTAGCTATGCTGGCTATGTTACCTCAACAGCAGGTTTTGGATCACGTGGCTGAGTCAGTCAATATTAGTAGTCAATCATTTGTTTGACTGCCCTGTGTTATGAAACTAGGACTTCTCTCAGTGTTAATTGGCCATCAAAGACACACCTTATCTCAAACAATTGCAGAGGCCAACTGAGGTTAAGAAATTTACAATGTGTTCATAAAACTTGTTTTGTTTCATCTAAAGTTTATTATTAAAGAGGTCACACTAGGGGCACACTCTTCGACTCAGGCGCTCCTGGAAATCCACTGTCACGAGAGTATCTTCGAAGTACTTCAGTGCTGTTTGCATTTTCTGTTCTTTGGTATTAATCGTACAAGCTCTCAGTGGGGTGAGCCATCCTTGCTTGTTCCTGAAGTCTTCCTGACATTATCAGTGGAGTTCGCACTGCGTGTGATGTGCCAAAAAACATACTGACGTGTTCTCCTCAATGCACAGCAATTGCCTCGGTCTCTCTCCCTAGAGATGTCTGGCCTCACAGGAGGGGAAAGTATAAAATATCCGTCTGGCAAGGGCAGAAAGGTCTCCAGACGTCACAATAGATGAGAAAGGATTTGCCGGGAGAGATAAGAAAAAGACATAAGAAAAGGGGACTAGACCTTGGGACTCTGACCTGTTTGAGGTCTCCTAGAGGAAAGGGTGAGAGAAGCAGGTAGAGAAGAGAGAAATCTTGAGATGGGTCTCTTGAGAGGGTCTCTGGGCAATGGCTTCCCAAGCTGAGCCAGAGGTGCGCTTGTGAGAGGCTGGGTATAGGTCAGTGCAACCTGGCCACTACTCCTTGCACTTGCAATGACCCAAGCAGCGCACCCAAGCTACTGCTAGAAGCTGGCACGTACGAGTTCCCTGTTTAGTTGTTGTCTGACTCCAACATGAGGAACTGCTCCCCTGGAAGGGCCAGAGGTGCTCTGGGAGACTGCAGAGCATGTCTGGTGTGTTGCAAGGGCTTCAAAAAGAGCTGGGGAGGCTTCCTGCCCACTCTGGGGCTGTGTACCTGCGAGGTCCCAACAGCAGTGGCAACGGCGGGTAGAAAGGACCCTCAGGGCTGTGGCACTGCCTGTGCTCAGCTCGCTCAGTCTGGCCATATCCCTCTGTCTTTCCTGAGCTGCGACGCTTCTGCAGGCAGACAGGACTCATCCCACTGAGCGGAAGGTGTTGCGAGGATAGGGGACGTGGGACTTGGTGGGAATCAGCGAGGGGCCTGGGTGAACCAGGTGCTTGGTTGGAGTGTGCTGGGTTTGCTGTGCCGCAGCGTGTTAGCGTGAGTTTCCCCTTCACTCAAAGGAGCTAGCGAAGTTTTGCAAAAGTTTCTGCAGCTTCCCCGTAAGTTCTTACGTCATCCTTGCTCTCTTGCATTGGTGCAATAATTTGCTAGCTGTTCTTTTTAAATGTCATTTCACTTCTTAAAACCTGTAGTTCGTTTAAAATGTCATTTCACTTCTTAAAGACCTGTACTTGATACTTTGGTGGAAAAACTGAATTGCCAACAGGTTTGGGCTAGTTGCCTATCCGCTGACGTGAACTCCTCTGCATCGGCTCAGATGTTGCCAGGGCAGTTCATGGGAGTTCATGTCGCTCTGGGTGAAAGCGGAGTTCATGGGAGTTTACTTGGCTACAGGAGGCCTCTCTGCTGCCTGAGTTCATTGCCTTGCCACCTTCCCTGTAAAGTGCCGTTGATCCTGGGGACGAGGGCTTACTTCCTAGCTCTACCTCACAGTTTGAGACACACTTTGGGCAAGAGCCCTGGAACTGGGAATACTTTCAAGCTTTCTCATTTTTGTCAGAATAAAATCATTATATTCCAGATATTCCCACCGCCCTGGCAGACACACTGGGGGTTTACAAGGGAGGAAAACACATAAGACTAGTCACTCAGACCCGTCCCTGTGGGAAAACACAGACCTTTTCATGTCACAGTAGTATTCCAGGGTTTTCCGAGTACTCACTTCTGTTTGCAGATGCTAAGAGTAGGCAGGACTGCTCTGTCCTCTCCGTTCACGTGAAAGTCCAGGAAGGCCAGGCTGAAATGCCCTCCTCTCCATCTTCACCAGGAGCTTTGGTTTTAAGTTAATTGGAGGCACCTATTGGGGATAGTCAAAGAAAAGGCTGCCAGTGTTGTAGCTTTTTCTCTTTTTTTCTAAACTAAAGCACAAGCTTGAAGCAAAACTGCCATGGTTGTGTAGAAGGCTTACTGCCTGAGCCTTCTCTTTTTGGACCTTGATTCAGAAGGTGGCACTGCAAAATGCCTCTCCTGCCCACTGTGCTGCCAGCACCCCTCATCCCCGGGAAGCTTGGTGTGGATGTCCCTGCTGTCGGCAAATACTGTTCACCTTCTGTGGAGGATTGTTTTGACCGAGCCTCTCCTCCATGCACTGCCAGTTTGTGCCACATATGGTGCACAGTACAAGCCAGACACTGCGATCTCGTCAGAGGCACTCCCACAATGCGCAGGGCGTTTTCTGCGCCTCTTTCCAGCACTTCTTTGTGGTGGTGCTTAATACTTACTTTTCTTTCCACAGAAGCTCTAGAGAGCTTTCTACAGCCAGGGCTACTCCTACACTGCTGCTATGTCTGTCCCAGTCTCCAGGCTCAAAATTGTTAGGAGGAGAGGATTCTCCTGATGGATATCCCAGGAAGATTTTAGCTTGCTGGGGTCAGCTTCAGGCTAGTGGCCTACAGAGATTTTTTGCCTGCCCTACCTTCATCTTCTGCGTCGTCCTGTTTGTGGTGGTCTTGAGTGCTAGCTAAACTGGTGCTTACAGCTGGGTCACTGTACTGCGTGAGAACTATTAAATGGATGAGGAAGAGATTTGCGAGGAAGAGAGACCTGCCTGTTTCCTCTCAGCCAAGCTGCTTTCCGCTGCCTATCCCAACTTCTTCTGAACAAAGCATCTCGTTTCCGTGAATTTCAGGCTCATTTTCATCACCTCCCATCTCCACGTCCTCCAACACAGCTGTCAAGTGTCTGCGCGTCGAAATTAGGAAAGGGCACTTACCTGAAACCGTTCTCAGCACAGGTATTGCCTGGGGGATCTACAGCGTTCCCAGTGTTGTTTCACAGAGAGTTATTCTTCACGTACCTGTAGATAATTTTTCCTATGAGCATAAACAAAGTATTGGTGGGTTAAAGTGTAATGAAAGCTATCTCTATAGCTCCAAAGTGCTTCATTTATTTGTTATTTTTTACCCATTTATCAGCAGATAATGCAGTGAAGTGAAGCATTCAGCAGTCACACGGTGGCTGTGAGATTTGGGCAAGCTGTCCTGGCACAAGCGTCTACAGAGATGAAGCCTCCCTCCCTGCCAAAGTCCAAATGTTTTCCCCAGGTTCCTCTCCACTGTGGCTGCCCGGTGCCCAGGCAGGCGCTGGGACCAGCCCATTTGGTTCGTGAGCGCGGCTCAAACAGCAGCCACGCAGGCAGCCTGTCGAGATCCATTTGCTTCAGTCTCTGCCGGGCAGAGCAGCGGGAAAGGTCTTGTACTTTGTGGAACAGCTCTCCTGGTTGGTACATGAAAGAAGCAGCGCGCAGGGCAGGCACAGTGACGTTCTTCACCCGGCTGGCCGGCTGGGATCACGGCATCCTGTGCTGCTGTAGAGGAGCGACGGGCTGTGGGCTAAGGTGGAAGAGCAAAGGAAACACCTCCCTTGGACTCAGCTACGACCCATGCCTGCTGCTGAGGGCTGGCTGGAGGGGTGGGCACGCTGCCTGCTGCGTGGGGCTGGGCAGCCGTCCGGAGGGTCTGCTGAGAGCAGGAGTGTGGGTGGCTACCAACGGCAGTGCGTTATTAAGGGTCAAGATTAGACGATCTAGGGATGATCTAGTCCCAAAGAAATAAGCAGATTACAAAAGAACACGCGGCACAGGCTATGCCAGCGCTGCTGCTGCAAAAAGCAGGGCACAAAAACGCACGCACCAACTATGTGCGTGCCACCCCTGCAGCAGCGTGAAGACATCCACGCCTCCATTGCGTGAATACAGAAACATCTGTATGGAAAGATGGCCTTCCCATATGGAAATAAGGCTTTTACTCAGCGTGGGTGCTGTAGCCTGATGTGTGGCGAGGGAGAGAGAAGGCTCTACGTGAGACACGCTGCAGGTACAGGCAGGCGATGGGTGCTGGCAGGCAGAGGCTTTCTCTGGGATTACAGAGGCTCCCCTTACCTGTGTCTCAGGCCCATCCTGTCAGCCCACTTGGCCAGCCTTTGGGGGTGGGTGTCCCACAGAGCACATGGTCCTGCCACCTAGCAGCCATGCCCGGAACAGCCCTGGACTGCAAACGGGGCTGTAGTCCACAGCCAGGACCGTTTAAGGGGAATCACCTCCTTTTAGGGGTGCAAAGCCTGCCCGAGCGCCACAGTTTTCCACAGATTTCATGTGGAGGGCTATTTCTGTGCTTCTATGTTGGCACCCCATGTCCGGCATTTGAAGCGGCGGCTCCTTTAAAAGAGCAAAAGAGCGTTGTCACGCAGCTTCTTGCACTCATGCCATGTAATGAGCAATTAGAGCAGCAGTAGGGTACATGGGGAAAAGCTGGTGGATCTCCTGCATGGGCCAGCAGCGGGAAGAACTCGGGGTGAGAAAAAAGGGTTTGAAGACCCTCCTGGGGCTGGACAGTAAATTGCACAGAGGAGTTCCTCTCAGCTTAGTGATATGAATGCAGGCTCGTCTCTTGACATAAGCGCAGCTCCTGCTTGCACACCTTCAAAGGGTGCAAGCAGATTGCGCCGGGTTCAGAGCCAGGTGAGAGCAATGGAAGGTGTTAAACTGCTGGGCTGGGTCCACCTGGACACTTTGGGAATTTCTGGTCCCAGCTGGCTCTGCAATTTAAAAGGCTAGGCTGAGAGCAGCTGCTTTATGGTGCTTAGCAAGAGAGCAGGATGGGTGTTGCAGGGCAGTCTAGGGCTGCATTTGGAGCTGTGCTCTTCTGGGGCTTTCTTGGTCCCCTTGTTTGGGTTGTGGGGGCTCAGGGTAGTGTTTTTTCTGATCCCACCCTGCTGGTTTGTGGCCAAGAAAGCCTGCAGTTCACCTTACCTCCAGGCTGGGAAGGGAACGCTTCCTTTGTGCTGACTACTTGGGGTAAGTGAGGGTGGTGTCAAGAGGCTTTCTTATTGCTGTATTTTGGCACAGTGCAGGTGTATGCCTGGAATGAGGAGAAAGGGGCAGCTTTGATGTGAAGTGTTGTCTAACGGCTTCAGTGCATCTTGTGTAACCAGGGGGCTGTTTGTATGACCTAGCAGTCACGGGCTTTGGTGGCGTGCCGTGCCTCGATCTAGATGGTCTTGGCTGCTGGGTCTTGGCTCTTGCCTCACACACCCCTGCTGGCCCAGACCCTAATACTGGCTAGGGCCTTTTTTCCGACAGAAGGGTAGGATTGTAGCGGACCCCGTCTTCAACGTGGGATGCTGAAACCTCTGCTGCTGTCTCCTCTTTCCCTAGATACCGAGGGGGAGGCACACGTTCTGCAGAATGACTCTGAGTGTGGGCTCTTGGTATCTGGGACTCCAGATGGCTCCAGGAAAGTATTGGTCTCCTATACTGGCTGTTATGTCTTTGAATGGGTGAGTGACCTTAGGGGTTCTGCTGGGACTGTGGCTACTGCTGCTCTGGCTGCCCTGACTGGTGTGGCTCTCCCCTAGGATGGCAATTACCTCATGCTGGTTGGGCTTGAAGGAACAGACGATGCTGGACAAAAGGTTCTTCATGAAGAGAAGCTGCTCAGGTGCCCTGTGGACCTTCCTGGTAAGACTGACAGCTCATTAGGAAGTCCCGCTTGTATCTTGTGGTGATGAGTGCCCTTCCTTTTGGATGTCTGTTCCTAGTCAGTCTGGGGCTGGGCAGAGGGACTTACTGCTGTGCAGAAGACTCCCTGGAGAAGGGTTTCAGACAGAAGAGCCACCAACTTGCTGAGGGCTTGTGCCTCCTCTGCAGGGTCAGCAGGTGAATGTTCCTTATGTTTCCTAGACATGTTCTGACTGCATCGATCCCTGCAAGTTCAGGGACTGAGCTGGAGATTGGGTACAATGATTTTTCCAAACTACCAGAGTTGATGCGGAATACTTTATCTTGACAGATCCCATACAGTCTAGTCTCTTGTGAGTGGCTTCAGGGGGAGTCTCTGTTCCAGGGAATGCAGGTCCCTTCTAAGCCGGCTTCCGTGCCAGCTCCAGGCTGTGTGTTTCACCCTCACTTGAGTCTAACTTCCCTCGATTTGCATGCAGAGTCACCAAGACATCTGCCAGCAGTGTCCTCTGTGTCTTTACCCCCCTGCTCCTTGTGCCTTAGCTGCAAACTCCTGCTGTTTCTTCCAGCCCTGGATGCTCCAAGCAGTGGTGTCTGTTCTGCTGTCCTCAGCCAAGACCGGCTGCTGTGTGCCTCCTTGCCTATCAGCCAGGGAGACTGTGAAGAGCGAGGCTGCTGCTATGACCCTAGGGACAGGGTGAAGCCTTGTTACTTTGGTAACACAGGTAAGCGTGCCTCCTCCTGGAGGAGCCGTGAACTGGGATTCCTTACTTCCCTGGTAGAGCAGTATTGGTGTGTACCGGTGCTGCTGAGTGCGTTCCTAAATGCAGGACTGGCTTCAAGGGTAGCCCTACAGAGCTGTGGTGGGTTGACCCTGGCTGGACACCAGGGGCCCAGCAAAGCTGCTCTATCACCCCCCCTCTGCACTGGACAGGGGAGAGAAAGTATAACTAAAGACTCATGGGTTGAGGTAAAGATCATTCACCAATTACCATCACAGGCAGAACAGACTCACCTTGGGGAAATTAGTTAAATTTATTACCATTCAAATCAGAGTAGGATAATGAGAAATAAATCCAAATCTTAAAGCACCTTCCCCCCACCCCTCCTTTCTTCCCAGGCTTAACTTCATGCCCAAATTCTCTACCTACTCTCCCCGCGCAACACAGGGGGATGGGGAATGGGGGTTGTGGTCAGTCCATCCCATGTTGTCTCTGTCGCCCCTCTCTCCTCACGGGGAGGACTCCTCACACTCTTCCCCTGCTCCAGCACGGGGTCCCATCCAAGCATGGGTCCCTTTTACGGGCTGCAGCCCTTCAGGAACAGACCGTTGCAGTGTGGGTCCCCCACACGGTCACAAGTCCTGCCAGCAAACCTGCTCCAGCATGGGCTCCTCTCCCCATGGGGCCACAGCTCCTGCCAGGTGCCTGCTCTAGCGTGGGCTTTCCCACAGGGTCACAGCCTCCTTTGGGCATCCGCCTGCTCCAGCGTGGGGTCTTCCACAGGCTGCAGGTGGATATGTGCTCCACCATGAACCTCCATGGTCTGCAAGGGCGACAGCCTGCCTCACCATGGTCTTCACCACGGGCTGCAGGGGAATCCCTGCTACAGCGCCTGGAGCACCTCCTCCCCTCCTTCTTCACTGACCTTGGCATCTGCAGAGCTGTTTCTCTCACATATTCTCACTCCTCTCTCCAGCTGCAGTTGCTGGGCTGTTTTTTTCCCCCCTTCTTAAATATGTTATCCCAGAGGTGCTACCACCGTCACTGATGGGCTCGACCTTGGCTACTGGCGGGTCCATGTTGGAGCCAGCTGGCATGGGCTCTATCGGATGTAGGGGAAGCTTCTAGCAGCTTCTCACAGGAGCCACCCCTATAGCCCCCCTGCTACCAACACCTTGCCACACAAAACTAATACAAGAGCTCATGGTAAGGTCTCTCCCCATGCTTGCCTGGGGATCCTACGTGACTGCTCTTTCTGGTTGCACCTCTGTCCATTTGAGGCAATCCTAGATGAGAGGCCAGCAATGGTTTGCCATTGTTTTAGAGTACACAGGCATTAAAGCTGCATCCTGCGTGGGCAAAAATGGAGGGAGAAGGAGGGATGAACCTGGGATGTGAGCAAATATGATATTTTACTCAAAATACCACCAAACGTTTCCAAAGAGAGGTGGAAACTACTGCATATTGTATTCTCTGCAGTACTCACAAGGTCTCCGAGTACCTTGTGACTACCATCACAGGAATTGTATTTTACCTCTGGGACTTTTATATGACCATGATGCAGGGGACAAGAAATACCTACGTAAATGAAGATCAAGACAAGCGCTGCAAACCAGACATCCAAACACAAGCAAAGCCCGTGAGGACAAATAAGCCCAGAGGAGAGCCACCTGTGGTGGAATCCATTTATGAAAACCATCCACCCTGTCACTGAAGGAAAAGCACCGAGTAGGGGCTGTGACTAGAGATAACAGACACGATCCTTTTCCTGGAAACCAGGGGTCGCGCGGTTGCAGTTTATGAAGAAGAGAGTTTTCTCTTTGTGCGTACATGAAATTCTACAGAGGACAGGACAAAAGAGACTTTGGAGAGGGGAAGAACTTGTTTGCAGTGACGCCTCTGAGATGCAGAAGCTAAATGAGATTCCCCTGGAATACCCAAGGTCTCTGGGAGAGTTGGTTTTGCTGTCCTCCTAAATTTAAGTTCATTCATTTTAATAAATAACATCTAAATCCTCGCAGTGATTCTGATGGTAGGAAAGAGCAGCCAGAGAGTTGTTTGCAGTCCCCATGGCTCAGGTGGCTGAGCTTCTCCCAACAGCCTGCAAAGACAGGGATGCACTCTTTTCATTTAGCAGAAGGAGTCCAGACCATAAGGGAGATGAAGTGATATGCCCAAGAAAAGTGGCAAGAGAATACAACTCCAGCTGCAGAACTTACCCCCTGTGATGGCAACTTCCCGTCATTCTCAGCTGTTCCTTACCCACCATGGGGCGGATGGGGTGCTGCCCCAACCCAAAGGAAATAATGGCTCAAATAATCATAAAAAGATTTTTCTTTATTGGGTCATTAATGTACACACGTGCAGCGCTAACCATCTGCAAAGCATGCTGCTCTTGGTGGGACACATGCTGCAGGAGAAGCAGGTCGTGGGCAGCCATGGGAGCTGTGTGTGTGAGAAAATCAGCTATTTGATGCAGCCATTGCACTCAAGGAGCGCACAGAGAGAGCATCAGTGCAACAGGTTGCAATGTCACCCAGGGCCTCCCTGGGATGTGGTAGAGCAGTTCCAGGAGGCTTTGAAGGTGCCTACTCTGTGCACCTGTGTTTGGGCTGTCTTCCTGGAAGCCTTAGGGAGGTGCGCCAATGCTTCTGCCATTGGTTTTAGTAAGGCAGATGTAAAAGGAGTAGCCAGGCTCAGGATACCGTGGAAAGAGTTTCTGTGCTTTTTAGCGGGGGACAGCACAGAGCTGGTAGGCAGGAGGTACGTTGGTTGTCCCACTCAGTGTTGGGGTTATGCTGAGTTCCTGGGGGTCAACGACAGGCTTCAAGGTAAAGTTCTGCAAGATGATGGCCATGAGTAGGAATATCTCCATGCGTGCCAGGCTCTCTCCGGGGCATATTCGCTTCCCTGGAAGTGAAAACAGCAAATAGTGCTCGACAGGTGTTGCCAAGTAGACAAGAGTTTGTACTAAGCAGGTATGTTAGGCAGCTTTATTTACCAGATACAGCTCCAGCAGTGAGACGACTGTCGGGATTACTAAGGACGTTTGCAAGAGAATAGTTTGTTGGAGAAAGATGGACGCCCACCCTTGGCAGTTTGGTTGGGTGTGTGAAGGAAGAACAAGAGCAGAAGAAGTCTTGAGCATAGAGGGGGCGTTGCAGAGGGCAAGGTGAGAGAGAGTAAGGGCACATGAAGCACAGATGAGAAAACAGAGGGTAGGGGCTATTGGTAGGTGAGTGGTTGCGTGTAGCCCGAGAGGTACTTAAGAGGTGCTGGGAAAAGTGCAACTACCACGGAAAGAGAGGATGGTTAAGGATGACTTTGGTGGTTGTGTCGGAAGGTGACAGGTTTTTTAGAAAGCGTCAATAGATCCCATTCACATCATTACATCGGCAACTCCCAGTAGGAGGTTTGAGAAGCCTCCAGGCCTGAACACGATGGGAGGTGCAGCTGGGGAATGGAGCAGCAGGGAGGGGTTATCCAGAGAGCAGTGAGCCCTATGGAAGCACCGGTGGGACCACGCTGGGAAGAGGGAGCGTGTGTTATAGGGAAAGGCAGAATGGTCCCCAGAGGGGGAGGAGGACGACGGCGACAGGGAGAGGAAGAGAGAGAAAGCCAGTGCTTTACCTGCTGAGAAGGGCATGAAGAACTCGCTCTTCCTAAAGGTGCCGTTCTCGTTCAAGAAGTGTCCAGGGTTGAACTCATTTGGGTTTGGAAACTCTTTACTGTCGTGGAGGACAGAAGTGAGGACAGGAAAGATTGTGGTGCCCTGAGATAACACAAGGAGAAGAGCAGAATATGAAGGGGAGGTGAGTTAGGTCACTTAATCCGACTGCCTGCCAAGTTAAGACTGAGCATCCCAGCACAGTCCTACTAGTGCCTTTGGTTTCCTTTTGGGGACCTTGCCTTTGGGGAGGCAGCTTTAGGGAGAGCCTGCTAGATGGGACAGCAGGGACAATTGTTGGCTGATCTTCCTGAATGCTCCCTCTCACTTTCGGACCATTTATCCTCACTTTGCTCTAGTCATCTGGGGACACCCCACCTAATTCTTCCTCTTTCTCAGTGTTTCACCCTAATGAACTTGTAGATGTTCCTTCTTTTCTGTGAGCCCCGAAAAGCAAAAGGTTGCTTTCCCGTCTCCTGACAAATTTCTTCTGCCACAGTCCTCTTCCTTCCCTCTTCCTGACCAGCCATTGGTGGGGGTGTGAGATAAGTAATCCAACAGTGATGACACAAGAGCCATCTGCTAGAAGCTGAGCAGGTCCCTGGGTCCTGCCTTTTGATTTTACACAGACAGCTGAAAATTAAAAGGCCAACAGCCTGTGTGCTGCTGTTCCCCTGCTGTACACAGTCAGCCAGAAGAGCAACGAGCGCTGCTGCGACAGGCCAGGCCATGGGTTGCTGTAGCCCATCAGCCTGCCTCTGGCAATGGCCAGCAGTGACTGCCTCAAGAAGTGTGTAAAAACAGGCAAAGAGGTTTTGCTCGTTCCCTTGATTGCAAACGTAGTCTTCAGCACTTTGTGGCTCTGGGGTTTTCTGTGCTCAATAACCACCAACTGACTTTGCTTCCAGGCATGCGCACAGGCTCTCCTGGAGGGTGGTGAGCAGTTCCATGGCTTTGCTGCCTTTTGTGTGAGGAGTCACTGCTCTGTTTTTTTTGTGAACCCACCGTGTTTCTGCAGATGGATAAAGCTGCGGAGCAAGTGAGCAAAGGTGTTGGGCAGAGCTACTGTTCCAGTCTTGGCCCACGGAGTGGCAGCAAGGGGCTGCAAGTGAGCTACAGGAGCCTGAGGATAACACCTTCCTGAAGGGCTGGGTGATACTAGGTCAGGCCACTGCACTTCTAGCTTCTGGCTTGTAACTGCCAGCCTAAGAGCAAAAGTGCTGCCGAACTTGAGGGACCTTGCCCACTAACCTTGGGAATGACATACTCTCTGAAGCAGAGGTCTTTGGTCACAGCGCGAGGGACACTCAGGGGGACGAGGGAGATGAAGCGCTGGATTTCATGGACCACCGCATCTGTGTAGGGCATCTGGGTCCGGTCAGCCACGCAAGGTTTTCGTGATCGTCCTACTACCCGGTCAATCTCTTCTTGAACTTTCTCTGTCATGAGAAGCACAAACCATAAAATGGGTAAATAAAACCAAACCTACCTAAACAGGTTGCCCTAAGCTGCCCACAAATCACACATCACAGGTGACAGGAGCACTGATGTTGGTTTTGGTGTCGACGAGAACACAGTTCCACTGCGGCCCATGCAAAGAATGTCCTCCCAGTGACTTGACTAAATAGGAGTACTGGGCGGTAAAGACACACAGTCAAGTCCTTGGCTGTGAGGGGAGTGCAGCTGATGATGATGCCAGTGAAGCTGAGGGATCTCTAATGCCTACCCTGGGGAATGACAGTGCAAGGACTTTGCCCATTTGGGTAAAATGTGCGAGAGAGAGGAGGAAAGTTGGGAGAAGGATACGGTGCTAGACGCGTGCCCAGCCCAGGGGAACAGCTAGAGAGGAAGAGGTCACAGACTGGTACCTTGTATCTTCGGGTATTTGAGAAGAAGCAGAAGCCCATATCTTACAGTCGTGCTAGTTGTCTCAGTCCCGGCAATGAACAAGTCGAAGGTGCTGGTTATCAGGTTCTTCATGTGGAAACTGGAATTGGGGTGCTCTTTCTCCTAGGGAAAAGGCTGGGCTGTTTCTCTGGCTGGGCTGAGAAAAGTGGCCCTTTCTTGTGTCATCCCAGGCCTTCTTTCTCACCCAGAGCTCTTGCATTTCTCTGCTAAGCTGCAGCAGCCACCTGGGACATTGCAATGCTCTCTTTGTGCAGTAAGCTCAACACCAGCGCGGCCTTCTTTCAAGCTGTGCACCAAATGGTACGTAGCTGCATGTCTGCCCTTGCTGTGCTAACTGCTTTCCAGTGGAAGAACTGCAAGACCAGACTGCACACATCCCTGTGTTTCAGTGAGAGCAGATGAAGGTCTTGCTGTCCAAGAAGGTGCAGGTAGGGGCTGGTGAGTGTGCAGACCCAGAGCTATAAGCTCTAGCACAGGCAATATCTGGGGTATTGCTGGTGCCTTCCCACTGCACAGCCTAGCTGCCTGGGAAGGGATCATCCCAATGCCTGTGTTACTTAGGAGAGGGAAGGGGCTCAGTGTAGGTGTGTTGGGGATGAGCTGGGGCTGTACGCTGTCTCCTTACCTCCTGCATTTTGGTGAGGAAGCAATCAATGAAATCCTGAGGGGAGCTGGGATCTAGGGTGGCTTGGTGTATCTTCACCTCCTCTGCCACAAAGGCTTTTAGAGCATCAAATTCTGTGAATATTTTGTTGTGTGGGCCAGGCAAGTAATCCAGGATATTTGAGAACATCTGGTAGAGCTGGAAAGAAAGAAACAGGAGGGTCCCTAGCATGACCATTGCCCCATCCTTTGATATTACCAAAAAGCCTAGGAAGTTCACAACCCTCTCAACTGAGACAAGCAGAAGGGCGGTGAGGCTGGGCAGTCTGACAGGGCAGTAGGGGCTTGCTTAGTGGTAGGAACCTTAGGCAGAGAAGAAGGGCGTCAGGACCAGGGGGAAGCACCCTCAGCTCTCCATTGGTGAGGGTGCGTCTTGCTCTTGAATGAATTCCCTCCTGTGCAGCAAAGCACTGACGGGGTCCTACTTAGAAAACTGAGATGGGACTTCACTGGGAGGAAGGCTCCCTGCTCCCCTAGGAGAATGTTGACACACTAAAATGCCTACTGGATTGTACCTGTCCCCAGTAGGAGTTCATCATCTCAAAGATGTTGTTCATGTTATTCATCAGGGCCAGGAACTTCTTGTCTTTATAGTCATATCGTCTCCCAAAGACAATGGAGCATATGATGTTGGAGACAGCACAGCTCAGCATGAAGGTTGGGTCAAAAGGCGTTCCTGGGATTTCAGAAAAGTTACAAACCATAAAGAAAACCAACTATGGCTACTCATGGCTACTGTGGGTAACCTGGGCTCTGGTTGTTAGTGGAAATACCAGAACAGAGTCTCTGAACGACACAGAAGGGTCCCCAAAAAGAACAGTATGTGATCACGGAATTATTTACTGCTCTGTAACGGGGGGCAGCTGGTGCATGGCCAAAGCACGTGCTAATTCTATTCTATGCTAAAGACATGGGTCTCCCTTAGTACAGTCCTTTTTCTTGCAAACATAAGCTATATTGAAACTGTAGCATACCCTTTGTTTTGTTGATCTCTTCTAGCAAGTGCTCAGATTCCTCCTGGATCCTCTCTTCAATGCTCCTCTTCCCCATTCCAAAGTTGCGCAGAGTGCTGAGAGCAAACCGACGGACTTGTAACCACTCCTGGTTGTTGCTAAAAATAATCCCTGCAGAGGAAGAAGGAAGAGCAAAGACCTGGCTTGGGTGTGCTGGGTGTGAGATGAACAGAGGCTCACAGCGAGAGCGAATCCTGTCCCTGGGAGAGCACTGTCACGGTAGTGTCATAGAGTACTGTGGTTTGGAGACACTCTATGGAGGTACTGTAGTCCACCTGCCTGCTTTTGGCCTTCTCCACCACATGCCCAACCTCCTTGTGAACAATTCATCACTCGTATCTGCACATAATTCCCCTTGCTGCAGCTGGGGGCTGTTGCCGCTTGCCCTTTCACTGCACATCACTAAGATCAATCTGACTCCATTTCTCTACTACCCGCTTTGGGTGATAAAAGGCAGCAATTACAGCCCACTCTGCCTTCCCTTCTCCAGGTAGGACCCACCCACTCTCCACAGTCCTCCCTCCTGCGTGGTACATTCCAGCCCTGATCTGCCAAATGAATGCTCAGCCCTTCCCTTCTCCTCAGAAGGAGCTCACTCAGCAAACATACCTAATCCGTTGTTCGCCCTGTCTCCTATTGGCATGTGTCCTCTGGCAGCAAACTCGTCCGCGCGATCAACCAAGGCTTCTTTCACCACATCATGTCCGTGCAGCACCACCACTGGGTCAGAGCCCAGGTGCACTGTGAACACTGGTCCATACTCTTCACTGAGCTGTCAAAATGCAAGACAGAAGATGGCCATGGAGCAGAGCGGGAGGAGGAGTTGAAAAGTGGCCTTGCTGCTGCATCCCACGGCAGGCGGTGCAGCCTCACAGACCAGCAACGTCAAGTTTTCGTCCTCTCCTGACAAATATAGGTGTGGAGAGGGTTCCCAGCTATCAGGCCCTGTGCAACAATGACAACAGCAGTGCGGGGGAGCAGCTGAGATCCTCATGGCTTTTCTGCTCCTCTGGGATAGCTGCTTATCAAGCTATGGTCACAGACTGTCCCCACGCACAGGTCCCACACACTTCTTGCCCACAGAAGAAAGTAAGAGAGAAGAAGAAAGTGGCCTCACCTTCTGGAGGGTTGTGGCCAAGTCCTTTGGTTTCACCTGCAGCAAGTTACCTAGGATGGGAAGGGGAGCTGGTCCCGGAGGCATCTTCCCCTTTCCAGACCTCCCTCTCCATGCTGTGATGGAGAGCAGGCAAGCAATGCAAACCAGGAGGACAACAGTGGCTGCTCCCAGGAGCTCCATTTGCTTCTGTGGCTCAGGAGGGAGTGACTCTGGCTGCCGGAGCCCGAGCCTATATACCGAAGGGCTATGTTAGCTATGCTGGCTATGTTACCTCAACAGCAGGTTTTGGATCACGTGGCTGAGTCAGTCAATATTAGTAGTCAATCATTTGTTTGACTGCCCTGTGTTATGAAACTAGGACTTCTCTCAGTGTTAATTGGCCATCAAAGACACACCTTATCTCAAACAATTGCAGAGGCCAACTGAGGTTAAGAAATTTACAATGTGTTCATAAAACTTGTTTTGTTTCATCTAAAGTTTATTATTAAAGAGGTCACACTAGGGGCACACTCTTCGACTCAGGCGCTCCTGGAAATCCACTGTCACGAGAGTATCTTCGAAGTACTTCAGTGCTGTTTGCATTTTCTGTTCTTTGGTATTAATCGTACAAGCTCTCAGTGGGGTGAGCCATCCTTGCTTGTTCCTGAAGTCTTCCTGACATTATCAGTGGAGTTCGCACTGCGTGTGATGTGCCAAAAAACATACTGACGTGTTCTCCTCAATGCACAGCAATTGCCTCGGTCTCTCTCCCTAGAGATGTCTGGCCTCACAGGAGGGGAAAGTATAAAATATCCGTCTGGCAAGGGCAGAAAGGTCTCCAGACGTCACAATAGATGAGAAAGGATTTGCCAGGAGAGATAAGAAAAAGACATAAGAAAAGGGGACTAGACCTTGGGACTCTGACCTGTTTGAGGTCTCCTAGAGGAAAGGGTGAGAGAAGCAGGTAGAGAAGAGAGAAATCTTGAGATGGGTCTCTTGAGAGGGTCTCTGGGCAATGGCTTCCCAAGCTGAGCCAGAGGTGCGCTTGTGAGAGGCTGGGTATAGGTCAGTGCAACCTGGCCACTACTCCTTGCACTTGCAATGACCCAAGCAGCGCACCCAAGCTACTGCTAGAAGCTGGCACGTACGAGTTCCCTGTTTAGTTGTTGTCTGACTCCAACATGAGGAACTGCTCCCCTGGAAGGGCCAGAGGTGCTCTGGGAGACTGCAGAGCATGTCTGGTGTGTTGCAAGGGCTTCAAAAAGAGCTGGGGAGGCTTCCTGCCCACTCTGGGGCTGTGTACCTGCGAGGTCCCAACAGCAGTGGCAACGGCGGGTAGAAAGGACCCTCAGGGCTGTGGCACTGCCTGTGCTCAGCTCGCTCAGTCTGGCCATATCCCTCTGTCTTTCCTGAGCTGCGACGCTTCTGCAGGCAGACAGGACTCATCCCACTGAGCGGAAGGTGTTGCGAGGATAGGGGACGTGGGACTTGGTGGGAATCAGCGAGGGGCCTGGGTGAACCAGGTGCTTGGTTGGAGTGTGCTGGGTTTGCTGTGCCGCAGCGTGTTAGCGTGAGTTTCCCCTTCACTCAGAGGAGCTAGCGAAGTTTTGCAAAAGTTTCTGCAGCTTCCCCGTAAGTTCTTACGTCATCCTTGCTCTCTTGCATTGGTGCAATAATTTGCTAGCTGTTCTTTTAAAATGTCATTTCACTTCTTAAAACCTGTAGTTCGTTTAAAATGTCATTTCACTTCTTAAAGACCTGTACTTGATACTTTGGTGGAAAAACTGAATTGCCAACAAGTTTGGGCTAGTTGCTTATCCGCTGACGTGAACTCCTCTGCATCGGCTCAGATGTTGCCAGGGCAGTTCATGGGAGTTCATGTCGCTCTGGGTGAAAGCGGAGTTCATGGGAGTTTACTTGGCTACAGGAGGCCTCTCTGCTGCCTGAGTTCATTGCCTTGCCACCTTCCCTGTAAAGTGCCGTTGATCCTGGGGACGAGGGCTTACTTCCTAGCTCTACCTCACAGTTTGAGACACACTTTGGGCAAGAGCCCTGGAACTGGGAATACTTTCAAGCTTTCTCATTTTTGTCAGAATAAAATCATTATATTCCAGATATTCCCACCGCCCTGGCAGACACACTGGGGGTTTACAAGGGAGGAAAACACATAAGACTAGTCACTCAGACCCGTCCCTGTGGGAAAACACAGACCTTTTCATGTCACAGTAGTATTCCAGGGTTTTCCGAGTACTCACTTCTGTTTGCAGATGCTAAGAGTAGGCAGGACTGCTCTGTCCTCTCCGTTCACGTGAAAGTCCAGGAAGGCCAGGCTGAAATGCCCTCCTCTCCATCTTCACCAGGAGCTTTGGTTTTAAGTTAATTGGAGGCACCTATTGGGGATAGTCAAAGAAAAGGCTGCCAGTGTTGTAGCTTTTTCTCTTTTTTTCTAAACTAAAGCACAAGCTTGAAGCAAAACTGCCATGGTTGTGTAGAAGGCTTACTGCCTGAGCCTTCTCTTTTTGGACCTTGATTCAGAAGGTGGCACTGCAAAATGCCTCTCCTGCCCACTGTGCTGCCAGCACCCCTCATCCCCGGGAAGCTTGGTGTGGATGTCCCTGCTGTCGGCAAATACTGTTCACCTTCTGTGGAGGATTGTTTTGACCGAGCCTCTCCTCCATGCACTGCCAGTTTGTGCCACATATGGTGCACAGTACAAGCCAGACACTGCGATCTCGTCAGAGGCACTCCCACAATGCGCAGGGCGTTTTCTGCGCCTCTTTCCAGCACTTCTTTGTGGTGGTGCTTAATACTTACTTTTCTTTCCACAGAAGCTCTAGAGAGCTTTCTACAGCCAGGGCTACTCCTACACTGCCGCTATGTCTGTCCCAGTCTCCAGGCTCAAAATTGTTAGGAGGAGAGGATTCTCCTGATGGATATCCCAGGAAGATTTTAGCTTGCTGGGGTCAGCTTCAGGCTAGTGGCCTACAGAGATTTTTTGCCTGCCCTACCTTCATCTTCTGCGTCGTCCTGTTTGTGGTGGTCTTGAGTGCTAGCTAAACTGGTGCTTACAGCTGGGTCACTGTACTGCGTGAGAACTATTAAATGGATGAGGAAGAGATTTGCGAGGAAGAGAGACCTGCCTGTTTCCTCTCAGCCAAGCTGCTTTCCGCTGCCTATCCCAACTTCTTCTGAACAAAGCATCTCGTTTCCGTGAATTTCAGGCTCATTTTCATCACCTCCCATCTCCACGTCCTCCAACACAGCTGTCAAGTGTCTGCGCGTCGAAATTAGGAAAGGGCACTTACCTGAAACCGTTCTCAGCACAGGTATTGCCTGGGGGATCTACAGCGTTCCCAGTGTTGTTTCACAGAGAGTTATTCTTCACGTACCTGTAGATAATTTTTCCTATGAGCATAAACAAAGTATTGGTGGGTTAAAGTGTAATGAAAGCTATCTCTATAGCTCCAAAGTGCTTCATTTATTTGTTATTTTTTACCCATTTATCAGCAGATAATGCAGTGAAGTGAAGCATTCAGCAGTCACACGGTGGCTGTGAGATTTGGGCAAGCTGTCCTGGCACAAGCGTCTACAGAGATGAAGCCTCCCTCCCTGCCAAAGTCCAAATGTTTTCCCCAGGTTCCTCTCCACTGTGGCTGCCCGGTGCCCAGGCAGGCGCTGGGACCAGCCCATTTGGTTCGTGAGCGCGGCTCAAACAGCAGCCACGCAGGCAGCCTGTCGAGATCCATTTGCTTCAGTCTCTGCCGGGCAGAGCAGCGGGAAAGGTCTTGTACTTTGTGGAACAGCTCTCCTGGTTGGTACATGAAAGAAGCAGCGCGCAGGGCAGGCACAGTGACGTTCTTCACCCGGCTGGCCGGCTGGGATCACGGCATCCTGTGCTGCTGTAGAGGAGCGACGGGCTGTGGGCTAAGGTGGAAGAGCAAAGGAAACACCTCCCTTGGACTCAGCTATGACCCGTGCCTGCTGCTGAGGGCTGGCTGGAGGGGTGGGCACGCTGCCTGCTGCGTGGGGCTGGGCAGCCGTCCGGAGGGTCTGCTGAGAGCAGGAGTGTGGGTGGCTACCAACGGCAGTGCGTTATTAAGGGTCAAGATTAGACGATCTAGGGATGATCTAGTCCCAAAGAAATAAACAGATTACAAAAGAACACGGCGGCACAGGCTATGCCAGCGCTGCTGCTGCAAAAAGCAGGGCACAAAAACGCACGCACCAACTATGTGCGTGCCACCCCTGCAGCAGCGTGAAGACATCCACGCCTCCATTGCATGAATACAGAAACATCTGTATGGAAAGATGGCCTTCCCATATGGAAATAAGGCTTTTACTCAGCGTGGGTGCTGTAGCCTGATGTGTGGCGAGGGAGAGAGAAGGCTCTACGTGAGACACGCTGCAGGTACAGGCAGGCGATGGGTGCTGGCAGGCAGAGGCTTTCTCTGGGATTACAGAGGCTCCCCTTACCTGTGTCTCAGGCCCATCCTGTCAGCCCACTTGGCCAGCCTTTGGGGGTGGGTGTCCCACAGAGCACATGGTCCTGCCACCTAGCAGCCATGCCCGGAACAGCCCTGGACTGCAAACGGGGCTGTAGTCCACAGCCAGGACCGTTTAAGGGGAATCACCTCCTTTTAGGGGTGCAAAGCCTGCCCGAGCGCCACAGTTTTCCACAGATTTCATGTGGAGGGCTATTTCTGTGCTTCTATGTTGGCACCCCATGTCCGGCATTTGAAGCGGCGGCTCCTTTAAAAGAGCAAAAGAGCGTTGTCACGCAGCTTCTTGCACTCATGCCATGTAATGAGCAATTAGAGCAGCAGTAGGGTACATGGGGAAAAGCTGGTGGATCTCCTGCATGGGCCAGCAGCGGGAAGAACTCGGGGTGAGAAAAAAGGGTTTGAAGACCCTCCTGGGGCTGGACAGTAAATTGCACAGAGGAGTTCCTCTCAGCTTAGTGATATGAATGCAGGCTCGTCTCTTGACATAAGCGCAGCTCCTGCTTGCACACCTTCAAAGGGTGCAAGCAGATTGCGCCGGGTTCAGAGCCAGGTGAGAGCAATGGAAGGTGTTAAACTGCTGGGCTGGGTCCACCTGGACACTTTGGGAATTTCTGGTCCCAGCTGGCTCTGCAATTTAAAAGGCTAGGCTGAGAGCAGCTGCTTTATGGTGCTTAGCAAGAGAGCAGGATGGGTGTTGCAGGGCAGTCTAGGGCTGCATTTGGAGCTGTGCTCTTCTGGGGCTTTCTTGGTCCCCTTGTTTGGGTTGTGGGGGCTCAGGGTAGTGTTTTTTCTGATCCCACCCTGCTGGTTTGTGGCCAAGAAAGCCTGCAGTTCACCTTACCTCCAGGCTGGGAAGGGAACGCTTCCTTTGTGCTGACTACTTGGGGTAAGTGAGGGTGGTGTCAAGAGGCTTTCTTATTGCTGTATTTTGGCACAGTGCAGGTGTATGCCTGGAATGAGGAGAAAGGGGCAGCTTTGATGTGAAGTGTTGTCTAACGGCTTCAGTGCATCTTGTGTAACCAGGGGGCTGTTTGTATGACCTAGCAGTCACGGGCTTTGGTGACGTGCCGTGCCTCGATCTAGATGGTCTTGGCTGCTGGGTCTTGGCTCTTCCCTCACACACCCCTGCTGGCCCAGCCCCTAATACTGGCTAGGGCCTTTTTTCCGACAGAAGGGTAGGATTGTAGCGGACCCCGTCTTCAACGTGGGATGCTGAAACCTCTGCTGCTGTCTCCTCTTTCCCTAGATACCGAGGGGGAGGCACACGTTCTGCAGAATGACTCTGAGTGTGGGCTCTTGGTATCTGGGACTCCAGATGGCTCCAGGAAAGTATTGGTCTCCTATACTGGCTGTTATGTCTTTGAATGGGTGAGTGACCTTAGGGGTTCTGCTGGGACTGTGGCTACTGCTGCTCTGGCTGCCCTGACTGGTGTGGCTCTCCCCTAGGATGGCAATTACCTCATGCTGGTTGGGCTTGAAGGAACAGACGATGCTGGGCAAAAGGTTCTTCATGAAGAGAAGCTGCTCAGGTGCCCTGTGGACCTTCCTGGTAAGACTGACAGCTCATTAGGAAGTCCCGCTTGTATCTTGTGGTGATGAGTGCCCTTCCTTTTGGATGTCTGTTCCTAGTCAGTCTGGGGCTGGGCAGAGGGACTTACTGCTGTGCAGGAGACTCCCTGGAGAAGGGTTTCAGACAGAAGAGCCACCAACTTGCTGAGGGCTTGTGCCTCCTCTGCAGGGTCAGCAGGTGAATGTTTCTTATGTCTCCTAGACATGTTCCGACTGCATCGATCCCTGCAAGTTCAGGGACTGAGCTGGAGACTGGGTACAATGATTTTTCCAAACTACCAGAGTTGATGCGGAATACTTTATCTTGACAGATCCCATACAGTCTAGTCTCTTGTGAGTGGCTTCAGGGGGAGTCTCTGTTCCAGGGAATGCAGGTCCCTTCTAAGCCGGCTTCCGTGCCAGCTCCAGGCTGTGTGTTTCACCCTCACTTGAGTCTAACTTCCCTCGATTTGCATGCAGAGTCACCAAGACATCTGCCAGCAGTGTCCTCTGTGTCTTTACCCCCCTGCTCCTTGTGCCTTAGCTGCAAACTCCTGCTGTTTCTTCCAGCCCTGGATGCTCCAAGCAGTGGTGTCTGTTCTGCTGTCCTCAGCCAAGACCGGCTGCTGTGTGCCTCCTTGCCTATCAGCCAGGGAGACTGTGAAGAGCGAGGCTGCTGCTATGACCCTAGGGACAGGGTGAAGCCTTGTTACTTTGGTAACACAGGTAAGCGTGCCTCCTCCTGGAGGAGCCGTGAACTGGGATTCCTTACTTCCCTGGTAGAGCAGTATTGGTGTGTACCGGTGCTGCTGAGTGCGTTCCTAAATGCAGGACTGGCTTCAAGGGTAGCCCTACAGAGCTGTGGTGGGTTGACCCTGGCTGGACACCAGGGGCCCAGCAAAGCTGCTCTATCACCCCCCCTCTGCACTGGACAGGGGAGAGAAAGTATAACTAAAGACTCATGGGTTGAGGTAAAGATCATTCACCAATTACCATCACAGGCAGAACAGACTCACCTTGGGGAAATTAGTTAAATTTATTACCATTCAAATCAGAGTAGGATAATGAGAAATAAATCCAAATCTTAAAGCACCTTCCCCCCACCCCTCCTTTCTTCCCAGGCTTAACTTCATGCCCAAATTCTCTACCTACTCTCCCCGCGCAACACAGGGGGATGGGGAATGGGGGTTGTGGTCAGTCCATCCCATGTTGTCTCTGTCGCCCCTCTCTCCTCACGGGGAGGACTCCTCACACTCTTCCCCTGCTCCAGCACGGGGTCCCATCCAAGCATGGGTCCCTTTTACGGGCTGCAGCCCTTCAGGAACAGACCGTTGCAGTGTGGGTCCCCCACACGGTCACAAGTCCTGCCAGCAAACCTGCTCCAGCATGGGCTCCTCTCCCCATGGGGCCACAGCTCCTGCCAGGTGCCTGCTCTAGCGTGGGCTTTCCCACAGGGTCATAGCCTCCTTTGGGCATCCGCCTGCTCCAGCGTGGGGTCTTCCACAGGCTGCAGGTGGATATGTGCTCCACCATGAACCTCCATGGTCTGCAAGGGCGACAGCCTGCCTCACCATGGTCTTCACCACGGGCTGCAGGGGAATCCCTGCTACAGCGCCTGGAGCACCTCCTCCCCTCCTTCTTCACTGACCTTGGCATCTGCAGAGCTGTTTCTCTCACATATTCTCACTCCTCTCTCCAGCTGCAGTTGCTGGGCTGTTTTTTTCCCCCCTTCTTAAATATGTTATCCCAGAGGTGCTACCACCGTCACTGATGGGCTCGACCTTGGCTACTGGCGGGTCCATGTTGGAGCCAGCTGGCATGGGCTCTATCGGATGTAGGGGAAGCTTCTAGCAGCTTCTCACAGGAGCCACCCCTATAGCCCCCCTGCTACCAACACCTTGCCACACAAAACTAATACAAGAGCTCATGGTAAGGTCTCTCCCCATGCTTGCCTGGGGATCCTACGTGACTGCTCTTTCTGGTTGCACCTCTGTCCATTTGAGGCAATCCTAGATGAGAGGCCAGCAATGGTTTGCCATTGTTTTAGAGTACACAGGCATTAAAGCTGCATCCTGCGTGGGCAAAAATGGAGGGAGAAGGAGGGATGAACCTGGGATGTGAGCAAATATGATATTTTACTCAAAATACCACCAAACGTTTCCAAAGAGAGGTGGAAACTACTGCATATTGTATTCTCTGCAGTACTCACAAGGTCTCCGAGTACCTTGTGACTACCATCACAGGAATTGTATTTTACCTCTGGGACTTTTATATGACCATGATGCAGGGGACAAGAAATACCTACGTAAATGAAGATCAAGACAAGCGCTGCAAACCAGACATCCAAACACAAGCAAAGCCCGTGAGGACAAATAAGCCCAGAGGAGAGCCACCTGTGGTGGAATCCATTTATGAAAACCATCCACCCTGTCACTGAAGGAAAAGCACCGAGTAGGGGCTGTGACTAGAGATAACAGACACAATCCTTTTCCTGGAAACCAGGGGTCGCGCGGTTGCAGTTTATGAAGAAGAGAGTTTTCTCTTTGTGCGTACATGAAATTCTACAGAGGACAGGACAAAAGAGACTTTGGAGAGGGGAAGAACTTGTTTGCAGTGACGCCTCTGAGATGCAGAAGCTAAATGAGATTCCCCTGGAATACCCAAGGTCTCTGGGAGAGTTGGTTTTGCTGTCCTCCTAAATTTAAGTTCATTCATTTTAATAAATAACATCTAAATCCTCGCAGTGATTCTGATGGTAGGAAAGAGCAGCCAGAGAGTTGTTTGCAGTCCCCATGGCTCAGGTGGCTGAGCTTCTCCCAACAGCCTGCAAAGACAGGGATGCACTCTTTTCATTTAGCAGAAGGAGTCCAGACCATAAGGGAGATGAAGTGATATGCCCAAGAAAAGTGGGAAGAGAATACAACTCCAGCTGCAGAACTTACCCCCTGTGATGGCAACTTCCCGTCATTCTCAGCTGTTCCTTACCCACCATGGGGCGGATGGGGTGCTGCCCCAACCCAAAGGAAATAATGGCTCAAATAATCATAAAAAGATTTTTCTTTATTGGGTCATTAATGTACACACGTGCAGCGCTAACCATCTGCAAAGCATGCTGCTCTTGGTGGGACACATGCTGCAGGAGAAGCAGGTCGTGGGCAGCCATGGGAGCTGTGTGTGTGAGAAAATCAGCTATTTGATGCAGCCATTGCACTCAAGGAGCGCACAGAGAGAGCATCAGTGCAACAGGTTGCAATGTCACCCAGGGCCTCCCTGGGATGTGGTAGAGCAGTTCCAGGAGGCTTTGAAGGTGCCTACTCTGTGCACCTGTGTTTGGGCTGTCTTCCTGGAAGCCTTAGGGAGGTGCGCCAATGCTTCTGCCATTGGTTTTAGTAAGGCAGATGTAAAAGGAGTAGCCAGGCTCAGGATACCGTGGAAAGAGTTTCTGTGCTTTTTAGCGGGGGACAGCACAGAGCTGGTAGGCAGGAGGTACGTTGGTTGTCCCACTCAGTGTTGGGGTTATGCTGAGTTCCTGGGGGTCAACGACAGGCTTCAAGGTAAAGTTCTGCAAGATGATGGCCATGAGTAGGAATATCTCCATGCGTGCCAGGCTCTCTCCGGGGCATATTCGCTTCCCTGGAAGTGAAAACAGCAAATAGTGCTCGACGGGTGTTGCCAAGTAGACAAGAGTTTGTACTAAGCAGGTATGTTAGGCAGCTTTATTTACCAGATACAGCTCCAGCAGTGAGACGACTGTCGGGATTACTAAGGACGTTTGCAAGAGAATAGTTTGTTGGAGAAAGATGGACGCCCACCCTTGGCAGTTTGGTTGGGTGTGTGAAGGAAGAACAAGAGCAGAAGAAGTCTTGAGCATAGAGGGGGCGTTGCAGAGGGCAAGGTGAGAGAGAGTAAGGGCACATGAAGCACAGATGAGAAAACAGAGGGTAGGGGCTATTGGTAGGTGAGTGGTTGCGTGTAGCCCGAGAGGTACTTAAGAGGTGCTGGGAAAAGTGCAACTACCACGGAAAGAGAGGATGGTTAAGGATGACTTTGGTGGTTGTGTCGGAAGGTGACAGGTTTTTTAGAAAGCGTCAATAGATCCCATTCACATCATTACATCGGCAACTCCCAGTAGGAGGTTTGAGAAGCCTCCAGGCCTGAACACGATGGGAGGTGCAGCTGGGGAATGGAGCAGCAGGGAGGGGTTATCCAGAGAGCAGTGAGCCCTATGGAAGCACCGGTGGGACCACGCTGGGAAGAGGGAGCGTGTGTTATAGGGAAAGGCAGAATGGTCCCCAGAGGGGGAGGAGGACGACGGCGACAGGGAGAGGAAGAGAGAGAAAGCCAGTGCTTTACCTGCTGAGAAGGGCATGAAGAACTCGCTCTTCCTAAAGGTGCCGTTCTCGTTCAAGAAGTGTCCAGGGTTGAACTCATTTGGGTTTGGAAACTCTTTACTGTCGTGGAGGACAGAAGTGAGGACAGGAAAGATTGTGGTGCCCTGAGATAACACAAGGAGAAGAGCAGAATATGAAGGGGAGGTGAGTTAGGTCACTTAATCCGACTGCCTGCCAAGTTAAGACTGAGCATCCCAGCACAGTCCTACTAGTGCCTTTGGTTTCCTTTTGGGGACCTTGCCTTTGGGGAGGCAGCTTTAGGGAGAGCCTGCTAGATGGGACAGCAGGGACAATTGTTGGCTGATCTTCCTGAATGCTCCCTCTCACTTTCGGACCATTTATCCTCACTTTGCTCTAGTCATCTGGGGACACCCCACCTAATTCTTCCTCTTTCTCAGTGTTTCACCCTAATGAACTTGTAGATGTTCCTTCTTTTCTGTGAGCCCCGAAAAGCAAAAGGTTGCTTTCCCGTCTCCTGACAAATTTCTTCTGCCACAGTCCTCTTCCTTCCCTCTTCCTGACCAGCCATTGGTGGGGGTGTGAGATAAGTAATCCAACAGTGATGACACAAGAGCCATCTGCTAGAAGCTGAGCAGGTCCCTGGGTCCTGCCTTTTGATTTTACACAGACAGCTGAAAATTAAAAGGCCAACAGCCTGTGTGCTGCTGTTCCCCTGCTGTACACAGTCAGCCAGAAGAGCAACGAGCGCTGCTGCGACAGGCCAGGCCATGGGTTGCTGTAGCCCATCAGCCTGCCTCTGGCAATGGCCAGCAGTGACTGCCTCAAGAAGTGTGTAAAAACAGGCAAAGAGGTTTTGCTCGTTCCCTTGATTGCAAACGTAGTCTTCAGCACTTTGTGGCTCTGGGGTTTTCTGTGCTCAATAACCACCAACTGACTTTGCTTCCAGGCATGCGCACAGGCTCTCCTGGAGGGTGGTGAGCAGTTCCATGGCTTTGCTGCCTTTTGTGTGAGGAGTCACTGCTCTGTTTTTTTTGTGAACCCACCGTGTTTCTGCAGATGGATAAAGCTGCGGAGCAAGTGAGCAAAGGTGTTGGGCAGAGCTACTGTTCCAGTCTTGGCCCACGGAGTGGCAGCAAGGGGCTGCAAGTGAGCTACAGGAGCCTGAGGATAACACCTTCCTGAAGGGCTGGGTGATACTAGGTCAGGCCACTGCACTTCTAGCTTCTGGCTTGTAACTGCCAGCCTAAGAGCAAAAGTGCTGCCGAACTTGAGGGACCTTGCCCACTAACCTTGGGAATGACATACTCTCTGAAGCAGAGGTCTTTGGTCACAGCGCGAGGGACACTCAGGGGGACGAGGGAGATGAAGCGCTGGATTTCATGGACCACCGCATCTGTGTAGGGCATCTGGGTCCGGTCAGCCACGCAAGGTTTTCGTGATCGTCCTACTACCCGGTCAATCTCTTCTTGAACTTTCTCTGTCATGAGAAGCACAAACCATAAAATGGGTAAATAAAACCAAACCTACCTAAACAGGTTGCCCTAAGCTGCCCACAAATCACACATCACAGGTGACAGGAGCACTGATGTTGGTTTTGGTGTCGACTAGAACACAGTTCCACTGCGGCCCATGCAAAGAATGTCCTCCCAGTGACTTGACTAAATAGGAGTACTGGGCGGTAAAGACACACAGTCAAGTCCTTGGCTGTGAAGGGAGTGCAGCTGATGATGATGCCAGTGAAGCTGAGGGATCTCTAATGCCTACCCTGGGGAATGACAGTGCAAGGACTTTGCCCATTTGGGTAAAATGTGCGAGAGAGAGGAGGAAAGTTGGGAGAAGGATACGGTGCTAGACGCGTGCCCAGCCCAGGGGAACAGCTAGAGAGGAAGAGGTCACAGACTGGTACCTTGTATCTTCGGGTATTTGAGAAGAAGCAGAAGCCCATATCTTACAGTCGTGCTAGTTGTCTCAGTCCCGGCAATGAACAAGTCGAAGGTGCTGGTTATCAGGTTCTTCATGTGGAAACTGGAATTGGGGTGCTCTTTCTCCTAGGGAAAAGGCTGGGCTGTTTCTCTGGCTGGGCTGAGAAAAGTGGCCCTTTCTTGTGTCATCCCAGGCCTTCTTTCTCACCCAGAGCTCTTGCATTTCTCTGCTAAGCTGCAGCAGCCACCTGGGACATTGCAATGCTCTCTTTGTGCAGTAAGCTCAACACCAGCGCGGCCTTCTTTCAAGCTGTGCACCAAATGGTACGTAGCTGCATGTCTGCCCTTGCTGTGCTAACTGCTTTCCAGTGGAAGAACTGCAAGACCAGACTGCACACATCCCTGTGTTTCAGTGAGAGCAGATGAAGGTCTTGCTGTCCAAGAAGGTGCAGGTAGGAGCTGGTGAGTGTGCAGACCCAGAGCTATAAGCTCTAGCACAGGCAATATCTGGGGTATTGCTGGTGCCTTCCCACTGCACAGCCTAGCTGCCTGGGAAGGGATCATCCCAATGCCTGTGTTACTTAGGAGAGGGAAGGGGCTCAGTGTAGGTGTGTTGGGGATGAGCTGGGGCTGTACGCTGTCTCCTTACCTCCTGCATTTTGGTGAGGAAGCAATCAATGAAATCCTGAGGGGAGCTGGGATCTAGGGTGGCTTGGTGTATCTTCACCTCCTCTGCCACAAAGGCTTTTAGAGCATCAAATTCTGTGAATATTTTGTTGTGTGGGCCAGGCAAGTAATCCAGGATATTTGAGAACATCTGGTAGAGCTGGAAAGAAAGAAACAGGAGGGTCCCTAGCATGACCATTGCCCCATCCTTTGATATTACCAAAAAGCCTAGGAAGTTCACAACCCTCTCAACTGAGACAAGCAGAAGGGCGGTGAGGCTGGGCAGTCTGACAGGGCAGTAGGGGCTTGCTTAGTGGTAGGAACCTTAGGCAGAGAAGAAGGGTGTCAGGACTAGGGGGAAGCACCCTCAGCTCTCCATTGGTGAGGCTGCGTCTTGCTCTTGAATGAATTCCCTCCTGTGCAGCAGAGCACTGACGGGGTCCTACTTAGAAAACTGAGATGGGACTTCACTGGGAGGAAGGCTCCCTGCTCCCCTAGGAGAATGTTGACACACTAAAATGCCTACTGGATTGTACCTGTCCCCAGTAGGAGTTCGACATCTCAAAGATGTTGTTCATGTTATTCATCAGGGCCAGGAACTTCTTGTCTTTATAGTCATATCGTCTCCCAAAGACAATGGAGCATATGATGTTGGAGACAGCACAGCTCAGCGTGAAGGTTGGGTCAAAAGGCGTTCCTGGGATTTCAGAAAAGTTACAAACCATAAAGAAAACCAACTATGGCTACTCATGGCTACTGTGGGTAACCTGGGCTCTGGCTGTTAGTGGAAATACCAGAACAGAGTCTCTGAACGACACAGAAGGGTCCCCAAAAAGAACAGTATGTGATCACGGAATTATTTACTGCTCTGTAACAAGGGGCAGCTGGTGCATGGACAAAGCACGTGCTAATTCTATTCTATGCTAAAGACATGGGTCTCCCTTAGTACAGTCCTTTTTCTTGCAAACATAAGCTATATTGAAACTGTAGCATACCCTTTGTTTTGTTGATCTCTTCTAGCAAGTGCTCAGATTCCTCCTGGATCCTCTCTTCAATGCTCCTCTTCCCCATTCCAAAGTTGCGCAGAGTGCTGAGAGCAAACCGACGGACTTGTAACCACTCCTGGTTGTTGCTAAAAATAATCCCTGCAGAGGAAGAAGGAAGAGCAAAGACCTGGCTTGGGTGTGCTGGGTGTGAGATGAACAGAGGCTCACAGTGAGAGCGAATCCTGTCCCTGGGAGAGCACTGTCACGGTAGTGTCATAGAGTACTGTGGTTTGGAGACACTCTATGGAGGTACTGTAGTCCACCTGCCTGCTTTTGGCCTTCTCCACCACATGCCCAACCTCCTTGTGAACAATTCATCGCTCGTATCTGCACATAATTCCCCTTGCTGCAGCTGGGGGCTGTTGCCGCTTGCCCTTTCACTGCACATCACTAAGATCAATCTGACTCCATTTCTCTACTACCCGCTTTGGGTGATGAAAGGCAGCAATTACAGCCCACTCTGCCTTCCCTTCTCCAGGTAGGACCCACCCACTCTCCACAGTCCTCCCTCCTGCGTGGTACATTCCAGCCCTGATCTGCCAAATGAATGCTCAGCCCTTCCCTTCTCCTCAGAAGGAGCTCACTCAGCAAACATACCTAATCCGTTGTTCGCCCTGTCTCCTATTGGCATGTGTCCTCTGGCAGCAAACTCGTCCGCGCGATCAACCAAGGCTTCTTTCACCACATCATGTCCGTGCAGCACCACCACTGGGTCAGAGCCCAGGTGCACTGTGAACACTGGTCCATACTCTTCACTGAGCTGTCAAAATGCAAGACAGAAGATGGCCATGGAGCAGAGCGGGAGGAGGAGTTGAAAAGTGGCCTTGCTGCTGCATCCCACGGCAGGCGGTGCAGCCTCACAGACCAGCAACGTCAAGTTTTCGTCCTCTCCTGACAAATATAGGTGTGGAGAGGGTTCCCAGCTATCAGGCCCTGTGCAACAATGACAACAGCAGTGCGGGGGAGCAGCTGAGATCCTCATGGCTTTTCTGCTCCTCTGGGATAGCTGCTTATCAAGCTATGGTCACAGACTGTCCCCATGCACAGGTCCCACACACTTCTTGCCCACAGAAGAAAGTAAGAGAGAAGAAGAAAGTGGCCTCACCTTCTGGAGGGTTGTGGCCAAGTCCTTTGGTTTCACCTGCAGCAAGTTACCTAGGATGGGAAGGGGAGCTGGTCCCGGAGGCATCTTCCCCTTTCCAGACCTCCCTCTCCATGCTGTGATGGAGAGCAGGCAAGCAATGCAAACCAGGAGGACAACAGTGGCTGCTCCCAGGAGCTCCATTTGCTTCTGTGGCTCAGGAGGGAGTGACTCTGGCTGCCGGAGCCCGAGCCTATATACCGAAGGGCTATGTTAGCTATGCTGGCTATGTTACCTCAACAGCAGGTTTTGGATCACGTGGCTGAGTCAGTCAATATTAGTAGTCAATCATTTGTTTGACTGCCCTGTGTTATGAAACTAGGACTTCTCTCAGTGTTAATTGGCCATCAAAGACACACCTTATCTCAAACAATTGCAGAGGCCAACTGAGGTTAAGAAATTTACAATGTGTTCATAAAACTTGTTTTGTTTCATCTAAAGTTTATTATTAAAGAGGTCACACTAGGGGCACACTCTTTGACTCAGGCGCTCCTGGAAATTCACTGTCACGAGAGTATCTTTGAAGTACTTCAGTGCTGTTTGCATTTTCTGTTCTTTGGTATTAATCGTACAAGCTCTCAGTGGGGTGAGCCATCCTTGCTTGTTCCTGAAGTCTTCCTGACATTATCAGTGGAGTTCGCACTGCGTGTGATGTGCCAAAGAACATACTGACGTGTTCTCCTCAATGCACAGCAATTGCCTCGGTCTCTCTCCCTAGAGATGTCTGGCCTCGCAGGAGGGGAAAGTATAAAATATCCGTCTGGCAAGGGCAGAAAGGTCTCCAGACGTCACAATAGATGAGAAAGGATTTGCTGGGAGAGATAAGAAAAAGACATAAGAAAAGGGGACTAGACCTTGGGACTCTGACCTCTTTGAGGTCTCCTAGAGGAAAGGGTGAGAGAAGCAGGTAGAGAAGAGAGAAATCTTGAGATGGGTCTCTTGAGAGGGTCTCTGGGCAATGGCTTCCCAAGCTGAGCCAGAGGTGCGCTTGTGAGAGGCTGGGTATAGGTCAGTGCAACCTGGCCACTACTCCTTGCACTTGCAATGACCCAAGCAGCGCACCCAAGCTACTGCTAGAAGCTGGCACGTACGAGTTCCCTGTTTAGTTGTTGTCTGACTCCAACATGAGGAACTGCTCCCCTGGAAGGGCCAGAGGTGCTCTGGGAGACTGCAGAGCATGTCTGGTGTGTTGCAAGGGCTTCAAAAAGAGCTGGGGAGGCTTCCTGCCCACTCTGGGGCTGTGTACCTGCGAGGTCCCAACAGCAGTGGCAACGGCGGGTAGAAAGGACCCTCAGGGCTGTGGCACTGCCTGTGCTCAGCTCGCTCAGTCTGGCCATATCCCTCTGTCTTTCCTGAGCTGCGACGCTTCTGCAGGCAGACAGGACTCATCCCACTGAGCGGAAGGTGTTGCGAGGATAGGGGACGTGGGACTTGGTGGGAATCAGCGAGGGGCCTGGGTGAACCAGGTGCTTGGTTGGAGTGTGCTGGGTTTGCTGTGCCGCAGCGTGTTAGTGTGAGTTTCCCCTTCACTCAAAGGAGCTAGCGAAGTTTTGCAAAAGTTTCTGCAGCTTCCCCGTAAGTTCTTACGTCATCCTTGCTCTCTTGCATTGGTGCAATAATTTGCTAGCTGTTCTTTTTAAATGTCATTTCACTTCTTAAAACCTGTAGTTCGTTTAAAATGTCATTTCACTTCTTAAAGACCTGTACTTGATACTTTGGTGGAAAAACTGAATTGCCAACAGGTTTGGGCTAGTTGCCTATCCGCTGACGTGAACTCCTCTGCATCGGCTCAGATGTTGCCAGGGCAGTTCATGGGAGTTCATGTCGCTCTGGGTGAAAGCGGAGTTCATGGGAGTTTACTTGGCTACAGGAGGCCTCTCTGCTGCCTGAGTTCATTGCCTTGCCACCTTCCCTGTAAAGTGCCGTTGATCCTGGGGACGAGGGCTTACTTCCTAGCTCTACCTCACAGTTTGAGACACACTTTGGGCAAGAGCCCTGGAACTGGGAATACTTTCAAGCTTTCTCATTTTTGTCAGAATAAAATCATTATATTCCAGATATTCCCACCGCCCTGGCAGACACACTGGGGGTTTACAAGGGAGGAAAACACATAAGACTAGTCACTCAGACCCGTCCCTGTGGGAAAACACAGACCTTTTCATGTCACAGTAGTATTCCAGGGTTTTCCGAGTACTCACTTCTGTTTGCAGATGCTAAGAGTAGGCAGGACTGCTCTGTCCTCTCCGTTCACGTGAAAGTCCAGGAAGGCCAGGCTGAAATGCCCTCCTCTCCATCTTCACCAGGAGCTTTGGTTTTAAGTTAATTGGAGGCACCTATTGGGGATAGTCAAAGAAAAGGCTGCCAGTGTTGTAGCTTTTTCTCTTTTTTTCTAAACTAAAGCACAAGCTTGAAGCAAAACTGCCATGGTTGTGTAGAAGGCTTACTGCCTGAGCCTTCTCTTTTTGGACCTTGATTCAGAAGGTGGCACTGCAAAATGCCTCTCCTGCCCACTGTGCTGCCAGCACCCCTCATCCCCGGGAAGCTTGGTGTGGATGTCCCTGCTGTCGGCAAATACTGTTCACCTTCTGTGGAGGATTGTTTTGACCGAGCCTCTCCTCCATGCACTGCCAGTTTGTGCCACATATGGTGCACAGTACAAGCCAGACACTGCGATCTCGTCAGAGGCACTCCCACAATGCGCAGGGCGTTTTCTGCGCCTCTTTCCAGCACTTCTTTGTGGTGGTGCTTAATACTTACTTTTCTTTCCACAGAAGCTCTAGAGAGCTTTCTACAGCCAGGGCTACTCCTACACTGCTGCTATGTCTGTCCCAGTCTCCAGGCTCAAAATTGTTAGGAGGAGAGGATTCTCCTGATGGATATCCCAGGAAGATTTTAGCTTGCTGGGGTCAGCTTCAGGCTAGTGGCCTACAGAGATTTTTTGCCTGCCCTACCTTCATCTTCTGCGTCGTCCTGTTTGTGGTGGTCTTGAGTGCTAGCTAAACTGGTGCTTACAGCTGGGTCACTGTACTGCGTGAGAACTATTAAATGGATGAGGAAGAGATTTGCGAGGAAGAGAGACCTGCCTGTTTCCTCTCAGCCAAGCTGCTTTCCGCTGCCTATCCCAACTTCTTCTGAACAAAGCATCTCGTTTCCGTGAATTTCAGGCTCATTTTCATCACCTCCCATCTCCACGTCCTCCAACACAGCTGTCAAGTGTCTGCGCGTCGAAATTAGGAAAGGGCACTTACCTGAAACTGTTCTCAGCACAGGTATTGCCTGGGGGATCTACAGCGTTCCCAGTGTTGTTTCACAGAGAGTTATTCTTCACGTACCTGTAGATACTTTTTCCTATGAGCATAAACAAAGTATTGGTGGGTTAAAGTGTAATGAAAGCTATCTCTATAGCTCCAAAGTGCTTCATTTATTTGTTATTTTTTACCCATTTATCAGCAGATAACGCAGTGAAGTGAAGCATTCAGCAGTCACACGGTGGCTGTGAGATTTGGGCAAGCTGTCCTGGCACAAGCTTCTACAGAGATGAAGCCTCCCTCCCTGCCAAAGTCCAAATGTTTTCCCCAGGTTCCTCTCCACTGTGGCTGCCCGGTGCCCAGGCAGGCGCTGGGACCAGCCCATTTGGTTCGTGAGCGCGGCTCAAACAGCAGCCACGCAGGCAGCCTGTCGAGATCCATTTGCTTCAGTCTCTGCCGGGCAGAGCAGCGGGAAAGGTCTTGTACTTTGTGGAACAGCTCTCCTGGTTGGTACATGAAAGAAGCAGCGCGCAGGGCAGGCACAGTGACGTTCTTCACCCGGCTGGCCGGCTGGGATCACGGCATCCTGTGCTGCTGTAGAGGAGCGACGGGCTGTGGGCTAAGGTGGAAGAGCAAAGGAAACACCTCCCTTGGACTCAGCTACGACCCATGCCTGCTGCTGAGGGCTGGCTGGAGGGGTGGGCACGCTGCCTGCTGCGTGGGGCTGGGCAGCCGTCCGGAGGGTCTGCTGAGAGCAGGAGTGTGGGTGGCTACCAACGGCAGTGCGTTATTAAGGGTCAAGATTAGACGATCTAGGGATGATCTAGTCCCAAAGAAATAAACAGATTACAAAAGAACACGGCGGCACAGGCTATGCCAGCGCTGCTGCTGCAAAAAGCAGGGCACAAAAACGCACGCACCAACTATGTGCGTGCCACCCCTGCAGCAGCGTGAAGACATCCACGCCTCCATTGCGTGAATACAGAAACATCTGTACGGAAAGATGGCCTTCCCATATGGAAATAAGGCTTTTACTCAGTGGGGGTGCTGTAGCCTGATGTGTGGCGAGGGAGAGAGAAGGCTCTACGTGAGACACGCTGCAGGTACAGGCAGGCGATGGGTGCTGGCAGGCAGAGGCTTTCTCTGGGATTACAGAGGCTCCCCTTACCTGTGTCTCAGGCCCATCCTGTCAGCCCACTTGGCCAGCCTTTGGGGGTGGGTGTCCCACAGAGCACATGGTCCTGCCACCTAGCAGCCATGCCCGGAACAGCCCTGGACTGCAAACGGGGCTGTAGTCCACAGCCAGGACCGTTTAAGGGGAATCACCTCCTTTTAGGGGTGCAAAGCCTGCCCGAGCGCCACAGTTTTCCACAGATTTCATGTGGAGGGCTATTTCTGTGCTTCTATGTTGGCACCCCATGTCCGGCATTTGAAGCGGCGGCTCCTTTAAAAGAGCAAAAGAGCGTTGTCACGCAGCTTCTTGCACTCATGCCATGTAATGAGCAATTAGAGCAGCAGTAGGGTACATGGGGAAAAGCTGGTGGATCTCCTGCATGGGCCAGCAGCGGGAAGAACTCGGGGTGAGAAAAAAGGGTTTGAAGACCCTCCTGGGGCTGGACAGTAAATTGCACAGAGGAGTTCCTCTCAGCTTAGTGATATGAATGCAGGCTCGTCTCTTGACATAAGCGCAGCTCCTGCTTGCACACCTTCAAAGGGTGCAAGCAGATTGCGCCGGGTTCAGAGCCAGGTGAGAGCAATGGAAGGTGTTAAACTGCTGGGCTGGGTCCACCTGGACACTTTGGGAATTTCTGGTCCCAGCTGGCTCTGCAATTTAAAAGGCTAGGCTGAGAGCAGCTGCTTTATGGTGCTTAGCAAGAGAGCAGGATGGGTGTTGCAGGGCAGTCTAGGGCTGCATTTGGAGCTGTGCTCTTCTGGGGCTTTCTTGGTCCCCTTGTTTGGGTTGTGGGGGCTCAGGGTAGTGTTTTTTCTGATCCCACCCTGCTGGTTTGTGGCCAAGAAAGCCTGCAGTTCACCTTACCTCCAGGCTGGGAAGGGAACGCTTCCTTTGTGCTGACTACTTGGGGTAAGTGAGGGTGGTGTCAAGAGGCTTTCTTATTGCTGTATTTTGGCACAGTGCAGGTGTATGCCTGGAATGAGGAGAAAGGGGCAGCTTTGATGTGAAGTGTTGTCTAACGGCTTCAGTGCATCTTGTGTAACCAGGGGGCTGTTTGTATGACCTAGCAGTCACGGGCTTTGGTGGCGTGCCGTGCCTCGATCTAGATGGTCTTGGCTGCTGGGTCTTGGCTCTTCCCTCACACACCCCTGCTGGCCCAGCCCCTAATACTGGCTAGGGCCTTTTTTCCGACAGAAGGGTAGGATTGTAGCGGACCCCGTCTTCAACGTGGGATGCTGAAACCTCTGCTGCTGTCTCCTCTTTCCCTAGATACCGAGGGGGAGGCACACGTTCTGCAGAATGACTCTGAGTGTGGGCTCTTGGTATCTGGGACTCCAGATGGCTCCAGGAAAGTATTGGTCTCCTATACTGGCTGTTATGTCTTTGAATGGGTGAGTGACCTTAGGGGTTCTGCTGGGACTGTGGCTACTGCTGCTCTGGCTGCCCTGACTGGTGTGGCTCTCCCCTAGGATGGCAATTACCTCATGCTGGTTGGGCTTGAAGGAACAGACGATGCTGGACAAAAGGTTCTTCATGAAGAGAAGCTGCTCAGGTGCCCTGTGGACCTTCCTGGTAAGACTGACAGCTCATTAGGAAGTCCCGCTTGTATCTTGTGGTGATGAGTGCCCTTCCTTTTGGTTGTCTGTTCCTAGTCAGTCTGGGGCTGGGCAGAGGGACTTACTGCTGTGCAGAAGACTCCCTGGAGAAGGGTTTCAGACAGAAGAGCCACCAACTTGCTGAGGGCTTGTGCCTCCTCTGCAGGGTCAGCAGGTGAATGTTCCTTATGTTTCCTAGACATGTTCTGACTGCATCGATCCCTGCAAGTTCAGGGACTGAGCTGGAGATTGGGTACAATGATTTTTCCAAACTACCAGAGTTGATGCGGAATACTTTATCTTGACAGATCCCATACAGTCTAGTCTCTTGTGAGTGGCTTCAGGGGGAGTCTCTGTTCCAGGGAATGCAGGTCCCTTCTAAGCCGGCTTCCGTGCCAGCTCCAGGCTGTGTGTTTCACCCTCACTTGAGTCTAACTTCCCTCGATTTGCATGCAGAGTCACCAAGACATCTGCCAGCAGTGTCCTCTGTGTCTTTACCCCCCTGCTCCTTGTGCCTTAGCTGCAAACTCCTGCTGTTTCTTCCAGCCCTGGATGCTCCAAGCAGTGGTGTCTGTTCTGCTGTCCTCAGCCAAGACCGGCTGCTGTGTGCCTCCTTGCCTATCAGCCAGGGAGACTGTGAAGAGCGAGGCTGCTGCTATGACCCTAGGGACAGGGTGAAGCCTTGTTACTTTGGTAACACAGGTAAGCGTGCCTCCTCCTGGAGGAGCCGTGAACTGGGATTCCTTACTTCCCTGGTAGAGCAGTATTGGTGTGTACCGGTGCTGCTGAGTGCGTTCCTAAATGCAGGACTGGCTTCAAGGGTAGCCCTACAGAGCTGTGGTGGGTTGACCCTGGCTGGACACCAGGGGCCCAGCAAAGCTGCTCTATCACTCCCCCTCTGCACTGGACAGGGGAGAGAAAGTATAACAAAAGACTCATGGGTTGAGGTAAAGATCATTCACCAATTACCATCACAGGCAGAACAGACTCACCTTGGGGAAATTAGTTAAATTTATTACCATTCAAATCAGAGTAGGATAATGAGAAATAAATCCAAATCTTAAAGCACCTTCCCCCCACCCCTCCTTTCTTCCCAGGCTTAACTTCATGCCCAAATTCTCTACCTACTCTCCCCGCGCAACACAGGGGGATGGGGAATGGGGGTTGTGGTCAGTCCATCCCATGTTGTCTCTGTCGCCCCTCTCTCCTCACGGGGAGGACTCCTCACACTCTTCCCCTGCTCCAGCACGGGGTCCCATCCAAGCATGGGTCCCTTTTACGGGCTGCAGCCCTTCAGGAACAGACCGTTGCAGTGTGGGTCCCCCACACGGTCACAAGTCCTGCCAGCAAACCTGCTCCAGCATGGGCTCCTCTCCCCATGGGGCCACAGCTCCTGCCAGGTGCCTGCTCTAGCGTGGGCTTTCCCACAGGGTCACAGCCTCCTTTGGGCATCCGCCTGCTCCAGCGTGGGGTCTTCCACAGGCTGCAGGTGGATATGTGCTCCACCATGAACCTCCATGGTCTGCAAGGGCGACAGCCTGCCTCACCATGGTCTTCACCACGGGCTGCAGGGGAATCCCTGCTACAGCGCCTGGAGCACCTCCTCCCCTCCTTCTTCACTGACCTTGGCATCTGCAGAGCTGTTTCTCTCACATATTCTCACTCCTCTCTCCAGCTGCAGTTGCTGGGCTGTTTTTTTCCCCCCTTCTTAAATATGTTATCCCAGAGGTGCTACCACCGTCACTGATGGGCTCGACCTTGGCTACTGGCGGGTCCATGTTGGAGCCAGCTGGCATGGGCTCTATCGGATGTAGGGGAAGCTTCTAGCAGCTTCTCACAGGAGCCACCCCTATAGCCCCCCTGCTACCAACACCTTGCCACACAAAACTAATACAAGAGCTCATGGTAAGGTCTCTCCCCATGCTTGCCTGGGGATCCTACGTGACTGCTCTTTCTGGTTGCACCTCTGTCCATTTGAGGCAATCCTAGATGAGAGGCCAGCAATGGTTTGCCATTGTTTTAGAGTACACAGGCATTAAAGCTGCATCCTGCGTGGGCAAAAATGGAGGGAGAAGGAGGGATGAACCTGGGATGTGAGCAAATATGATATTTTACTCAAAATACCACCAAACGTTTCCAAAGAGAGGTGGAAACTACTGCATATTGTATTCTCTGCAGTACTCACAAGGTCTCCGAGTACCTTGTGACTACCATCACAGGAATTGTATTTTACCTCTGGGACTTTTATATGACCATGATGCAGGGGACAAGAAATACCTACGTAAATGAAGATCAAGACAAGCGCTGCAAACCAGACATCCAAACACAAGCAAAGCCCGTGAGGACAAATAAGCCCAGAGGAGAGCCACCTGTGGTGGAATCCATTTATGAAAACCATCCACCCTGTCACTGAAGGAAAAGCACCGAGTAGGGGCTGTGACTAGAGATAACAGACACGATCCTTTTCCTGGAAACCAGGGGTCGCGCGGTTGCAGTTTATGAAGAAGAGAGTTTTCTCTTTGTGCGTACATGAAATTCTACAGAGGACAGGACAAAAGAGACTTTGGAGAGGGGAAGAACTTGTTTGCAGTGACGCCTCTGAGATGCAGAAGCTAAATGAGATTCCCCTGGAATACCCAAGGTCTCTGGGAGAGTTGGTTTTGCTGTCCTCCTAAATTTAAGTTCATTCATTTTAATAAATAACATCTAAATCCTCGCAGTGATTCTGATGGTAGGAAAGAGCAGCCAGAGAGTTGTTTGCAGTCCCCATGGCTCAGGTGGCTGAGCTTCTCCCAACAGCCTGCAAAGACAGGGATGCGCTCTTTTCATTTAGCAGAAGGAGTCCAGACCATAAGGGAGATGAAGTGATATGCCCAAGAAAAGTGGGAAGAGAATACAACTCCAGCTGCAGAACTTACCCCCTGTGATGGCAACTTCCCGTCATTCTCAGCTGTTCCTTACCCACCATGGGGCGGATGGGGTGCTGCCCCAACCCAAAGGAAATAATGGCTCAAATAATCATAAAAAGATTTTTCTTTATTGGGTCATTAATGTACACACGTGCAGCGCTAACCATCTGCAAAGCATGCTGCTCTTGGTGGGACACATGCTGCAGGAGAAGCAGGTCGTGGGCAGCCATGGGAGCTGTGTGTGTGAGAAAATCAGCTATTTGATGCAGCCATTGCACTCAAGGAGCGCACAGAGAGAGCATCAGTGCAACAGGTTGCAATGTCACCCAGGGCCTCCCTGGGATGTGGTAGAGCAGTTCCAGGAGGCTTTGAAGGTGCCTACTCTGTGCACCTGTGTTTGGGCTGTCTTCCTGGAAGCCTTAGGGAGGTGCGCCAATGCTTCTGCCATTGGTTTTAGTAAGGCAGATGTAAAAGGAGTAGCCAGGCTCAGGATACCGTGGAAAGAGTTTCTGTGCTTTTTAGCGGGGGACAGCACAGAGCTGGTAGGCAGGAGGTACGTTGGTTGTCCCACTCAGTGTTGGGGTTATGCTGAGTTCCTGGGGGTCAACGACAGGCTTCAAGGTAAAGTTCTGCAAGATGATGGCCATGAGTAGGAATATCTCCATGCGTGCCAGGCTCTCTCCGGGGCATATTCGCTTCCCTGGAAGTGAAAACAGCAAATAGTGCTCGACAGGTGTTGCCAAGTAGACAAGAGTTTGTACTAAGCAGGTATGTTAGGCAGCTTTATTTACCAGATACAGCTCCAGCAGTGAGACGACTGTCGGGATTACTAAGGACGTTTGCAAGAGAATAGTTTGTTGGAGAAAGATGGACGCCCACCCTTGGCAGTTTGGTTGGGTGTGTGAAGGAAGAACAAGAGCAGAAGAAGTCTTGAGCATAGAGGGGGCGTTGCAGAGGGCAAGGTGAGAGAGAGTAAGGGCACATGAAGCACAGATGAGAAAACAGAGGGTAGGGGCTATTGGTAGGTGAGTGGTTGCGTGTAGCCCGAGAGGTACTTAAGAGGTGCTGGGAAAAGTGCAACTACCACGGAAAGAGAGGATGGTTAAGGATGACTTTGGTGGTTGTGTCGGAAGGTGACAGGTTTTTTAGAAAGCGTCAATAGATCCCATTCACATCATTACATCGGCAACTCCCAGTAGGAGGTTTGAGAAGCCTCCAGGCCTGAACACGATGGGAGGTGCAGCTGGGGAATGGAGCATCAGGGAGGGGTTATCCAGAGAGCAGTGAGCCCTATGGAAGCACCGGTGGGACCACGCTGGGAAGAGGGAGTGTGTGTTATAGGGAAAGGCAGAATGGTCCCCAGAGGGGGAGGAGGACGACGGCGACAGGGAGAGGAAGAGAGAGAAAGCCAGTGCTTTACCTGCTGAGAAGGGCATGAAGAACTCGCTCTTCCTAAAGGTGCCGTTCTCGTTCAAGAAGTGTCCAGGGTTGAACTCATTTGGGTTTGGAAACTCTTTACTGTCGTGGAGGACAGAAGTGAGGACAGGAAAGATTGTGGTGCCCTGAGATAACACAAGGAGAAGAGCAGAATATGAAGGGGAGGTGAGTTAGGTCACTTAATCCAACTGCCTGCCAAGTTAAGACTGAGCATCCCAGCACAGTCCTACTAGTGCCTTTGGTTTCCTTTTGGGGACCTTGCCTTTGGGGAGGCAGCTTTAGGGAGAGCCTGCTAGATGGGACAGCAGGGACAATTGTTGGCTGATCTTCCTGAATGCTCCCTCTCACTTTCGGACCATTTATCCTCACTTTGCTCTAGTCATCTGGGGACACCCCACCTAATTCTTCCTCTTTCTCAGTGTTTCACCCTAATGAACTTGTAGATGTTCCTTCTTTTCTGTGAGCCCCGAAAAGCAAAAGGTTGCTTTCCCGTCTCCTGACAAATTTCTTCTGCCACAGTCCTCTTCCTTCCCTCTTCCTGACCAGCCATTGGTGGGGGTGTGAGATAAGTAATCCAACAGTGATGACACAAGAGCCATCTGCTAGAAGCTGAGCAGGTCCCTGGGTCCTGCCTTTTGATTTTACACAGACAGCTGAAAATTAAAAGGCCAACAGCCTGTGTGCTGCTGTTCCCCTGCTGTACACAGTCAGCCAGAAGAGCAACGAGCGCTGCTGCGACAGGCCAGGCCATGGGTTGCTGTAGCCCATCAGCCTGCCTCTGGCAATGGCCAGCAGTGACTGCCTCAAGAAGTGTGTAAAAACAGGCAAAGAGGTTTTGCTCGTTCCCTTGATTGCAAACGTAGTCTTCAGCACTTTGTGGCTCTGGGGTTTTCTGTGCTCAATAACCACCAACTGACTTTGCTTCCAGGCATGCGCACAGGCTCTCCTGGAGGGTGGTGAGCAGTTCCATGGCTTTGCTGCCTTTTGTGTGAGGAGTCACTGCTCTGTTTTTTTTGTGAACCCACCGTGTTTCTGCAGATGGATAAAGCTGCGGAGCAAGTGAGCAAAGGTGTTGGGCAGAGCTACTGTTCCAGTCTTGGCCCACGGAGTGGCAGCAAGGGGCTGCAAGTGAGCTACAGGAGCCTGAGGATAACACCTTCCTGAAGGGCTGGGTGATACTAGGTCAGGCCACTGCACTTCTAGCTTCTGGCTTGTAACTGCCAGCCTAAGAGCAAAAGTGCTGCCGAACTTGAGGGACCTTGCCCACTAACCTTGGGAATGACATACTCTCTGAAGCAGAGGTCTTTGGTCACAGCGCGAGGGACACTCAGGGGGACGAGGGAGATGAAGCGCTGGATTTCATGGACCACCGCATCTGTGTAGGGCATCTGGGTCCGGTCAGCCACGCAAGGTTTTCGTGATCGTCCTACTACCCGGTCAATCTCTTCTTGAACTTTCTCTGTCATGAGAAGCACAAACCATAAAATGGGTAAATAAAACCAAACCTACCTAAACAGGTTGCCCTAAGCTGCCCACAAATCACACATCACAGGTGACAGGAGCACTGATGTTGGTTTTGGTGTCGACTAGAACACAGTTCCACTGCGGCCCATGCAAAGAATGTCCTCCCAGTGACTTGACTAAATAGGAGTACTGGGCGGTAAAGACACACAGTCAAGTCCTTGGCTGTGAAGGGAGTGCAGCTGATGATGATGCCAGTGAAGCTGAGGGATCTCTAATGCCTACCCTGGGGAATGACAGTGCAAGGACTTTGCCCATTTGGGTAAAATGTGCGAGAGAGAGGAGGAAAGTTGGGAGAAGGATACGGTGCTAGACGCGTGCCCAGCCCAGGGGAACAGCTAGAGAGGAAGAGGTCACAGACTGGTACCTTGTATCTTCGGGTATTTGAGAAGAAGCAGAAGCCCATATCTTACAGTCGTGCTAGTTGTCTCAGTCCCGCCAATGAACAAGTCGAAGGTGCTGGTTATCAGGTTCTTCATGTGGAAACTGGAATTGGGGTGCTCTTTCTCCTAGGGAAAAGGCTGGGCTGTTTCTCTGGCTGGGCTGAGAAAAGTGGCCCTTTCTTGTGTCATCCCAGGCCTTCTTTCTCACCCAGAGCTCTTGCATTTCTCTGCTAAGCTGCAGCAGCCACCTGGGACATTGCAATGCTCTCTTTGTGCAGTAAGCTCAACACCAGCGCGGCCTTCTTTCAAGCTGTGCACCAAATGGTACGTAGCTGCATGTCTGCCCTTGCTGTGCTAACTGCTTTCCAGTGGAAGAACTGCAAGACCAGACTGCACACATCCCTGTGTTTCAGTGAGAGCAGATGAAGGTCTTGCTGTCCAAGAAGGTGCAGGTAGGGGCTGGTGAGTGTGCAGACCCAGAGCTATAAGCTCTAGCACAGGCAATATCTGGGGTATTGCTGGTGCCTTCCCACTGCACAGCCTAGCTGCCTGGGAAGGGATCATCCCAATGCCTGTGTTACTTAGGAGAGGGAAGGGGCTCAGTGTAGGTGTGTTGGGGATGAGCTGGGGCTGTACGCTGTCTCCTTACCTCCTGCATTTTGGTGAGGAAGCAATCAATGAAATCCTGAGGGGAGCTGGGATCTAGGGTGGCTTGGTGTATCTTCACCTCCTCTGCCACAAAGGCTTTTAGAGCATCAAATTCTGTGAATATTTTGTTGTGTGGGCCAGGCAAGTAATCCAGGATATTTGAGAACATCTGGTAGAGCTGGAAAGAAAGAAACAGGAGGGTCCCTAGCATGACCATTGCCCCATCCTTTGATATTACCAAAAAGCCTAGGAAGTTCACAACCCTCTCAACTGAGACAAGCAGAAGGGCGGTGAGGCTGGGCAGTCTGACAGGGCAGTAGGGGCTTGCTTAGTGGTAGGAACCTTAGGCAGAGAAGAAGGGTGTCAGGACTAGGGGGAAGCACCCTCAGCTCTCCATTGGTGAGGCTGCGTCTTGCTCTTGAATGAATTCCCTCCTGTGCAGCAAAGCACTGACGGGGTCCTACTTAGAAAACTGAGATGGGACTTCACTGGGAGGAAGGCTCCCTGCTCCCCTAGGAGAATGTTGACACACTAAAATGCCTACTGGATTGTACCTGTCCCCAGTAGGAGTTCATCATCTCAAAGATGTTGTTCATGTTATTCATCAGGGCCAGGAACTTCTTGTCTTTATAGTCATATCGTCTCCCAAAGACAATGGAGCATATGACGTTGGAGACAGCACAGCTCAGCGTGAAGGTTGGGTCAAAAGGCGTTCCTGGGATTTCAGAAAAGTTACAAACCATAAAGAAAACCAACTATGGCTACTCATGGCTACTGTGGGTAACCTGGGCTCTGGTTGTTAGTGGAAATACCAGAACAGAGTCTCTGAACAACACAGAAGGGTCCCCAAAAAGAACAGTATGTGATCACGGAATTATTTACTGCTCTGTAACGAGGGGCAGCTGGTGCATGGACAAAGCACGTGCTAATTATATTCTATGCTAAAGACATGGGTCTCCCTTAGTACAGTCCTTTTTCTTGCAAACATAAGCCATATTGAAACTGTAGCATACCCTTTGTTTTGTTGATCTCTTCTAGCAAGTGCTCAGATTCCTCCTGGATCCTCTCTTCAATGCTCCTCTTCCCCATTCCAAAGTTGCGCAGAGTGCTGAGAGCAAACCGACGGACTTGTAACCACTCCTGGTTGTTGCTAAAAATAATCCCTGCAGAGGAAGAAGGAAGAGCAAAGACCTGGCTTGGGTGTGCTGGGTGTGAGATGAACAGAGGCTCACAGTGAGAGCGAATCCTGTCCCTGGGAGAGCACTGTCACGGTAGTGTCATAGAGTACTGCGGTTTGGAGACACTCTATGGAGGTACTGTAGTCCACCTGCCTGCTTTTGGCCTTCTCCACCACATGCCCAACCTCCTTGTGAACAATTCATCGCTCGTATCTGCACATAATTCCCCTTGCTGCAGCTGGGGGCTGTTGCCGCTTGCCCTTTCACTGCACATCACTAAGATCAATCTGACTCCATTTCTCTACTACCCGCTTTGGGTGATGAAAGGCAGCAATTACAGCCCACTCTGCCTTCCCTTCTCCAGGTAGGACCCACCCACTCCCCACAGTCCTCCCTCCTGCGTGGTACATTCCAGCCCTGATCTGCCAAATGAACGCTCAGCCCTTCCCTTCTCCTCAGAAGGAGCTCACTCAGCAAACATACCTAATCCGTTGTTCGCCCTGTCTCCTATTGGCATGTGTCCTCTGGCAGCAAACTCGTCCGCGCGATCAACCAAGGCTTCTTTCACCACATCATGTCCGTGCAGCACCACCACTGGGTCAGAGCCCAGGTGCACTGTGAACACTGGTCCATACTCTTCACTGAGCTGTCAAAACGCAAGACAGAAGATGGCCATGGAGCAGAGCGGGAGGAGGAGTTGAAAAGTGGCCTTGCTGCTGCATCCCACGGCAGGCAGTGCAGCCTCACAGACCAGCAACGTCAAGTTTTCGTCCTCTCCTGACAAATATAGGTGTGGAGAGGGTTCCCAGCTATCAGGCCCTGTGCAACAATGACAACAGCAGTGCGGGGGAGCAGCTGAGATCCTCATGGCTTTTCTGCTCCTCTGGGATAGCTGCTTATCAAGCTATGGTCACAGACTGTCCCCACGCACAGGTCCCACACACTTCTTGCCCACAGAAGAAAGTAAGAGAGAAGAAGAAAGTGGCCTCACCTTCTGGAGGGTTGTGGCCAAGTCCTTTGGTTTCACCTGCAGCAAGTTACCTAGGATGGGAAGGGGAGCTGGTCCCGGAGGCATCTTCCCCTTTCCAGACCTCCCTCTCCATGCTGTGATGGAGAGCAGGCAAGCAATGCAAACCAGGAGGACAACAGTGGCTGCTCCCAGGAGCTCCATTTGCTTCTGTGGCTCAGGAGGGAGTGACTCTGGCTGCCGGAGCCCGAGCCTATATACCGAAGGGCTATGTTAGCTATGCTGGCTATGTTACCTCAACAGCAGGTTTTGGATCACGTGGCTGAGTCAGTCAATATTAGTAGTCAATCATTTGTTTGACTGCCCTGTGTTATGAAACTAGGACTTCTCTCAGTGTTAATTGGCCATCAAAGACACACCTTATCTCAAACAATTGCAGAGGCCAACTGAGGTTAAGAAATTTACAATGTGTTCATAAAACTTGTTTTGTTTCATCTAAAGTTTATTATTAAAGAGGTCACACTAGGGGCACACTCTTTGACTCAGGCGCTCCTGGAAATTCACTGTCACGAGAGTATCTTTGAAGTACTTCAGTGCTGTTTGCATTTTCTGTTCTTTGGTATTAATCGTACAAGCTCTCAGTGGGGTGAGCCATCCTTGCTTGTTCCTGAAGTCTTCCTGACATTATCAGTGGAGTTCGCACTGCGTGTGATGTGCCAAAGAACATACTGACGTGTTCTCCTCAATGCACAGCAATTGCCTCGGTCTCTCTCCCTAGAGATGTCTGGCCTCACAGGAGGGGAAAGTATAAAATATCCGTCTGGCAAGGGCAGAAAGGTCTCCAGACGTCACAATAGATGAGAAAGGATTTGCTGGGAGAGATAAGAAAAAGACATAAGAAAAGGGGACTAGACCTTGGGACTCTGACCTCTTTGAGGTCTCCTAGAGGAAAGGGTGAGAGAAGCAGGTAGAGAAGAGAGAAATCTTGAGATGGGTCTCTTGAGAGGGTCTCTGGGCAATGGCTTCCCAAGCTGAGCCAGAGGTGCGCTTGTGAGAGGCTGGGTATAGGTCAGTGCAACCTGGCCACTACTCCTTGCACTTGCAATGACCCAAGCAGCGCACCCAAGCTACTGCTAGAAGCTGGCACGTACGAGTTCCCTGTTTAGTTGTTGTCTGACTCCAACATGAGGAACTGCTCCCCTGGAAGGGCCAGAGGTGCTCTGGGAGACTGCAGAGCATGTCTGGTGTGTTGCAAGGGCTTCAAAAAGAGCTGGGGAGGCTTCCTGCCCACTCTGGGGCTGTGTACCTGCGAGGTCCCAACAGCAGTGGCAACGGCGGGTAGAAAGGACCCTCAGGGCTGTGGCACTGCCTGTGCTCAGCTCGCTCAGTCTGGCCATATCCCTCTGTCTTTCCTGAGCTGCGACGCTTCTGCAGGCAGACAGGACTCATCCCACTGAGCGGAAGGTGTTGCGAGGATAGGGGACGTGGGACTTGGTGGGAATCAGCGAGGGGCCTGGGTGAACCAGGTGCTTGGTTGGAGTGTGCTGGGTTTGCTGTGCCGCAGCGTGTTAGCGTGAGTTTCCCCTTCACTCAGAGGAGCTAGCGAAGTTTTGCAAAAGTTTCTGCAGCTTCCCCGTAAGTTCTTACGTCATCCTTGCTCTCTTGCATTGGTGCAATAATTTGCTAGCTGTTCGTTTAAAATGTCATTTCACTTCTTAAAGACCTGTACTTGATACTTTGGTGGAAAAACTGAATTGCCAACAAGTTTGGGCTAGTTGCTTATCCGCTGACGTGAACTCCTCTGCATCGGCTCAGATGTTGCCAGGGCAGTTCATGGGAGTTCATGTCGCTCTGGGTGAAAGCGGAGTTCATGGGAGTTTACTTGGCTACAGGAGGCCTCTCTGCTGCCTGAGTTCATTGCCTTGCCACCTTCCCTGTAAAGTGCCGTTGATCCTGGGGACGAGGGCTTACTTCCTAGCTCTACCTCATAGTTTGAGACACACTTTGGGCAAGAGCCCTGGAACTGGGAATACTTTCAAGCTTTCTCATTTTTGTCAGAATAAAATCATTATATTCCAGATATTCCCACCGCCCTGGCAGACACACTGGGGGTTTACAAGGGAGGAAAACACATAAGACTAGTCACTCAGACCCGTCCCTGTGGGAAAACACAGACCTTTTCATGTCACAGTAGTATTCCAGGGTTTTCCGAGTACTCACTTCTGTTTGCAGATGCTAAGAGTAGGCAGGACTGCTCTGTCCTCTCCGTTCACGTGAAAGTCCAGGAAGGCCAGGCTGAAATGCCCTCCTCTCCATCTTCACCAGGAGCTTTGGTTTTAAGTTAATTGGAGGCACCTATTGGGGATAGTCAAAGAAAAGGCTGCCAGTGTTGTAGCTTTTTCTCTTTTTTTCTAAACTAAAGCACAAGCTTGAAGCAAAACTGCCATGGTTGTGTAGAAGGCTTACTGCCTGAGCCTTCTCTTTTTGGACCTTGATTCAGAAGGTGGCACTGCAAAATGCCTCTCCTGCCCACTGTGCTGCCAGCACCCCTCATCCCCGGGAAGCTTGGTGTGGATGTCCCTGCTGTCGGCAAATACTGTTCACCTTCTGTGGAGGATTGTTTTGACCGAGCCTCTCCTCCATGCACTGCCAGTTTGTGCCACATATGGTGCACAGTACAAGCCAGACACTGCGATCTCGTCAGAGGCACTCCCACAATGCGCAGGGCGTTTTCTGCGCCTCTTTCCAGCACTTCTTTGTGGTGGTGCTTAATACTTACTTTTCTTTCCACAGAAGCTCTAGAGAGCTTTCTACAGCCAGGGCTACTCCTACACTGCCGCTATGTCTGTCCCAGTCTCCAGGCTCAAAATTGTTAGGAGGAGAGGATTCTCCTGATGGATATCCCAGGAAGATTTTAGCTTGCTGGGGTCAGCTTCAGGCTAGTGGCCTACAGAGATTTGTTGCCTGCCCTACCTTCATCTTCTGCGTCGTCCTGTTTGTGGTGGTCTTGAGTGCTAGCTAAACTGGTGCTTACAGCTGGGTCACTGTACTGCGTGAGAACTATTAAATGGATGAGGAAGAGATTTGCGAGGAAGAGAGACCTGCCTGTTTCCTCTCAGCCAAGCTGCTTTCCGCTGCCTATCCCAACTTCTTCTGAACAAAGCATCTCGTTTCCGTGAATTTCAGGCTCATTTTCATCACCTCCCATCTCCACGTCCTCCAACACAGCTGTCAAGTGTCTGCGCGTCGAAATTAGGAAAGGGCACTTACCTGAAACCGTTCTCAGCACAGGTATTGCCTGGGGGATCTACAGCGTTCCCAGTGTTGTTTCACAGAGAGTTATTCTTCACGTACCTGTAGATAATTTTTCCTATGAGCATAAACAAAGTATTGGTGGGTTAAAGTGTAATGAAAGCTATCTCTATAGCTCCAAAGTGCTTCATTTATTTGTTATTTTTTACCCATTTATCAGCAGATAATGCAGTGAAGTGAAGCATTCAGCAGTCACACGGTGGCTGTGAGATTTGGGCAAGCTGTCCTGGCACAAGCTTCTACAGAGATGAAGCCTCCCTCCCTGCCAAAGTCCAAATGTTTTCCCCAGGTTCCTCTCCACTGTGGCTGCCCGGTGCCCAGGCAGGCGCTGGGACCAGCCCATTTGGTTCGTGAGCGCGGCTCAAACAGCAGCCACGCAGGCAGCCTGTCGAGATCCATTTGCTTCAGTCTCTGCCGGGCAGAGCAGCGGGAAAGGTCTTGTACTTTGTGGAACAGCTCTCCTGGTTGGTACATGAAAGAAGCAGCGCGCAGGGCAGGCACAGTGACGTTCTTCACCCGGCTGGCCGGCTGGGATCACGGCATCCTGTGCTGCTGTAGAGGAGCGACGGGCTGTGGGCTAAGGTGGAAGAGCAAAGGAAACACCTCCCTTGGACTCAGCTACGACCCATGCCTGCTGCTGAGGGCTGGCTGGAGGGGTGGGCACGCTGCCTGCTGCGTGGGGCTGGGCAGCCGTCCGGAGGGTCTGCTGAGAGCAGGAGTGTGGGTGGCTACCAACGGCAGTGCGTTATTAAGGGTCAAGATTAGACGATCTAGGGATGATCTAGTCCCAAAGAAATAAGCAGATTACAAAAGAACACGCGGCACAGGCTATGCCAGCGCTGCTGCTGCAAAAAGCAGGGCACAAAAACGCACGCACCAACTATGTGCGTGCCACCCCTGCAGCAGCGTGAAGACATCCACGCCTCCATTGCGTGAATACAGAAGCATCTGTACGGAAAGATGGCCTTCCCATATGGAAATAAGGCTTTTACTCAGTGGGGGTGCTGTAGCCTGATGTGTGGCGAGGGAGAGAGAAGGCTCTACGTGAGACACGCTGCAGGTACAGGCAGGCGATGGGTGCTGGCAGGCAGAGGCTTTCTCTGGGATTACAGAGGCTCCCCTTACCTGTGTCTCAGGCCCATCCTGTCAGCCCACTTGGCCAGCCTTTGGGGGTGGGTGTCCCACAGAGCACATGGTCCTGCCACCTAGCAGCCATGCCCGGAACAGCCCTGGACTGCAAACGGGGCTGTAGTCCACAGCCAGGACCGTTTAAGGGGAATCACCTCCTTTTAGGGGTGCAAAGCCTGCCCGAGCGCCACAGTTTTCCACAGATTTCATGTGGAGGGCTATTTCTGTGCTTCTATGTTGGCACCCCATGTCCGGCATTTGAAGCGGCGGCTCCTTTAAAAGAGCAAAAGAGCGTTGTCACGCAGCTTCTTGCACTCATGCCATGTAATGAGCAATTAGAGCAGCAGTAGGGTACATGGGGAAAAGCTGGTGGATCTCCTGCATGGGCCAGCAGCGGGAAGAACTCGGGGTGAGAAAAAAGGGTTTGAAGACCCTCCTGGGGCTGGACAGTAAATTGCACAGAGGAGTTCCTCTCAGCTTAGTGATATGAATGCAGGCTCGTCTCTTGACATAAGCGCAGCTCCTGCTTGCACACCTTCAAAGGGTGCAAGCAGATTGCGCCGGGTTCAGAGCCAGGTGAGAGCAATGGAAGGTGTTAAACTGCTGGGCTGGGTCCACCTGGACACTTTGGGAATTTCTGGTCCCAGCTGGCTCTGCAATTTAAAAGGCTAGGCTGAGAGCAGCTGCTTTATGGTGCTTAGCAAGAGAGCAGGATGGGTGTTGCAGGGCAGTCTAGGGCTGCATTTGGAGCTGTGCTCTTCTGGGGCTTTCTTGGTCCCCTTGTTTGGGTTGTGGGGGCTCAGGGTAGTGTTTTTTCTGATCCCACCCTGCTGGTTTGTGGCCAAGAAAGCCTGCAGTTCACCTTACCTCCAGGCTGGGAAGGGAACGCTTCCTTTGTGCTGACTACTTGGGGTAAGTGAGGGTGGTGTCAAGAGGCTTTCTTACTGCTGTATTTTGGCACAGTGCAGGTGTATGCCTGGAATGAGGAGAAAGGGGCAGCTTTGATGTGAAGTGTTGTCTAACGGCTTCAGTGCATCTTGTGTAACCAGGGGGCTGTTTGTATGACCTAGCAGTCACGGGCTTTGGTGGCGTGCCGTGCCTCGATCTAGATGGTCTTGGCTGCTGGGTCTTGGCTCTTCCCTCACACACCCCTGCTGGCCCAGCCCCTAATACTGGCTAGGGCCTTTTTTCCGACAGAAGGGTAGGATTGTAGCGGACCCCGTCTTCAACGTGGGATGCTGAAACCTCTGCTGCTGTCTCCTCTTTCCCTAGATACCGAGGGGGAGGCACACGTTCTGCAGAATGACTCTGAGTGTGGGCTCTTGGTATCTGGGACTCCAGATGGCTCCAGGAAAGTATTGGTCTCCTATACTGGCTGTTATGTCTTTGAATGGGTGAGTGACCTTAGGGGTTCTGCTGGGACTGTGGCTACTGCTGCTCTGGCTGCCCTGACTGGTGTGGCTCTCCCCTAGGATGGCAATTACCTCATGCTGGTTGGGCTTGAAGGAACAGACGATGCTGGACAAAAGGTTCTTCATGAAGAGAAGCTGCTCAGGTGCCCTGTGGACCTTCCTGGTAAGACTGACAGCTCATTAGGAAGTCCCGCTTGTATCTTGTGGTGATGAGTGCCCTTCCTTTTGGATGTCTGTTCCTAGTCAGTCTGGGGCTGGGCAGAGGGACTTACTGCTGTGCAGAAGACTCCCTGGAGAAGGGTTTCAGACAGAAGAGCCACCAACTTGCTGAGGGCTTGTGCCTCCTCTGCAGGGTCAGCAGGTGAATGTTCCTTATGTTTCCTAGACATGTTCTGACTGCATCGATCCCTGCAAGTTCAGGGACTGAGCTGGAGATTGGGTACAATGATTTTTCCAAACTACCAGAGTTGATGCGGAATACTTTATCTTGACAGATCCCATACAGTCTAGTCTCTTGTGAGTGGCTTCAGGGGGAGTCTCTGTTCCAGGGAATGCAGGTCCCTTCTAAGCCGGCTTCCGTGCCAGCTCCAGGCTGTGTGTTTCACCCTCACTTGAGTCTAACTTCCCTCGATTTGCATGCAGAGTCACCAAGACATCTGCCAGCAGTGTCCTCTGTGTCTTTACCCCCCTGCTCCTTGTGCCTTAGCTGCAAACTCCTGCTGTTTCTTCCAGCCCTGGATGCTCCAAGCAGTGGTGTCTGTTCTGCTGTCCTCAGCCAAGACCGGCTGCTGTGTGCCTCCTTGCCTATCAGCCAGGGAGACTGTGAAGAGCGAGGCTGCTGCTATGACCCTAGGGACAGGGTGAAGCCTTGTTACTTTGGTAACACAGGTAAGCGTGCCTCCTCCTGGAGGAGCCGTGAACTGGGATTCCTTACTTCCCTGGTAGAGCAGTATTGGTGTGTACCGGTGCTGCTGAGTGCGTTCCTAAATGCAGGACTGGCTTCAAGGGTAGCCCTACAGAGCTGTGGTGGGTTGACCCTGGCTGGACACCAGGGGCCCAGCAAAGCTGCTCTATCACCCCCCCTCTGCACTGGACAGGGGAGAGAAAGTATAACTAAAGACTCATGGGTTGAGGTAAAGATCATTCACCAATTACCATCACAGGCAGAACAGACTCACCTTGGGGAAATTAGTTAAATTTATTACCATTCAAATCAGAGTAGGATAATGAGAAATAAATCCAAATCTTAAAGCACCTTCCCCCCACCCCTCCTTTCTTCCCAGGCTTAACTTCATGCCCAAATTCTCTACCTACTCTCCCCGCGCAACACAGGGGGATGGGGAATGGGGGTTGTGGTCAGTCCATCCCATGTTGTCTCTGTCGCCCCTCTCTCCTCACGGGGAGGACTCCTCACACTCTTCCCCTGCTCCAGCACGGGGTCCCATCCAAGCATGGGTCCCTTTTACGGGCTGCAGCCCTTCAGGAACAGACCGTTGCAGTGTGGGTCCCCCACACGGTCACAAGTCCTGCCAGCAAACCTGCTCCAGCATGGGCTCCTCTCCCCATGGGGCCACAGCTCCTGCCAGGTGCCTGCTCTAGCGTGGGCTTTCCCACAGGGTCACAGCCTCCTTTGGGCATCCGCCTGCTCCAGCGTGGGGTCTTCCACAGGCTGCAGGTGGATATGTGCTCCACCATGAACCTCCATGGTCTGCAAGGGCGACAGCCTGCCTCACCATGGTCTTCACCACGGGCTGCAGGGGAATCCCTGCTACAGCGCCTGGAGCACCTCCTCCCCTCCTTCTTCACTGACCTTGGCATCTGCAGAGCTGTTTCTCTCACATATTCTCACTCCTCTCTCCAGCTGCAGTTGCTGGGCTGTTTTTTTCCCCCCTTCTTAAATATGTTATCCCAGAGGTGCTACCACCGTCACTGATGGGCTCGACCTTGGCTACTGGCGGGTCCATGTTGGAGCCAGCTGGCATGGGCTCTATCGGATGTAGGGGAAGCTTCTAGCAGCTTCTCACAGGAGCCACCCCTATAGCCCCCCTGCTACCAACACCTTGCCACACAAAACTAATACAAGAGCTCATGGTAAGGTCTCTCCCCATGCTTGCCTGGGGATCCTACGTGACTGCTCTTTCTGGTTGCACCTCTGTCCATTTGAGGCAATCCTAGATGAGAGGCCAGCAATGGTTTGCCATTGTTTTAGAGTACACAGGCATTAAAGCTGCATCCTGCGTGGGCAAAAATGGAGGGAGAAGGAGGGATGAACCTGGGATGTGAGCAAATATGATATTTTACTCAAAATACCACCAAACGTTTCCAAAGAGAGGTGGAAACTACTGCATATTGTATTCTCTGCAGTACTCACAAGGTCTCCGAGTACCTTGTGACTACCATCACAGGAATTGTATTTTACCTCTGGGACTTTTATATGACCATGATGCAGGGGACAAGAAATACCTACGTAAATGAAGATCAAGACAAGCGCTGCAAACCAGACATCCAAACACAAGCAAAGCCCGTGAGGACAAATAAGCCCAGAGGAGAGCCACCTGTGGTGGAATCCATTTATGAAAACCATCCACCCTGTCACTGAAGGAAAAGCACCGAGTAGGGGCTGTGACTAGAGATAACAGACACGATCCTTTTCCTGGAAACCAGGGGTCGCGCGGTTGCAGTTTATGAAGAAGAGAGTTTTCTCTTTGTGCGTACATGAAATTCTACAGAGGACAGGACAAAAGAGACTTTGGAGAGGGGAAGAACTTGTTTGCAGTGACGCCTCTGAGATGCAGAAGCTAAATGAGATTCCCCTGGAATACCCAAGGTCTCTGGGAGAGTTGGTTTTGCTGTCCTCCTAAATTTAAGTTCATTCATTTTAATAAATAACATCTAAATCCTCGCAGTGATTCTGATGGTAGGAAAGAGCAGCCAGAGAGTTGTTTGCAGTCCCCATGGCTCAGGTGGCTGAGCTTCTCCCAACAGCCTGCAAAGACAGGGATGCACTCTTTTCATTTAGCAGAAGGAGTCCAGACCATAAGGGAGATGAAGTGATATGCCCAAGAAAAGTGGCAAGAGAATACAACTCCAGCTGCAGAACTTACCCCCTGTGATGGCAACTTCCCGTCATTCTCAGCTGTTCCTTACCCACCATGGGGCGGATGGGGTGCTGCCCCAACCCAAAGGAAATAATGGCTCAAATAATCATAAAAAGATTTTTCTTTATTGGGTCATTAATGTACACACGTGCAGCGCTAACCATCTGCAAAGCATGCTGCTCTTGGTGGGACACATGCTGCAGGAGAAGCAGGTCGTGGGCAGCCATGGGAGCTGTGTGTGTGAGAAAATCAGCTATTTGATGCAGCCATTGCACTCAAGGAGCGCACAGAGAGAGCATCAGTGCAACAGGTTGCAATGTCACCCAGGGCCTCCCTGGGATGTGGTAGAGCAGTTCCAGGAGGCTTTGAAGGTGCCTACTCTGTGCACCTGTGTTTGGGCTGTCTTCCTGGAAGCCTTAGGGAGGTGCGCCAATGCTTCTGCCATTGGTTTTAGTAAGGCAGATGTAAAAGGAGTAGCCAGGCTCAGGATACCGTGGAAAGAGTTTCTGTGCTTTTTAGCGGGGGACAGCACAGAGCTGGTAGGCAGGAGGTACGTTGGTTGTCCCACTCAGTGTTGGGGTTATGCTGAGTTCCTGGGGGTCAACGACAGGCTTCAAGGTAAAGTTCTGCAAGATGATGGCCATGAGTAGGAATATCTCCATGCGTGCCAGGCTCTCTCCGGGGCATATTCGCTTCCCTGGAAGTGAAAACAGCAAATAGTGCTCGACGGGTGTTGCCAAGTAGACAAGAGTTTGTACTAAGCAGGTATGTTAGGCAGCTTTATTTACCAGATACAGCTCCAGCAGTGAGACGACTGTCGGGATTACTAAGGACGTTTGCAAGAGAATAGTTTGTTGGAGAAAGATGGACGCCCACCCTTGGCAGTTTGGTTGGGTGTGTGAAGGAAGAACAAGAGCAGAAGAAGTCTTGAGCATAGAGGGGGCGTCGCAGAGGGCAAGGTGAGAGAGAGTAAGGGCACATGAAGCACAGATGAGAAAACAGAGGGTAGGGGCTATTGGTAGGTGAGTGGTTGCGTGTAGCCCGAGAGGTACTTAAGAGGTGCTGGGAAAAGTGCAACTACCACGGAAAGAGAGGATGGTTAAGGATGACTTTGGTGGTTGTGTCGGAAGGTGACAGGTTTTTTAGAAAGCGTCAATAGATCCCATTCACATCATTACATCGGCAACTCCCAGTAGGAGGTTTGAGAAGCCTCCAGGCCTGAACACGATGGGAGGTGCAGCTGGGGAATGGAGCATCAGGGAGGGGTTATCCAGAGAGCAGTGAGCCCTATGGAAGCACCGGTGGGACCACGCTGGGAAGAGGGAGTGTGTGTTATAGGGAAAGGCAGAATGGTCCCCAGAGGGGGAGGAGGACGACGGCGACAGGGAGAGGAAGAGAGAGAAAGCCAGTGCTTTACCTGCTGAGAAGGGCATGAAGAACTCGCTCTTCCTAAAGGTGCCGTTCTCGTTCAAGAAGTGTCCAGGGTTGAACTCATTTGGGTTTGGAAACTCTTTACTGTCGTGGAGGACAGAAGTGAGGACAGGAAAGATTGTGGTGCCCTGAGATAACACAAGGAGAAGAGCAGAATATGAAGGGGAGGTGAGTTAGGTCACTTAATCCGACTGCCTGCCAAGTTAAGACTGAGCATCCCAGCACAGTCCTACTAGTGCCTTTGGTTTCCTTTTGGGGACCTTGCCTTTGGGGAGGCAGCTTTAGGGAGAGCCTGCTAGATGGGACAGCAGGGACAATTGTTGGCTGATCTTCCTGAATGCTCCCTCTCACTTTCGGACCATTTATCCTCACTTTGCTCTAGTCATCTGGGGACACCCCACCTAATTCTTCCTCTTTCTCAGTGTTTCACCCTAATGAACTTGTAGATGTTCCTTCTTTTCTGTGAGCCCCGAAAAGCAAAAGGTTGCTTTCCCGTCTCCTAACAAATTTCTTCTGCCACAGTCCTCTTCCTTCCCTCTTCCTGACCAGCCATTGGTGGGGGTGTGAGATAAGTAATCCAACAGTGATGACACAAGAGCCATCTGCTAGAAGCTGAGCAGGTCCCTGGGTCCTGCCTTTTGATTTTACACAGACAGCTGAAAATTAAAAGGCCAACAGCCTGTGTGCTGCTGTTCCCCTGCTGTACACAGTCAGCCAGAAGAGCAACGAGCGCTGCTGCGACAGGCCAGGCCATGGGTTGCTGTAGCCCATCAGCCTGCCTCTGGCAATGGCCAGCAGTGACTGCCTCAAGAAGTGTGTAAAAACAGGCAAAGAGGTTTTGCTCGTTCCCTTGATTGCAAACGTAGTCTTCAGCACTTTGTGGCTCTGGGGTTTTCTGTGCTCAATAACCACCAACTGACTTTGCTTCCAGGCATGCGCACAGGCTCTCCTGGAGGGTGGTGAGCAGTTCCATGGCTTTGCTGCCTTTTGTGTGAGGAGTCACTGCTCTGTTTTTTTTGTGAACCCACCGTGTTTCTGCAGATGGATAAAGCTGCGGAGCAAGTGAGCAAAGGTGTTGGGCAGAGCTACTGTTCCAGTCTTGGCCCACGGAGTGGCAGCAAGGGGCTGCAAGTGAGCTACAGGAGCCTGAGGATAACACCTTCCTGAAGGGCTGGGTGATACTAGGTCAGGCCGCTGCACTTCTAGCTTCTGGCTTGTAACTGCCAGCCTAAGAGCAAAAGTGCTGCCGAACTTGAGGGACCTTGCCCACTAACCTTGGGAATGACATACTCTCTGAAGCAGAGGTCTTTGGTCACAGCGCGAGGGACACTCAGGGGGACGAGGGAGATGAAGCGCTGGATTTCATGGACCACCGCATCTGTGTAGGGCATCTGGGTCCGGTCAGCCACGCAAGGTTTTCGTGATCGTCCTACTACCCGGTCAATCTCTTCTTGAACTTTCTCTGTCATGAGAAGCACAAACCATAAAATGGGTAAATAAAACCAAACCTACCTAAACAGGTTGCCCTAAGCTGCCCACAAATCACACATCACAGGTGACAGGAGCACTGATGTTGGTTTTGGTGTCGACTAGAACACAGTTCCACTGCGGCCCATGCAAAGAATGTCCTCCCAGTGACTTGACTAAATAGGAGTACTGGGCGGTAAAGACACACAGTCAAGTCCTTGGCTGTGAAGGGAGTGCAGCTGATGATGATGCCAGTGAAGCTGAGGGATCTCTAATGCCTACCCTGGGGAATGACAGTGCAAGGACTTTGCCCATTTGGGTAAAATGTGCGAGAGAGAGGAGGAAAGTTGGGAGAAGGATACGGTGCTAGACGCGTGCCCAGCCCAGGGGAACAGCTAGAGAGGAAGAGGTCACAGACTGGTACCTTGTATCTTCGGGTATTTGAGAAGAAGCAGAAGCCCATATCTTACAGTCGTGCTAGTTGTCTCAGTCCCGGCAATGAACAAGTCGAAGGTGCTGGTTATCAGGTTCTTCATGTGGAAACTGGAATTGGGGTGCTCTTTCTCCTAGGGAAAAGGCTGGGCTGTTTCTCTGGCTGGGCTGAGAAAAGTGGCCCTTTCTTGTGTCATCCCAGGCCTTCTTTCTCACCCAGAGCTCTTGCATTTCTCTGCTAAGCTGCAGCAGCCACCTGGGACATTGCAATGCTCTCTTTGTGCAGTAAGCTCAACACCAGCGCGGCCTTCTTTCAAGCTGTGCACCAAATGGTACGTAGCTGCATGTCTGCCCTTGCTGTGCTAACTGCTTTCCAGTGGAAGAACTGCAAGACCAGACTGCACACATCCCTGTGTTTCAGTGAGAGCAGATGAAGGTCTTGCTGTCCAAGAAGGTGCAGGTAGGGGCTGGTGAGTGTGCAGACCCAGAGCTATAAGCTCTAGCACAGGCAATATCTGGGGTATTGCTGGTGCCTTCCCACTGCACAGCCTAGCTGCCTGGGAAGGGATCATCCCAATGCCTGTGTTACTTAGGAGAGGGAAGGGGCTCAGTGTAGGTGTGTTGGGGATGAGCTGGGGCTGTACGCTGTCTCCTTACCTCCTGCATTTTGGTGAGGAAGCAATCAATGAAATCCTGAGGGGAGCTGGGATCTAGGGTGGCTTGGTGTATCTTCACCTCCTCTGCCACAAAGGCTTTTAGAGCATCAAATTCTGTGAATATTTTGTTGTGTGGGCCAGGCAAGTAATCCAGGATATTTGAGAACATCTGGTAGAGCTGGAAAGAAAGAAACAGGAGGGTCCCTAGCATGACCATTGCCCCATCCTTTGATATTACCAAAAAGCCTAGGAAGTTCACAACCCTCTCAACTGAGACAAGCAGAAGGGCGGTGAGGCTGGGCAGTCTGACAGGGCAGTAGGGGCTTGCTTAGTGGTAGGAACCTTAGGCAGAGAAGAAGGGTGTCAGGACTAGGGGGAAGCACCCTCAGCTCTCCATTGGTGAGGCTGCGTCTTGCTCTTGAATGAATTCCCTCCTGTGCAGCAGAGCACTGACGGGGTCCTACTTAGAAAACTGAGATGGGACTTCACTGGGAGGAAGGCTCCCTGCTCCCCTAGGAGAATGTTGACACACTAAAATGCCTACTGGATTGTACCTGTCCCCAGTAGGAGTTCGACATCTCAAAGATGTTGTTCATGTTATTCATCAGGGCCAGGAACTTCTTGTCTTTATAGTCATATCGTCTCCCAAAGACAATGGAGCATATGATGTTGGAGACAGCACAGCTCAGCGTGAAGGTTGGGTCAAAAGGCGTTCCTGGGATTTCAGAAAAGTTACAAACCATAAAGAAAACCAACTATGGCTACTCATGGCTACTGTGGGTAACCTGGGCTCTGGCTGTTAGTGGAAATACCAGAACAGAGTCTCTGAACGACACAGAAGGGTCCCCAAAAAGAACAGTATGTGATCACGGAATTATTTACTGCTCTGTAACGAGGGGCAGCTGGTGCATGGACAAAGCACGTGCTAATTCTATTCTATGCTAAAGACATGGGTCTCCCTTAGTACAGTCCTTTTTCTTGCAAACATAAGCTATATTGAAACTGTAGCATACCCTTTGTTTTGTTGATCTCTTCTAGCAAGTGCTCAGATTCCTCCTGGATCCTCTCTTCAATGCTCCTCTTCCCCATTCCAAAGTTGCGCAGAGTGCTGAGAGCAAACCGACGGACTTGTAACCACTCCTGGTTGTTGCTAAAAATAATCCCTGCAGAGGAAGAAGGAAGAGCAAAGACCTGGCTTGGGTGTGCTGGGTGTGAGATGAACAGAGGCTCACAGTGAGAGCGAATCCTGTCCCTGGGAGAGCACTGTCACGGTAGTGTCATAGAGTACTGTGGTTTGGAGACACTCTATGGAGGTACTGTAGTCCACCTGCCTGCTTTTGGCCTTCTCCACCACATGCCCAACCTCCTTGTGAACAATTCATCGCTCGTATCTGCACATAATTCCCCTTGCTGCAGCTGGGGGCTGTTGCCGCTTGCCCTTTCACTGCACATCACTAAGATCAATCTGACTCCATTTCTCTACTACCCGCTTTGGGTGATGAAAGGCAGCAATTACAGCCCACTCTGCCTTCCCTTCTCCAGGTAGGACCCACCCACTCTCCACAGTCCTCCCTCCTGCGTGGTACATTCCAGCCCTGATCTGCCAAATGAATGCTCAGCCCTTCCCTTCTCCTCAGAAGGAGCTCACTCAGCAAACATACCTAATCCGTTGTTCGCCCTGTCTCCTATTGGCATGTGTCCTCTGGCAGCAAACTCGTCCGCGCGATCAACCAAGGCTTCTTTCACCACATCATGTCCGTGCAGCACCACCACTGGGTCAGAGCCCAGGTGCACTGTGAACACTGGTCCATACTCTTCACTGAGCTGTCAAAATGCAAGACAGAAGATGGCCATGGAGCAGAGCGGGAGGAGGAGTTGAAAAGTGGCCTTGCTGCTGCATCCCACGGCAGGCGGTGCAGCCTCACAGACCAGCAACGTCAAGTTTTCGTCCTCTCCTGACAAATATAGGTGTGGAGAGGGTTCCCAGCTATCAGGCCCTGTGCAACAATGACAACAGCAGTGCGGGGGAGCAGCTGAGATCCTCATGGCTTTTCTGCTCCTCTGGGATAGCTGCTTATCAAGCTATGGTCACAGACTGTCCCCACGCACAGGTCCCACACACTTCTTGCCCACAGAAGAAAGTAAGAGAGAAGAAGAAAGTGGCCTCACCTTCTGGAGGGTTGTGGCCAAGTCCTTTGGTTTCACCTGCAGCAAGTTACCTAGGATGGGAAGGGGAGCTGGTCCCGGAGGCATCTTCCCCTTTCCAGACCTCCCTCTCCATGCTGTGATGGAGAGCAGGCAAGCAATGCAAACCAGGAGGACAACAGTGGCTGCTCCCAGGAGCTCCATTTGCTTCTGTGGCTCAGGAGGGAGTGACTCTGGCTGCCGGAGCCCGAGCCTATATACCGAAGGGCTATGTTAGCTATGCTGGCTATGTTACCTCAACAGCAGGTTTTGGATCACGTGGCTGAGTCAGTCAATATTAGTAGTCAATCATTTGTTTGACTGCCCTGTGTTATGAAACTAGGACTTCTCTCAGTGTTAATTGGCCATCAAAGACACACCTTATCTCAAACAATTGCAGAGGCCAACTGAGGTTAAGAAATTTACAATGTGTTCATAAAACTTGTTTTGTTTCATCTAAAGTTTATTATTAAAGAGGTCACACTAGGGGCACACTCTTTGACTCAGGCGCTCCTGGAAATTCACTGTCACGAGAGTATCTTTGAAGTACTTCAGTGCTGTTTGCATTTTCTGTTCTTTGGTATTAATCGTACAAGCTCTCAGTGGGGTGAGCCATCCTTGCTTGTTCCTGAAGTCTTCCTGACATTATCAGTGGAGTTCGCACTGCGTGTGATGTGCCAAAAAACATACTGACGTGTTCTCCTCAATGCACAGCAATTGCCTCGGTCTCTCTCCCTAGAGATGTCTGGCCTCACAGGAGGGGAAAGTATAAAATATCCGTCTGGCAAGGGCAGAAAGGTCTCCAGACGTCACAATAGATGAGAAAGGATTTGCCGGGAGAGATAAGAAAAAGACATAAGAAAAGGGGACTAGACCTTGGGACTCTGACCTGTTTGAGGTCTCCTAGAGGAAAGGGTGAGAGAAGCAGGTAGAGAAGAGAGAAATCTTGAGATGGGTCTCTTGAGAGGGTCTCTGGGCAATGGCTTCCCAAGCTGAGCCAGAGGTGCGCTTGTGAGAGGCTGGGTATAGGTCAGTGCAACCTGGCCACTACTCCTTGCACTTGCAATGACCCAAGCAGCGCACCCAAGCTACTGCTAGAAGCTGGCACGTACGAGTTCCCTGTTTAGTTGTTGTCTGACTCCAACATGAGGAACTGCTCCCCTGGAAGGGCCAGAGGTGCTCTGGGAGACTGCAGAGCATGTCTGGTGTGTTGCAAGGGCTTCAAAAAGAGCTGGGGAGGCTTCCTGCCCACTCTGGGGCTGTGTACCTGCGAGGTCCCAACAGCAGTGGCAACGGCGGGTAGAAAGGACCCTCAGGGCTGTGGCACTGCCTGTGCTCAGCTCGCTCAGTCTGGCCATATCCCTCTGTCTTTCCTGAGCTGCGACGCTTCTGCAGGCAGACAGGACTCATCCCACTGAGCGGAAGGTGTTGCGAGGATAGGGGACGTGGGACTTGGTGGGAATCAGCGAGGGGCCTGGGTGAACCAGGTGCTTGGTTGGAGTGTGCTGGGTTTGCTGTGCCGCAGCGTGTTAGCGTGAGTTTCCCCTTCACTCAAAGGAGCTAGCGAAGTTTTGCAAAAGTTTCTGCAGCTTCCCCGTAAGTTCTTACGTCATCCTTGCTCTCTTGCATTGGTGCAATAATTTGCTAGCTGTTCTTTTTAAATGTCATTTCACTTCTTAAAACCTGTAGTTCGTTTAAAATGTCATTTCACTTCTTAAAGACCTGTACTTGATACTTTGGTGGAAAAACTGAATTGCCAACAGGTTTGGGCTAGTTGCCTATCCGCTGACGTGAACTCCTCTGCATCGGCTCAGATGTTGCCAGGGCAGTTCATGGGAGTTCATGTCGCTCTGGGTGAAAGCGGAGTTCATGGGAGTTTACTTGGCTACAGGAGGCCTCTCTGCTGCCTGAGTTCATTGCCTTGCCACCTTCCCTGTAAAGTGCCGTTGATCCTGGGGACGAGGGCTTACTTCCTAGCTCTACCTCACAGTTTGAGACACACTTTGGGCAAGAGCCCTGGAACTGGGAATACTTTCAAGCTTTCTCATTTTTGTCAGAATAAAATCATTATATTCCAGATATTCCCACCGCCCTGGCAGACACACTGGGGGTTTACAAGGGAGGAAAACACATAAGACTAGTCACTCAGACCCGTCCCTGTGGGAAAACACAGACCTTTTCATGTCACAGTAGTATTCCAGGGTTTTCCGAGTACTCACTTCTGTTTGCAGATGCTAAGAGTAGGCAGGACTGCTCTGTCCTCTCCGTTCACGTGAAAGTCCAGGAAGGCCAGGCTGAAATGCCTTCCTCTCCATCTTCACCAGGAGCTTTGGTTTTAAGTTAATTGGAGGCACCTATTGGGGATAGTCAAAGAAAAGGCTGCCAGTGTTGTAGCTTTTTCTCTTTTTTTCTAAACTAAAGCACAAGCTTGAAGCAAAACTGCCATGGTTGTGTAGAAGGCTTACTGCCTGAGCCTTCTCTTTTTGGACCTTGATTCAGAAGGTGGCACTGCAAAATGCCTCTCCTGCCCACTGTGCTGCCAGCACCCCTCATCCCCGGGAAGCTTGGTGTGGATGTCCCTGCTGTCGGCAAATACTGTTCACCTTCTGTGGAGGATTGTTTTGACCGAGCCTCTCCTCCATGCACTGCCAGTTTGTGCCACATATGGTGCACAGTACAAGCCAGACACTGCGATCTCGTCAGAGGCACTCCCACAATGCGCAGGGCGTTTTCTGCGCCTCTTTCCAGCACTTCTTTGTGGTGGTGCTTAATACTTACTTTTCTTTCCACAGAAGCTCTAGAGAGCTTTCTACAGCCAGGGCTACTCCTACACTGCTGCTATGTCTGTCCCAGTCTCCAGGCTCAAAATTGTTAGGAGGAGAGGATTCTCCTGATGGATATCCCAGGAAGATTTTAGCTTGCTGGGGTCAGCTTCAGGCTAGTGGCCTACAGAGATTTTTTGCCTGCCCTACCTTCATCTTCTGCGTCGTCCTGTTTGTGGTGGTCTTGAGTGCTAGCTAAACTGGTGCTTACAGCTGGGTCACTGTACTGCGTGAGAACTATTAAATGGATGAGGAAGAGATTTGCGAGGAAGAGAGACCTGCCTGTTTCCTCTCAGCCAAGCTGCTTTCCGCTGCCTATCCCAACTTCTTCTGAACAAAGCATCTCGTTTCCGTGAATTTCAGGCTCATTTTCATCACCTCCCATCTCCACGTCCTCCAACACAGCTGTCAAGTGTCTGCGCGTCGAAATTAGGAAAGGGCACTTACCTGAAACCGTTCTCAGCACAGGTATTGCCTGGGGGATCTACAGCGTTCCCAGTGTTGTTTCACAGAGAGTTATTCTTCACGTACCTGTAGATAATTTTTCCTATGAGCATAAACAAAGTATTGGTGGGTTAAAGTGTAATGAAAGCTATCTCTATAGCTCCAAAGTGCTTCATTTATTTGTTATTTTTTACCCATTTATCAGCAGATAATGCAGTGAAGTGAAGCATTCAGCAGTCACACGGTGGCTGTGAGATTTGGGCAAGCTGTCCTGGCACAAGCGTCTACAGAGATGAAGCCTCCCTCCCTGCCAAAGTCCAAATGTTTTCCCCAGGTTCCTCTCCACTGTGGCTGCCCGGTGCCCAGGCAGGCGCTGGGACCAGCCCATTTGGTTCGTGAGCGCGGCTCAAACAGCAGCCACGCAGGCAGCCTGTCGAGATCCATTTGCTTCAGTCTCTGCCGGGCAGAGCAGCGGGAAAGGTCTTGTACTTTGTGGAACAGCTCTCCTGGTTGGTACATGAAAGAAGCAGCGCGCAGGGCAGGCACAGTGACGTTCTTCACCCGGCTGGCCGGCTGGGATCACGGCATCCTGTGCTGCTGTAGAGGAGCGACGGGCTGTGGGCTAAGGTGGAAGAGCAAAGGAAACACCTCCCTTGGACTCAGCTACGACCCATGCCTGCTGCTGAGGGCTGGCTGGAGGGGTGGGCACGCTGCCTGCTGCGTGGGGCTGGGCAGCCGTCCGGAGGGTCTGCTGAGAGCAGGAGTGTGGGTGGCTACCAACGGCAGTGCGTTATTAAGGGTCAAGATTAGACGATCTAGGGATGATCTAGTCCCAAAGAAATAAACAGATTACAAAAGAACACGGCGGCACAGGCTATGCCAGCGCTGCTGCTGCAAAAAGCAGGGCACAAAAACGCACGCACCAACTATGTGCGTGCCACCCCTGCAGCAGCGTGAAGACATCCACGCCTCCATTGTGTGAATACAGAAACATCTGTATGGAAAGATGGCCTTCCCATATGGAAATAAGGCTTTTACTCAGTGGGGGTGCTGTAGCCTGATGTGTGGCGAGGGAGAGAGAAGGCTCTACGTGAGACACGCTGCAGGTACAGGCAGGCGATGGGTGCTGGCAGGCAGAGGCTTTCTCTGGGATTACAGAGGCTCCCCTTACCTGTGTCTCAGGCCCATCCTGTCAGCCCACTTGGCCAGCCTTTGGGGGTGGGTGTCCCACAGAGCACATGGTCCTGCCACCTAGCAGCCATGCCCGGAACAGCCCTGGACTGCAAACGGGGCTGTAGTCCACAGCCAGGACCGTTTAAGGGGAATCACCTCCTTTTAGGGGTGCAAAGCCTGCCCGAGCGCCACAGTTTTCCACAGATTTCATGTGGAGGGCTATTTCTGTGCTTCTATGTTGGCACCCCATGTCCGGCATTTGAAGCGGCGGCTCCTTTAAAAGAGCAAAAGAGCGTTGTCACGCAGCTTCTTGCACTCATGCCATGTAATGAGCAATTAGAGCAGCAGTAGGGTACATGGGGAAAAGCTGGTGGATCTCCTGCATGGGCCAGCAGCGGGAAGAACTCGGGGTGAGAAAAAAGGGTTTGAAGACCCTCCTGGGGCTGGACAGTAAATTGCACAGAGGAGTTCCTCTCAGCTTAGTGATATGAATGCAGGCTCGTCTCTTGACATAAGCGCAGCTCCTGCTTGCACACCTTCAAAGGGTGCAAGCAGATTGCGCTGGGTTCAGAGCCAGGTGAGAGCAATGGAAGGTGTTAAACTGCTGGGCTGGGTCCACCTGGACACTTTGGGAATTTCTGGTCCCAGCTGGCTCTGCAATTTAAAAGGCTAGGCTGAGAGCAGCTGCTTTATGGTGCTTAGCAAGAGAGCAGGATGGGTGTTGCAGGGCAGTCTAGGGCTGCATTTGGAGCTGTGCTCTTCTGGGGCTTTCTTGGTCCCCTTGTTTGGGTTGTGGGGGCTCAGGGTAGTGTTTTTTCTGATCCCACCCTGCTGGTTTGTGGCCAAGAAAGCCTGCAGTTCACCTTACCTCCAGGCTGGGAAGGGAACGCTTCCTTTGTGCTGACTACTTGGGGTAAGTGAGGGTGGTGTCAAGAGGCTTTCTTACTGCTGTATTTTGGCACAGTGCAGGTGTATGCCTGGAATGAGGAGAAAGGGGCAGCTTTGATGTGAAGTGTTGTCTAACGGCTTCAGTGCATCTTGTGTAACCAGGGGGCTGTTTGTATGACCTAGCAGTCACGGGCTTTGGTGGCGTGCCGTGCCTCGATCTAGATGGTCTTGGCTGCTGGGTCTTGGCTCTTCCCTCACACACCCCTGCTGGCCCAGCCCCTAATACTGGCTAGGGCCTTTTTTCCGACAGAAGGGTAGGATTGTAGCGGACCCCGTCTTCAACGTGGGATGCTGAAACCTCTGCTGCTGTCTCCTCTTTCCCTAGATACCAAGGGGGAGGCACACGTTCTGCAGAATGACTCTGAGTGTGGGCTCTTGGTATCTGGGACTCCAGATGGCTCCAGGAAAGTATTGGTCTCCTATACTGGCTGTTATGTCTTTGAATGGGTGAGTGACCTTAGGGGTTCTGCTGGGACTGTGGCTACTGCTGCTCTGGCTGCCCTGACTGGTGTGGCTCTCCCCTAGGATGGCAATTACCTCATGCTGGTTGGGCTTGAAGGAACAGACGATGCTGGACAAAAGGTTCTTCATGAAGAGAAGCTGCTCAGGTGCCCTGTGGACCTTCCTGGTAAGACTGACAGCTCATTAGGAAGTCCCGCTTGTATCTTGTGGTGATGAGTGCCCTTCCTTTTGGATGTCTGTTCCTAGTCAGTCTGGGGCTGGGCAGAGGGACTTACTGCTGTGCAGGAGACTCCCTGGAGAAGGGTTTCAGACAGAAGAGCCACCAACTTGCTGAGGGCTTGTGCCTCCTCTGCAGGGTCAGCAGGTGAATGTTCCTTATGTCTCCTAGACATGTTCTGACTGCATCGATCCCTGCAAGTTCAGGGACTGAGCTGGAGACTGGGTACAATGATTTTTCCAAACTACCAGAGTTGATGCGGAATACTTTATCTTGACAGATCCCATACAGTCTAGTCTCTTGTGAGTGGCTTCAGGGGGAGTCTCTGTTCCAGGGAATGCAGGTCCCTTCTAAGCCGGCTTCCGTGCCAGCTCCAGGCTGTGTGTTTCACCCTCACTTGAGTCTAACTTCCCTCGATTTGCATGCAGAGTCACCAAGACATCTGCCAGCAGTGTCCTCTGTGTCTTTACCCCCCTGCTCCTTGTGCCTTAGCTGCAAACTCCTGCTGTTTCTTCCAGCCCTGGATGCTCCAAGCAGTGGTGTCTGTTCTGCTGTCCTCAGCCAAGACCGGCTGCTGTGTGCCTCCTTGCCTATCAGCCAGGGAGACTGTGAAGAGCGAGGCTGCTGCTATGACCCTAGGGACAGGGTGAAGCCTTGTTACTTTGGTAACACAGGTAAGCGTGCCTCCTCCTGGAGGAGCCGTGAACTGGGATTCCTTACTTCCCTGGTAGAGCAGTATTGGTGTGTACCGGTCCTGCAAGCGACCTAAGGCTTTGTTTTTGGCTGTGAAGAATACTTTGTCCCATTGAAGTGTCTGGCCCTTTCATATGTATTGCAACAGACGATTGGGGTTTATGGCCAGAATGAGCGTTGCTGTTAGAGATGGTTGCACTTGTCTTGCTGTGCTTAGCACTTGCTTTGGGAGTTACAGGCAGGAGAACTTGTAGGACTTGCTGGCCTTGTCTTTGCTGTGATGCTTGAGCCTCCTTTTCTCCCTGAGCTCAAGACTGATTATTTCTTTTCCTCCAGTGACAGCTCATTGCACACCAGGTGGCCAGTTTTCCATTGCTGTCTCTAGGGATGTGACCCTGCCACCCATCATCCTGGACTCTGTGCAGCTGGTTAGTGGACACAGTACTGACTGTGTCCCTGTCATGAAAAACAATGTCTTTGTTGTGTACCGGTTCCCGCTCTCTGCCTGTGGCACCACTTTTCAGGTAAGAGCTGCAGCTGTCACTAGGCTGGAATAGCAGGAGCTTGTGGACCTGGAACAACCTGATGTGGCTTTGGCTACTTAACGGGCACCCTATGGACTTCCAGGTGCCAAATGCTGTTCTCCAGCCTGGCATTAATCCAGCTTGACTTTACTGCAACGACAGTGCCTGGTCTGTCATTCCAGGTGACTGGAGACCAGGCCATATATGAGAATGAGTTGGTGGCATCCAGGGATGTGAAGACTGGGAGCCTTGGCTCTGTCACTAGGGATAGCACTTTCAGGTAATACCCTAGTGCTGATATTGCTGGGTGCCACTGTGCTCAATGTCATGAGAGAAATTCCTGCTTGTCATAAGCTCTGAATTCACTCTGCAGACTCAAATTTGAACTCTGAAGAGAATTTCAAGTATTTGTTAAAAGGGAGTGCTGGGGGAAAGGCTGGGGATATGGCTAATTAAAACAGATGTTACATTGCCATCTTAAGAACGGTCATTCTGATATCTCCTTTCTCTATCTGCCTGATTTGGGGTTTTCCTGTTTCACCAGGTTACATGTCCGCTGTAGTTACTCCACTGGGAGCTTCCTTCCCTTGAGTGTTCAGGTCTTCACGTTGCCACCGCTCCCTGCTGTGTCCCAGCCAGGACCGCTGTCCTTGGAGCTGCGTGTTGCCTCAGGTATGAGAGGTTTGCAGGGCTTGCTCAAGGCTCTTGGCACAGGGCTCTGGTCTCAGCTGCATAATGAAGGAGTATTGATGGGTGAACACAGCACTGCTGCTTCTCTGCCATGGTGGGAATTTCATGGCTATAAAGGATGCTTTCACTTTGCCTCTTTCTGTTTGTTCCTGCTCTAAAATGGCTCTTGGGTTTCTCCTGTCCCAGATGGAAGCTATACTTCCTACTATACTGACAGTGACTATCCTGTTGTGAAGACTCTGAGAGACCCTGTTTATGCAGAAGTCAAGGTCCTACAGAGAACAGACCCAGACCTGGTTTTGGTCCTGCACCACTGCTGGGCCACACCAAGTATCAACCCCCAGCAACAGCTGCAGTGGCCTGTTTTGGTGGATGGGTAAGTGACTTGCAAATAGCTTTGGGTCAAGGGGATGACTCACTCTTTTTCACTGCTGGCCTGTCTTTCTTAGGTGCCCTTATGCAGGGGACAACTATCAGACACAGCTGGTGCCTCTGAGTCTTGCCTCAGGACTACTGTTCCCCTCTCACTACCAGCGTTTCACCCTCTACACATTCACCTTCGTGGAGTCCACTTCCCAAGAGATGCTTTCTGGGCTGGTAAGATCCTGTCCTTGCTGCCTAGCTTCCTACTGAGGACAGGTAACACATGTGAGCAATAAGCACTTCAAAACCCTTGGCCTTTGGCTGGGGGTGGGGGTGCAAAGACTAGGAAAATCCCCTCCTGAAACAGGAGGGGAGATGTTGAAGCAAGAAACTCTTTATTCCCTGAGACAAATGTGGTAGAGGTAAGATACATCACTAGAGGGGCGTGACAGAAAATGAGACTACTGAAAGGGTAGGTCTACTTAAGCAAGTGCTAGCTTGCTGCCTAAGCTGTTTTGTTGAACTAGCTTAGGGTGTGTGCTCTAACTGTGCTAATCAATATTCTCTAACCTAAATTTCTTGGCCAAAACAACTTAGAAATAGCTTTTGGTACCTGGGCAGCATCTGGGCTCTGAATCTCATGAGCTTCTGAGCAGTTAAGTCACATGAAGTTCACCATGCCTTATGCTGTTTGCTCAGTGCTCCTGGGATCAATTAATACTCAAAACTGGTCCCAGCTGTACTAGCAGCAGGGGGCTCCAAGGCTACAGCCTTTATGTGAAGCAAGACAAAGTAACCTTTCTGTCTTCCTTCTTCGGTGACCAGGTGCACTGTGTCTGGCTCGATGGAGTTAACTTTCCTCATAGCACCCCATATAGTGCTGTGGTCTTGGATTTGTGGCTAAAACAGTGTTGATAACACACCTAGCTATTTGCTGAATAGTGCTTGCACAGCATCAAGGCTTTTTCTCCTAGCTCTTCTGTTTCTCAACCCCAAGTGAGTAGGCATGGGGTAGGGTAAAAGCTGGGAGGCAGCACAGCTTACCCAAATTGGCCAAAGGGATATTCCATGCTGTATGATGTCATGCTCAGCAATAAACACTGGAGGATTTTGTCTTGCAATGTAGCTGATGCTCAGAGACTGTCTGGGCATCAGTCTGCTTGCAGGAGCAGGGTGGGTGATTTGCCTTCTGTATCACTTGTGCTTTGGTTTTGTTTTTCCCTCTCTCCCTGTCCTTCACTTATCAAACTGTTTTTATCTCTCCAGCCATGGGTTTTCTTGCTTTTGCTCTTCCTATTCTCTCCCCACCCTGCTGGGGGAGGGTAAGGTGAGTGAGGAAGTGGCTGTGTGGGTGCTTAGCTGCTGGCCAAAGTCAGTGCAGCACACTAGGATATCACCCATCTACAGATACGGCCTGAGTGATTCCAGGCTGTGTCCCATTCTTTCTAGGTGTACCTGCATTGCAGTGCTTCAGTGTGCCACCGGTCTGTACAGGAGTCCTGCACCACCACTTGTCCTGCTAGAGCCAGTAAGTGTCCTAGCCTTCCTGCTTCCCCATCCAAAGGGGCAACAAGGGTCTAGCTTGCAAGCTGGGGGTTAGGGGGATGTGTAAGCTATGGACTAATTCCCTCAAGCTGTGGACAGCTTGACAAGGCATTTCTTGCTCCTTTCCACCAAGGAAGGGCCCCTGCCCTTAAACCAAAAATGCAGAGGCCTTCATAGGCTGTGTTGACTCACATGGAAGGCTTGGCCTTCAGAGCTTCTCATGTGTTGAGAAGCTGACCTGGACAAAGTTTGCTGACCTTCAGGGCTATACACCTTCTCACCTAAAATCTTTATATTGCTCTGTAGGGGGTAAAAGGAGTGCCGAGCATCCTCATAAGGATGGTGCCTCCCATGTCTCCAGCAAAGGCCCTGTGATTTTCCTTCAGGATGAGCTGAGTTGGGACACAGCAAAGGATGGCCTTGGTAAGCATGCCAGCCCAGCATAGCCAGGCTGGGGAAGGGGCTGGTCTACCTCTTTCCTGCAGAAAGACTGAGCCCCTAGGGCATCCCTGTGCCTCACCTGGGGGATGTTAACTGGGGCCTCTCTCCCCTCACAGGAGCAGCTGTGCCTGCTGCAGCCACCTGGGTTCTGGGGTTTGCTGCTGTGGCAACTGGGGCATCTCTGTGTGTGGTGGTTGTGGCTGCTGTGCTGTGGCGAAGGAAGGTGCCTGTAACACATGAAATCAATGTATTGCAATAAAGTGGCTGTCAAACCCACCCGGTCTGTCGAACTCCTTCTCCCTGGCCTAGAGCACATGGTGTTGAACTGAAGTGTCCCAGGGACCTGTCCTGTCTGTAAGCCTTTGTTTGCAAGACAAATGTTATCCTGATGGTTGTGAGAACTTTCCAAATGCTGTTTCTCAGAATCTGTCTCTCTTTCTGGCTATTATTGTGCTCTGGGATTAGTGTTAACTGCCTGCTGCTGTCAAGATGGAGCCCTTGTTGTAGCCTGGGCTCCTGGGAAGCTGCAGACTGAGACAGGTGTGATGCTGGGTGGTGTCTGCTTTTCTGTCAGTGGCTAAGGCGGTCTTCAAAAGTACTTATCTTGGCTCTGCTCAAACACTGAGTAGAAGTGCAGTAAAACTAATTAAAGGCAAATCCTGCAGCTGCTTCTGCAGATGCAGAGCTGGTATTTGACTGCGGAGAGGAGCTGGGAATTGCCCACTTGTCCCTGAGCTCATGAGGTAAGTCGGGGCTGTGTTCATGTGGCAGGATGCAGAAGCAGGGATGGCAAAGCACTAAACAAATGCGCCTTCCTAATGATGTTGTATATGAACCGACCTTCCTTGCTCTGGAAACAAAAAAGGGCAGGTGGGAGGTTTGGGGTGTTTTTTCTGGAGGATGAGAACAGGGAAACTTCATTCCACCTAAAAAAAAAATCAAAGGGCCTAGATGGTTTGAACTTCAGGGAAAAAAATTCCAACTTGATTTGAAGATTAATCTTAAACCTTCATGTGAGAGCGGACAGTTAGGAGTCTTCAAAGCTCTCAAATTAAAGCTAATTTGACACCACTGTTGGCATAACAGTACCATGAATGTCCCTTTTTGAGGTGAGAAATAAAACTTCTGAGCATCAGAAGTGGTTCAGTGGTGTGGGCAGTCGCAGCAGCTGAGCAGGATCATTCTCAGCTTCCTCAGGTCCTGGACAAAAACACTCCAGCAAACCTCTCCTGATGCTGAAGTGGGGAAAATGACTCCATACACCTGCCCTCCCTGCCCAGGCTGGGGGAGCTCTGGTGCTTGCACTTATACTGAGATGCCCTTACAGCTGATGGGGTAGTCCTTGAGAAATATACTTAAGGCGAAGAAAAAATATGTTATTCATATTTTTTTTCCTGACAGGCTTGGTAAGAAATTCCCTCTGTTAAAAGACAGGGGAGTAATCTTAATCATACTGCTTAGAAGCCCTTTTTAAAAGGGGAAGAGCAGCTCTTATGTACATGGAAGCAAAGAACTGCTTGAGGTAGCAGATATTGTTCTATTTAATTGGCTTCTGCCAATACTGTGTGACTGGAAGGTGTTAACAGGTGCTGGGAACTACTTTTTAATTCCTTCTTACTCTAACAAGGAATTTCAGGAATCATCTTACAATGTTGGGGTTTTTTCTAGCAGAACTTTGCTGCTTCCAGGATAACGAATGCTCTTACTCTTGCCTGCTTTTAAAATCTCATCAGAAGAAGAGAAGATAAGACTCCTCCAAGTGGTATGGTGGGAGGGTGAAGGAGGTCACAGGCTGAAGAAATCATCAGCTGGAGATAGGTCAAACAGCCTCCTCCTTTAGGGAGTGCCTCTGGCAACTAAATGTCTTTGATACAGGTGGAGCTCTGTCTGGGAAAGCAGAGTGTAAACTCATAATGTGCCTTACAACAAGTCTTTAGCAGCTGTCTCTAATGTTAATTAACTGCACAATTAAAGGAGTAATACAGACCACACCTTTTCAGTACACCAGGCAGGGTGCTCTGGCACTGCTCTTTACTGTGTGTGGTAGCCAAGATCTAAACACCTTCCTGGCTGCTGCTGGAGTCTTCCCATGCCTCAGTAAGGCAGACAAAAATATTTGCTTAGAGAACTCAGATGCCTGTGTGGAGGCTGAAGGGGTGGGGAGAGTAGAGTCCCTGCTGCCCTCCATGGGGTTGCTGAACCATCCCAAAGTGGCAGGGAGCTCTGGGGATCGGGTCGATTCCCCTGCAGTGACCATCCCTTCTGGTGCAGAGCTCGATCTTGCTGTAATGGACCTGCTGCTTAGCACAGGGCATGTGCACTGATAAACAGAGGTGGGGGAGCAGAGGAGTGAATTTAATTCCCTCACCTGCGCTGTGGGGAGTCTTCTGTGCTTAAGGCTTGCTGTTTGGTCCCTAGCAGGAGGGGAAGGGCACAAACAGCAGTGGGATGAGAGTTGTCTGTGCGAAGGTTTCCTCTGGTGCCTTGTCTTCCTCTTTCTAGCCTGTTCTCCACCAGAGTTTCATTGCTGCTTTGTTCTGCAGTTTTTCTCTCCTGTAAATGTGTACTCTCTTCCTTCTGCCTTCACAAGTGGATTTCTGGCTTTTGTTGTGTTTGTTTTTCTGGTTTGTTTTTTTTTTCCTAGGCCTCTACTTCGTTTAGCTGGATCTCATTGACTTTTCTCCTTTACTTTCTTTGGAGTAACTGCATGTGACTTCTGGTGTGAGCATCCTCTTTTTAGCTTCATACTGCCTGGTTATACAGCTGAACTAAAGGTGGTGTGGGTTGCTGTAGACATTGGCTTAGGCTCCTCTTGGTGAAGAAAAGCTGCTCTGTCCAGGAGGCTACTGTAGGCTGTGAATGAAGGAGAAGCTGAGGAGAAGCAGCCCTGTGGCCAGCCAGCACCTGCCACTTGAGGCCGCTGTGTGGTGCTGCTAGTGAACCCAGATTTTCAGAAAAAACAAAAACCCTGATGCTGAGCATCAGTGTACTTTGTCCCCAATGCCTCCGCCCAATTCCTCTGGAAGCGGTGTGTGCTGCCCTGCTGTGTCTGCCCACCCTGCAGCTTTGGAAGCAAGGTCTGGCAACAGCACCTAATACAGGGCTGCTCAAAATTAATATTCTCACTCGGCTGTATCAAAACTTTCCAAAGGTTCTCTTTGTCCTTTGGATCTTCTAAGAACAGCACCAGCCTCAAAAGAACAAACTTGCTTCTTTGCCAGAGCTAAAGAAGTTCTTTAAAAGACTGGAGGCAACAATTCCTTTCTTGACCAACTAAGCTCAGCTGAAACCTTAAATATGTGGCAGTTGCTATACTACAACCCAGGTGTTCATTAATAAAATATCTGGAAACAATTATAATAGTGATGCTTTTATTAAATTTCTTATGCTTGTATTATAATGCATCTTGGAGTGGAGAACTATACAGTATGTTACACATTATAAATATATTTATTTCTGAAAATACATGAATATATTTTATATAATGCTGTAATAAAAAAGAGTGCTCGTTAATTTTAGTTAAAAATAAAAAAAAAAAACCCGACAAACCTATAATGTGAATGGAGGTGGTGGTGGGGAATACCAGTTCATGATACTACCTCTTAAAACACTTTAAATTCAGTTTGCACTGATTCACGTTCCTTACAGTCTCTGTAAAGCTTGAGGGATAATGGAGGATGTAAGTAAATGCAGGATTTTAGTCCCCTGTATTTATGGAGATATACAGACTATTCACAGAATAATCAAGTTATAAATCTTTCTAGCTTTGTATGAAGCTAGCAAGATATACAGTGAATAACCAAGTTCCGCAGCAGCAGCTACAACTGAAATATTAAACACAGCACCTACTTTAGGGTGCTAACTTTGAGTCAGCACAGACCATATTTTTTTTTGATTGTGGTTTGTTGGCGGTTGTTTTTTTTTATTACTCCTGGAGGTGCTAAGTACCAACCCCTCTAAGTACTTGGAGAACCAGGCCTGGGCTGCTGCCTTCACTCACCCCTGCAAACTACAGCTTCTCTGGGAAAGTGTGGCTGGGGTGCTTTGAATCTTGGAAGAGATCCTGCTCTGGTATTGAGGACTGTGAGTGCTCCAGCTGATCTGGGCGAGCAAGGGGGAAGCATCTGTTACTGAAAGGCTAAACCTGCTCAAGGTGATCCATTCCTGTCAGCTTCTCAAATCTTGGATACCAGGCAAGTTTGGGTTGAGGAAGGATTTTTAAACAGTGATTGCCTGACTTGTAATTATATTGTAATTTAGGGGTTAGAATAATATTTTAATGAGAGGCAAAGTTGGTTTATTTAAATCTTTACTCCACATGCATCCGTTCCTGTGCTAGTACCAATAACAGCTGGTGTGCAGAGACCACTGCAACCACGGAACCTTCAGAAGCGGGTGCTGCCTGACCCTTGAGTCTGGAATCGGTGGATGTGTGGCAATAAGGTAGCCACCACGCGTGGCCGTGGCGTTACGCAGTTGGTTAACATGGCCCAAAAGAGCAGCAGCTTGTAAAGGTTGTATGCATTGGAATAACACTTCCTTGCAGCTTGGCTCTCCCTGTTGCCTTTTCCCAGCAGAGAGAGCTCATGCTGAGCAATAGCGCAGTGTGACTACCCCACCTGCAGCCTCAGGCCCTCACCTGCACAGCCAGAGGACTTAACTTGTAACTTAAAAGTAGGAATTCAAGCCTGGTTCCCCCCTGCCCCCCCGAAAGATTGATAGCACAGGAGCTGGGCTGCCTGGTGAAGCTGAGGCGTTGCCTTGAATGCAGCTTCCAGTCTCTTGAAAGGCTGGTTCCCGCAGTGCCCCTCGTTCTGGTCTCTGCTATGAGCCTGCACGATGCCGACTTCTGCGTAGGGTAGTGCTGGAGTTGAGGGACCTCTGCAGCAGGAATTTAGAAGCTAGTGGTGGATTCAGGAATGGCTTCGTAGGAAGTCTTGGCTTTACAGGCTTGATTTTCCTGTTGGATTCCAGTAAAATGGCACAGCTGGCCAGACGCTGCTCTGGAGGGAGGAGATGTGTTGGGGACAGGCAGAGACTGCAACTCAACCCCCCCAGAGGGAGGAGGCTGTCCCTCCAACAGCTGCTTCTGCACCAGGCAGGGAGTCCCTGGCACTCTTCTAGATGCTGCTGTGTCCCATAAAGGTTAAGTTTATTTCATCTGGGGAAGGTCCCCAGAAAGCAATGATAACTTAAAAGCTTCAACGTTTTAGGTAATTCTGTTCCTAATCCAGAGAGGAGGAAGAATTTCCAAATCTTACTTAAAAGTCTCTGTTGCTTATGTTGCCAAGATGCTAACAGCAATTTTCATCTGTAGCTTGACTTTTATAAGTGTACTTCAGATTCAGCAGCGAAGCCGTACATATCTGAGCATGCATCTGCCCACAGACCCTTCTCAACCTCCCCCTTCCCTCTTTTCCTTCCAATGCTCAAATCGGAGTTGCTCTGTTGACAACTGTAGGATGCAGACTGCACAAAGTAACCCCGGGGTTCTTGGGTTTATGTCCGTTGGTGTTTCCCATTTTGCTTTTCTGAAACAGAAGCATGCAGTGAGTGTGAGAGATCAGAAAGGGTTTCTCTACATTTAACCCATGGGCTGAGTTGGGAAGGTGGAACAGGAGACTGAGCCTGATCCTCTTTTAGTCTTGATTATGGGCAGGTTGCCTATTTCCCAAGACATCTGGTTGGCTTGTTATTTGGGAATCTTTTTGACTGACTGCAGATAAATGAATTTGCTGCTGTACTTTGTGTGGAAAGGCTGTATGATGTAGCCTGTATGACTACAGATGCCTTTAAATTGTGGGTTAAAAAAAGAAAGTGGGGGACTATTAAAATTAAGGTATATGGGTCAGTCCTCAGATGGCATAAATGCATTTAATTTGAACTTCAAAAAACCGACCTGTTCCCGTCTTTGCATATTGGAACGTGTCTGGGTGACGGAACAGGACTGTCTCATTTCTGTGCTGAGAAGAGGCAAAAAAACCCACCCAACCCACAAAGAAACACACGCTGCTTTACTTATTTTACCTTGTTCCATTTAACTTGGGTTATCAGAAAGGCCATATGTTTTCATTCTTTGTATTTTGCCCCAGAACGATCATGGAGTTCCTCTCAGTTTTCCTCAGCTCCGAAGGCATAATATCTGGCCTTAACAAATGGAAAAATACAATTAAAGTTGACAGCCATCAGAATGTATGGCTGTATTCTTAGCATTAATATGCTATGCATATGTATCCAACATCCAAGCTGCACCCAAAGCAGCTTCCCCCTCTCCAGTCTGAAATTCCAAAACAGATGCTGTCCAAATATTTGTGGCAACATCCAAAACAAAAAAAAAAAAAAAAAAAAAGAGCTACAAAATGCAGCACTTGGCATGGAGTCACAATGTAATGGATGGACACAAACACCATTTTGTTGAGAGCAACCAGTATTTTCTGCCTAGCTGGAAGCGAGGGGGAGAGACTGGTGCATGAATGTCACAGGGAAGTTAAAAATTATGGCCTGAAACAGTAAGTAGTAAATAAGATGTTTTGAAGAACAACGCTAAACTAGCTGCTGTGGACTGTCTCCAGCTTGTTTTTCTTTGTTCGTTATTTATTACATACAACTGAAGTAAGCGTAACGCATCCTGTTTGGTTGTAATGGCTGTTAGCTCAGGCCTCCAGGACTTATGAAAGACAAACCTTTTGGAACATTTTTTTTAAAAATAGCTGCTGTTTAAGAAAGAAAAACTGTAGTTTTGGGGGTTTTTTAAATGCAGTATTTCAAAGCTATTTACAGAAAATAGCTATTATTATTTGAAATAAATAGCTATCAGATATTTATTTACTTCAAGTCTTTGGTTCGAAAAATTTTTCAGCTCAAAGTGCTGACTGATGTGGTACAGACTTTTTTTTGCCAGCTGCTAATTTGTTTTCTCTTTAATCTAAACACTGTATGATTTTGTTTGTTTGTTTTGTTCGGTTCTTAATTCTTTTTACTATGGAATGGTCAAACTTCTGCCTTGATGTTATTCTTTAATTCTTTGGCCTCTTCTCAACCCTGAGTGCAGAGATCCCCCTTGGCAGTAATTTCCTACGCGAAGAGCAGTGTTCAGACCTGGGTCTGCAGCTCTAGGGCCATTTTCAGATGTTGCTAGACAATACTGAAGATGGGTTTTGTAATGTTAGAACCGCGCTGTCCTTCCTAGCTTACTTCACCCTAACCACAAAGTAGTCATTGTGCAGCAGCAAGCTTTTTTGGTGGCTGTCAAACTGAAACTAGCATCCTTACCATGAAAGATATTGTCATTTGAGGTTAGCTCATTCCCATGCAGCTACATTAAAGCTGCAGCTTCCATAGATACACAGGTGTGTGTGTCTACACAGGAATGACAGGCTGGGATTGCCCAAATTAGATCCTGCCTTGGAAAGGGGTTGGGGATAGCATCAGAAAAGCTCCTGAGCACAATTGCTTTCATTGAGATGGCTGCCTCTCTGTCTCTGCCAGGGCTGGAACAACTGCTGGTCCAGTCTGCTTCCTGGCAGCAGTCATGGCAAGTAGTGGGAGGCTGTACCTCCCATCTGTTTGTCCTCAAAGGGAGCTAGGGAAAGTAAGAAAAAAAATGACATGAAGGTGCTAATGCATTCCTCCTTGACTCTGGATTTTGGGGGATCGTTTGTAACATGATCTAGCCAGAGACAACTTCACACATTTTATAATGTCAGATGGCGTGGCAATGTCCAGGCAATAAATCGATCAAGGTAGGCTCCTGCAGAATTTGCAGCCCAGCTTCCACAGGCCAGGCTGGATTCTCTCCTTACTGTTCAAAGCAGCATCAGACTCTAATTGTTCAACAAGGGCTAGTATTTGACCATACAATGCTCCACTATCATTTGAGAAGTTTTCTGTTACTAAAACCAACCACAGTGGAAAGGCAAAAAGTTCTCGTCTTGGGGGTCATTTGAGCTGGAAAGAAGTTCCTTGCCCTTTCTAGAGGGATCATTCTGCAATGATTTGGGGAGGAAATCTACTTTTCCTGCTATAGGTAAGATTCAGGTCCACGTGCTGCTTAACACTATGATCAAGTCATTCATCAGTCTGTTCTGGCCCTTTGCACAAAACAGACGTTGCTTTGTGGGAGTAAATGTACTAGCAGGAAAAAGAAAATGAAATGAAAACCTGAGCCTGTTTAGAACAATGTATGACAAACCACCAAGTCTTGTGCCAGTATGTTTGCCTTGGCAAGCCCCCCTCTCTCCCGCTGGAAGAACCAAGTTCTCTCTCTACTATGAGAATTCTTTTGTGGATGTTAAAAAAAAAAAAAAAAAAAAGACAGAAAAGAAAAACAAAACAACCGCCCTGGAGCAGATCATTCATCATAGGCAGAGTGGGAGCATGAAAGGATTTGCTTTGACCTAGTTACAAAAACAAAAACAAAGAGACTTTCTCTAATTGCCCAAATGACTCAAGTGGGACTGGGTGTCAAAAGCAGCAACTCTCTGCTTCCTTCAGAGCTGTGTGTTAATGCAGGGCACCAGCATCCAAGCCGTTCCAGTTCAAGACCTCAGGAGCTGTCTCTGGGCCCAAGGAAGCCCGGGTAAGCAAAAGCAAGCCAATTCCATACACCTGCATGTACAAACAGGACCAGGAGCCAGGACAAACACATTTCATAAATTATAACAAAGACAGTGGCTTTAAATGCTGAGAGTATCAGGGCTTCAATGTTTGCTTTGCCGAGAGCTGCAGACAAGCGAGACTTTCTTGCTTTACCATTCTGGTACTGCTGTAGGAAGGGCCTGGCTTTCTGTCCAGCAGCATCTGCTGGGGATCCGCTAAGCCTAACTTTTTATTTCAAAGGAGCCTGATGGCAACTGCGTATCCAAAACGCCATAGGAGCAAGGTGCCTAGCTTTTCCAGGCACCAGTGAAAAGCCCAATGTCAGTGCATTGCTATTGCAGGGTGCGGGGTAAAAAAAGCAAGAGCAAATAAGGAGAGGGCTGAGCAATAGGAGCTAGGAAGAAGGAGAAGAGAAAATGGAGGGAGGCAAGGGGTTTATGTAGATATATGGGAGAAGAAAGTGAAAGGAAAGAGAAGGCCATTCATCAGCTACATAAATGTCCTGGTTCCGGTGGGGATAGGGTTAACTTTTCCTGGTATTCCATGCCATGTGAGCCACGCCCACCCTGAGCTGCCGGGGGAGGGGGCAGGAACTTGCTGCTTAAAAGCGGGCTGGGGCGTCCCGGGTCCGGCCGGTCGGCATATTCCCCTGTCCGTGTTGTTGTTGTTGTTGTTTGCCTGTTCCCTTTGCTGTTCTGTTAAACTGCCTTTGTCCCAACCCAAGAGTCTTGCCTTTTCTTACGATCCTTCCTGTATTAGGAAGGCACGTGCGAGCGGCACGTGGTTCTTTGTTGCCATCTGAGGCTAAACCACGACAATAAAGCATCCTGGAAAAATCAGGGTACAAGACCTCTGGGACTGCCCAGTTAGAACCAGGTAGAAAATTGTCCATTTGGCATCTCATTGTACAGCACTTCCATGACAGTAGTAGTTGTCCAGTATAGGTGTGAAAGGGGCGCAAGCTGTTTCTGTTAGGAGCTGTTGGGCTGGCCCTTCGTTGGGAGTACCTCGATTTAGCCAGCTGCAGCCTAGCCTGCAGTTCTCACACAGGGAGCACTGACAGCGTCCTCGGTGCCGCAGAGAAAGGGGCAAGCAGGACGTTACAGAAACAGGGCTTTTCTGCAGCCCAAATGAAGTCCTGGTTCTACTCAGGTTTAGAGGGAAGGTTCACAAGAGTTTGTATTTCTTCCCCAGCTGGTTCACCATCTATTTTAGATGGAACTGTTTGATCTCTTTCTGCTTTGTGTTTCTTTCAGTTTCTCAAACAATAGGAGGAAGCTCGCCTGTTACGTGTGCTTGGGCCCCAACCAAGCTTTTCCCAGCTGGAAAAATCACTCCCTGAACTACAGAGTTTGGTTTTTTTTTTTTTCCCCCAGCTGTAATTACAAGATTCCCAGTTCCCTTATGCATTCTGTAAGGTAGGTACAGGCTGTCTAAGGGGAACAATGGGACATTCCTGAGCGCTTAAACAACTGCCAGTTTCCCCACCATCATCCCCGCTAAAACCTGAGGCCTTAAGCACATTTGAGCTGTTCAACTCAAGGTTACTGAGACCTCAGCTGAAAAAACACAGGGAGGAGCACAGTTCCATGTCATGCTCCTGCTTTGGTGAGTAATGTACCTAGGCTCTTCCTGTTACCTGATTACATACAAAAACGCCCCAAATTCACTAAACCAGCTGGGAAGATTTGGCAAGCGCACAGGGAATATCTGTGCAAGGGGTAGCTGGTAGCACTGTCATCACCTCAGACAGACATGCACCACACGGTATTTCTGTATATAGTATACAGTATATTATAGTATGTAACTAGCCTGATAGACAAACTTGCCCAAGAGACCAGCACAGATCTCTTAATAGAAATGAGACCTCATGCTTGACCCAAAAGTTCATCCACAGCAACAAGCGGGTCCTACCCAGGAGCACATGCTCAGCAAACTTCATCTCCTCTAACAGGATACCTTCCAGCTGATCCTGACTGTCCCATCCCATCAGACATTAGATGCAGTATGTGTTACCATTCCAATGGATGAAAGGTGTGAAGGTGGATAGAGGAGAGCATTAACCTTGACTGGAATGCTTAGGGGGGAGCAGAAAGGCAAATAGGCTTTGGCTAATTGTCAACATCCCCTTGCCCTGTTGGGGATAAGCACCCTCTTTTAGGGACCCTAATGTTTCCATTATTCTCACAGAGGTAACATTTATCCAGTTGGGACCTTAGAGTACCTGAGCACTAAAGAAGCAAATGGCTGTGCTGGCCAGGACCGCCACATGGAATGGAGAGAAGGTAAGGAGGGGTCTTCTCCAGCCAGCAACAACCAGAGGTGAATCTCCCATAGCTCCGCCTTACCTGTACAACTGTGGGCAGGACCTCTTCAGAGCAGCAGAGGACAGCCCCAGCTTGTTCTGGTTTCTCAGCCGTGTCTTCCTCATAAGATCCCTCATTCTCCCCCAAGCATGGCCCTCACCCTAGGGAGCAAAAAGAAACCACATCTTGAAGGACGTGAGGCTAGCTGCTGGCAGACCCTATCTGGCCAACATATGATGCTTTGGGGTACTCCAGGGTGGTAGGAAGAGGGGAGCTTTGGTATTTCATATGGAAAAAGGTCAGGTCCCACAAAAGAATTTTTAACACCCTTCAATGATGCCCAGTGGCCAGCCTGTACCTGTATAGGGCACAATGAGACAGGAGGGATCAACTGTCGGTAATACCATCCTTTTTGTATTTTGTTTGGTAACATGTCAGTACCTAGGACTCTGCTGTTGATTCTGACTTAAGGTTTCAGAGAGTGAGAGCACTTCACTGGTGAGGGCTGAGTAGCTGCCTAAAGGCACGTTTTACCTTATTGTTACGCTGTACTAAAGGAAAAGATCAGTTTGGTTTCCTACCTACTCACATGCACCCAGGGGGGCCTTTACAACAAAAACAACCCAAAAAAGCAGCTTGACTCCCTTCTTTCTATTAGGCCAGGTGCATTGGTATCAGCCCTTTTCAAGGTGGTGACTTTTGTGGACCATGAATTAGAAGAGATCAAGCCTTTGTTTCCCTGTCACGTCTTCAAGCCACAGCAATTGGGCACTTATATTTGAAATGCTAATAGAGATTATCAGGAGGTCAGGGAGTCTCATGAGAGCTACCCCCACCCCCCACCCCCCCCACAATGTTTGTTCTCTCAGGGCTGAGCTCATCTGGATTTATGAACCAAAAAGGAGCCACGCATAAAAAAACCTCATGGTTTTATGCTACATTGTTTTAAATTTCCTAAAGTAATGACTGGAAAACCTTGGGAAAAGAACAAAAAGAGATCATGCCCCAGGACTACTGTAATTGGGAGAAACGATTCCTGTCTGAGTGGAGTTCTCAAACCACTGTCACGTTCAGGGCATTGTTCTGCCCTGTCGGGAGGTGCCTTCCCACTGTGCCACCAGCAGAGCCATTGCTCCAGGAGTTGTGGCCACCTTGGGAGCACAACCTGGCTTCTGCCCAGCCACACACGCCAGCCCAGGCAGAGCCTGTTGCAGTAATTCGTCTTGGGGCTCTGTTAAGTTTTCAGTTCAAAACTTCAGATGAGGTCATGGGCTCAGCTGAAAACTGCAACACCGGTTTCTGTGCTATTGAGTTAATTGCCTGTAAGTGAGACTGTTTACTCGTGGAAATATCAAACCTTTGTGTTTACTCCTAGGATTTAGGTGTGCTGTGGAAGGGTTTTGGAAGCCTGGCCAGTTAGTCCCTCATTGTGCTGGTGGTGTCGCAGAAAAGCAAGCACTGCTAATACCACAGAGAGCCTGAGCAGTTGCCTGCTGTCTGCAGTGAGGGTGGGACAACAACGGACCACATGCAGTAAGTCATAATAAATGTGTGTCTGTTACTTTGATAGTAAACTTCGGGGGTCAGTGAACCTCTTTTGTTCATGTATAATGCTGTGCACTACAGGGGCTTGGTCTATGATAATGCAGGTACAAGTTAAATATATTCTGCAAAGGCAGTACATACCGAGATGTTCCTGCTGACGTCCAGACCCTAAAAACAAAAGGCAAATACGTTGATAAATAACAAGGCAGCAAGACTATCTCACAGTGCTGGGAACAGACTGGGCTTTGTTCTCAGCTCTGCCCTGGAGTCCACCCATAGCCTTGGTCAAGTCCATTATCTCTTTACGATTCAGTCCCTCACACGTGTGATAATCCCTTCTTTACTCCTCCACCTCTCGCCTCCCTTTTGTATTTAGTCTGCCAGTTCATGTGTATAGCACCTAGTAGCCTGGGGACTAGTGTAGCAGGATTCCCATACAGTACCTGACTGTAGAAGTAAATGGGGCACTTTATACTCAGGGTACACAATGCAATGCTAAGTGACAATGCTAAGGTGTGGTGTAACAAGAGAGCACCAGGACTCAGTTTTAAAGAGTGTGGATCTTGATTCTGCAGTCCTGTGAAGCTATCAGGGCTTCCCAAGTGCTCACAATAATGCTCGTACTCCAGAAGCTGGCTGGACACAAGCCAGAGCATGGAGCACCTTTCAGGATTCAGCCTTGATTTGGTTTCTGAAGTTCGAAATGTTTGCAACCTATTTGCAACTTTGGGGTGGAAATCTCCTGAGAAGGTCTTTCCCATGGCAGAGCTACTCCTTCCTCTTTCCTGTCAGGCTGGGAATACTCTGATTAGAGCCTCTGCCCTGGCATTTCAGCACTTCTGATCCCCACCGGAACCTGAAAGTGCTGAGACAGCCACAAACAATGGGAAAGAAAGAGAGAGGAAAAGCATTCCTCCTGACTCCCTTGGACTTCAGTGACACAGTTTCCCTGAAACATGCTTTAGGGCCTGGAGTTAATTACACTGATATGCTGCCAGTCTGGTAATAAGCGTTGCCAGCTAAGGATTGATGCATTAAATTTTTGTATGTGGTAATGAATGTGTGATTGGTTTAATCTCACTAGCAGCAGTAGTGAAGATACTTATGAGAGGGTTCACACAATGAGTTATCTGGAGTTAGCAAGGGCCCATGCTGCTGCCTGCAGTACTCCTCTCTGCTGCACCAGTGCTCTGTTTGTGCCTTTCTTGGCATAAAGACATAGCCATTGTCTTCATTTAAGGCTGGGATCAGAAAGGCACAGAGGACCCTGGCCCTCACTGCCCCAGCCCTGTTCAGTAGCAGATGGGGTTGGCTTGTTCTCCTGGCACCCCACTCTGATCTGCCTGAGCAGAACTTCTCCCTGCGTCTCCCACAGGTCCCAGTCAAAGTCTGGCTCCAAGCTTATCACTCACCTTTCTTACTGCAGGGTCCTTTGATGGAAAAGCCTGTCCCTCAGCCATGCTACCAGCTTCTCTGAACTCATTCTCCTTGTTGTTCCTATTGTTTGACGACTTCCTGAGCCCCACCATCGGCTGGCTGTTTCCTGACTCTGGGTATCTCTCACCTCCTGCAATGAAATACAAGAACTTGCTCACATTTCTCAGCAGTGTCCTGCTAGGATGGCCTCTGGGCAGTGCTGCCAGCAAGCTGCAACTCCAGATGGGATGAGAACCCAAGTGACTTAATGGTGGGATGAGACCTCATGTGTTTTCATGCCACACTTCAGTGGAAAGAAGGTAAATGCTCCAATAAAGCATCCGACCACAGCAGGCTTTCTAATGTCTTCCTCATGGCCTTATTTTCCTTCCAGGCCTGCTCTGAAACTGCCAGGAAAGAGCATTTCTGAACCTCAGCACTAGAGATCCCAAAGGCCATTACACTCTGACTCAATCCTGCTAGGAGGTGTGTTGATGCTCTGTGTTTCACCAGGTATTGGAGGCAGGCTGGAGTCCAAGGTTTGAAATAAACCAACCAGGCTCTCTTAGTGGGCTGGTTCACATCTAACATTGGATCCAGACTTTTCAGCTGGCTTTATCATCAGTAGGCTGAGCTCAGTCTTTCTCACCCTTCTGGAAAAGTTGGTCTCTGGATCCAAGCTTTGCAGCTGTGGCTTATTTCCACTTAGTCTATAGAATAAGTCATCTTCCAGGAATGTGTTCTGTGCCTGCTCGAGAGGGAAGGAGACTAATAACAGGCATAAGGCTTTCCATCTTAGATCAAATCCTACCTTGGCTGGGGGGGATTTTAAAGCCAAATGGAGGGGCTCCACTAATGGACCCATTCAGGCATGCTAAGTTTCCAAAAGAGAGACCCGTTTTATAACGCATTTGTCCTAATCTTTGTAGCCACATCTGCAGAGCAAAAAGTCCTGCTTCACACATGTGAAGAAGCAAGTGTTAAAATCCTAGGTGTAGACAAAGCATTTTAAAACACATCTCTCAAATTTTCAGCTAAGGTTTAATTCCACTAACACCTTGCGCTGTTCCCATCTTTCTTTCCTGGGGAAAAGGAAGGTGCTGGTTAGCTTATTTCACCAACTGGTGGCAAGCAGGAGGGCAGGTTAGAGGTATTTGAACTCACCATTGCTCAGCTTTTCAGTGTTTGCTCCTATTTCTGGGATGATGGAAAGATCAGAAGGGTTTCCAGTCTGAACCAAGAGGCTGTGAGGTCTGCTTCTCCCAGCAAACAATGTCTTCACGTCTTGGTACGAGTGGAGGAAGATGCTGGCAGCTCCACAGGAGCAATGTTGCAGAAGGTACTCCTACACAGGACAAGAAGAAAGTATGTGGATTCTCAGGTAACCATGTGGTGTGATGTTACACAAATTGCAATCATTCCATCAGGACCCAGACAAATTATTTAACTCTTCAAAAGGCTGAGGAGCCTGGAGTTGGCACTGTAGATTTTTCAGGTTTTTTTTTTTTTTTCATGGGCTTATTTGTGTTTAATTTAAATTGTTTGATACTCAGCATCTTTTGGGGTTGTTTCCCAGAAGAAATTGAATACAAGTTTCTAAACACAGAGCTGCTTGGCTAAGGCATTTGTGTAAATAAACTGATCTGTTAAAGCAGTGACTCGCATTTTAAGATAATATTATTTGTTTTGGAATGTGCACAGAGAGCAGTATCTTACATTTTTATTGATGGGATGCCATAGTTCTCTTACATGTTACCAATGAGATTCGCTGCATGTGGTACTTCAGCTGCTGTATGGTGGGTAGATTTTGTACCTTGCACAGCCATGTTGCACAAGAGTTTAGGAGGGCAGAAAGCAAGGAGACATTTATGTAGCTTAAGTGGAAAGGGAACCAAACTCTTTATTGCTGTTCGCCTCTGGAGACCCCCAAGCAATTGACAGTTTTAATGTAACGTTTCATCTGGATATGTTGCCACAGCTGGATGGCGCTTTGCAGTACCTATACCTTTGGGTCATGCTTTGAAAATCTCATGAGAGATGCTGCTTTTGGCCCAGGGCATTGAAGACTTCCTTGTAAAGCAAAGGATGTGGAGTATCTGTGTTCCCTTTGTGTCCCAGGATCAATACCATACACAGCAGCACCTGCTGTGGTTATGTCTGGGAGGTCTCTTCATAAGGTCTTCAAGATGGTGAGATCTAGTAGGTTTACAGCAAAGGTAAACAATGATATAACTCTCTATTTTTTTTTGTTTGTTTTAAAGATCCATGATTCTGCTGGAAAAAGCTGCTCGCTGCAACTGCACAGCATTTTGCAAAAGATAAATGTTTCAGATGTTTCAAAATGTTCTAAGTTTTCCATCATCCCACTTGGTCAAGGCTAGTCCTGTTAATGACGGAGTGCCTTCAGCTTCCTGCGATCTAAACTGCCTGGTACTTTATGGAATAAATCAGTACAGCTCTGTCAGCTTCAGCAACCTGCATCATCTGAGTGCTTCTGGAAACGTCATTGGTCTCTGTGGCAATGTCTGTACCGCTCTCAAAACAGCATTGGGGCACTGCCATCTACGGTCCTCGTGACCAGCTCTTAATACCATACTAACCCATCTCTGCTCTGGGGATTCTGTCTTCCTTAGCCATGTCTGGGGTATGGGAAATTCCACGCTCATAGTCTGCATGGAGAGTGAACATGGTTTGGAAAATAGCCTCCCAAGTATGATGTGGACAGCAACCTCCACATCTCATGGCAAACTGGGGTAGTAGCATTCCTCTTCTACACAGAGGGGCTGTGACTCTGAAGAGGAAAATGATGGAGAGCTATGAGATATAAGAGATGCAGGCACTACAGAGATACCTGAGCGAGATTACCCAGTTTTGTAGAGCACATTGCAAGTGCTGAATGTTACATTTGGGGGTCCAGTTCCCCACTGAACAGTATGGGACAAAGGCGGCTGAGAAGGCACTGCTGAGAGATCTTAGAAAAAAGCAGAAGATCAAAGTTTCAAATATTTAAATGAAAGCACGGTGCCTTTCATTTCAGTGGGAGCTGGGGAGGAGGGGGCACATACACCAGATGAGGAATTGACCCTGAATTTGCAGCTTGGAAGAGTTACTTTGAGCAATGACTCACAGTTGTAAAGCTTCAGGAAATGTGTTAACAATTCCCAGGCTCTATGTAGGAGGCTGCATTCCTCTGAGCGTGAGAGATGGGTACATGGAAATGACAGGCTATGCTGCTTTGCAACCTGACTCACAACTTGGCTTTGGCTCTGAGGAGTCGTCAGTCACCTACTGCAGATCCAGTCCCAGCAGGTGGGAGAGCAGCACCAGGGGAGGAATGATGCTGTCGGGAGAATAAAAGACTTGCCACAGCATGGCTGGGAAGAAATAGCTGAGTGTGACAAACCCCTTCTGTTCCTTCGGGGGTGATAAAATAAATACAAAGGGAGGGGACAAAAAAAGCTGGAAACGTGGTGTGATGGCCAAAGATAAAGAACTGAGAAGCAGAGTGGGGTAGAGCTGAACCAAAATATGCAGGGGCTAAAAAGTGCTGTTTAGGAGGACACTGAAATGATTTGCAAATTTCAGTCAAATTCCCCAGCAAGCTCTGGCTGATTAAAAAAAAAATACTATTAGAAATGCTGAGAAGTTTCATGTCAGAGATTCAGCTGGAAGCTCAGAGGCGCAGGAAGGGAAAGAGAGCATGGAGTTGAGTAGCAGTACCACTGTTTCTCTTTCCCATTGTGTCTGTTCTGTGGGAAATCCTGGGATTTTGACAGTTTGAAACCAGAAGGAAAAGAGCGAGCTTTTAATTCAAAACACAATTGCTAAGGAGGTCCATGGAAATGTTTTGTTTTGATAGCATTGACAGGGGCAGATTGGTTCTTGGGAAGTTTTCAACTGTGGAGAAGTAAAAGCTTCTGACTTCGAGCTTGGCCATCGCATGAGGTGAGAGGGATGCTTTTTAACTCAATAGAAGCAAGCACATCTGGGAGACAAAAACTGAACAAGAACAGAAACCCAAGCCCACCCTAAGGGAAGCTGAGCCCACTGTGGTAGATGAGGGCTCCCTGAAGATCAGAGCACCCAGCCCAGGTGGGTGTGGGGTCCAGTAAATCAGCATCTTCCCCATCACAGATGTGGAACTTTCCATCTGGGCCTTGAGTGTACCATTTAATGGAAGATATTGTGGTGTCTGCTTACCTCCTTTATCTGCCTCATCTTCTGCTCTTTCTGCAAGTTGCACACTTGCTTTTGGAGACGCAGGTTGTGCTCCTGCAGCTGCCCAATCTTCTCAATCAGTTGGCAAATGTGTTCCAGGTATCCCAGACCAGATCCCAGGACTTTGCTGTTACCTTGGTTCACCTGCAAGGACAATACAGCTTGGACCACAGAGTAAGTTACAGTTCCGTGGGCCATGGTAAAGACACTCAGGCTTCCACTTGCAAGGTTATAGCCAGATTTGAGCTGCAGTGTTGCTTGCTTGCTCGCAGCTCTTTTCTGGATTACCCAGCAAGATGTTGCATCAGAGGTACTCTTCCGACTGATCCCAGGCTGACACAGAGGTAAAACTTGTGACGGCCTGTTTCTAGTTTCACCTCCCAGGCTAATTTTTGTCTTTTACCGGCCACAGTGCGCTTACAAACATTGTCCTGCTGTATGGTATAGATGACTGGGGTTAGTATGGCTCATTTAGCCCATTGCCCTCAGTGCAAGTCATGCTTATGTGTATTGAGGCTGAGCTTGGCTCCTACCCAAAGGCACACATCTGCAGGTCACAGTGATTTGCTGCTTTGTGACCAACTTGGGGATGCATTTTGTCTGCCTTTGGCAATCTGCAACCATTACAGCACAGCTGAACTCGGACCTTCATCACTGGTGGGTCAGTGAAAGGGACGCATGCCTGAACCAAGCTGCCAAAGTGAAAGAACATCTTTCCACTGTTGTTTAGGAGATCCCAGCTTATGTCCCTGCTGCTACATTCTCAGTCATTAAGAGATGCCTGAAGAAAGTCTGCAGGATCAAGCTTGCTGTCTGGTTATGGCGGGACACTCTGTACCACTCTCTCCCCCCACCCAGGACTTGCGGAGTCTCACAGCTGCTCAGTGCTGGAGACAGACAGTAATCCTGTGGTAGAGGACAGGCATCAGCGCTTCCCAGCCTCCTGCTCGGCGCCTCGCCGTTTCTGGCCCCAGGACTTCCCCAGGCGCAGCGAGTGTCCTCTCCTGCACCGCAAGCGGACTCTGCCGAGCGTGCTAACAAATGCATACAGAGGCTCACTTCCACCTTGGCGCTGCCTGACGATGTGCGTGTGATATCAGTAAGTAAAATAAGCCTCGATCTTTACAAAAGCGGTGCTCTAAGTTTATCTTACTTCAAAAAATAAGTTTCCTCTACAAAAGCAGGAAGCTTACTCTGTCTCCTTTCCCACAACAATCTACATTTTTGGGGAAATGCCAGCCTTGGGACTCTTCCTGTATTTTCATTATGTCAGAAAGCTCATGGTGTGTTCAAAAATAATCAACATTAGGATTTACTTCTTTTTAAACAAATGATGATACAATGTTATTTATAAACAGGTATTATTATGTCCAGATGCTTTTGTGTCTGAGGTCAGGACAGAGGTCACATGAAATCATATGAAAAACTGCAGTGACTTCAAGCCAACCAGTCATTCACATTCATGATTTTTATTTTCCTCTCGGGCAGAGCCTGCAGAAGTGGTGGCAAGACAAAGGTTACTCGGCCATAAAACAGCCCTCAGCGTGTCTGTGCAGTGGGACGGGGCAGCCCCAGGACTCACAGGGAGAACAAAGTCCACATGGTGCCTGCTGGGAAAAACTTGAATCAAACGCATTATAACCAACATACCTGAAAGCAGCTAGGGATTTTGGGGTGCCCAGCTTCAGAAACATGATTTTTCAGAAAGTACATGAGTATTAGCTTCTGAAAATCTGTGTTTTTTTTTAAGCTGTCCCAAAATGGGTAGTCAAAAGCTCCTCATTCCCCTTGAAAATTAGGCTTTCTGCCACTCCATACCGTCTTTTTGCACATTTAACAACTTCCTTTTCTGTCAGTTTGCTGTTCCAGTGACTGATGGCATGCCTATATTGTCCTATGGAGACAGTGAGCCAAATTCAATCCATTTTATAGCTGTAGAAACACAAGGGAAGACTACAAGGGACAGAGGAGCTCTTGGAAAAGAGGATAAAGTAAAACATTTGGCTGTAACCTCAGGATTGAGGAGAGAGCAGGAAGCTCTTGACTGTCACCTCTTTCAGGCAGGGACCCTCTTTGTGTTCCATATTTATCCAGTGCTTAACACTTAAGGTCCTGCTTTGTGTTTGCAGGTGCTAGGTTTATAGGGCAAAACGGGCAGGGGAGGAGAAGGGAAGGTGGCCCAGATTTCGAGTGCCATGTGCATAGGGCTGAAGGCACTTGAAAACAAAGGGGTTTTGAGCAGGCATGGAGAAAATCTGGCTTTTAGCAGAAGTTAGAGAGAACTTCCAACTCCTGAGAATATAAGTCCCTAGAAGAAAAAAAAAAAAAGGGATGGAAAGGGTGTAGAGCAGTTGGTCCAGGCCTTGGGGCAAGGGGGATTTATTCTTGTGGAGAACCTAAACCAGACTGAAGGTTGGACCCAATATGCTGGATGTGTGCTGGAAGCCCCTGTTTCACAGCCATCCTTCAGAGGCTGCTCAGGGCAGGCAGTTTGGGCTATTTAATAGGAAATTAATTTGCATTTTATTGAAGTGATCCCAGTGAGTGCAAATGAGCAAAAGGCAAATCAGGCTGAGCCTATAGTGCCTGCCCATCCCTGCAGGGTCAGCCACCTCTGTGGTCGGCATGCAAGGGTAAAAGGTTTTAAGGGGGGGGATACTTCACCTTGCTTCCCTAGTTAGCATGAGGATTGCTCAGAGATAGCAGGCATTCAATACAGAAAACTTGTGTAATTCAGCTGGTTGCCCCCAAAACAATTGCTCAAAGAGGGCCTCTCCAGTGACCCTTCCAGGACTTTTTCTCTTCCATAAACTGGAATTACCTAAACAGCCCTTGCTATCTTCTGGTCATGCCACCTGCAGCATAGAACCTGCTCTGTCGCATTCTGGTCTAAATATTTTCCTCTCAGCACCTGTGAGAGTTTTACGCTAGCAGTGGAGGATGAGCAACCATAGGAAAACTGCACACATTTTCCAGGATGAGTCTCTTCCAGCCTCTGTCCTCCCAGTTGAAGCTTCCCAAAACACACACCTAACAGGACTGAATTTTTTCCCATTCCCCACATGGGGACTGTCAAATGGTATTGGAACAAAAGCCATGTACCCATTTTTGAGTTGATGAAACCTATGAAGAAGGAAAAACATCTCACCTATTTTTTTGAAGGCAAAGATGCAGAGGATCAGACAGACACAATTTATGAATCAGATGGTTAAAGTTGTGCTAGGAGAGTAACAACGTAATGCACAAGCAGGTGCCAGATTTTGCTTTCAGGTACATCAGAGTGAACCAGACCCTCAGCTGGAAGAAAAGGAATCCAAGACTCTCAGCCATATTATGCTGAGTTACTCCCACTACAGTTTTGACCCTGCAGAGTTAAGGTGCACTACACTGACTTTATACCCATGGAGCTAAAAAGAGATCTCTGCCCTTGTGAGTGCTCACCTAAGTAAGTTTTGGGGACTGGTTTACATGTATCCCTGCTCAGCTGGCAATAAACCACAATTGTGCTGGCCCACAGATTTCTTAGGAAGCTTAAAAAAACAGGATCAGCATCTGCACTGGGAACTCTGGCTTATCTGGAGCCCTCCAGTCAATATTTTGACTGGTATAAAATTACGTTTTTTTCTCTGAAGCCACCAGAGTCGCAGAGGTGGGAGTCTGTCCCTCTGTCTCTGTGAATGTGTAACATCGTGCGCGCTGCAGCACCTGAGCACTACAAAGGTTTGAAGTTCAGTGGGAGCTGCAAGACAGACGGTTGTTTTCAAACCTCTTGTCCAATTGAGGTATAATCAAAACCTGCATTTCTGATCCATCTAATCAGCATTTTGTCCTGACTAATTGCAGCCATGATGTTACTTTGATGCATGTGATGGGTTTTTCTTCAATTGGGCTCAATGGAAAACTGTCCTGGGCTGGACCTGGCAGCAGGAGCCAAAGCTGATGGGCAGGACTAGCTTGCAGGTAAAGGTCTTCATTCAGACAAGAGCCCACTGACGTTTCTTGCAGTGACTTAGGTTTCTGCACTTCATGCAATGCTCTTTGCTTTCTCTTGTGGATAGTTTTGAGTTGTACCATGCTCCATCCTCCCATACATCCCTCACTGCCCACTCATGCTGCGTTAACATGGCCAGTACAGAGGCAGCATGGTCACTGCACCGACAGCCATGGAATGTAATTACAATCCTCCCACCGTGGGCTTGGAGCAACTGATTAGTGACGCCACAGGCTGAGTGGGAAGCATTTGTCACTGGAAGCTGACAGCACCGAAAGGCTTGTGAATAACAGGAAAGAGAGGGATCGTGCTGTATATTTTTCACGGCTCCACCCTGCTGTCCAGGAGGGGCTGTGCTTACTGATAGCTTCTGGTTTCCTCCAAGCGGCACGCACAGGCTATGGGGCTGACCATCACAGGTTGCCCTATCCTTCCCCTGAACCATACCACTCTCTGCAGAGATGTATTTTGACTACTTTTGCCCAGAATAATTAGCACTGTGTGGATAATGGTGGGTTTGTTTTGGTTTTTTTTCATTTAATGACGACAATGCTCCCACCCTCTCATTTCTTCTAGGGGTATGGGCTGACTTTAAATGTAAACTTTATGGAGCGTGAGGAAGTGTTTGCAAAGCAAAAGCATCAAAAGCTATGTATCTTCAAACTGACCCCAAACACTTAATTTGGCTTAAAAGGAAATGCTTTTATTTAGGCTTCAAAGTTCTTTTACTTGTTGTTTGACAGCTTCCACTTTCTTTCATCTTTCTAAATGTAGGCAAATTTCAAAATAATGACAGTTCAAAACAAAAGATCAGAAATCTTTGTTTAAGAAACGCCAGACTGAAACAATTTGATGTATATTTTCAGCCAAAACCATCCACCAAATGAATCCAAATGGTCAAAACATTTGGTCATTTTTCAGTCTCTCTTTTTCGGCAGTTTCCTTCCTGTTCTCTTGGAAGTGGCCTCAGCAGTGAGAGAGGCTGGGAGGACATCAAGGGACATCCTCATCCAGAGACTGAATCCTTGCTCGGCTGTGGTGTGCCAGTAAGCACAGTGCTGTTGGCATTGCCACAGCCAGCTGGGCTAGGGAAACTCAACTGCTCTCCTGTTACTTGCAAGTTGTATTCCCAAAACCAGCCACAGGACTGAGGAAGTTGCTGTCACCTATAATTAAATAATGCTCTCACCTGGCATTAAATACAAGCCAGGGTAAGCACTCTTGCATCTCTAGCAATATGAATTTAGTGCAGCGGGAACTGATTCGATGGAACAATTTGGTTTGCCATGTTTTTTGCCAAGCAGAGTGGGAATACCCTGAACTAGCTTGCTATCTTTCAGACAACATTGAGTGCATTTACAGGGGTATCTGAGTCCCTGAGATAATATCAGGCCAGATGGCTCCTAAGTACCATGTTCTATCTTGGACAGGTTATGGGCAAATGTGAAAACCACAGAGTAAGCCTGAAGCAGAGCCTCAGCTGGGGTGAACCAAGATGCGCCCATCAGCTCTATGGGCAAATGATCATCTGGACATTGTTTCTGAGTGGGTCTCACTCTGTCCTGCCTCTGTTGTACAACAGTGAGGACAAGTCAGCCTTGTGCAGGTCTGGGGGGGGCAGGGCCAAGTAGAAGGCTCTGCCCCATGGCAGAGGATGTCCCTGTGCGCTGTGGCACACAGCGTAGCACCAGCACTGGGGCTCTGCACCAGCTGGGGGCATTTCTTGCTACCTGGCATCCCAGCAGTTTGAAGAGTGCTGCTCTTGACATGCCTGGAGGTGCTCTGTGGAGAGGGGCAAACTTCTCCAGCATCTAGGTCACAGCTGTATTTATACAGCTCGAAAAACAAACAAAGAAAAGTGCTCTGGGGCACAGAGCTTTAGCACTCAGCCAGTGAGGATATTAAAAAGGAGGGGAGATAAGCCATCAAGAGCTTCATTTCCTCTTCAGCTTCTTTCTAATTTATTCTCTTGTTTATTTAAATGTTCTCATTTGGGAAACTGAGGCTCCATTTCACAAAGGATTTAAAGGAATTTCATGGGCAGCCAGAGCTGTCAGACACGACCAAGCTGGCTGCAAACCCTCTGGAGCGCAACAGAGAATTTAGGTAACTTTTTATAAAGTGTCCTTGTATTCAAACTCTCCTGCTCCATTCCTTTTTTGAACTCCCTGCCAAAAGGCCAGGTTGCTGTCTGTTTGGGAACCATGCAAAATAGACATCTCTCTTCTGCCGTGTGTGAGAGAGCTCTGGCGAGGAAGGGGTTGCTGTGTTGGACTGTGTGGTGCTTGTGCTGTCTCGATATGCAAGGTTTACAAAGATGGGCCATCTCTGACCTTCCTCGCTGCTCGGGAGGGTTTGATGTGCTGGAGAGGAAGGCCATTGCCTGATGGCTCAGGGCCTGGGCAGAAAGGTCATGGTGAAATTACCTACACAGCACTTGTCACTTGGCTTCCTCCCACCCATCTCCCGTTCCAATTCATCACTATTACCACAATGAATGCCCCAAAAAGAAATCTGATATTTCTTTGATATTTTTGCTGTGTCTGTGTGACCCTCTTCATCTAGCCCCCCCCCTCCTTTCCTTTTGCTCGTGGGGCTTTTTGGTCCATCTCTCTATCAAGAATCAGCTCCCCAGTTAGATCTTTCTGTCACTGGTTCATGGAGGCCACTGCAGCAGGCAGGCAAGGCAGCGATCGGCAGTGTGGCGCTTCAGGCAAAGCACTGGGATGAGCGCTTGCCAGCATCCACTATGGGAGAAGGTGCACAGAAGGGCTTTTTATTCTCCTGTCAGTCGGACAGTGTACCCAGCAAGGGGGAAAGTGTAGGACAAGCTGCTGAAAATATTATTTACATCACAGCTGTGCTAGAGGGTTAAAATGGGATCTCCATCCCCAGCCCAGCAAAGATTCGAATTTGTGCATTAGTTCCCTGCTCACTCATTATTTGAGAGAGCTGGTTCAAGAGGACAGGACAGGCCTGGACAGGAATGAGCTGCCCCTTAGACAAGTTCTTTCCAAACTTCAGTGCCCCAACAGCAGTCCAGCTGTTCCCAGGAACAGGAATAACCTGACCTTGAAAAAGAAACTATGCTCTGATCCCCATCCCATGTATCAGAGGAAGATGATTAACTTCATAATCTTCATTTTAAGACCAGAATCAAGTCCATCCTCTAGTCTAGGGCTTTTTGAAACATCAGATCTCCATAAGCCATTAGTCATCCTTACCCCACTCTTAAAAATCAATTGTCAAGATCTCTTGCTTACAACAGTTTCAGGGGAGATTTTCTAACTCACTCAGATGTGCCCTAGTTTGTGACAGATGATAGGACTTGAACTCTGACTGAGGTATTTGGACAGGCCTAGCTATTAGATTCGCTTTAGGTGTTTCTTACCTCACTCAGTCTACAGCATTCATCCATGTATTCATCCAGACTGTCACTTGTGGGGTACTTCTTCAGCTGATGACCATGGATCTGAAGGTCTTGCATGCTGCCAAAATTCTCCGGGAAATTGTCAGTAATTGTCTTTGGCTCTTCTATGGGAGGTGGGGTGGGAAGAGTGTTTTCCTTGGGAACGTCTGTCTCTGGGGTAGGTTCCTTTTCCAGAGATTGCCTTTCGCTTTGGTCAAAATGTTCACCATGACTTTCTTCCTGAGGGACGCTGAAGTCTTCTAGGGAAGCTGTAGGACCCTGCACAGCGTCTGCCTCCTGACTGTAGTACTCAGCTTGCTTTTCACTCTCTGGATCTTGGTGGCTGACATTTCTGGCACGCTCTTTACATGTTCTCATTATCAGATGGTCAATTTCTGGAGAAGAAGAGGTGCTAAGCACGCCCGAGTCACAAAATGAGTCTCTGCTGTGAAGCACAAAGCTCTTCTCTGAACCCGTCGGCGTTGATGGAGAATTAGCCCCACTTGGCAATTCAACCCCTGAGTCCTCGGATTCAAATTTGGAGAATCTGTGAAGTCTGCACTTGGATTCAAAGGTGCTGAGGTCAGGCAGGGTGGCTACATAGTCTGTGCTTGCTGGGGCATCTGCATAGTCTGGATCTGCCAGGGCAGCTGCGGCATTGGGATTTCCCTGGCAGTCCGGTGGGAGGCTGGTGCCGGGGAGATGGGACTCTTCTGTGCAGGCTGTGTCAGCTGGAGCCTCTGGGATTAACCCTGGGTTTTGAATTCCTTCATTGCTCAGTATCTTCATATGTGTTAGCACGACTTTGTCCTCAGCACGTGGGCTCTTCTTACCTGCTTAAAAGAGAACAAGCAGAAGGTCACAGGAGGCTACGAAACTCAGTGTATGGTGCATCCCCTGAGGGATGTGAAATGTAAAACTGTCTATAGTAAGGTGGTAGAGGAGGGAAGCCCTAATTTGTGTTTCTTGAGCTATGTGAAGCTTTCTTGTATGCTTTGCTGCCACAGAAGTGTTGTGTTTCATAGCCCCAGAGTCCTTCAGGGGAGTCATAAATGCACACTGAGTTCTGATTTAGCAGACAGAAAACAACACATATAGCCAGATAACTTCTTAGTGATCACCTGCATATAGACACAGAGAAGTACATGTTCTTTCAGCATGATAGACACTAATTTAAGGCTAAAATATTTCCTCTGATTAAATGTATTCCAAACCAGCGGAAAAAAGGGTAAAATGAAATCTCTTTCCATAGGCTTAAGTGAATTTTGGGTTGCAACAAGCAATTCGCAAACTGTTTGGTGTTCTCTGCAGTATTCTCTGTGCACATACAGGTGACAAAAAGCAAGTACTGATAGGAGAAGCAAACAAGACACTGTAGATCTTTTCCGCTCCCTGTATGGTTTTAGCTATGAAGCAATTTCTTCAAATGAACTCTTCTTTGTGAAGAGAAAGGAGATGGGGGCAGCTTTGTTCATGAGCTTTTTGCACATCGACAAAGAAGACTTGTTTTCACATCACAATTATTTCACACAGTAATGTGGTAGAACAGTCTCTGGATGAAAGGCTGATCTACAGGAGTTGAAGATCTGCCCCTAGGTTTTCTTACTGTTTTTCTGAATCAAGTATTTCACAGTGGCAGACTTCTGCTTCTGATATGAAAGAGGGTGAAAGCTCTGCATCCACCCATTAGCAAACTGTAAATCTCAGCTCCAAATCCATCTGTTTGTGGATTTGGGACCAGGAATTGTTGCAGTGAAAAACTTCAGTTTCTCTGGTATCTCTTCCCTTATTAGTGCCTGACCCAGAACACCTCAGAGGGCTACAATGCATACACTTTTCAGGATATCTTACTTCCTACTTCATTTCCTTTCATTTCCCTCTCCTAGTTCCTTTGTTTTTGCCTGACATCAAACCAGCAGCTGCTTTACAAGCTTGCTCAGGGTAGGGTAATTATCCCTAAGTAGGCAGGGAAGCCTGGGACCCCCCCGCTAGCAGTAGAGTGGGGAGGGCTCCGCTGTGCAGCCCTCCTTCACGGTAACCCAGAAAACTCCCTATTTCAGAAATAACCTGTTTTCCAGCCTTCCCTCCTCCAGCTTGCTTTCCGCAACGTCCACAGACAAGGGAGACTTTTACTCATTAAGGCCAAGCTAGCTATTAAATGAATCATTTTCTCTTTTATTTAAATTCCTTCTGTTTGATCTTGAGAATTTCTCTTGACCTTGAGAAAGCACTGAAACGTGCCCTTTACTGTCCATAGGCAGACAGAGATTTAATATTTTACACTGGAGTTTCAAAAGGGCTGTCAGTGATAAATAATCCCATATGGTGGGCTTTTTATGTCACTTGGGCACGTAGTGCTTATAGTCCCTTACAGAAGACCTTGTTTATCATATAGAGAATTGCAACGGCCTCCTTTGGTCTCTCCACTATGAAGAGCCACATTTGGGGCAGTCAGTGCCAGTCTGCAGTACAATACCAGTACATTGCTGTGGTGGGGAACAAGAGAAAGACATTACCCATGGAAATATCACAGGAAAGCTCATGAGGAGTTGCCTGTGCTGGGCTGGGTAACAGCCCTCCCACTCTTGGGATGAGCATGATGGACCCTGAACTGAGGACCAGGAATAGGGTCTATCCTCTTGGAAGGAGAAGGTGGAGCTGAGACATTACTGGTTTGGAGTGAAGAGGATCGACCTGCTCAGCTGCAAACACCTCTTGGCAGCAAGAGGCAAAGTGTTCTATCTGCATGAAAAACAGAAGGCGTACAGGCTCTTCTGATGGCATCACCACCCCAGATGGCACAACAAAACCACTGAGAGTCAGAGAGCAATAGCATTGCTGCACTTTCTTTTTAAGAACAAATCATACAGCCGTCACTCTTACCAGGAATTACTATATGCAATGGTAGTCCCTTCCCACAGACTCTGATTGCCTTCACTTATTAATCATGCCATGTTTTCCTTTGATTGGAGATTCTCTCTCTCTCTTTCAATCTGCCCCTTTTTTTCTTGCTTAACCGGTTTCACCCTGGCCTACACAAATATTTCTTTGTCTGAAATCAGGAAGCAGCATATTAAAATGAGGTCTTGCTGCTTACAGAAGATGTCAGATGCTTTAATTCATATCTTTTATAAATACAAAAGCTACAATGTGTACCAGAAGGCTTGGCTGGAGTAGAAAAAATAAAAAATGAGATTAAATCTCTGAGCCTCTGCGTGAGGGTCCCCTTGATGCCAACAACCGCAGTGCTGAGAAAGGTCTGTGCTCTGGACAACAGAGTCCTTTGCTCTCCCCATCCTGTGGTCACTAGCAACATCGCATGGTTTCACAACAATTTCTTGTTTATCTGTTCTAGGCTGCAAACCATTGATCTCGGCACTGGCAGGTCCTAGTAACCACAGTGTTTGAGCATTTCTGATTTATCCTCCCAGCCCCTTGTGATGATGCAAAATGTTATCATCCCCTACCACAAGTCCAGAACAGATGCAAAGGATGGCAGGATTTTGCAACACACTTAGGCACCTCATCCTCACGCGTTCAATGACACTTTCCCATGGTCAATGAGGTCATCTGTGCTACAGCAGAGATCTCCCATGATTAAGGCAGTGAGTGACCTGAAACTCAAGTTTTTCTTGCTGCACCTCACTGAGGGAACAGTCTCTTCTTCCTCTCTGTGAACCGGGTTATGGAATCTAAACCACAGGGCTTCCAACAAGCATATTGTTTCTGCTACAGATCTTGAAAGAGGCATACAAAAACGCTCAGCTCTTCCAAGCGTATTGCTAGCAAACACCAGACTGGTGCAATTAAAGCTCATCTGTGTAATTACCAAAAAAAAAAAAAAAAGTTATCCAGACCCTCAGCTGCTATAAATTAGCTCATTACCAGGGCCCCTAACAGAATTTTGTTAGCTAATTCTGGCTGAGGACTTGGCCTGCGAGTGCTCAGTACAACAGTACCAGGGGCCCAGAGCAAAGCGGGGAAGACGGCGGCCTGCCTGGCGCTGGAGGGAGCGTGCTGCAGGGGTCTGGTTACAGTGCTGCGCGCAGGCTTCTGACGGGAGGTGTGAAGAGCTCCAGAGAGCTGAACGGCGGCATGAAGGTTGGTAAGATGTATTTACTTGTGCTGGAAGCCAGCCAGGTTTGACACTGCTGCTCCTGGGAAATCAGCCAAGAGGGTTTTTTTGTTATTGTTGGGTTTTGTGTCCTTTCCCCTGGACTGATTTTCCACACCCCTTCTGGGGTGGGGGTGAGGTATGGGCAGATGCTGCTTTCAGGCAGCTGGCTGGGACACTGGTATGGCAGCAGGGGAGGAACTGGAGTTGTGCGTCTATGCTTAGGAAGCGGTATAGCTTCCCGCAGCATCTTCGGCAACACATGTCCAGGTCAAACATTGTCTTGGGTTGAATTGTGCTACTTGGCTAGTAGCCTTCTCAAAGGGTTATATGGCTCTGTAACCACACTAGAGATAAACAGGGTTCCCTGGGTTGTAATAGAAGCTGTAACTGAGGGTGACTGATTATGTGTAACCTTGTGCGAGTTGCTGGACTTCCTGTGCCTGTACAGTTGGAGAATAAGACTGCTTCCCATCTCATAGGGAGGTGATAACAGTGAACTAGCTGATATCTGAAGGTAATTAGTAGGAAGTGAAAGGAATTGATGTGTCCCAGCTAAGTCTCTAGAACTTTGCTTTACTTCGTTTCCTTTCCAAATTGCTTTGTAGGATACTTGTCTGTTGGCAGTTAGCAAAACCTAGCTGAGAAACTTAAATCCTTCAAAGGTGGATACGGTCTCATCAGCTGCTGTCCTAAGGCTTTCCTTTCCTTGGAGTTTTAAGTCCAAGTGTATTTTTCCTGATGCACAATAACTAGGAGCTGCCAGTGCACAGCCTAGTGTGTTAATATAGAGATTTCTGACCTGAGGAAGGAGAGAGAATATCTAAATATGAAATTGCTTTTAAGCAGTTTCTTTGAGAGTTGCATTGAGACGCACTCAAACAACAGCCCAGGCAAAACTCCTACGTGTTCCCAGTCCCTGCCCAGGCCCAATTCCTGCAAAAGCTCCCACCTTTCTAGTAAACCAGGCTGAAGTCTGTATTCAAATCCCTATACTCCAAAGCACTGAAATCCAGGTCCAGTTTTTTCTTTTTTGCCTCTATGCCCATGGCTCAAAGCTGTGTTCCACTGGCAATTCCTTCGGTGCAAGCCCTGTTAAGCTCTGCTGCGTCCCTGAGAGGGGTCTTTGGCCTCTGATGCACTGACTCAAGTATCATAGCACATGGTCTTCTGATACATCTGGCTGATGGAAGTACTGGTGGTGGGAATAGGCCAGGCTCGAAGCAGGATGAGTGCCCTGTGCTGCTTTCCTCCCTCTGGTCTGTGCCTACCTGTCTTCTCAAAATGTTCATGCTGATTTGTAGGCTGCTTGGCATGGGGGAGACTCACTGTTAAACAGGTGTGCAATGACTGGCACAACTGGAGCCAAGGCTTTGCTTGTCTCCGTCTGCCGTTGTGTTACAAAGGGTAGCAGCATTAGAGCCATGGCAGCCCTCTTCTTGTCCCCAAAGCCGCTGCAAGGTTCATGTGCACAGCAAACCCACCTATGGTGGGTGGTGCTGGCAGGGTTACGTAGGGTGGCAGTCTTGGAGAGAGGCATAAGGTGATCCGTCCAGAGATGCTCAGAGTGCCTGTTCCCCTCCCCGTTCCCATCTACCGCAAGACATGCAACACCCTCTAGATTTAAGCCCATAAGGCCAGTACTTTCCAACTGTAGTGTGCCACAGGAACAGAGCACCAGAAATAAAGGGCATCACCAATGACTTGGATTGCTGAAGTAGCAGGGATTTTGCACAGCTGCCCTGCAAAGGAAGACCTAAGTCAAACCCCATCATTCCTACCACTACGATTATCCCTAAGCACAGGGGCCAGATGTACATGGAAGCCCCAGAAGTGGTTTTTCGGCATCCCACAGAGCAGCCGCACAGCCTGCCCAGTCAATCCTCTCCAGCTGTGCCAAGGATTAAATCCTGTGCCATGCAGGACAGGTTCTGTGATGGGGCTGTGGCCTCCAAGTACAGACTAAGAGATGATCATCAGCTTTTGAAGAATCATCAGGCAGCAGGAACTAGTGAGCTGAAGTCAAACTCATGACCTAGAAATGAAAGGCTGCCTCTCCTATTCAGTCCTTGCATTCCCTCATTTTCCTTCCTTCCTTTACAAAAAGTCTCCCTTTAGTCCTCTTACTGCGACACTGCTGGCAGTACAGCTCAGGTGGTATTTCCCTTTCACTGTGAAGAGGGGATTTTTTTTCTCACCAATGATGAGGTCTTGATTTCCCAGCATTTAAGAGAAAAGGGGTCACTTCCTTTCTGAAACAATAGGCATTTTTTGCTGCTGACTCTTCCCCTATATGTGCTGAGGGGTGGAGCTGGGTGGTGGGGCTGTACCGGCACCTCTTTCTCAGCACTAGCCCACCAGCTGGCCCCCACCCAGAGCCGCAGGAGCTGGGTTACTTTCCTAGCTGGGCAATGGCTGTTCCTTGCACAGCCCTGCGGGCACAGGGAGCCATTACATGGACTGGACCACAATATTTAGACCTGGATTACTCTTACGCTGCCAAAAAACCCAAAAGAAAACAACCCACAAACAAACAACCCCTACCCCAAAAAAACCCAGCAACCACTACAAATTGACCCTCTGGGAGGGAAATCTATCTCCACATAGCTTTGCTATGGACTTCCATGTGCTGAGGATCTCCCTGCTTCCTTGTGCTTCACAGGCCTGTTGAAGACCTGATGCCAGTCCTGGCGATGGCAGGGGTGCTGCTTGGCACCAGGTTCCTGCAGACAATCTGCCTTCCCAATGCCTTTCAAGCAAAACTAGTCTGTGAGCATGCTGCTGTACTGTGGGGTGCCCAATCTGAGCAAGGGCTTCTCCTAAACAACTAGGACACTCATGAGCCTAGGAATTTCTAAGGGGAGCTAATGGAAAGGTCTTGTGTCTTCAGTGCATCAGTTACAACCTCTATCTACAACAGCAGAAACTTGTGAAGGCTTGAAAATCACTGTCATAGAAATGTTGGTTTGGTGCTTTGTTTTTTTGTTTGTTTTTTTAACTGGAATTGTGTCGTAGTTTAACCCCAGGTAGCAATTAGGACCATGCATCCACTCACTCCTTCCCCGCTGCTCCCCCACCCCCCCCCCCAGGTAGGTTAGAGAAAAAAAGGAGGGGGGAAAAAAACCTCTGTTTGAGATAAAGACAGTTTAATAGCACAGTAACGGAAGAGAAAATAATAATAATAATGGTAAAAGAATATACAAAATAAATGCTCTCACCACCCAGTGATCAATTGCCCAGCCTCTCCCGAGCAGCGATCGCAGATCCCTGCCCCCTGGCTAACCCCCATGTATATACTGAGCATGACATCTGTGGTATGGAATATTCCTTTAGTCAGCTTGTCCTGTTTATGTTCTCTCTCAGCTTCTATGCGAAGCTGGAAAAAGTCCTTGACTTAATTCAAATGTTACTCAGTGACAACTAACACAGTATGTGTTATCAACATTATTCTCATACTAAATCCAAAACACAGCAGCTACTGGGAAGAAAATTAACTCTATCCCAGCTGAAACCAGGACAAATTGTGACTGAAAAATTCATGTTTGCAGAGGAACACACTCCCGTGTGGTAACTGAGTATTTGCATGATAGACCCAATCCTCAAAATTTCAATTTATCCATCTGGGGAACTGAAATGCATGTGGATTTCATGAGAGTATAGATACAATTTGATTTGCTTGAAATTTTGAAGCACGAAGTTCTTGGATCGTTTGGCTCCAAGATGCTCTCCAGTCTCACTGATAGTTGCGTGAAGTTCCTCCAGATGATAGTTCGGTAATACAATGTGACCAAAAATGTTATGGATCATCCATAGTTGCAGCTGGTAATGATAAATCCATATAAAATAGATGCTGAGAGAAAGATAACAGGGTTCAAGGACTCTGACTGAAGAGGCATTCATTGCTTTAATACGTATGTTTCAGAAGAGGAGGAGATAATTATAGCTCTTTTCAGGCAGTTGAGGCGGAATGAGAGGGAGATTGATTGTTTACTGATGGATATAGTTGGGTGAACTAAAGAGGAAATGGATTTCCAAGTAGAGAGGCCACTTGACATTTTTACAGCTTGCTTCTATTCATTCCAAGTGACCTGTGAAGTTTTTGAAACAGGGGGACAGGTCTGATTGATGAGTGACCTCTGGCAGAAAGTCCCCCTGCACAGCAGGTCCCCCACAGGCCACCTGGTTCATCGGAGTTACTTGTGTAGGCTGGCCGTCACCAGTTTTTAGACCAACACCTGACCTTGCGCAGAGCACCAGCTAAAGAGCCTCTCCCACTCGTTACTGCATTTACCCTGCAACTTACTTCTTAGGATATATAGCCCAGTGGGAAAACCAGGAGAAGGATAATTTTGATGTAAAAGGATCTGTGCCCAAGTGCTCCCTACTCTGAAAAGTAACCACTCCTGGGATGGGGGGAGGCTCAAGGTCCCATAGTCACCTATGGTGCTTGTTTGTGAGACTTTGTCAGGGAGATGACAACTCTCACTAAAGACCTGCAAATCCTTCTCCTTGGATATTCACGTGTGCTGCTTCAGGAGAAAGCTTCAAAACATTCAATAAAGGAAATGGTGTTTTCATAAGCAGCCCTGTGTAATAGCAAAAGATTATTTGGCACACAGCTCGCTAGTGTATCTGAGCAGAAAATGAAAACAATGGAAACAAATATACCACACCTTGGCGAAAACTGTCTAATTTGGGAGATCTTTCCTTGCCCATCTGATTTGCAGGCTACCTCATATTACAAGGGAGTATTCCACCAGAAAGGAACAAGGAGATGGGAGGCCCTCTGCAAGGATGGAACTTGCCCCCCAGGGATGACAAGTATGTAGTAATTCAGGTTTTATTGCCTATAACAAGCTTGGATAAACAACTGTTCAATTGCCCCACAGACTAAAGCCATTAAGACCCCAGTGCTTCAACTGAAGCCAAAGGAGCTCATGAGTTGTATCAGAAAGGTCACTGTTAACCCATTCTTCATGTGCAGTCATTTCTGTCCCTAGGCAAGACCCCAGAGAGCTGCTTCTGCTCAAATAAGGTAGTGGTGGGCAGGTGGAACCATACTTTTTGGCATGTCTGAAATATTTTATGGTTGCAGTACGAGCAGTGACAATTTTTGGTTTGTTACTCTTGCTGGGGCCACACAAGGACCTTGGCGAGATAAAGAGGAGGAGGAGGAGGTGATGATGCAGGGCTCTGTAGCTGCAGTAAACTGAACTTGCTGATACAAGAGATCCTGCCCCTCAAGGACAGGGGGAAGATCCAGCCTATATGCCTATTATTGCTCTGCCACTCTTAAAAAAAGAGTTCGGTTTATATTCTCTATCTTAAGCTGCATTTGGAGATGTAACTTTAAAGTCCCTGCCACAAAGCTTGTAAGAAACAGCATATTCTTGACTCTTTCTGAGTAGAGATGGGGTCCAAACCAGGACACAAATAATATCTGGTGCCTCTTTTCCAGGCAGGGTGACTAAGGAGTGCTGTCCCTGTTTCTTATTTGGAGATATCCTAGCTGAATCTCTTTTTGATTCCTCAGTCCTTTGTGTGATAAGTCTGTTCCCTCACCAAAGCTTCTGCCTGCCCCTATTCAATACTGCAGTGTCCGGGTGATGAGGGACACTTCCATGTGGAAGAGCAAGCTTCCTTTCCCCTCCTAACCCCGCTGTCAGGCTTGCACTATATAGTTTGGGGGAAACAAGTTCATGGCCAAATTACCTCCAGGGAAAAAACAGAGCGGTTTCCACCATACAGTAAAATGGTATCTCTTCAAACACTTTCCACATCTTGTGGTCATGCTGGAGCGCTCTCACAGCAGCACTACTCTAGAGCTCTTTGTGTCACTGGGTAAAAATGCAGTCTCCAGACCAAACTCATGCAAAGTGACGTGCCTCAGCAGCCCTTGCTAGTGCAGTGCCCAGCAGTGACCTGCTCTGGCACCTCAGAGAGGCTCCAGCTCCCGCTGAGCTCTGAGACACTCACTGCTGGGAAGCGCAATCCCAGCAGTGAATGCCTGGGCAGATGCCCACAAACATGGCACCTCTGGTGACTCCACAGGAGCTGCTAGCACTGCAGCCGTCCAAGGAGGTAGGAATTCAGCATACAGATGGGAAGTTAGGACCCCAGGAGGCATAACCACTCCAACCCAGTGTTTTGCAATATCTTTACCATTCTGCTGTTGCACAGCACCCTATGCTTGAGACTCTGGCAAACCCTGTCTGTCACCACCTCCACGCCAAGCAAACCAACTGAGTGCAGTGATGTTAATGGGACAGAAACTGCAAATCTCATTTACAGCTGGCACGAGCCAAGCTGAAGGGTAAACGGGGATGCTGAGGGGATTCTGCTACCTGGGGCTTGTGATCTCACAGCCTGCAGCGCTGGCTAAGGAGTAAAGCATACGAGAGCCCTTGTGCCCGAAAAAGGCAGTTTGAGACCACATCATTTGTTTTGACAACAGACGTAAAAAGTTACAAGTGATCTGCTCCAGGACCACAGCTGCCTTCCCTGCCTGGGTCACCTCATCTGCGCAGAGCAGGAGGGAGCAAACACAACCGCTCAAACTCGGGACAATGACTCCCCGTTGGATGGGGATGTGCCAGCCTAGAAAGCGATCCGATATCCATCGCCAGCGCAGCGACAGGCTGAGTGAGCGCAGACCCCATCCGTCCCCGCTTAGCGCAAAACCCCAGCGATACCAGTGGGACCTGTGGGCGCAGCCGCTCAGCTCCTAATTCCCCCCTCTTCCCCCTTCTGCTCTATCCCGGCCAGCTCCCCCTCCTTCAGCCACAGCCCGCTCGGAGTCGCCGCGCTCCCTCCTCTCCGGCTGCCCTCTCCCTAGCTCACAGACACAAAATAAACCCGTTGTAAGAGGAAAGCAAATCGGTTCCTAAAGCGCCATCCTTCCCCGCGGCAGGAGCTGAAGCGAGGAGGGGGCTTATTGCAGCCTTACCTGCCTGGGGGCAGAGGCAGCCGGCGAGCAGGGAGCGCAGCATGGGGCCGGCGCGGCGCGGTGCGGTGCGGGCAGCCCGTCCGTCCGGCGGGGCCCGGGAGCGGGGCGGGCCGGACTGGTCTCGCCCTAAGTACCGTCTGCGCGGCCGCCGAGGGGAAGGAAGGGGGTGGCGGAGGAGCGGGCTCGGGGAGGTGTGCCGACAGCCCTCGGCTGGCCCCCGGGCAACCCCGGGGGGGCGGCGGACTCACCTCTCCTCCAGGGCGCTGCCAGGGTGAAGCTCCGGTGCCAGCTGAACATCCCGGCAGCAGCCGCCCTCAGGGGCGGGCGGGGGACGGGGGTGCCATCGCTGCCAGCCCTCCCCGGGCTGCTGCGTGTCCCCCGGCGGGCGAGCGGGTCCCGGGCTAGGGCATGGTGGGCAGCGAGCGGGCAGCAGGCAGGCAGCGCGGGCAGGAGGCAGCGCTGCCGGCGCGGAGGCTGCGGAGCGGCGAGCGGGCGCCTGGCCAGCAGTGACTTATAAAGGGAGCAGCCCAGAGGAATGCATCTCCTTTGGCTGATAAGCCGAGATGACTGGAGGGGTTTGAACTACCTTTGCAACCCCCGGAGGAGGGGGCGGGGGGGAGAAAAAAGGGACGGGAGAGAAGAAAAAGAAAAATGTTTCAGCACTTGCATAATGTCAATAAACAACCCCCCTCTCAAGTGGCAGGAAAGGAAAGGCTGGAATGTTTTGGGTGGGGAGGAGAGAGAGTAGAGTGGGTTTAGGTGGGTTTTTTCTTTTTTTTTTTTCCTTTCTTTTTCTGTTTAAATTGTATGTTATGTGTTCGTAATACAAAACTCTGCCTTGGTTGTAGCTGGGGCTGCAGGCTATGGGTAAGAGGGGTGAGGGGGAAGTGTCAGGACTGTCCCAAATGCCAGCTCCCGTGGGCACGTTTGTGGTGCCACCCCACTGGAGTGAACTCCAAACATGCAGGCCGGGCATGAAGAGCTCTGGCGTGCCCTGGGCATGGCTGCGCTCACCAGAGTGCTGCCTTGGGAAACGCATGGGAAATTACTCCTAGGCTGGGTTTAAGCAATACAAGCTCCCTACAACCAACAGCCCCGTGACCTATACGGGGTCTCTGCTTGCTAAGGGAGCGCCAGTCCCTGCATTACTCTTCCGCCTAGGCTTCTGCTGTCTTGAGCAGTGTCAGGAGAAAATGTGCTGCTACACCGGTTAAACCGGCCTAATTCTGTGGACTTCAGCTGTCCACAGAAACAGCGGCCCTGAGGAGACTACAGAGAGCCAGTGGGTGCTGCAGCCCTGCTACAAGTGCCATGAGAAAGCCAGGCAGGAGGGGAGCTGTCAGGGGAGATCCAGTCCAGCTGACCCCTCACTCTGCTCCCCCAGGTGCCGCTTCTCCGGTGTCTCTGCAACAAACACCATGGGCCAGATATCAACTGAAGTGAATTGACTTTTTGCTGTAGCAGTCACTGGAATTTGCTGATGGCACTGGCCACAGTTTAAAGACAGGGTGTTTAATTGGCCCCTTTTCCCCACCACATTGGTCTTGTATTTAGTTATTATTTTATTGCTCCTAAATTCATGTCATCCAACAGAAGGCATCCTTCCTCTCCAGGCTGGGAGATTCATTATATTGCTCCCCCTTTGCCTCCCACTGCAGTGGGATAGAGTGTTTGTGGGCTGCACCCAATTTCTTGCAGCACTCCAGGCACTCATCATGCACCCAGCGCCTGCTGCTGTTTTTCTGGGAAAGGCAGAGAGCTGTGTCCAGGGCTGGTGAGAAGGAAAGCTGTAAAATCCCTCGGGGAAGGAGGTCCCTGTTTCTTGCACTGAGGTTCCCAGTCCAGGGAGGTGTGCACCGCTGTGTTTTATCGCTGTGTGCTTGGTGTGCATTGCGCTGCCAGGCTCTACCCGTGCTACCAGCCCAGGCTCACCCATTCGGTTCCCAGCTGCAGTGCGCAGACTTAAATTATTAGAGCAGCATAAGGGTAATTTACAGGATCCTCAGCATGAATTCAGTAGCACTGTTAGGAGCCAGAGGAATTCTGGGGACAAAGTGTTACCCTCTCACCTGCAGCTCTGCTGCCCATGTACCATTGCACACTCCTTCCTTCCTGCCCCAAGCTCCACTGTTTTGTACACTGCTGAGCACACTCCTATGCCACCCAGAGGCTTATTTGTTTTAAATAACGAGTTTGGAGAAGGGAAAAAAGCTACTATCTGATGTCTGTATATAGCTGGAACTCCAAGTGCTCTGAAATGCATCTAATTTTTAGTGAGCAAAACGTTTGATGCTGTCAGAAAACTATGTTCCTAAGGAGAGTCCCAAGCTGGCCGTTTCTAAGCTCAGTTTACCTTCTTGTGTTCAACAAGTACTTGGGGCCAACAGAAATGACTGTGTTACCAAAATATAATAAATAAAAGAATCCAGTGACAGTAAGCTTTTTGAACAAGAATAAAGCATCCTGTGGAATGCACACAAGCCAAGTGCTCCAGCCCTGAGCTAGGGGAAACATGGAATGAAAATGGCTGGCAACGAGCGCAAGATTTTAATGCTCTAGGTGCTCTCACAGGAGGGTGTGTTTGTGTGTATGAAACTGATAATTAATATTGGAAGTGCCCTGTGTTGACACAATATGTGACAGTGTTTAGAGTCTAGAGGGCCCCACAAAGCTGTCATTAGGTGTTGTGTGTGGTTATTTTTATCTACACTTGAAAAGTTTTAGTAGCATAACTGTGTTTTATGTATTTTTTTCAACTCAAGCGTATTGGCTATATTAGCATCAAAATGTTTTACACCTGAGTAGCTTGGCACTGGAAAAGGAAAAAGCTATAGCATACTTAGGACTCTTATTCCTGTGTCAATGCATCTGCCTGAAGGGAGATTTTACCATTTTGTGATTGTATTATTAACAGCAGTGAAGCTTTCCAAAGGGTGGACACCACCGATTCCAGCCCTCATCAAAAACAGCACACAAGCAAGAAACAGAAGTGGTACCTGGTTTTGGTGTCCAAACTTCAAGAAAGTGCAGAAAAGGAAAACTGATTATTAATTTGCTTTTGTCTAAACCTTGTGAACACCCTTGATGCGGAAAAGGTGATATCCCCTCTGTACAGAAATACATTGAGCCCAGTTGCTGCTGTAGTCCAGCAAGAAAGGAAGGATGCTTCTATCCTGCAGCTTCATCTCTTGTCTCACAGCAAGAGTATTGCTAGGTCTCACCATTTAATTGGGAGTTTTGAGACAGGCTGGCTCCTTTTCCTTAAAGTCCAGCCTGTCAGTGAGAGGAGTGGAGCGCTGGGGCCGGGCTGCGTGTTGCTGAGCTGGGAACAGAGCACAAGGATGGGGAGGAACCAGCTGGGCAGGGAAATGGACCTGGTCTGAGGACTGGGGCCACGTTACCAGGTGCCCCATAAAGATGCTGTGGTTTTTGGCATACTCTACATCTGCCCTTTCCCCACGGTTGCCAGTCCTTGTGCAGGGGCGCCTTCCTGTTCAGCCGTGTGCTGAGAGTGTGGGATGGATTCTCCGAATTACAACCAGTCAGGAAATTCCCTCTCGAGCTGCAGAGGATGTAACGGGAAGAGGAAAAACCTCTTAGTCAGCATCGGCTTAATTTCTGATGGATGCATCAATTTCCTCAGCCATAAGAAAACTCTCCACCCAAAGAAGTCCCCGCGTGTGGAAAGCTGTTGTGTCTTTGGATCCCCTGGGCATACAGCTGCATCCTACCTTTCTTGCCACTTTTGTGACACTTGGGGCTGGTGGGAAGCGTCTTCAGAGCAGAGGGCACTTCCCTGCGGTGGAGAAGCCAGGCAGGAGCTTGCAGGGAGCTGCTCAGCCTTTGCAGCAAGGAGCGTGGGTGAGGGTGTGTGCCAAGGTCTGTTTATAGTGCAATTCCCAAGTTAGGCACCTGGAGATACATTTAGTGGTGATTCCTAAAACTATGTGGGCCATGGTGCTGTTCCTCCATGCCCAGTTACTACCGTGCAACGCAGGGGTTGAAATCACCACCAAATCTTCCATAAAAGTGATTGCTACAGTGTGCGTTGAGATGCTCTGACATTGCAAACGTGAGCCTTTCTTCAAAAAACTCCCCAAAAGCCAAATTACGCAGTAGCAGGACAGAGCCCTGAGCGTGTGCAGCCCTGCATGGGTGAGCTCTCCTGGCTGGGACAGGTTTTCCTCTGCTGTTTGGCTTTAGGCAAGTCCCCCTGTGCAAATAACTTCACCTCCTTCTGCCGCGGCTTGTCTGGCAGAACAGGATTTTTGTAAGTAGTTTCAGGACCCGTCTTCTTTAAGTTGTGCAGCCCCCAAATCACAGGATTTCTCATGCATGTAAAAGGCCCCTCCACCTGGCGTGAAGTATTCCTGGTGACGAAAAACACATTCCAGTAGCCTTGTCACTGTGTTTTTCACACTGAAGCACACAATGAAATAACTGTCAACCTTTCATCATATGTATATATTAGACCTCATTTTCCATCCCCTTCCCTGACCCCTTAGTTAAAGGCTGGATCTGGACAGGTTGCTTGACTACCTCCTGGTTTGGCTCGTACACCTGCAGTGTGGCACCAGAGGACCCTGTGCAATGCAGTCACCTCCTCGACTCAAATACGTTTTTCATTCTGTTACAAGCAAGGTTTTTGGAAGTAGCTGGCAGAGGGACATTGGATCCATGTGACAGCCTGGGAAAAAGGAGGACGTAATGTCATGCTGCGGGGGGGCTCCCCATCAGCAGAGAAAGTACAGGGAGGGGATGGTCTGTGCAGCAGCCATCAGGGTTGGCTTGGACTTGTCCCTGATGGGTGACTGTAAGGGGTTGCTCTTTGTCTTAGGTTTTAGTGACTGTTGTCTGATCAGCCATGCCAGCGGTGCTGTATTGATCTCCTTTAAGCAAGGACTGGTAGCACCTCGTGGATGAGGGTGTGCCGTGCCTCCCCGGGGGTACCCTGGTGCTGTGCCGGCCCGTGTGCCTGCGTGCATGGCTCCAGGGAGCCGTGCTGCCGCAGCCGGCAGCCCCTCGCACAGGGGCTGGGTCAAGGGCAAAAAGAAAAAAAAGGAGAGAGGGGGGCGTTCAAAGAGGAAATGCATGATATTTGCATTCCTGTACACGGAAGTTTCCAGAAGACACCAGTTTCCTGTGAAACGGTTCTCCTGCTAACTTGTCAGTGGCCTGCACGTGTCCAGGTGAAGGTTTGGGGTCACAAGAGAGGAAGTTGTTTTACTGCAATGCCCTTACGGTGGAAAAAATAGCTTGCTGGGGTAGTGAGCAGCTCTTGAGTCTGTTGGCAGTAATGTGTTAACCCCTGCGAATCTTGTGTCTTGCTCCAGACACTTGGCTCAATCTAGATACATTACAGTTTCTGCTCTTTACTCAGGGAATCTGATAAATGCACTAAATACTCAAGATGAGCACAGCCTGGCTGTACAAGCAAAGCCCCTCTGCATCTCCTCTGCCTCTCGCATGGATGCTGCTGCCCTGAGCGATTCCCCAACCACAGAGTAGGAGAAAGCTGCCACCCAGCTCAGACCTACTGCCCCAGTTCTGCTTGCTGGTGTGTCCACCAGCCTTTCCGGAGCAGAGAAGGCTCAAATGCCAGATGTGTTTTGGATCCTGGAGCAGGTACATGGTCCCCGCTTCTCCCGGCTGTGAAAGGAGCCCTGGTGTGCCAGGTGGGAACCAGATGCCCGGCACTGTGCCCCGGGGAGCCTGGCTGGTCGTTTGCCAGGCACATCATTTCCTTGTGTGCACGACGGAAACTGCACGACGGAAACACCTTTGTGCTCACTGAGTCAGGCTGAAGGGACCTTTGACTTCAAAAGCTGTTGCAACCTGTGCTTAAACTCCGGTTGCTGCTCTCTAACTCTCCGGAGCCAGCACAGTCCCCCTCGCTCTCCTGTGGATTACCTGCCCTCAGGGTCCACACCTTTCCCAGTTAAGGGACAAGCTCATCAACACCTTCCAAAGGCAGGCTGAGCTGCACTGTGCTGTGCTGGCTGCTTTCCAGGTTATGGCACAACCCAAACCTCTGCTTTCCTCCTGTGATGCTGCAGGCTGGCCGGTTGCATGGGGGCACAGAGGGGTCCCCATCAGCTCTTCCTCCCCCCGCACGCCTGCACCCCTCTCCAGTGTTTTTGGGTCAGGTGTCTGAGTCAGCGGGCACTGGGGCTCAGCCAGGAGAGAAGAGTGTCTGGCTCAGGACGGGATGGGCAGCAGAGCTGCGGTGGGCAGATTGGGACCATACACTGGTGGGAGAGTTGGGCACAAGTGGAGGAGTGGAGGGGAGCAATGCCGGGGAGTTGTTGAGGAGCAGGAAAAGCGGCAGAGGTGCTTGAGGAGCAGCGACAAACCCTTGGAAGGAAGGAAGCAAGCAAGCAAGCTGAGCTGGTTTGGGGAGAGAGGTGCCTTGTTTTTCTGCTGGGATCTCAGTGTCCTGGGGGTGCCAAGGGGCTGCTTCAGTGGCTCCAACAAAGGGCCAGTCATGGCCAGGGGCACTCTGCTCCTGGGCTCTGCTGGGGGCTGTTGCCCTTCTCCAGGGGTGGGGGACAGAGCCCACTTTTGCTGCACTGACTTTATGATTCTTTAATTTATCTTGTGATGGAGGGCAGCATCTCCTCCAGCTTAGCAGCCCTCAGCTCAGTGTCTCCATGGGACAGTCCTGATACGTGCTATGGGGTTACTGTGAGGAGCACTGGGTCACTCTTCATCCCAGTTCACCTACCGGCATCCCCCCACTTCGTGCCAAGCAATGGGCAGCACCCCTCACCAGAGCCCTGCTGTCACAGGAGCCGCCTCGGTGCCAGCCTTGTCCTCCTCTCACCACCTCACAGGTAACACCAGAACAGATGGATGGGGAGTTTTAAGGTGTCACAGCCCCAGGAGCAGAAGTCACGTGAAGGTGTCTGCCTTGAGGAGCTGCACCTGCTGCCTGGCTCCTGGCCTCCCTGGGGGCTGTGAGCCCGTCCCCGGCAGTGAGCCTGGGCTCCGCCATCCATCCAGCTCTCAGCATCCCCCAGTGCTGGGCCAAGCTCTGTCTCTTTGTATTTTTTTTGTCTGAAGATACAGGGATGGGTCAGGGTAAGGCGAGGGTGAGGGCACGGCAGCATAGCGCAGCAGGGCTGGGTGCAGGGCAGCGGGAGCCTTTCCCCTCCACAAAGCCCTGGCCGAGCACGCTGGAAGTGCTGCATAGTTTCATGCTCTGCTTTGTCAAGAGGAGACTGGTAAAACTAGATAGGAATCCAGGGGACCGTGACAGAAAAGATCAGAGGGCATGAGGGAAGGGTCGGGGAGTTTCCCACCATGAAATCGGGTGACAAGGTGATGAGGAGGAACGCAGAAGAGCGGTGTTGTTGACCTGGGCCTCCCTTTCCACCCTCCGAGGTGTTTGCAGCCCTGCAGAGCTCCAGGCAGCCATGGGCTTGGACCTGTTTCTCTGTCCCCATTGTGGCTCTGCCCGGTGCAGAGCAGCAGGTACCCTCTGCCCTCGCTCGGTGTGCCGCCTCCGGGAGGCACCAACACTGTGTCCTGGGCCAGAGCTGGGGGGCGGGAGTATCCAGAGCATCCCCTCAGCCTCCTTGTTTCTTTACTTTTTATCCCTGGAGAATCCCAGCAGCTGTGAAAGCGCTGCTTAAACTTTGCAATTAACAGGGCTGAGGGTTTGGCAATCACCACCTCGTTTACCTTGTTGCAAATGCTGCATCCGTGTAAATGCTGCAAGTGCTTTAGTTTGGAAATGCTCGCTCTCAGTTTAGAGCAATCTGTTCCAATGGAGTGCAAGAGAGGAGTCAGATGTGGCTTGCTAAATATATCACCAGAGTTTAAAGCAGTACAAATAGCAATTAGTGAGATCCTGGGCAATTTGCATTGCTTTCCCCTGAATATATGTGCACACATCCATGGAACTGAATATTTTTCTTGTGTAGCAATTTAATTAGACCTGATTAAAGTAAACATGTCCTGAAGGTTTGAATATCATAGCAGCATTGCATTATAAATGTCATTTTGATTAAATAATGGCTTCTTTGCTTGAACAGGATACCTATCCACCCGAAACACAGAGGTGAAACTTTAGTTAATAATAAAACTCCCACCAACTTCAATAGAGCTATATTTCACCTTAATTGTACTCATAATTACACTTTCACAGTTTGATTACAGAATTGACTGTTTCCCCCTTGGAGGGAGTATACATTGTTGTATACCTCCTACAAAAAAACTGGGAACCGAGGACTGTTGTCATGCAGGACAAGAGCCTGGGCTCAGGAATGAGGTGATTTGCCCCGTCCAGTGAAATGATGGAGCTCCCTTGTCCCTGGATGCGACAGGAGCACTGAGAGTTGCCACATGGGCTCTCATTAAAGAAGACACTATAAGATTAGCCTGGAGCAGTGGTTGCCAGTTCCTGTGGATCTGGCTGCTCCGGTATTCGAAAGAAGTAACTGAGGAAAGCAGGCCAACTGTGAGTAGGTTTAAATATGCTGCACGAGACCTATCCTCTGCTGGAAAAGCATACAGGGCCTTCCCAGGCTGAAAAATGTTGAAAACAACTGTCCTTGATGAACAGATAGCATTCAGTAGCCAAGGACCTGTCTGGATAACCCCAGGACATACTTTACAAATAGCATCTGTTTCTGCAAACCTGCTATTTAAAAAATCTCTTGCTGAAGCCAAATCAATGCTCTTTCATTTGTGTACAACACTGATATCCAGTTCTTGGGTGTGTATTTCCTCTGGACATCCCGGAGGATATCTCTGGCTCCACTGTTTGTGAACTGAGGTCGGTAACGTGACTGTGGCCCTCACTCCAGGGTCTGCGTACATGACTGGGTGCAGCAGCAGGTGCGTGCGGCTGCTTGGCCCCGCATCTGGCACCTCCTTCATGCCGTGGAAAGGGCACAGGAGCTCAGATTTGACACCAGCGTTGAGGTGCTCTGCCTCCTCAGTGCATCAGTTCAGTGCTCTGGGCTTTTCATCTCCCTACCTGAAAAAAGGAGGTAAAAATATTCTCCTTTGTAAAGCTGCCTGGGCATTAAAGCTGTGAGTCTGTATCAAACTGTGTGTTTCTATGAGCAATAAGTGACCATGGCTGTCCAGAACAACAAAAGCAAGTTCAAGACATTTTTTCCCCTCCAAGCTCACCCCAAAGCAGGCCTCTTCTAGGTACAGTTGGGAAATGCCAATGACGTGTTCATATCCCCTCTGTTCAGATCTGACCTAAGCCCACCAAAGAAAATTAAACACTAACAAGGACTTTCAGGGGTTGGGACCAGGACCTTTGTGACTTTTATCTTAGCAGTTCTTCTTGTGCTTTTATTTATAAAACTCTGCTTCTCTTTGTATGCTTGTTTTGTGTGGGATGAATGGAGACAGTCTGCTGTTTTACTGCAGACTTCCCTGTGCTTACTAATTTAAGACTGCCGTTCAGACTGAAATTTCCAGGTTGGCTCATGATGAATCCGTTGTCTATGTGCAGCGCTTGAGAGATATTTCCGTATCCTGAAATAACAGGAGGCTTGTGATACATCACTTCATGACTCTGCGGTGCTCCGCGACTCACGGGACAGAGGACAGATGTCACCAAACTGTTGTACACCAAAACAGTCACTGCGCAACGATCCTTCACTGAAAGCCAATATGATTGAACTGGCACATGGATTTCCATGCCAGGTAAAAATAATGGGCATATGTATTTTTAGGGTGTTTGTGTTAGGAGACCTTTCTTTGGTGCCTTCCACAGAGTTCCAGGCAGCGCTTTTTTAAAAAAAAAAAAAAAAGAGAGAGCAAGAGCAAATACTGACCTCCAGATGACCCAGCTTTGAGTCTTGGTGATTTGCAGTCCAACAGCACAATTTGCTTGCTCCCGAGTTAGTTTTAATGTGATGGAACAGGCGAAAACACAATAAAATATTGTCCCACGTTTGCAAACTGAATCAGTCAAGTTCCAGGCTGTCAAAAGGAGCAGTAGGTGGGGGCCAGCCTTACCCTTGCCCCGATAACCCGCCTTCGTGCAGGCTGAGACGGCAGCAGGAAACAAGGGAAGGGCTGCAAAGGGCTGCAGAGCAGATTTCAGGTAAGCTTGGCTGCCAGGGAGGCTCCCAGCTAAGAGTCCGACATTTCAGGAAAGGCTCCACATCTAACTGTTGCAGGGATATTTAAAGTCATGTTTTCAAAGCACACCATTACAGAGAGCCCTCTGGGAAGAGCTGGCTGCTCATTTTAGTGCCCAAAAATGCAGGCTAAGCTGTTCGGAAGATCTAGCTGTTTGTAGCTGCTGAACTGTTTTAAAAGCCAAACCCTTTTTTCATATAAACACCAAACTGCCTGATGTCAAGTCAGGTTTGCAAGATAAGATAAGAGTGCTTCAGTAAGGAATAGATGGAGGAGAGTTTATGGAAACTGAGTTATGGTAAATAGCATCAAGAAGAAGGGGGTTTTATGTGGTGCTGGGCGTAGCAGAGGTGGATAGAGACTGTATATATGTTTTTCAGAGCTGTGGGAGAAGACAACGTGTGGGAGGCCAGGGGTTCCCCACCCCTGTCATTGCAGCAGCCAGGAACCCCATGCCACAGGTCTGAGCAAGGGGATCTGGAAGCCGGTGGGATGCAGCAGCGCGGGCTCAGTGTTTCAGAGACAAGTTCTGAGGGCGATGAGAGGAATGGAGGGAATGTGATAAGGCCGGGGGAGGATTTGGAGAGGGAAGGGTAAGGAACGAGCAGGGTAAAGGAGGGGGAGTGGGCAGGTCAGGAGTGCCTGTTTCCACTGTCTCCCAGTTTCCCCATACTGGAGGCAGGTTTGCGTCCCTCAGCTGAAGCACCAGGGAACTGCGGTACTGAGGGGTGTCCCCGTTCCTCTTACAGATAGCAGATACCCTGACTAGTGTCCCTTCAGCCGTCCTCAATGGCAAGCACAGGGGACAGCATGCTGCCAGCAGCCACTCATCCTGGCCACCAGCAACCTCAGAAATAGCAAGTGTTTGTTGTCATTGTCCTTGTGTTTGTAGATGACTTGTCCTAGGCAAAGATGAAAGCCAGTGGAAATCCTTAAGTTGCTATGGATGTTCCTGTGAAGACAGTACAGGTCTGTAGGATCATACCTTAGAGATTTTTTTTTAATGGAGAGCTCTTGCTTTTTGAAAAGGTGGACCAATGTGATTCCACAACACAGAAAAACGCTCAGGGGATTGCAAGTGGTTACGCTGACAGCCCCCGGGAAGCTGCTGAGCTGTGCTGTGTAGCCACAGTGCTGCTGGATGCTGAAGGCAGAGCAGCCGCAGCCATACACCACCGCTCCCTGTCAGAGCTGGTGTAACGTTTCTGGCTCCAGCACTAACCCAGGTGTCTGCACATTCTTATCAGCAAGCCTTGCAGGTAGCGTTACGTGTTTGTCCACTTGAAATAGAAATATTCCTTAACTCTGAACCTCCCTGGCCTCTTTCTTCATATGCCGGTCTCCCTTGGTGGCCAATAGACTGATATGTTTATATTTAACCTTTCTGTCTATATAAAGTCATGGCTGCAATGGCTCACAACTGTTAGAATTCAGAAAAAAAGATAATTAGAGAAAGTCCGTCATAATGCACATGTACAAGTGAGTCTGCAACTCACTCGCTATCCCCACACGTGTGAGCTAATGATCTGGCAGTTTTGAGGTATGAACATAACCCAAGCCCTATAGAGATTTAGAGTGATTTAATACAAATTTGGATTGGGTAGCTCAGAAACACTTTGAGAAAGCTCTAGGAGACACAGAGGTGATCTTTAAAGCCATGGGTGGAGGAAGACAGTAGGATATAAGACAGACAAAGCTAGACAGGTGACACAGCTCTAGGTAGCACCCGACTGGGATATTTTTTTTAGAGGATTCTTTGGTGTAGATCCTAGACTTTTTGGGTCATTGACCAGTTTTAACTCTCAGTTTCTTGCAAACCATCAAACGTTTAGCTGAAAGCACTAAAAGGATGGTGCTCTGCAGATTTCCTGGCCTCCCGGAGCAGACCAGACTTCACTGCTGGCACAGAAAATACTATGTGGAAAGAATTGTGGTGAGAAAAAGATTTCACAATGTCAGCAGTATCCAAAGGGAGGACGAGGTGGAGCTCTCAATGAGTAATGTGAGGTTTGGTACCAGCAGGTCTAAATATCTCAGATAAAAGTTGTGATTTCATCCTGGTATTTTGAAGATCTGGCCTATCAAGCGTGCTGTGGTCACCCTGCTTTCCCCCCAGAAAAAAAGGAGTTGTCTTCCCTCCCTTGCTATCGGGGCGCCGGCCTCCTGCAAGGGAGAGCATTATATCCCCCTTCTCACTCCATCCCACCAGCCGGCCAGCAGATGGGCCTCCTCATCTTTCCAGCGTTGCTTCTCAGATTCTCCCTGTATCAAGTGGGCACATCTTGGGCAACCTCTACCTCTTCAAAACCAGATGCTGCTTTCCCACCATCACACACACACACTCTCTGCTGCAAAACACAGTAACAAGTGCTTAAGTCAATGTCAGGTGGGTCCCCAAATGTCACACCTGTCTGGGAGGCAGGCAGCTGAACTCTGTTTGTGCTGCAGCAGAGGGCCGTGTGGCTGGGTCTCAGTAGGATATTTTGATCTCGCAGTCAGATGATGTGCCGGTGAAAAAGATGCGTGTGATTGCTGCGCTGTCGTTTTGAGTTGGAGGAGAAAATGGCAAGGAGCCTGCATTAATTAGTATTAAACCGCACTTGGCAGACGCTGACTCCTCCGCAAAGTATCTGTTGCTAGAGGGCACGAAAATATACCTGTTGAGTTGGATGGGCGAGGTGCAGAGATAGTACCAGGAAGAAGGATTTACACCGAGACGCTGCAGAAACCAGCGTGGTGTTCTTGGGTGAAAGATCACTTAAAAGCAAGTAGAGATGTCCATCTCCCTTTTCACTTGGGCACTGAAATCAGCCAGTGTTAAAGAGAAAATGGTTGGCCTATTATAGGCAGGAAAATGCAACTAAGATTGTTGATGACTGTCTGAGAGATCTGGGAAAAAGTATCCCAGCACATGGAAGTGGCAGTGTGTTTCTACTGGTGTTTCACCAGTAGATCTCAATGTGTTTTGCAGCAAAAATCTCTACGGTTATTTCCACTTTTCTGTGGGGAATACAAGCCTCGGGTACCTGAGGGTAGGTACAGGGAAGGGAGGGAAGTCAGGCATTGTAGGAAATCTGCATAAACTGTTACCCTCTTTAGGGACACATGATAATTAAAGCAAACATAGAGAGAGACTTTGGCCAGCATGAGGTCTCAATAAACTAAAACCTGCAATTCATTGCCTCCATTTTGTGACAGTCACTTGAGTGTAAAAGCAAGTCCTGTTGGGAATGGGGACTTTTTTTCCTGTTTACCAGCAGGTGAAAACTAGTGTTTCCAATAAAAGCATGTGAGGTACCAGCATAGCTGACAATGGCAGCTACTCCCTGGGCTCTCAGGTTTGTCTTCATCTGCTAGGAACCTCTGCCTCAGGCAGTCTTGTGGGCATATTCAGTGTTCATATTCATGTTCTCACGGGTTTCAGGGGAAATGAAGTGTCACTTCAGCTTCTCTCCCCACAAATCTTCAGTTTTCCCACCACCGCCCTAACAAAACCCTCCAGCACTGAACACAATAGAACATTAAACCTAAATTGATGCCTTCAGTATTACTGGAATACAAGTAAAGAAAATTTCAACACAGCATTAAAAATATGTCACCTTCGCTGTGGCATTGTACGGGAACTGACATGACTTCTTATTTTGTTTGCCCATGGAGGGGAACTGTCATTTTCATTGCTAAAATATTTGTCCATTGGATGGAAATAATTACAAATGGAACAAAACAAAATGTTTTGATTAAATACAGGGCTGGTCTTGTTTTTTCCAGTAAATGTTTGATGTTTTCAATTCTCTTCCCCCTCTCCTGGGGACAATATAATGGACGGTAACAGATCACCTTCCATCTCAGAAGATCCCAGATTGCATAGGGGTCACTTCTTTTGCCACTGAAATGTTGGTACCCAAGGAGCAAACACCAGGGAACAATTTATCCTCACAGGGTACCATAGTGAAGGTGAGTCATCTTCCACAGAGCAGGGGAGTTTTCAGGAGACAGACTCCGGTTCATAATTCGTGCCAAACCCAGGGGTTAACACTGAAGTGTCAGATCTGTCTACCCCATGGCTAAGGAATGAAAACCAGCAGCTGTCTGAATTCCAGGGATGGTGCTGGGAATAGCTGCGATGAAACGAAGTCCCACCAACTTTGATCTTGGATCTCCTGCACAGGATTAAAGGGGTAACTGAGTTTGGGCCTGAGGCACAGGCATTTGGGGAAGCAGCAGCAGGAATTTGCTAAATTTTCATGGGAGTTTACTGAGCATATGATGATAAAGCAAAGATAACTCTCTTTTATCATCGTGATCCATTTCTTTTAACTGTGAGTGCTTCGAGGCCCCTGCAGGATCACAGAAAGGACATCGGCAGACTTGCAGTGCTCCCTGCGCGGTGCTGCTTTGTTTGGGTTGAAGAGGTGACACTTTGCCCTGGATCAACCCTGTAAATAAGAATGGGGCAAGAAAAGATTTGTTTGCACAGATCCAAACACTTTCCTCGTTCCTCCCACTTTCTCCCAGGTTGGATGTGATCGGTTCATATACGCGCCACTTCCCTAGGACATGAGCAGCTGCCAGAACCCCCTCTGGCTGCTGTCAGTCTGGCTCAAGACACCTTTGCAGGAGCGGCTCCAAGAGAGGAGAGTGCTGTCCGTACAGATACTGCATTCGATCTCCACCGTTGTCAGAGCGAGGAATCATATTTCCCCCACCCCTGCCCTCTGGGTAAGAAAAGGCTAACATATCATAAAGGTACCGCAATAAGTCTGCTAGAGATGTCTTTGCAGCCTCTTTCTCCTCCCCAAACTGGAATGTGCCTAAGCTCCTTCTGGTCTGCTTATTTCTTTTTTCTGGCAGCCCTTGGGGAAGGCACCTAATACCTTTTCGCAAACATTATTTATGGACTCAGAATGCCAGGAACGTGTCTTTACAAATGGTCTGTACAATATGTCCTGAGCCCTCCTGTCTGGCACCTAATTATGTCAGTCCACAATGCTCAGATTTCTTTGGCTTTTTGCTGTAAGCCAGATTTACCAATCCTGGGCTGTTTCCACGTGAGCAGAGCGCTGTAATGACCGATGAGCTGCACTTGTAGGACTTGCACGGTAGCATCCCAGTTGTTCAAAGTTCCTGGTGATTCCTGCTTAGGTCCTAGGGCCAATGTTTAGTGTTTCTTGAAAAGAGAAAGGTCAGTTCTAGTCCTGCAGTACCTGTGTCACATTGCACAGCACCCTAGGATGCCACAGGCTTGCCCCACAGAGGGTGAGCTCGCTTTGATTTATAGTGGACCATCTCTTCCCTAGCACCACCCCCTTCTGTGAGATCTGTATTAATTAGATGCACCTATCAGTCCAAGTGGGAGGTCTGCTTATGTACCCAGCACTAAGTTCAAGAGCAGGTTCGTACCAGAGAGGCAGCTGTAGATGCACTTTTTATCAAAAACCACCTAAAAACCTTCCTTTGGATGAAAACCACTGGCTTTGTTAGTATTTCTGCCTTTTCAGGATCAAGACTGCAGCATAAAATCTTGTGAGAGAAGCTTGGTGAGTTTGGCCTCTTCTCTTTCCTAAAAGAAAGAGAGAAAGGCTGGACTTTCACACCTTTATAGCACTTCCCATTCCTTGTGAATCTGGAATACTTTATAAATGAGGTAGGCCTTGGTCTCAATGTAACAGCGTTAAAGGAAACACCTCACTGCCAGTCAAGAGTTTGAGACAAAATGGAGAAGAGTGTATGCAGCTGAAACCACAGGGCAGAAAGTGATCGGACAGAGAATTTCGTCTGGGTGCAGATATTAACATCTCTATTATTCAGTGAAAATTACGTGACCCTTAACGGCTGTAGTTGCATGAAAACTCCGGTTTTACATTGAAATCGAAGTGCAGTATTTCCACCAGCACAGGACCTGTAGCTTATCCTGTGTTGTTTGCACATGTAGTCTGTACCGTAACGCTTTCTGTGACTTGGGGGTTAAAAAACAATAGCACCACTAGGCTACCACTTATCATGGCTTGTCTTCTGCTCATCCCTTATGTTGAGTCATTCATTCTTGGGCTGTGCATTGTGACTGGATCACAGCAGAAGCTTTCATGAACAGCAGACTCTAGAGGTACAGAAAATCTCAGGTGAAATCCTGGGAATTTTAACAGAAATTTGGCGAGGATATGCGCTGACATGGCAAAATACTCAGTGGGTTCATTGAGGCTGGGATTCCCTCCAGTTACCCCTGGACGTTTTGCTGGCCATCTCAGCCCCTCTCCAAGGCCTCACCTACAGCTACTCCTGAACCACCGTGCACCTTGGTTTTTCTTCAAGGAAGGCTCTGTCTTCTAGACCAGTATTTTCTGAACGCTGGCAGAAAGGATGGGACTTGCTGACTTCAGACAAGATGCCAAAGCATGCAGAGGGGACTCTACTGTAAACAATCTCTTAAAATTCATTTTAAAAGGAGAAAAGCATGAGGGGAGGAAAACCAAAATACTCAGAGATGCTGACTTGCCATCTACAGTCATCCTCCCTCGCGGGTGATTAATCATCTCCCCCTTTGAGCCCAACAGACCAGCTACGCACATTCCTCATTCTCGTCATTGCTGGAAAGAAATTTGATTTTTGGCATGCCTTTTGTAGGATTCAAAATACCTTTGTGCTGTGGTGGGTGTGAGGGAAGGGAGTTTCACTTCTCAACAGATATACTAAAAGCATGTGTTATGGGCTGGGCTTTCCACCCCAGCCAGGTTTCAGGCAGCCATTTGTGGCTGTCTGATCCCACAGCTCTGGCACACACTGCACTTACCAGGCCGGAGAATCTGGGTCTGTGTATCTTGATGCCTGTTGCTGGAGATCAATATGCTCTTGTAGGGTGAAAATCCCTTCTGAGTCACCAAAAAATTGAGTATGGAGGAATCAGAAGGCATGGGACTTTAAATAAGACATAACTTCCCTTTACTGTCTGCACGCTGTGAACTAAGTGAATTTTGGGTCCTATATTACAAAATATAAATAAATCACATTAGTAAGTACAATCGCAGGCAAACTATGTCCGAAGTAGATTCCCCTGAAGACAATCTAAGTTTAGTAAAGAAGGTGCTGACTAAGCCCTGGGACAAGGTTCTTAATGGCACTGACAGGTCCCTTTCCGCAATGGCTGTCACTCAAGAGGCCTTCAAGAAGGCAATGTGAATGAGAATCTGGCCCTCCTTACTGCTGGGCTTAAACCACGGTCTTGCCAATGACGCAGCATTTCCTTATATTTGTAACGACAATTAAATGGGTAAAGAACATTTACCTGGTGATAAAGCTTGTAGCTAGCCCAGTTCTGAAGGAGTTACAAAAAGACAAGACTGGTCATCTCATGCAAACCAGCTGTCATGCAATGTGCCTGAATCACAGTCATCAAAAGCCACAAAAGAAGGACCTGATTTATGGACAGAGTTTCGTGAACATCATGGTGCTTGGACCACTCTCACGTGTCATCAATGCTGGGATTTGCCTGTACATATGTGTCTCCCTGCTCTGTGTTCTCAACCTGTAGTGAGATCTCAACATGCATGTTTGGCACATTGAGCTCACGATGTTTGTGTTACCCCTTTGCCTTCCAGCAAAAATTTCACAAGAGTTTTCCTTTAGCGTGACTTAGAGGTTATTGTCTCATGTGACACTCAAAAATGTAATCTTTCCTGGTTGGAGTTGACTCTGACTGTGAGGAGAAGCAGGGAGTTGGCATGTTCAAATGCAGGTGAGGGCTCTCTCTGAGCCTGCACATCTGTAGGTTGCTGTGCAAAGCTGCACCCAATGATCCGCTTTTCCAGATCCCTTAGAAACAGTCTGTGAGCTTCCAGTGTCCAGTGGGTCACAGGCCGCTGTCAGTCATGCTGTGACCCCCAGGCTTCACTGGCAGATTGGCAAGAGTGCTGAGCAGGTAGCAAGCAGCAGCACAGCAGGATTTCTGTGCTCTCCCTCTCTGCCTCACACATAACATTTTCATTTCTTGCAGCCACAAGCAAAGAGGTGGTTTAGGGACTGGGAGCTTTGTCCAAGGGGGCTGGATGCCTTCCAGGGTTTGGAGCCACCCTGCCCGCATAGGGTGCCTGGAAATTAAGGCATAAGCTCTGATCCCAGTATGTATTCACGTCCAGTGAGAACAGCCCGTAGTTTTGGAGCAGAAGGTTATCAGGATGAGTGCCATTTTTCATCGTGCATGAAGTTGGTGCCTGTGTAAATGCACAGCCACAAATCATTGCAAAGAGCCAAATGGTTACGGGCAGAGAAACTAGGAGAGAATTTTGTTACAGTTACCCAAATGTAAGCCAGGAAACACATTGCTGACAGAACTTAAATGCTTGAAAGATTTGGACCAGGTGATGAGCTGGATAAAACTGTCATTTCTTAGCAGATGTCATATTCTCAGTTACAAGCGGAAGTGCTGTAATATCCAGACCTAATCATAGTGAAAAAACACAAGCAATCTTTTAAGCAATGCATGAATAAAAGCTGTGTATTGAAACGCCAGGCTAAGAGCTCACTGTAACTGTCAGACCAATGTGGGGATTTTTTGGTCACTTTTGCAGCAGCTTTTTAAGGAAGGATCCTGGCCCCAAGAGAACTGCTTACCTGCTGAAGCGTAATATCACGCTATCAGTCCTTTTCCCTGACAACCCTAATCCTGCTCTGTCTTGTCTGGGCTGCGTGCTGCAGCAAGAGCGAGAAAACTGAGAGCTGTAAGCTGAAAAACCTTGGGATGTTGATGTACAGAATGGTGGGTGGTGTTATTTAGATGTCTTTGTAAACAAACAAATATGGCTGATTAAAGCTGGATGGCCATAGAGGTTTCTGCCTCCCTCTGCACACCCCACCCTTTTCTTGGCACTTACCGGGATTTCAGGTTACTTGAAAGGCCAAGTTGGAAACGGGTGTCTCAGGAGCTGCTTCACATGCGGTTCAGCTCCTGCTGATGGAGACACAGCAAATTTGGAGGAAGGCTGCATCCCCACAGCATGATATTTTCATTATTTGGTGGGGTTTCAGTCCAGCCATCAGCAAATGCCATTCCTAGTACCCTGGCAGCTCTGACTGACAGCTCAGAGAACTTGAGTGCTTACAAACACAGAGGGGCTGGCACACAAACACGCTCCTACTTCTCTGATCAACGCATCTTACCTTCTTTATTTCAGGCCCACAAGCTACGTAATTAAACTTGAAGGCAACAGCAGTTTCTTGGAGACTGTGCAGCCATCTAGTGTTATTGTATATATAGCATGCTTGTTACCTGCTGAGACCCCAGATTGATTCCAGTGCTTTTTTCCTACACATCTCCCAGCTGGATGTTTAACTCTTAAATAACAGGAGATTTAGTTTAACTTGCCAATCCACTGCTCTCGATCATCTCTGAAATTTCTGACCACCTGAAGATTGTGCTTGTGGATGGAGGAGAGGATCCTGATACGGGTTGCTACTACCAGGAAGAGTAACCTGGGTGTCCATGGCTGCTACTGCTGTGTTTTAACAGTCGTTGGTTCTTAAGAAAAAAAAAAAAAGGAAAAAAAAAAGGAAAAAAAGAAAAAACCTAAATTGAAGTTTGAAGATCAGTGAGCAAACTTTAGGGATGCCAGTGCTATCTGCCATAGTGCTTTGGAGGCTTTCTCATTTGCTTAGGAATGGAAAAGCCTTGTACGTATATTGTGAACAAGGGCAAAATAGCCTGAATCTGTGTGTCGCTTTTCTCATCTAGAGAAAACCATCTTATTTCAAAGCCTCAGCTTCCTCTTTGGTCATTCAGCAGACAAAGCAATTAGTACGAGGAACTACTTTTAGAGTTTGTAGTACATTAGTTAGGCAACCCGTGCAGGCAGGGAGCATGATGAAACGATACGCATGCTTGTATTGCATACCAGAGTGACAAGTAAATCTCAAAGGTGACAACCCAGGGTTACTGCGACTCAGCAGCAGCCACTTGGCCAACCTGAGAGAACAGAACCGTCTTTGTTTATAAACTGCACTTTTCTAACTCTTATCTGCTCTCTTGCACTGTAATTTCCCCCAGCCCCCTCTGTGCCACTAGGTTCATCTTTCTCCACACCTTGCATTATACTGTATAGGTGTCCAGGTGTGCTATGAGGGACATCCATCTTCTGAAACAAAAGGTGATGGACCAGTGATTTTCTGCACTGATTTTCTGCACTGCAGTAACAAGTCACCTACTACTGGGGCAAAAGAAATTTCTTCTAGATAGAAGTTACATGTAAGAAACAATCTCTTTGCCTGGGCTAGGCAGGGAGTGGAGATTTATTCCATGGAGACACATCATTCTCTGGATCCTGCTACACTTAAGGAAGGTGTTACCAGCTCTGCCTGTTTAACATCCTTTGCTGGTGGAAACAGCCCTATTCCCATCCCCTAAGAATCTACGCCATGAACAATTTACAAAAACACTGCCTTATTCCCCTCATTACCACAGACCATTAATGTCAAATACTGAAGTCTGAATCTCAAGAGCAGATGGAGATGAGAAGTGACGAGCAGCACTTACTCATTCCACAGGAACAGCTGGATCTGGAGGAGGATGTTTGTCGGCATCACCTTACTCACGTGTGCTAAGCCAGGGTAAGTGCCCTTGTCTGCAAGACTGGACATGAATCTTTTGCACACTCCCCTTCTAAGTGTCTGTCTGTCTGTGGGATGTTAAAAACAGACCGTGGTATGTGTCCAACCCAACTGACTGATCCGGTAACATTTACCTGGAATAGTTTTTTTAAAAGGCATGTTTTACAAAGTCTTCCACTGCATCAAGTTTTGTGGGTATTGGATAGCTGAATGTCACCAAAAAGATGGCTAATTAATTACCATCCTGTCATTTATTTCTGGTGACTTTTACCAATGAACAGGGAAAATTAGGACTAGTTGAAAACAGAAACACCCCGCACATAAAGGCAAATACTCCCCTAGAAGCTAACAGAGCCGCTCTCCTGATGCAGGGCAGAGCAGGGGGTCCTGGGCCAGGAGTGGATGCAGCCAGGGACGGTGGTGGTGGAAGGGAGGGTGAGGGTTCCTACACGACAGCACAGTCTCTCCCTGGAAAAATAAATGGCAACCGTGATGCTCAGCCATCTGCAGGGAGCCACAGCCCCACCACGCAACAGCAAATCCCTTCCCGCCTCAAACAGCTTACAGACACGGTGCTGGGCAGAGCAGGAAAGGGCTGAAACACAACTGTCTGATTTAAGGTGACTCTGAGGTAAGGTGGCGTATGTCTCACTGTCTCACAATTCTAAAAATGGTTTTAATGTTATTACAAAATAGGGTGTGTGGATACAGGAGTGAGATGGAACATGTGTAGTCTAATACGTATTTTAGTGAGAGGCTTATTTTCTTTGGATAAGAGATATGAATTGTGCTCCTTAAAATTTCTGGGCAGGACAGATCTTATCGTGTTTTTTTTAAAAGCAGAGGTGTTAACATTTATATCCCAGCCAAAATCTTTGCAATTTCATTTTTCCAAGTGCTCCTGAAGTTCTAGTTACACCTTCATCCACACTTCCTGCCTGCAACTGGTGTTGGGAGCCACTTAAGCCACCACCATAGTCCAGCTTGGATGCATTTCGGTTGTCATTTAGGTGATCATTCCACTCTAATGATATAGTTTGGAAAGCGCTTCAAGGTCTCACAGAATGAAAGGTGCCTTAGAAAATAAAGGTTTTCTTTGTTTACCCGCTGGGATGTCTTGAGAATAGTTGCAAGTGAATCAGAAGCTTGAAAAAGGCTGCATTCAATTGCCACAATGCCAATGCCACGATGCCAATAAACCAACTTTATTAGGGGTTAATAACATTCCTCTCTGCTAATGTTCCCTCACATCGATGCAGAATCATCTCGAGTTAGTCTCCAAACTATGCCTTGCAAAACAGAATCACTTTTCCATAAACTACATCACAACATCCAGAATCAGCCTCTAAGGCTTTGGGAATGAGAAGCATGCCATCCACCTCAGTTATTACCGGACTTGTCTGTTCTTCTGCTGCTTCTATCCTCCCTCCTCTCCTTTTCCAGGTCTCTTTTTAGAACTAGGAGCTCTGATCCCCACCTGTGCGGAGCAAGTTTGAAATAGTGATCCATTTGACAGTCAGGTGGAAGAAATTAACTAGCACGGCAGTTTTTTTATGGATCTGAGGCGATGGGATAAGCCCAAAGTTATTTTGACAGCTTGTGTTATTTAGAAGCTAAACTGTTTGTGTTCTGACTGTGCTTTGGGAGAGTGTATTCCGTCGGCTGAGGGAAGTACAGCTCTCATTCGGGTGTTAAGCGTTCCTCTGCCCTCTCGTGGCACACATCGGAAGTCTTTAACATTCAGGGCCTCACACTAACGGAGATATCCGCCCGTGCTATGTCCGTTCTCCCGGTGGAGATCCAGAAGGGTGTACCGGTGCCGCTCCTGCTGCCAGAGGGAAGCAGGATCATGAAGCCCGGGCAGTTTCATCACGCCGTTCCCGACCGGCGGCCGCTGACAGTATGGGCCTGCGGCGGCTCTGTCAAGGCGGCCTGTACACCACAGGCCCTGAAGCACGGCTTAACACGGACGAGGCCCCGCATGCCGAGGGCTCACTGCGGCCTGTGGAGCCCCGCGCTGTGCGGGAAGGCCCGAGCGCGCGCTGAGGCCTGATGCGAGTCACCGGCCAACAGGGGCGGACCCATGAGCTGCCCGGGCTAACGGCGGGCCTGCCAGGAGTCAAGATGGCCGCGGGGGCGGGTCCGTGAGGGGGCGGGGCGGGGCGAGCCGCCTCATCTCGCGAGGGTTGGGCAGCGCGCGGTTTTTGCTCTCGCGAGGCGGGTAGGCGAGCGGGCAGCGCGCGGGTCGGGCAGCGCGCGCAGGAGTTTGGCGGGGCGCGCGGGACCGCCTCGCGCCCACAACGGCCCCGGCGCGCGGCCATGCCGGCCCAGAACACGGCGAGCAGCGGCGGTGAGAGCCGGTGGTTGGGGGGCCGGTGGTTGGGGGGCCGGTGGTTGGGGGGCCGGTGGTTGGGGGGCCGGTGGTTGGGGGGCCGGTGGTTGGGGGGCGGTCGGGCCCCCCGTGGTCAAACCCCGTGGTCGTTGCAGAACCGCTGGGAGCGGAGATGGGGGAGCAGGCGGAGGCAGCGGTGATCACGCCGGCCATGCTGAAGGAGGAGGAGCAGCTGGAGGCGGCGGGGCTGGAGAAGGAGCGGCAGATGCTGGAGAAGGTGAGGGGCGGCCAGGAGGAGGTGGGCGGCGAGACCCCGCACGGCAGCCGGCGCCGCCTCGCGGAGGGACGGGGGTGCCGGGGCCGGTTGGGTTTGTCGGGACCGGGCGGCGGCTGGGGGCCGGGGCCGGTGTCCTGCGGCTCCTTTGATTTACAAACAAACCAACGTGGGGGGCTGTTGAGGGGCGGGCGGATGCTGCGGTTCACAAGCGTCTCTGATCATCCATGGCAGGCCTTTCTTTTTAAGGCTAATGGTGGGCTCTGGCAGTCAGCAAGAAGCTTGCTGCGTTTTATACACGTTTAAGTTTGCAATGAGAAGATCGCCGCTTTACTTTTGTCATCCCGAGCCTAAAGATCCAAGATATCGTGCCTTTAAAGTAGGCTGATTTCAGAAAGGGTAGTATGTTTACATTGTTCTGAATTCCTCTCTGAAATATTAAAGGCAAGATTTTTCTTTTCTTTGCGTTTTCTGTGTGTGTACATAACGTTTCTCTTCCTCTTTTTCCTCCTTATTTTATAAAACCCACCAAACAAACGACATGATTAGAGCTCTGCAGGACGCTTATAAAAATGCCACTTATCCTTTCCAGAAATAAGCCCGGTTATGCGTTTCTTTTGGTAGCAGGTATTAGTTTAGGCAGCAACAGCATCAAGCAAGTGGCCTGGCTTAAAAAGCGTCCCGAAAAGGATCGGTGTCATGCCATCGCTGGCATCACTGCCGGGAGAAAGGTACATGTAATCATCCTGAGAGTTGGTGCCTGGTTTGTGTACTTCTCTCTGCTTCTGTTGCAGGAGATACAGACTGCTTTCAGGAAATGATAAGTCCCTGACACACACGACATGATCATTACGTTTCATTTCTCTCTTGCTGTGAATGTTTTCATGTGTTGGTATTAGGCGTTGGTTGATACTAACCAATCTGTTTTGTAGAGAGAACATGAAAACTTGATGCCTCTAGACCTGCACTCATACAAATTATTGAGGTATCAGAAAACTATGTAAGGTATTGTGGTTCAGGCATAAGGCAATATAAGCTTGAAAGAACTCTTCTCTTAAATGCTCTTCTGGGAATTGTATTCTAAAGAACTAATGCTATTACTCAAAGTACTTGAGAAATCAGGGTTGTTTGTTTCCTGTCTTAAAAGTTGAAGTGTTATTCTAAGGGCATGAAAAATACAATTTCTAAGGCCTGGAACTAACTTTAATTACTCTTTTTCTTTTTCCTAAGAAAAGTTGTGATTTATAAAGGTGTGTTTTTAGACTGCAGCATTTTGTGCTACTGTAGTTAGAAAATAATACTTTATTCTCCCAGAAGTCTCATAATCTTCTTTCTTGCAAACAGTAAGTCATGATAGAGTCTGTCTGAACTTCTCTTCAGGTATTCCTTGATCAGACTTGGAACTAAAAATTTGCAGGCAATGCTTTTGGAGGGTAAGGAGGAAACCCTTGTAGAGCAAATTACCTCATTGCACAGGAAGTATTGAGAAAAGGACTTAGAATTTAGTTTCTTTCACAACCAACCACTTCTGTATCAATGCTATAATGTGATAGGGCTGGGTTTTTTTTGTATTCTCTTCATTTCTTGAGAATCCATAGAGCTTACCTATAGCAAGGGTATCTCTCCACTGTCCTGTGTGCTTCTGTCATGCTTTCTCTGTGCAGTTGGGCCACTCAGACCAAGGGAAGTCACTCATGTCGTTAAACCCAGGTTTACTGGCATCCTGGGGGTAGTTGATGTTCTTGAAGCTTCTGGGTTTTTTATGCTTGTCACTTGGTGCAAAGCCCAATTATGGGCCCAAGATTTGTTCAGCAGTTCAACAAAGGAATCACTTATTCTTTCTGTGGGATGATGGCAAAACACCACTATGCAAATATGTAAGATTGGGGAGTGAGGAAAGAGAGTGGCAAATTCTTGACCTTTTCGGTCAAAAAGGGGCGGGGGGAAATTCCCGCTTTCTTGAGGCTTGATGATTTGAGTCAAAGGACAAAGTGGAGAAACCATGAGTTCAGTGCTGTTTGTTGTCTTTGAGTTTTCTTTTTTCCCCCTTGACATTTTCACAGTTGGTCAAGGGAACAGTCCTTCAGATTGACCAATTAATGTAAGGATGCTGTGTTCACTCCAATAAAAAGTGAGCAATAGCAATTTGCTGAAAGATGTAGTTCAGTTTTAATTATATTCTCTCTTGGCATTGCCATTAAGGGTTGGTCTTTCTTAGCTCAGGTACTTTTCATCTGAAGGAAAAAATCTGGATTGGGGAGAGCAGAAGCAAATAAAAACTGTATGGAGAGTCAGGGGAAAGCAGTCTCTTCCCACAGAGAACTTGTGGAGATAGATCTTCCTCTCATAAAAGAACATGGTGATAGCTACCTGATAAGAATGACGTAGAGTACTAATTGTGGAAAATAAATACGTGATTTCTGGGGAGAGAAACATGCTACCGCTTTCCTGTGTTATACAGTTTGTCCCATGATTGAGCTAATACCATTTTTCCCCTGCCTGTTAGTCTGTTTAGCTTTGGGAGATTCCCCTGCCTTTCTGTCTTAGTGTGCCCTTCCCCCAGTGTTTCTTGTGAAGGCAACGGCATAGATAAGCATCTCGTAAAGCTCTGCATCTTACCTTGCTGGGCTTTCTCTTGGAGATGCTAATTTATGCCTTTTTACTTGTTTGATATCTCAATCTAACAGGCAGTGTCAGGTGAATGCAGACTGGTGAATGCTTTTTTACTTTTGGAGGGAGTCTTGATCTAGTTTCAAAGAGTAATTTGCAAACTTCTAAATGCACAGCCTTGACTAATTCAACAGAAGTTACTTGTAAAAGCCTATGTGGGTTTTGTAAGCAAAGCAGGAAGTTAGTGTTTTAACACTGGGGATTGACCTGACCTCTGTAAATTAGGTATGATGGATTTGTAGCTATCTAAATATCTTGTTCATAATGAAAAAAACTGTACCTTTGTGCAAATGGCACATGGAGGCATCCCAACCAATACTTGAAAAACTGTGCTGAATTTTGCCGGGTAGGTGGATTTTTCCTCACAAATTTTCCAGGCTTCAAATAAACTTAAATCTAATTTTGCTCCAAATCTATAAAATGAAGTTGAGGTACCTTTTGAGCCCTTCGATACCTTGTGCTACACTGCACTGGAGGCATGTGTTTACATACACAAGTGAATGCAACTCTTGGTTTCTTTCATCTTATAGCACTTCATAGGTACATGTGAGTCTATACACTCACAAATCGTAGATGTATAATGACTGGAAGGGAAAGGTGTGGGTGTGTGTAGTTATCCCGGAGAAAAACCCTTCATTGTATTACAAGTATTAACTCTGAAGCTTCTATAAATACTTGGCATCTCTTTGTGTTGGCCAGGCTCGCACTTCTTGGGACAGGGAGTCGAGTGAAATGCGCTATAAGAGGCTTCAACATCTGCTTGAAAAAAGCAACATCTATTCCAAATTCCTGCTAACCAAAATGGAACAGCAGCAGCTAGAGGTAGGTGTATTCTTGTCTGCCGTGGGTATTCTTAAGATGGGCTGCCATGTGTTTGGTTTTGGTTTGTCTTTTGTGTGGTTTTTTTTCCCATCTTGCTGTTTGAACTGAAGTAAAAATGCTGTTAAGATTGCAATAATAACATGAAAATCTACAAGAACTACTGCCCAGGAATGAAGCAGTGCTTTGCACAATATTCAGAATTTATGTAAGTTAATAGATTGATCAAACTGTGAAGAGCATGAATTATAACTTAAAATCACAGTGTAAAGGTGGCACTGATATCTTTGCAATTCTTCTGTTGGCCTGAGTGCTAGGAAGAGAAAACAAGTATTTGAAACAAGAAACAATGTTTAAGGGAACTAGAAAACCTGGAGGGAGGATATAAGATACAAAAACTTGACAAGTAGGAGCCTTTTTGTGCAGTTGTGCTGCCTTTGTTGTGCAGCCTTTTTGTGTTAGTTACTGAAGGCTGAGGATGAGATATGTCTTCAGGATGCTAATGTAGACCTCCCTCAAACAAATTTATAAATTACAGTGATCTGAGACCATGCTGTTCCCAAACAAGAGCTTCCATAAAATGATTTGACATATTTTGTTTCTTTTAATCCTTGGGCTGCTGAGTTCATGTCTAGCTTTATCTTGCCTTTCTTAACTGTACCTTTATGGACAAGCTTGGAAGAGTCTACACTTGAGAGAGAGGGAGAATCTTAGGAAAAGATCCAGTGCAACAACATTCTCATAAAAGCAACATTGACAGACTGCAGGAACCTCCTTTCTAAAATACTTTTCGAGTTTAACTGTCAGCTTGAATTCATGGTTACTGCATTGATAGAATGTATGTTTCAGTAGTTAGTCTTGCTCCATCTGATAAATACCAGGGTCTTTTGTCTCTCTTTCCAGGGTCCTTTTGCTTTCAGCAAGTAGAAATAGTAGATGGAATGAATCTTAAATTCTTCAAGACATGAAAGCACTTCTTCATTAAAGGCATTGTAGGCTATTTACATTGCTTTCTGTTCCACAATGAATGCAAGTGGTAATATGTGGAAGTTAAAGGGGAGCTGCATACATGGAAAACTTACTGCAATAGATGTCATCTTAAGGAGTTTGCAATTTGGAATACTTTTGTTGGAGTCTTTCTAAATTAATGTATTTAAGTGTTTAAACTATTCGCTTTATCATTTCAAACTGTATCAGACTAGAGGCTTTTAGTGAGATTGCAAAAACAAAAATCTGTAGAGTACACAGAACTCTTACCAATGTAATCTATGCCTGTTATCACTTCTCTAATGGATAGTTCTCTTGTGGGTGTTACTGAAACATAAGAAATGTGTGTGGTTTATTTGGGGTTTTTTAGGAACAGAAGAGGAAGGAGAAGCTAGAAAAAAAGAGAGAGATGATGTTAAAATCTGCAAAGGTAAGATTAACTAGCTATTTTATGCAACTTTCTGAATAAAAGTCTAACAAATTAGGATGTCAGTTTGATTAAGGTACATAAATTAAAGTTAGATTAGCCAGTATTTGACTTGCAGGATCTATCTAGTATACCATATTTATTTTAATTATAATAAGACTGTATAAAAGTGCTTAAAAAATTGCATCCTATGACAGTCATCTTAAGATGCTTCAGACTGATTTATATTAAAGAAAATGGTTTGAATTTGTCTTGAGGTTTTTGTTTTAGCAATGATTGTTTGTTTAGCCAAGATGCTGAGTAAGTAATAAAGATAAGCAGGAATTTTTTTTGCTGTATTTTTAAAAATTGCTTAATAGTAAAAATGTTTCACGAAGCTTTAAAAGACAACAGTTTGAGGCTGATTACATCTTTATATCTGTCATAGAGATGCATACGATGATGAACTTCTTCCTCTGTTTATTTTCTAGGGTCAAAATCCAGGTGATTCCAAAGAGGAGAAATCGGGTACTGTATTAGCCTTTGCCTTTTGTCAGTACTGGTGTTTTTAGTTTCTTTAATGTTTGATGTGTTGTATAAACTCAAATGTTATCTGACAGGTGCAAAAAAGAAGAGAGGGAGAGAAGATGGGACATATAACATCTCAGAAATTATGTCCAAAGAGGTAGGCCATAACTATAAATAGGCTTGTCTGGGTTTTCGTAGCACAGATTTTAACTGGTGAGGCAATTGATGTGTGACATCTGTATTTTAGAGCAATACATTCTCGTACATTGCTGTCAGAGATTTATCAACCAACAGGCATCAGTAGTCTGTAACATATGACTTCCTTCCAACAAAGATCTATGTAACAAGCAGTGTTGTCAAACCTGTAGAATTCAGATATTATTTTTTTTAAAGTCTTTGGGGAGGCAAGCTGTGAAGAGACTATGTTGCCAGTTGAATTTTCAGTTACCCTTTGTAATTGGAATGCATTCACTGGTGTGTGGCCTTGTTTAGAGTCACTTGCATGATTAATGATGTTTGTATGGAAAGCTTTTTAAAGTATGTCCAGATTCTTCAGTAAAAAGATCTCATGAAATACAAATTGTAGTAGCCTTTAAGGTTGAAAAGTGCATAAGCATAGGTTTTTTTTTTTCTTTGTTTCCAGGAAATACTATCAGTGGCAAAAAAAAGTAAAGTGGAAAATCAGGTATGTTTGCACATATTGTTGCAGTCTAAGTGTGTTAAGCTCAAAGGGAGGGAAGGCTTTTTATACTTTATAGTATCTCTTTAAACTTCTCCTGTAAATAAACATCTCTCTGCTAGATATTGAAGTCCTGAAGTAGGATTTTGAATGGTGCAAGTGAATGCACTTAAATACTTATTTTCAGAAATCCAAGCTAATTTATTTTTTTAACCACTGGATTTGAACATATTTATACTTTATAGAACACCTGTAGTTTCAAAAATAAAGGAAATAGGAATTTACTACGCAATATTTATGCTGGTGTGTAAGACCTTAAGACAGTAATTTTTAAGCATTCAAGCATGGAGATAACAGGTGTGGTCTCTGCTGCTGTAGTTTAAAAGCTACATGCACAGTATGCATTTCTTTCCACCATTCTCTAGAATCTGCTTACAGAAGGGATATAGCTGTATTAAATGCTAGCTGCTATGAGGAAGGTTTTAAGTCTGCTTGCTTTTATGGGTAGAAAATTACAGGCCCAGTCGCTTCGGTAGGTATCACTGCTCTTCAGTTCTAAAGGAGTAAAGAATGCATATAAAGCATTGAAATTTTGCATGTTGGCATGTACCTACATAGTAATGTTAATCTGAAAAATAAATTCTACTCTTGAGTTGACAGTTACTCAAATAAAGTCTGTGTCAGGGGCTGTCTTACTTCACTGCACGTTAAGACAGGTGTAAATTCTGTGATTCTGTGAAATTGGGCAAAAGTATTGGGCTACTGTTAGCTAGCCTTTGATGTGCATTCCACTTGTCACGTCCATGTGTTCTTTGAACTTCTCTCTATAGGATGAAAGCTCTTCTGACAACCTGTGTCCAGAAAACCTTCAGAAAAACGGAGACTCAAATAGCGTCATTAAGGATAGATTGTGTCAAGCTGTACGACACAGTGCCAAGCAATTCCTTGATCCAGTACGGAAATTTAATGGACAACCAGTGCCTTTTCAGCAGCCAAAGATTTTTACTGGTGGTATAATGCGGTGGTACCAAGTGGAAGGCATGGAGTGGCTACGGGTATGTAGCAATTGTTGATGAAACTGAATCTGTTGACGATTGGAAACAGAGATGTGTAGGGAAAGAGCCACTAGAAGACTGTGATCATAGTTGGTACAGGGAAGGTGAAGAGAGAGATAGTTCTTTATGATTTCTCATGCTACAAGAATCTGGTGTTATGAAAAAGTTGTCAAGCAGGAGATATAATGTTTCAGCATGGGGAGGATATTTGTGTTTGTAAATGTTTCTTTAGACTTTCTGCTTGGTGTTCTCCATCTTCAGTTTCTCCATCTGTTTTCTTGTTCAACTCAACTGTCTTTTCAGCCTCTCCTTACCAATACTTTGTGAAACCAGAAGGACCATGCATACTACTAAGGGACAGTTTTACTGTTTCTCTTTCAAGGGTTTGAATACCTAGCCCATAGGTGTTTATAAAGACCCAGTGTCTTGCAGGCCTGACACAGATGCGTTTTCCATTCTCTGCATCTTGGAATCTAACTAGTAACATTAACACAGTGTTTTAAAAATGTTTTGTCTTTAGCTATTGAAATAAAAAACTAAAGAAGCTTGAAATAAAGATTGCCCACATACATATTTAACTTTTACCTGGTTTTGCTTGCAAGCCAAATAAGAGCAAGTTTGCTTTTTAATTATCAGAGCCAGATAGAACTAATTTTCTGCTGCTACTGATCTCATATTACCCTTAGGTTTTTTCTTTCTTTTTCTCTTTCCCTGCCAAGCATATGTATCTTGTTCTTACAGGCTGAGGCTGATCTCATGAGTGAGTGGCACTGAACTCAAACATTCTGTTCTGTGACTGGGAAGTTCGTAGGGAAGACAGGCCTATTCTGTGAGGGGAAAACACAGCTCAGTGATAATAACCACCTTTATGAATAGTAGCCAAAGTTATACAATACAGTAGCCACAGAACACTTTCGTGTCTGTCTGCTCTTTTGTGAGAAGTTGCTCTGTCATTTGTCAGAATGGGCAGTGTCTGCGTAAAGAGCTTTTACTGGACAGCTGGCTGTGTTCCTCAGGAATTGCACCTTTTTCCTACGGTGAAGCAGCTGTTCCTGTAGAAGCTACTCGAACAGATAAAACTGAAACATCAGCACAATAACTTGGTCTCTTAGAGGAGGGAGCTAAGGGAATTCTTTGCAGCTGGGATGGGTGAAGATTTGAGTAGTGTGAGTGGTACTTGCAGTTGAAGTGCTTTTTTGATTATAACACTAATTTACATCCTTTCCTCTGTTACTGTTCTAGTTTTTGCTTTCTAGTCAGGCATTTAATGTGCTAGAAGCACATGACATATGAATGTCTGGGGTTTACAAGATGCTTGTATTTATTTTCATCATGGAGAAATCTTACTTGTCTGTAATATAAAATGTGCCTGGTAGAGAGTTTCTACAAGTGTTACATTCCTAAAGGTATTTATTGTTCTTAACGTATGTTGGCTATTTTGCATTTACATTTCTTTTTCTGTGTATGCAGATGCTTTGGGAAAATGGTATCAATGGCATTCTAGCTGATGAAATGGGCTTGGGAAAGACAATCCAGTGTATTGCAACAATAGCACTGATGGTGGAGCGAGGAGTTCCTGGTCCATTCTTAGTATGTGGTCCTCTGTCTACTCTTCCAAATTGGATGTCTGAATTCAAGAGATTTACTCCAGAGGTAAAAGAAATTCTTTTTCTTTTTCTTCCTTAGGTTTAAAAGAACAAATTACATAATTCTTTATTCTAATTCTTTGCCTTAAAACTTTTTCTGTATGGAACATCAGTCTAATTGTAATTGTTTGTGTGGTTACTACACACCGTGTCATGACTTGCCATGTATTTACAGCCTTCTTGTAACAAAGCTAATTATCTCTACTGTCTTCTTTAGCTCAGTTCACCTGACTTCAAAACCTCTTTTTTCAGATTCCACTAATGCTCTATCACGGAGCTCAGCAGGAACGTCGTAAGCTGGTTCGTAAAATTCATGGGCGACAAGGATCACTGCAAATCCATCCTGTGGTCATTACTTCCTTTGAAATAGCAATGCGAGACAGAAATGCCCTGCAGGTATCTAAGTTCTGAAAGCCCTAGGATGGATGGAATGCCTCATCACAATTGCAATGCATTTCAATATAGTGAAAACCCCCCCACATGCAGTCTCTTCAATGAGTGTCCTACTGTAACGTTTATATTGGCATTCACTTCTTTTTTTCCTTGGTAGCAGTGGCTCTGGAATTTTATGCTTAGGAAGTTCTTCAAACAAAATGCTACCCAAAAAGTGAAGTAAGCAGATAGTAAAGCATACCTGCTCTTTTCATTACCTTTCTGTAGGTGATGGTGAGGGAGGCTTGTACTAAAAAGCTATACTTGGTGTATAAATATCATGGTTAACATGGTTTTTTCAGCGAGATGAGTTTCTTATAGGAGTTTTATTGTAATTACCTAAGCTTTCTAAATGCAGTTACTGTGAAGCAGGCGTATAGTATTAACTGTTTGGACTCAGCTCTTCTAGTCTGGCAAAGTAAGAAACAACTGTAAATAAAAAATCATTGTAATGGGCAGTATTAGTCGTATTAGTGCTGCTTGCCTCATCTGGCACATGTTTTGATGGAGTAAAGCTAAGATGTGCTGAAATATCCTTTCTTTTTGTAGCACTGTTTCTGGAAATACCTGATAGTGGATGAAGGTCACAGGATTAAAAATATGAACTGCCGCCTTATCAGAGAACTGAAACGATTTAATGCAGACAATAAACTCCTTTTGACTGGTACTCCCCTGCAAAACAACTTGGCAGAGCTTTGGTCATTGCTTAACTTCCTGTTGCCAGATGTGTTTGATGATTTAAAAAGGTAAGTTGTGATCTGATGGTGAAAACTATTCCCCTTTGTTTTGTTTGGGCGTTATTGTGACTCTTTAATAATTAAACTTGTATCAGCGTGTGAAGAGCTATTTTATGGTATGGTTGTAATTTGGTGTGATTATTTGTTGGTAAAGGCTTTGAAATATGTCTTGCCTTTACACTTAGTTGTTTCAGAAAGGAAAGGAAGTAATTGTCAGTTCTATGGATAGTGGAAGCTCAACTCTGAGCTAAGATAAGAGCATTTGGGGGGAGATGTTTGTCTGGTAGGTGCCTGGTGCTGCAGAAAGCTGTGTGAGGCTGGAAGACATGGGACACATGGGAGCTGGATCCTTTTCTGAAGCAGTAGGGGGTGAGGTGGAAGAACACTGCCAAACCAGTCTTTAAACTAATTTTGGAAAAAAACCATAGACTAGATTGAATGTAATAGATCATAGTGAGTATTCCAACTAATACAAGTATTTTTACCAATCACTTAAAAACCCAAGCATTTGAATTGACAGGGATATTTCAGAAATACCTCCTGTTCACCTTGTATTCATGATGAATATTAGCGTTTTGTTTTTCTTAAATTGCAGGATAAGAGAAGAATAGTATACTTAAATAATGAAGAATAATAGCTATGAAGTAAGCTATTCCTCTTTTTTTTGCTTTGTTTTTATAGCTTTGAATCCTGGTTTGACATTACCAGCATTACAGAAACTGCTGAAGATATTATTGCTAAAGAAAGGGAGCAAAACATCTTGCATATGCTACATCAGGTTTTTTCTTTTTGTTGTTTTTTTCATGGTTTATTTCTAACATTGATGATTATTATGAAGTGTGTCAAAGTCTTGTTTGTGGAGCTGAAATGCGGGCCTGAGGCTTTTGTTGCGGCACTTCTAGACTTCCTTAGACTTTTGGTTGTTTGGTGGTTTTGGTTGTTTTTTTTTTTTTCAATCTTTACAGCCCTTATAAATACCGAAAGGAACAATGTACTTCTTTCATAATGATTCATTTTTATTCTTGGAACTGAGTTGAGTTTAGTCCACCTTAATTGCAGTTGCTTACTTCTGTTTGCCAAAAGATTTGATTAGTATATTTATTTTACTGAAAGATAACTTTGAGGGAATTTATGTAACTTAGGTGTTGAACAGAATACCTTTTGACAAACTAGTTGTATAATGTGCCTGTCTTCAAAACCAAATTAACACTCACAACTTTTTAAGGGGAGGTATAGAAGTAAATGCTTACAGAACTATCATTTTTCCATCATAAGCTGGTGGTGAGAGATATAAATAGTATCTTCTAGGTATAATTCTCGATGAAATTTATTACTTATTTCGGTTAAAGGTTTGGGGCTTTCCCAGAATAACTTGATTTAAGAAATATAACAACCAAAATGAGGTGTTTGATAATAAAATTCCTTCCAGTTAATGAAAATTATTTGAAAGGTCAAATTATTTCAATAATTTGAAAATTATTTGTAATGTAGTTACTACTGCACCTTTATTAAACACTTCAAAATTCTTCAAATGTCAGTGGATGTGGTGTGTAAACACATGCATTACCAGCACATGCGTAAAAGTTTTGGAGTAGCATCCATATTAAAAAATGAAATATGTAACTCTGCAAATTATCTCCCTTGCTTTAAATTGTCAAAATAACATTATATCAGTAGACTTGTTTGTGTGTTGTTTTTGTGGGTGGTGTTTATGTTTTATTTCTTAAATTAGCCATGTTGAGAGCTTTGAGTAATTTTAACACATCTGATCAACATTTCAGATTCTGACACCTTTCTTACTGAGAAGACTGAAATCTGATGTTGCTCTTGAGGTTCCTCCTAAACGAGAAGTTGTGGTGTATGCCCCACTGGCAAAGAAGCAAGAAACTTTCTATACTGCCATTGTAAATCGCACCATTAGCAAACTGTTTGGAAATAATGAGGTATCTTCTGATAGGGATGTTAGAAATGTGCTTGCTATTAATGGATTGTAGGCAAAACCACATTGGTATTGCTTTGTTACCATTGCAACTTAACCCACTTTTTGCTTAAATCTTTAGTCTGATCCCACTGTTTCAATGGCAGTTACTGTGACTGGTCTCAGTGGACGCAGAACTAACACAATATGAGTGTAAACACATTCTTGATCACTTGTAGCCTGTGGGGGAAAAGGCAACAGGTTTCATAGGGCTGACAGTTTCTGCTGTAAAATCGGTAAGGTACTAATGCGGTCTTTAAAAATCAAGCAGAAGCTTTCAAAATCTGCAGTTATATAACTTTAAGATTTGGGCTGCATTTTCCTACTTAGCAAAGCTTACAGCTGCTGAGTCTAAGTGGTGCATGATGCATATCACTGAGACCTCTTTTCAGTATTGAGAATTCTTGGGTCAGCATAGGCCTTTGAATCTGAAGCTGTCTGCTGTTGATGGCAACATTATCCTTTCCCACAGGAAGAAGTAGTTGAGTTGAGTCCTACAGGTCGGCCTAAACGACGTAGCCGAAAACTGGTCGATTATTGTGAAGAACATAACGGTTCACCTGATGACTTGGAAAAATTGATCAGCAAAATGCAAGAGGAAGTAGAAAAAGAGAGGTACCTGCCCTAAAAAGAGCCTTTTTTTTTTTAATTTTTATTACACTGTCTACCTCTTAACTTCCTTCTAGAGCTTTGCTTATTCAAATTGATCAAGAAGAATGGCATTTTGTAATTCACTGTCCTTGTAGCTTTGATCTGTTTCTTTGCCTTTACCTAGTATTTGCTGGGCCATGATAGAAATGATTAGGCTGTACCATCACTCACTGAATTACAGTTACAGTCAACTAAAAGACATTTTACTCCTAGACCTGTCGCCTTTGCAGGATCTAGCAATAAAATTGCTTCTTGAGTTCTTGTTTTCATTAGTCTTAGGTAGGTCCTGTGACAATAGTGCTGTTGATAATCCAGAAAGAGCTAAAATGTCGAAGTATGAAATGTAATTCCTTTGGGCTGCTAAAACATTTTGGTAGTGAAGAACCTCAAGGTCTAAGATGGTGCTGGGTACCAGCCAAGGAAGAATTGCTTCATCTTAGTTAATTGGTAGTTGAAATTTCATTTTAATAGCTTAGGTCCTGGCTACAGCTAGCAACGAGGGCAAACAGCTGAAGACCTTGCCTTATTGCTAGGTTTTGTAGGCTTTGCAAGGTTCATGTAAACCTTTGTCTTCAATGTCCAGTTACGTTCACAGGTATATCTTTCATTGGCTCAAAGACAGGATAAGGGATAATGCTGGTGTGGTAACTACAGTTAACTAATAGGTTTTTGCAGAATTACTCAGAAATACTTGAAGCAAAGTTTGGGCTCAAGACTAGAGAAAAGGGAGGAGTGGTTTCCTCGCTAAACTTTGTAAAATATGCAGGCTTAAGCTGAGGCCTGGAACCCAAAAGGCCAGCACAGTTATTGCTGTTTTGGTGACAGGTATTGGTCACTTTCTGGTGATTAAAATCAGAGTTGAGGTTCAGGGCTGAGGAAGCTGAGGAATTACCTTTGTTCCTGGTTTTGGCAAGGTCTGTTGGTGGTTGTAAATTGCTTGGGAGTCCCTTGGGCATAAGGAAAACTAGATTAATCTTCGGGCTGAAATGTACTTATTTTGTTAGATTTTTATTGTAGTCCAGTGTACTTCGCAAGAACAGACATGCAAATATTTTGTTTGTATTAATTTTATGGTATGCGTGTATCCCTTATGTTGGAGATGGTACTTAGATGTGGAAGAGCTAAATATCTGTATTTGTTGTGGATCCTGCAATGTGTACATGTGGCTGAAATGGGATAGGAAGAGAGGTGAGTTTGGAATAGCTTATGTATTGTTCCACAGGAGATCTGATCATTTGTTCTAGAGAGGGCTTGAGTCTGTTCCCTTTTCTGATGGGTGACTTGAACAAGTTGTTTTTTCTGCTTCTGATTACTACTGACTGCCCTTTTGTATTTTAAACCAATAATGGCAAACCCTTGTGCCTTTGGTGCCAAGTGTGGCACTAAAAGAAGTTTTTTCTGGTAATGGCTTTACTAACTATCAGTGATTTTGAGGACATTTGACACAGTATGTGAACCCATTGCTTGATTTTGTCTTTTATTTTTTTTCTCTTCAGTATCTGTAGCATAATAAGGTTGACGCTTTCTGTACTAATAAGATGACGTATCTTTTCAAGGCCAGTGGTAGAAGTCAGCATTCCCATGGATTCAGAGGTGAACCTTAAACTGCAGAATATCATGATGTTACTGAGGAAATGCTGTAATCACCCCTATCTTATTGAATATCCATTGGACCCTGCTACACAACAATTCAAGGTACATATTGTCAAAGTACTAGGAGAAAAATTATTCCAGGTACTAAAAAGCAGTAGACTGTGAGCCATCAGCAGTTAAGAATGACCTTTTCAATGTATTTGGCATATAACTCCCCATAGAATTCCATCAGTGTGACTGAATCACTGTTTGAAGCTTCCTGCAGCAGCAGTTGCAGACACCAGTTCAGCCTCTGTGCCCATTTAGCCTTTACATAATGATGCTGTAGTGTTCTTCATTATGGCAGCACTTATCTGCTGGGAGCAAAGTTAATGAATTAAAACAGTAGCTGGGTTCCATTAACTCAAAGTGTTTTAGCATCTGCCTCAAGCTCTCCTCACAAAGGTTAACTTTTAAAACAAAAAATGCTGAACTTGGTGAACTGTTCATAACATGTTGCAGGAGATGCAGTGATAACTTTTAAGTGTGAGATGTTGAAGGGCTGAACCAAGTTCAATGGAGTTGTCTGCTCAGAGGGTACAGCATCCTTTCTCTTCCCTAAAAGGGAAAAAATCCAAATTATATCACAAAGGCCAGCTGGTAGTTTAATCTACACAAAGCAGTTGGCAATATAGGAAAGTATGAAGGAATTTGAATTGAAAGAATCTTGAAAAACTAGAAGTTGCTTGCACGTTCTAAATGTCAGTTTGTGGGCATGTGTAGTCATGTTTCCTGTTCAGTGAATGATAACAGATTCAGCTGCACTCAGGAGCAAGGTGTTGAAGTTTATCAATGTAAAGTCAGTGCATGAAAAGCAGATAGTCCAGTCTGGGTGACGAGGGGAAATCAGTTAATGTGTAGAAAATGCAGACTGTTTTACAGTTGACACCACTTGCAGGAGCTCATACCTGCTCAGGAAGATGGATTAGGACTTAGCGAGGTGGCTGCTGTATGGCTCAGACCTGAGAAGTTTCTAAATAGCTGCTCTGAGTCCATAGCAAGAATCAGATCTAATAAACTCTTGAGCAAAAGAGGAGTGTAATGTAGCAGCGTGAAAACCTGTTTTGTGAAATTTTGTGGCCTGATGGCCTGATGTGTAATAACTTATTCAGCAGTGTTTCCTTCTGTCCAGTAGGTGGAAGCCTTGTGCATTAATTACAAGGTGGGAAAGAAACAATGTTGCATTTCCATGTGGAAGAATTAAAATCATCAGGGTTTCTCCTTCCAGAAATGGGATGAAAACTGTCTAGGGTTTTTTTTAAGTATATGGGCATATGAAAGGGTGGGGTTTGATTTAGTTTCATCATGATTTAATTGATTCATTGCAGTTTGCTAAAATTAGCATTGCTTCCAATCTTAAGGCTTTTAGTTAAAAAGATGGTACAAGCTTGTTTTCTGTGAGAAGCTTTCAGACAGCTTTTGTTGGTGCTTCTGAGTCAGGGAAACCTTTTGGTATCCTTACATCCTAATATATAATTCCCCTCTCCCCTGTTCCAAGGTTGATGAAGATCTAGTAAAGAATTCAGGCAAGTTTCTACTCTTGGACCGAATGCTTCCAGAACTGAAAAAGAGAGGACATAAGGTAAAACTAACGATTTTTGGGTGTGGGGGCCATAGTTGTCTCCTTACGGCCCAAAAATGGTACTAAGGAATCTTTCTGGTTTTTTAGGTCTTGTTGTTCTCACAAATGACTATGATGCTTGATATTTTGATGGATTACTGCTATCTGAGAGACTTTAAATTTAGTCGATTGGACGGCTCTATGTCCTACTCGGAGAGAGAAGAAAATGTAAGTAGATATACATGCCTTTTGAGCCTGCTAGCAAATCCTGCTTGTTCCTGTGACACTGGAACATGATTTTACACAGCATTTAGCCTTTAATAGGCAAAATACATCTATGCTGGAAATTGACATCCTTTCTGTTGCTTTAGTATCTGCAGCTCAGAAATACTGAAGCAATGAAATGTGTTAGTAACCAATATCTTGGGGTATGCCTAGAATGATGGGTGCTCAAGTACTCTGTTGCTTAAATGTAAAGTATAGAATATATCTAGATTGTCGCAGATGCTAATCCCAGTTTTACCCTTGCATGTATTGTTTCCTAGCAGCCAGGGTGTGATGCTAGCATCTACGGCAGCATACTGCAAATCTAATGCCAAATAAAGTGGATTTCCAGGAAATGAGTTTTTGTACTTTAGTAGGACACCTGTAACTTCAGCCCAAAATTGCATGTGGATTTGTTCCAGTGCAATCCTTTGTTCTTGCATACTTTTAATGGTTTCAGATAACCACAGAATGCCTTACTACTGAGGCATATATTTATCCTAAAGAGCGGCCATGCAGGGTGGTTCTGGAAAACTACCTCTCTGAGGGTTTGCAGGCATGTAAAAGAGCAATGCCTATATGGAGGAAGTACACAGGATGTATCCTAGGGGCTGTGCTGCAATTGCCATCTGGCCTCCAAAGTATGCACTAATGTTTATGAAGATAAAGAAAAACAGTGGCAAATGACAGATTATCTAGCTCAAGTTGTGCTTCCTTCTGCCCCATTTTTTTTTCCTGTACCACAATGCGGCTGACGAAAACCAAACCCCTAAACCCTTAGGTTGCTGCTGTTAGAGCTGATTCTTAAAGAGGAAAGGCTAACTAGCAGTATGTCAGCAAGCTATAGTAACTTCTAATAAGCTGGTAAAATTTTGTACTACTGGCTTGTGGGGATTTTTAGGAGTTGATTGTGTGCCTACCACAATGTGGTATGGGTGCAGGATGAGAGAAGTCTTCCAGATCACCAGTCTAAGTTCAGGAGGGCTCTTCGCAGCTCTCTGATTAGCTGATGGTGCTGCAGTTGATGTCCAGAAGAGTCCAGGGGATATGGGGCTTTTAGAGAGATTGGATAGCTGCTTCCATCTGGCAGTGGGATGATAGTTTCTTTGCTGTGACCAAAGTCCTGAAAATTACTAAACACTTCAGTTTTCTTACCAGCATGTCAGTGGTCAGACTAAATAGACTAGGTTTTGACTGGTGTTGCAGACCTGGCAGGAGCTCTGCTGACGCTTGGAAACATCTTGCAGTGAAAGTAGGCTAGATGCTGAGTAGGAGGCCAGAACATTACTCTTTGTTTTGAAGTAAGAGGAGGAGGTATACAGAGTGTCTGGAAGTTGCAGTTAAATTGGGATCAGTATTTCAGATTGTTGCTTTAGTCAAGAATTCGATACGTTTTTAGGCTCTGCCAACTTGGACTGTGCTCATCTTAGGTAGGTTATATGGAGGTGAATGTGATTTGGGCTGTACCTTGCTATAGTCTTCTCCACTCTGTGTGTTAGACATCTCATTGACTGGAATCATTAGACGAGAAAATATAATTGCTTCACGTTTTGGTCTTGTCCTGTCCTGAATGCGTGCAATGCTGCTAAAGCCTTAGTTTGGCCTCTGACAGTGTATGCTGTATTTTATCTGTGTTTATCTTTTTAAATACAAGTCTGTCAAAACATTAGCTGTGTTGTGTTTGATCCATCTGCTGTTTTTTAATAGACAAATTCTCTTCCAGATGCATCAATTCAATACTGACCCTGACGTCTTCCTGTTCTTAGTGAGTACAAGAGCTGGTGGCTTGGGCATTAACTTAACTGCGGCAGACACAGTCATCATATACGATAGTGACTGGGTATGTTGACAGACTGTTAACCTAGTGATGTGTCATAAAATGCTTTCTCTATTGCTGCTTTTGATAATCATTTACTAACCCATTATGATATAGACCATTTCTGTAACTTTAATGAGGTGTTACATGAAGATAATAGTAAGTAGTATATGCAAACTTGTTATATATGAAATACGCAGCCTTATTTGAAAAGTCCTAGCTTATCAAATGCAAAGTTAGAGTTGGTTTCCAAAGCTAGCCTGTTTGCCCCTGAGTTACACTGAAAGCAGGAGGTTTTTTTCTGTTACTGTTGAAGATACATTTCCTTCTTTCAATTTGTTATTTAAGTTTGAATGCCTCCGGACCGTCTACAGGTTCCCTCTTTCGAGCAGCCGCCATGCTAGTACTAGCCCCTTGAATTTCCTCCTGTGACTTGCCATGTGTGTTTTAGCTAGCTAGGATTCTGCTGCTCTTGTGAGTCTGGAGACTGGGAAGAGGAGAGGTATGGAAGGAAATGACTGAAGATCTCTGCATCTTCACTTTATTTTAATAGCCTGCTGTTTGCATGACTATTCAGCTTCAGGAAAGCTAGAGCCACTTCAAAAACAGCTGAAAACTTTTTTTTAATCCCTTTTCTTATCCTCCAACAGAAAAACCTACAAAACTACAGCTAACACCCTCAGCTAAATTTGTGATACAAAACATGTCCATCTGTTGAAAACTGCAGCACGTAGTGCAGAAGCAGTCCGAGCTAGTTGGGTTAATCCAGCGGTGCACCTACAGCAGCAGAGCTTGTCATGGATAAGTTTAAGAGTAAAGAGATGTAGAGTTCTATTATGCCATGGCTGCCCTGCTTATTGCTTCCGCTCTGACTCTTGGAGCTCACTATTGAAAATGTTGTCTGTGGTATGTCTCTTAAAAAAAAAAAAGTTAATGGTGTAGCTAACTTGTTTCTTTTATGGGCTCAGAACCCCCAGTCGGACTTGCAGGCCCAAGACAGGTGTCACAGAATTGGCCAGACAAAGCCTGTTGTTGTTTATCGTCTTGTGACAGCAAATACTATTGACCAGAAGATTGTGGAGAGAGCTGCTGCCAAAAGGAAGCTGGAGAAACTGATTATCCACAAAAGTTAGTATCTTTCTCTTAAGATTTCCTGTAAGCATGTGTTCCCTCTTTAAGTCTCAAGAGAGAACTCTTACTGGTCTGTGTTGTGACTGCTTTAGTATGTTTTCTTAAATGCAAAAAGCTTCATCATCCCAACAAGTTTCAGAATGCATTCTTAAACACACTGTAGGTAACTTCTGCAGCAAATTAAAGAAGAGCACTTCTAGCATTTCTGGAATCAACATGTTATGGCTACTTCTTTACTAGTAGGTAGGGGAGAAAAAGAGAGGGGATGGGACAGGGAACCTACTTGGAAGAAATATAGGTAAAACCAGGCAACAAGAGAGCAGAGCTCTGGGCTTGTTGGCAGCTTGTTAGCAAGATGCTAGTTTGTTTGACCCAAATGTTTTTGGACTTTAAGCATCAAAAATGCTGTGGCTAGATGACAAGTCTGAGTTTATTATCTTTTAAAAATCTAATTAACCAGAATATAAATGGAAAAGCAGGTAAAAAAATTCTTATTGCTTGCAGTTTAAACTGCTCGTTATTTAGTGCAATATGCCTATCTAATGACATCTAGAGCAGTGTGTCACAATGTGAAGTTTAGTGATAGATTTTTCCAGTTGCACTAGTAAACTTCCTTGAGTAAGGAGTGTTCCTATTAAAATTGGTGAAATGAGTAGAGAATAGAAAGTTGGTTTCTGGGGGGTTCCTGCTAAACTTCGTTGAGATGGCAAATCCTGGAGCTGTAAAATCACTGTAAAAAATCTCAGCATCCTGTTTGCATCTGTCCTTCTGAATTTAAGAACATTATGTTATAACCATGGTAGAATAGTCCTGCGTGAACAACTAAACAGTGATGAATAGAACAATAGTCCTTGATTTTATATGCGCAACAATGGTGATTATTGTTGTGCTCTTGATTGTATATCTGGTTGTACTCAAAGGTCTTAAAGTGATTGGGTTGAAGTGTCTCTCTTGGGGGTAAATTTTTCTTGTTTAGGACCTACAGGAATCTGCTTTGCTTCCATAGCTTATTCTGTTCGTGATATTTGGACAGTAGTTCCCTATAGCATTTTCCAAACACTAAGCTCACTTGAAAAATACAATTCTTGTAACGGGCCTCTGACAATAATTAGCCTCATATTAAACTTTAAAGGAGGTTAGGAACTTCCCTTAGAATATTGGGGGGGCGCAAAAAAAGCATTTTCATGAGGGCATAAAGGGGCAGAAAGGCCACACCTGTAACTGTTTACTGCACAGTGCACTGCTTGTCAAGCCTAAGCTGTGGTTCGCCTTTGGTTTTGAATGATGTTAAGTAATCTTTGTTAGATGCTTCCTTTATTCTAGCCATAGCCTTTATCTTTGTAATCTTATTGCCACTGCTGTCTTGGTGTGACTGCCAGAATTGCCCTCTAACTCTTTGTAGACATATTAATGACTAATTTAAGTAAGAAAAATTTTGTTTTTAATGATCTGACTGTGGTCCAACCTGAAATTAAAACCAGAGGGCAAGATGAGCACATAAAACAGAATGGGCTCGAATAGTAGATGGCTGCCGTATATTATAGTAGCTACAGGAACTGTGACTAGTTGTACTGGAAGGAAGCCAAGTGTCAAGTTGGGTCATGTCTTCAGTTTTGCAATAAGTTGAATAGTTATCTTGGTAACTATTGGTGAATCATTTCTAAATCTTGTAGCTTAGGTAGGGATGTCCCCTCAGGGAACCTTTGGATCCACTGTGTAAATGTAAAGGTGATGTAATGGATCCTCTAATTTTGAATATCTAAAAAAATGTTGGAACTTTGGAGTAGTGGATGTGGAAGGGACATTGCAGAGCTTACTGAAGTCAGGCCTTTCAGTGGTGTCTAACCAAGTAGGATGTGTACAGTACAAGTTCTGGAGCTTAAGAACTGGGATTTGTTGCAAAGCAGAATGCTTATTTGGCATCAGCACCAGGTTACTCTTTCCGTCTTGTGCTTCTGTTTTATTGAAGAAAGTTGCCTAGGAAACTGTATGAGAACCAGTATGATGTTAGCTGAACTAGTAGTTGTCAGACTAAGAGGAAATGATGAACATAAACTTCTATTTAAAGTGTTAAGTGCTTGATAGGGTCTTCTGTATTTTTTTGTGTCGTTATTATTGAAACCCAAGATCTGTACGGCACTAATTCAATGCCATATAGTTCGTGAAACTCTGAAAACTAAAAGGGAGGGACTGCATCACTAATAGTGCATGACAGGACCTGGATCCTGCGTGACGCAGCAGATGTTAGTGGGAGAGAATCCTGTAGCTCAAACCCCTCTGGAACTTGCATCTGACTTGCATGTCACAGAGGAACAGCCAGTCCTTGGATGGAGATGGGAAAAGGTGTAGGGAGGACTTCTGAAACCAAAGCATAGGGAAGAACAGCAGTGTGATGAAAAGGGATCGATGAAGACTCTCAATAAAATGGGTATATGTGTTGATAAAAACTGAGGAAACTTGGCACAGAACAGTAAGCCTTGCCTGTCTCCTTGAAATGTGCAAGACTGAGCTTGACTTCATCCATGCTCAGCTTTCATTAAGTAATAGTCTTGTATAACTTTTTGGATATTTGTGCTGACATCCAGATTTGTGCGTGGATAGGCATTAGCATAGTCAGCTCAAGAAAACAACCTGTCAGGTGTATTATTTTGTCATGTCTGCCTAGTCCATTAAAATGAGGGATGTTCTCTCTGCAAACCACATATCTTTCACGTATTTCCTATCTTGTGGTTAATACTGCTTACTTTGTTTCAACCAGCTTACAATACAAAGGGAACAAACTTCAGCATCCACCATCTAACTTTATTTACAATGTTTTTACTGTAAGTAGAACTAATGGCTTTTCTGCTCTGTGTGTGCGTGTGTGCATGTTGAATTGGTGTTTCAATCAGTTCTTCTGCATACTACAGCTAGAAGGTGAAAGGCCTGCATGTAAACTTCTTGTGTACCTCTGACTTTTTTCACCAGTTAGGCTGTTAGCCTAAGGTGTGTTTACCGTACTAAGGCTAAACAATGCTAGGACTAAAACAATGAAACATAGCAGTAGTTTTGATGTGCAAGAGTAATTAGTTCAATATGTGCATCCAGCGTTGATTTAACAATTTACAGGATTTGTTCCTGTCTCTGTGTACTTTCTTAAAATTTCTCCTTTTTACAGATCAGTTTAAAGGTGGCAAATCTGGTCTAGCACAGTCAAAGAGCTGCCTGGACCCTCAGGAATTAATAGAATTACTGAAATCCAGAGACTATGAGAGGTATGCAGTTTTCATATTTTTCTTGGACCATGAGCTTGTAACTTGCAGCTTGCAAGCAGCTGTCAATAGCTCTTTTGTCTTATGAAGTGGTATGTGGATCTTCATAGTGGAAAAAATGTCCTAGGGATTCTGCTATGTGGGAAAACTGACTTCTATGGAATACTAACTGTTAACATGCTGTTATCTGTATTAAGAGAGATTATTTCTTTCTCAACAGGGAGGTTAAAGGATCTAAAGAAAAAGTAATCAGTGATAAAGATCTAGAGTTACTCTTGGATAGAAGTGATCTTATTGGTAAGTCAGAGTTTTCTTTCAACTGTATTTTTTCTCTTTTTTTTTTCCTGTTCAACAGTAAGTTCACATTTTGTAGGAGTCTTTATATGTAAAAAGTTGCCATAGCTTCCATTGCCTACATCTGAAAAGGGATTCTTTGGCCTCTTTGCTGATGTTTCCAATACCATTTGCTGAAGAAGAAATAACAGAACTTAAACAAAAGTATTCCAGAAAACCACATTCATGCATCGTGTGCCCTGAGCATACTGTGAATGAAAAGCATAGATTAGGAGGTGTTCTGCAAAGCAATTTTCCCTGTAAATTGCTGTAATTAATCAAGATAGAAATTATTCTCAGAAAATATTTATTTCAGCAAACTTGTTTTGAAATTTGTTTTGATACTATCATAATTCAAAATATACTGTTAACACTTTTTGGGGAAAAAATTTGAGCTCTTCAGAGTTACTGTGGTTTGTCAGTGGATCAAATATTGAAAAAAACCAAACGACCACACGAAATTTTTGAGGTTGTCTGAAAGTTCTAGTGCTTGATCAGGCCAACATATTCTAAAGAAAACCTTAACTTTTCTGAGAAAGGAAGAGAATTCTTGTCCAATTTGTCTAAACGGTAGATTTAGTATGCTTTGTTTCGTTCAGTGTCTTTGAGAGATAAGCCTCAGAGCATAGATACAGGAAAAAAAACCCAGTCATTCCAGAATTTAGAAGTAAAAATGATAGCTAGCCTTAAATTAGTGTGATATGTATAGTTTTGAGTAAAATAAATTTGCCTTAGAACAACTGTTGCTATGCTTAATTTTTTTCCCTAGATTATCTAAAGAAATTGTTTTATAAAACTGCTCATTTCAGTTAACTGACTGCTGGTATAGAACATTATTCTTGATGCACTGATAATGTGGTCTGTCTCTGTCTTTACAAGTTCAGTCTATGAAACGATCTGGTTTCTCCTTCCAAGCTGGAGAAGGTGCCATTTATTTTGTGTTATTAGTGTGCATCATTATTTATAATGGTTGCTTATTCTTTTTTTTCTTCTTGGCTATACTAAGCAAAATTAGTGTATTAAAGTTGTGAAAAAATGTTTATACAAATATATTAGTCTAGTGTTATGTACTGAATATTTACTATGGCTAACTGCAGATAATGCTTTAGAAACTGAAATGCCACATCCTACCCCTCTAAGCCATAATTATAAAATTTGATATGAAGACAATACTTTTTCATTAGTTTTATATTCACTGGAAGGGCAATATAGTAATTGCAAGTGCTAAAATTTAGAAAATTGAAATTTAGAAGAGAATATTGCTTAGAGCGGTAATTTTCTGTGTTTCTCCTAGTAACTTCACTAAATAGGCTTACTGCGTTCTGTTTTCTTCTCAGGAAAACAAGACTAGTTCAGGCAGATTTTAAAACTGCTTATCTCCATTCAGCTTTAGCCAGAATGGAATCTTTTTTTTTATTATTAAAGTACAGAACCGAAAAATATTTTCAAGGACAAATCTTCAGTAGCAAACTGTTGATGAAGGAGCAAAATGATTCTATCAACTTGCTTTCCAGATCCAAACAAAAATCCATACAACTTTCAGATCTGCAATAGTAACATTGAAGACACTTCACCTATTACTGTTGATTTTTGTTTTCTTTTAATCCTAGATCAAATGAAGACCTCTGAAAAAATGAAAAAGGAAAAAATGGGTGTCTTCAAGGTCCTAGAAGAATCATCGGATTCCAATGCAGAATGTGTGTTTTAATGTGCAGGTATGGCCTGTAGTCTTACAGGACAAAAATAAGACTGACATCAGATCTTCCAGAGATGTCACTTAGACGTACCGGTCCTTTATGCTGACTTTGTTAAGGCCTTGTACAAATCCCTCGTGTTCTTGTGGTGAATTTTAACATGTGCTACAGTATAATGCAGGTGATAGTTTCATGTTATTGCTTTGGTAGGGTCCCATAAAAAATTAAGAAAATGAGCATTTGCAGCTAGCTCTTTTGATCAGTGGTTAAAAATGGAAAATTTGTGTTTAAAAAAAATAATCTTCCTGTGGAAGTCCTAAAACACTTTTTTTCATATAGTGTCAATTATGGTTTTATTTGGAAGGGAGAGAACGTGAGCCTTTGTAACAGCCACTTGTGTAGCTTCTGTTTTTAACTTCAGCAAAATTATTTTGATTAAATAAATACCTGGTTTGTCCTAAAGGCGTAGAGTTTTTAGCATAACTTCTTAAATAAGCAGAGCTTGTGTTGTGTCTGTTAATTTACTCTTTCCATACTCATTTAGCACATTAGCCCATCTCACACATTTGGGGAAAAAAAAACCAAACACCAAAATCCCCAAAAAACAAAAGCTGTCAAAACAAACAAACAAAAAAAACCCATCCCAACAAAAACCAGGCAGCTTGAATGAGCCCAAAAAAATGTTTTTGTTTTTGTTTTTTTTTCCTGGTGCAGACATTAGTCTGGGTTGTCAGCTTGCACAGTGAAGGTGCCCGTTTAAAGCACGTGGAGAGAGCTAAGGGTGCTGGAAGGTGGAAGTGCAGAATGTCTCTGGGGGCGTGTGGGCAAGTGAGGAGCACTTGCTGGGAAGGGAGGGTTTGAGACTACAGAGCGGCAGAAAAGAGAGGTGAAGGATGGTGTGTGTGTAGCGCCCAAGAGCCAGCCGTAAGCAACGGTTTCCAACTTGGGCATCAGGCGGCTTTTAGATTTTCAATTCTGGTTTGTGAAAATGTCATCTAGGTGTAATTGGAAGTTGCAGTCACGGAATTAATTGCAGCTGGAGCTGCTGAGGCATAGGTAACATGGAATAAAATAAAATACTACCTAATCTATCAGACTTTGGAAACTTGTTTCCAGTCAGTTTATGATCATTTTACTCTCCATAGAGAGTAATCTGTTAGCCTGATTTAGAGAAGGTTATTTTATATTGGTGAGAGATGTTTATCCTTACCCTCTATAAGGGAACAAATAAATCTGTTAATGAGTGGGCTGGCTTTGACCTTTGCCTGTTGAAAGCCCTGTCTTGCTTCTAATTGCTGAAGACACAAGTTTTGAAGTTTTCTGCTCAGTTACTTATTAGCCTGAATAATGCAAAGTCCAACATGTGCTGTCTCCATGTTACTTACATTTGCTGAGCTACCCTGCTAGTCTCCTTTAGGCATTGTTCTATGCTAGTGAAGACCTATACAAATTTAAGAGTGTATGATGTATCTAAATGGAGTAATTGTAAAAGTTTTAATAATAACTGACATAACTGCTTCCACACAGGCTTACCTAACTTACGAAGACTGATTTACCCTGCTCCACCTGCACAGCTACCCGATTGTCACTGGAGGGCAATATGGTGGAAAATAAAAATGAACAGGAGTTTCTACCCCATAGCCAGCACAGCTAGGATTCAATAATAATTGCTGCCTTCCTAAAATTGCATAAACTAGATTAATGCTAATGGTACCATTGGTGAAATGAGTAGTCACTGTTAAGCGATGTGTGGAGCTTGATGTGTTATTTAGAGAGGGTCTTTGCAGAGCTGTGGCTGCTTTTCTAGCCAACCTTCAAAAAGCAAAAGCAATGCTCACTTTTTGCTTGCTGCTGTAGAGAAGTCCATCTCTCCATCCCCCTTTTTTTGGCTCCCAAAGTACTGTGAATGTTGCTGATCAAAGCGAGCACATGGCATGACCTCGCGTTTTGTACTCCTGCAGTTAAGAGTATAATGTTCCCACTTGCTAACCACCTAAGCTATGCAGGGGCAGTCCAGCATTTGTGCGCTTAATGCCTACAGGCGATGCCTGGGCCATGCTGCGAGGGGTGCTGGTGTTTCAGAAAGCAGCAGCCTGCTTTTCTACAGATGGGGGAGATGCACAAGTAAATGCAGGAATGACAATGAGAATGCTTGGGGTGGGGGCATGGCTGGGGCTAACAAATTGTTCTGGGTGCAATAACGTCCCCTTGATATTGTCCTTTAGAGCAAAATAATTTCAGTGGGTAGAGGACAAATTCTTAAAGCATAGATTTGTCCTGGTGACTTGGAAGCAGTGTTCATCGTCCCATGCTGCACCCAGATATACTCGGCTGGTGTTCCTTTTGTTGGGGGTGTGTGGTTATTCGAGTTGTTGAGGCCAAGTGCATGGACAGAGCAATGGGGTCTCAGCTTGCTTGTGTGTTGCTACTGTGTGTCTTCACAGGTTTTGGTTTTTGCTTGGTTGTTTTTTTTTTCCTAAATCTGGTAAGCAGCTCATAGTCTCAGCCAGAGAAGGCTGGGGAGAGGCTGCTGATAGTTTTTACAGGTGATGACAAGAAAACGTGTGGTAAACTTATCTTGTGTGTTGGAATCTATTTAATGGCACTTCACCAGCACTGGAATGCACTCTGCAGATACCATCATTCAGGTATTTTTACTTACCTCCAGCAAAGATGATGTTTGGGCTGCCAAGACCCCATGTTGACAACAGTCTGGGCTCACAGGGTTGCCATTAGCAAATGAAGCACAAATGTGCAAGCTGGAGCAACTGGCAGCTTTGCTGGGGGGAGGCTGGTGGTGATGGTGTGGGGTGTGAAGAGGAGACAATGAGAAGTCTGTGTTGATGATGCTGTTAGTTCATTTGTGTTTTTGTTTTGATTTGTTGGGTTTTTTTAACCCTTTTCTATCTATCTGCTTTATCTCCTGAGGGCCATCTCTGTCGAGTCACTGCCAGCAGTGGGGTCTTTTTAACTGCATAAACAGTTTTAAAGAATAGTGATTTGTGTTCTCAGCACAGAAGGAAGATGTGCTGCTCTGTCCTACGCATGCCCTGTTCTCCAGCCTGCCATGGCCCATGGCTCATACTGTGCTCGTGGCTTTCCACCCTGTGCTATGTGGAGGGGGCTCCCGCAGCGCCCAGCTGTCATCTGCTGCACAAGAAGTGGGAGATGTGGCGGTGGCAGGGAGAAGCCACAACCAGAAACCCAAGTAAGCCGTGTTAAAAAGGACAGATTGTGCTTTGTGCTCTGCTGAGCACCTATGTGAGACAGTCCCTCTTTGGCAGGATGCTAGCTCACTTACGAACTGCCTGACACTTCACATGGGAACCTTTTATGTATTATCTTACATTATTGTTAACTTCTGGAGCAGGTGGCTCAGTGTGGTTGCAGACATGACCTGATTTAACCTATTTTGTTATTGTTGACAACCTCCAGATCCCAACTTGTAAACTTCAGAGGAATTGGGAAAGTCAGACTGCAGTCAACACTGCACTTGCCAAATATTTTGTCCTGCATCATAAAAAAATGAATAAATTACTTTTTTTTTTTTTTTTAGCAAGCTACAGCAGAGAGCTATCGAAGTCATCCTCGAGAAATGAATGTGAATTGCCTTGGCTTGCCTATTCCCATAGTAATAAATTGGATCAACACTGGTATCTGCACTAGGAACCCCCACCTCCAGAGCCACCCCACAAACCTTTTGTAGTTCCCGACTCCTGCGTCAAGCCCTGCACAATCAGTGTTTTCCCAGCAGTGCTGCCAGCCTTTGCCGCAGGAGCCCGGCCAGGGCGATAAAGCATGGGGTGATGGACAAAGCTGGGCTTGTCCTCTGTTCGCAGCGTGGGGCTGGGGTGGGGAGGGCAGGGCTAACGCCAGGCATGGTTCAGGCTCTTCCGTCCTCACTTGGAGCAAACTCGTGAGGTTATCCGGAATCAGCCGCGTTTTGCTGACAAATATTTGTACAGCATAACATTTGGTGACTGGAGGGCTCAGCCCATGTGTTGGCATGGGGCTGCACTGCACCAGATAGCCCCAGGGGACAGCATTTTCTTCCTGCGAAGCAAGCAGCGGCCAGGAGCCAAGGAAGTGGGCAGCAAGGAGTGTGCGGTGCAGTGCCTGAGCACTGATCTGGGGTGCAGCCAGAGCCATCTCCGCCTTACATGTTTAGTCCTTCGGGTCTGTGCTCTCTTCTGCGCTGGCTTTTTGTCTGCTCCAGTCTGCCCGCATGGGCCCGTGCTGCAGCACGGACAGCCTTTCCCCGGGGAAGTGTGCTGTGGAGGGAAGAGAGTTAACCCCCATTAGCAGCAGTGAGGGGAGATCTTGCCCCAGCAGGCCAAAAATCCCCACCGTCACCTTGAAAAATAAAGCTGCTTGTGTTGGTATCTGGAGTTGTACAGGCATGTGCTGGCATCATGGAGAAGCCAGGCTTTTTCTAGGGACAAGCCGGAGAGGAGTTAGCAGGTTGAGCTATGCCATCCTTGCTTGCTTGCCACTGCCCATAGAAGGAGCCTGAGGGGATGAACTAAATTTAGCTGGGTTGGAGAATCAGCTAAGAACCCTCCCCAGCTGTACAAAAGGCTGTACAGTTGATCTGGACAGGGGGAGGCTTATAATCTTAGTGACAGGTCAGCTTTACCGCAGATGAGGACTGGGGTTTAGGTTGTCTTTTGTTTTGGTTTGGGGTTTGTTGTTTGGTTTTTTTTTTTTTTTTTTTTTGCAAGGCAGCTGTCCTGTGGTGTGATTCACGGTGAAGGCGAGGAAACAAGAGGGCACAGCAGTAAAGCATTGCTGAAGATGGGCAGGTCTGCAGGACAGGCACATCAATCTGGCTGTAGCTGTTGCAGGAGCAAGCTGGGTGGAGGTGCCCTGTGCCTGCCAGCGAGGTCCTGTACGCAGCTATAAACCCTGCTGTTTTCAACCTCCAGCAATTTGTTTTAAAGCAAAGATGACACTACGTCTTAGAAACCATTTATTTTTATACCAAAAGAACAGCCAGCATCTCATTCGGAGGGATAAGCAGAGAAATAACTTCACTGCAGACCGCTGCTGCTCCAGCACCACTGGCCCCTCCTCCTCGTGCCCATGGGGCACGTGTCCCCCTCCCCACATCAGCCCCAAAGGTGCCCTCCAGCAGCTGTGCGTGTCTGGTGGCACCGGGAGCAGGGCCATGCCTCTGGCAGCCACATAAGGCCTCGCACAGGGGACTGTCCCAACTGTCTGCAGACAGAAACAACCGTGGCCCTGGGGTCTGCCCTGGGTTGGACAAGGGGGTTCGTGGTGGCGAGACCCGCCCTCACCAGCCTGCACCCAGCCCCGAGCCTGTGGTGCCAGGGGGAGAGGAGCCGGCATGGAATGGACAGGGACAGAAGGGACAAGGACTATGGCCACACAAACCTTCACCTCTTTGCTCCAGGACTCCCTGGTTTCCAGCAAGCATCAAGTGGATGCTTTTTCGTAGAGCTGTTTGTGAATGTGGGGACGGGAGTGGCACCTGGGGGATGTAACGGGAAGCACTGAAGTGCCCAGTCCCATCATCATGCAGCAGCGCTGGACACGGGAGGCAGCTCTTGGCTGCCGTGCATCAGGGACAGGCCACCAGTGCCAGCTATGGTCTATGGCTTGGCCGTGCCCACCTGGCCCTTGGGTGCCAGCAGGCAGCTGCTAACAGCAGCTGGGCAGTCTGCGAGGCCAGGATGACTCAACTTTGTAATTCCCTCCCGCTGTTCTCCAGCATAAACGCAGCCGTGCACTGGGCACCTCTTCTGCTGCCCTGGGAACCCCGGTCCAGTGCAGAGGGATACCAGGAGAAAGCAGACACAGATGCCTTGTGGATTCACCCTGTTTATTGAATGCAAACAGAAGGCAAATAACTGGGAGACAGAAGAGTCATAATCTGACTTTGGCCTCTGATTTTCCTGTGCGATTGAGCACAAAGGAGGAAAAAAATAACAACTCTGTGTGTTAAAAAAAAAAAACCAACACCAAACAGTGAAAGAGGAGACGAAAAGAATGTTGAACAATTAGTGACATCTCATGTGAACAGATGGAGGATTAATAATGGCAGGGAAACCCAAAGCCATGCCTAGCATTCCTTATTGCAAACAAGATTCAGCGGGGGGGCAGGGACAATGCTTTCCAAGGAAAAGCAGCAGAGGAGAAACCATCCACACTGGTTTTGTGAGCAGCGCGGTTTACTTTGGGAAGACAGTGACCACCTCGTAGCCCTCTGGGGGGACCACCCGCTCCCGCGCGTGCTTCTCACAGTAGATTTGGTCTTCCACGAAGAAGTGTCCTTTTTGCTTGAGGTTGGTGCCGCAGTCACTGCACACATAGCACTCGGGGTGACGCTGCTTGTCCCGGATCTTCACAAACACCCCTCTGGGGAAGGAACCGGCACCCCTCAGCACCAGGTGCCCACCACTGCCTCCCTCCTCCCCAGCCACCTCCCACCCAGCCCAGACCCACACCACTGCCGAAGGTGGACAATTTTCTCCTGCTCCTGAGAAGTCAAAGTATAGGCTCTATCTCTGGTCAGGCAGATGTTAACAGCACTTTAGAGCCCAAATTGTGCTGGCGTGGGAGGCACCACACCCTCCTCTGGAAAGTGTTCCCTAGCACTGGCCTGCCTGAGTTTCACAGGGACAGGCCTGTCACTTGTGGTGGCAAAAATCACCGTGATGGCATCTTTAGCTGACGGCTGGAGACAGCACAACAGCTTTCAAATGGCCAGCATCACCTCCGCCATCTGGGGGAGCAAAACCCAGATCCAAACCAACCCGATTGCAGAACAAATCCAGAAATGACTGCCTGCCACCAAGGGAGGGGGATGCAGGCTGCACAGCCACTGCCCTTTTGCTAGCGCCTGACATGCCAGGTACGTGTGGGAGAGGCACAGAGACCAGATCCTGGTTCTGATCTCAGATGCTGCTGCTCGGGAGCTGCAGTGAATGGATCCAGCCGAATGTGGGCCAGCTCTTACTGGAAAATTTCACAGCTTAACCCAGCAGATCATGAGGAAAACTACATAGCAACTCGTTAACTACCACCAGTAGCAACAAAACAATTTGCCAGGCGTATCATTTTGTTCCAGCAGCCATCTATATTTTCTGTAACGCATTAGTTTTTAGTGCTATTCATAGCCTTATGCTTTCTCTCCAGATCTACCCAGCTGGTAGAATAATTGTAGGGTTTGTCTCTGATTCATATTTTACGGGGTATGGATTGCCTCTGTAATGACTCTGCTGGGCCTTAGTGCTCCAAGCACGCCAGGACAGTGACATGCCAATGACAGTGTAGTGTCAGCAACAATCTGATAGCTTGTGGCGGGCAGCATGAGCGAAATCTGAATTCTTGCATGATAATGCAGACGGGCTCTGGAGCCAACTGTTAAGCTAAGGGGGTTGTAAAGAAATGAACACTAAGGAGAAAATAAGGGCAGAAGACTCTGTGGTCAAGAAACGGAATGGTGAATCAAATATAGGGGTTGGGTGCCTGTGCCGTCACGCTTATGGTCAACAGCTCTGTATTGAACCCGTGCCCCTGCTGTGCTGGAAGTCGGACATACACACATAAAGATAACAAAAATTATATCTGCATAGACACAGTGGAAGTGTGTGGTCCTACAGCAGAGCTGGGGGCAGAACACAGCTCTTCCTGTCCACATTGCTTCTGACCAGCAGGGCAGGTCCCCACTCCAAGGCTAGGAGCACCAAGACATGAAAAGCATCAAATACGCAGGCCCTGAATGGAAAGGTTATTTGGTTTCTGGGTACAGGTAGGAAACAAAACACTGTGGCAACAACTGTCTCAAGGTTTGTCTCATAAGGACTTAAATTTTGTTTCCATTGATACCGATTTGTAGAGGGAAATGCAACTCCTGCCTCATGGAGGGGAACTGCAACATTAGCGCTATCAAAGCTGGTGAGAATAAACGTGCCCTGAGACAGCTCCTGGATGCACTGGATGTGGGTAAGTGAAGGGTTTTGGGTGCAGCGCCTCAGCACCTCAGGCAGGCACGGGATACTCATCCATGGCCTGCAACCCCAGGGACGGGCTTACTTACACAATACCAGATCCACACTTCTCGCACATGGGCAGCTTCTGGGCATTCCCAATCGATGAGGCCACCTTTGTGGTGGGGGCTTTGACGCTCCTAAATCCCGATGGTTTGGTAGGGTCTCCTGGGGGGTGGAAGGAGAGTGCTTCAGAGCATGTGAGATGCGTGGCTCTCGGCTTTTCCTCCCAAGCAGATGCTCTGCTAGGGAGGGGTGATGTTCTTTAACCCCAGCTCTGAGGCAGGGATTCATGCACGGAAAGTGGGCAGGGATTTAGGGGTGTGTGGGAAGGAGGGAGAGAAGGCACACAGCTGAACCCAGCCTTGGAAATTTGAGGGCCTGAGATTGTGGGCAGTCAGATGAAAGTCTCTTCTCATCTTAAAAGGCCATAGATTTCAGCTGATGTGTCTTGCATGCACAGACGCACAAAGCAAAGCGAAGCCCCAGCCCCAGCCTTGGCAGCACCAGAGTCTGCCTGCCATGTCCTGATCACACACGCAGGGTCAAGCTCATTGCCAGATCTGGTCTCAGAAAGAGGAGGTGGGTCTCCTGGCAGACTAGAGATGACTGTCAAAGTCCCTTTTCCAGTCTGCTGTCTGCTGTCCAGAATCTTGGGCTGGCTCCCCCAAGATTCCTGGAAGGTTTGGTTAACCAATGCTTTGTTCTTGCAGGGCTCTGGGACATTGGGGGATAACCTTGCACTCTGCTGCTGCATAGCATGCTCCAGATTTCTCCCTAGTGTAACTTCTCTGGGGCAGGGATGTCCTGCAGGTCCTTCACAGGAGACACCTGCTGACCTGGATGCCTACAACAGCAGTGGATCCTAGATGCGGGATACGAGGCAAGCATTTAAATATCTGCAGTGAAAAAGGAGCCTCTTACAAAATTACTCCATTGATGTGACGAGTCTTTTCTATATGACTTTTGTGAGAGGTTCAACTCCAGGCAACAGGGGAGGGAGGGCTGCAGAGACTCCCACGGTGTTTCACCAGAAGCAGAGGGGGTCAATGGGGACCTCAGACTGGGAGGGACACTGATAAAACCCTTCTGACTAGTGTCAGGCCAAGAGCACACTGCAATGGTTGTTCCTGGTGTAACGGGAGAAAAACCCCTTGAAAGACACACCCTGGTGACCAGCAATGTCAGGGACACGTCACAGCCCAGGGCAGCATCACTGACCAAAGAGCTGAAGGAAAAAGCGGGGAACTGCCCATTGCACCTCCCTGTCACCACTGCTCAGCCCTGGGGCAGGTGACTTTGTGCTGTTTTGCCTCTGGGGCAGATTTCAGCTCAGGGGTTTGTACCCAGCTCTGTGCAGAGATGCTGGTCCAGAGGTGCAAGTTCCCTACTGGGGGCTGCAGCCCATGCACCCTCCAAACACAGCAGGAAGCACCTGGCCTCTGCCAGTTACTGCAAGTGACCCTTGCTAGGAAGGAAGCAGCAGCAACTGCATTTTCAGGCGCTTCCCTATCACCTCTGCTCACTCCCTCTGCCTCAAACAGCACTTTGCTCCTAACAACAACATTGACAGCATGTTTTTAAATCTCTCTGAAGGAATCAGCTTAATCAAATATTCACAGGAAACATAACTTGTTCTGCCCTCTGAAACACCCTCCACCTACGAGTGCAGGGTCAGGTCTAAACAAAGACCAGCCGTGGTGCTTCCACACGCCAGTGTCCAGACTCCGTGTCCAGGGCCAGGCTCTCAGCTGGTGTAAGTCAGCACAGCCGATACAGTCAGCGATGCCCCGAGGGACGCGTCCCAGCTGGGGAGATAGCTAGGCTCCCTGCTGCAACTCACAATCCATCGCCTGAAGGCAGGCTGGGAGAAGCACCCAACCAATGTGCTATTTATCACCACGGACATGATCTGACTCAGCAGCAGCGGTGTTTGAGCCTGGCCGAGCAGCATGGCACGGCAGGCAGGGGCACTGTCTCCTCGGGGACAGACATTCCTTTGGGGCTGCGTAACCTCCCGGCCCTGCTCCGCATGGGTGATTATCAGCTCATGGTGGAGCAATGCCAAAGCCTATCCTGGCCTGTGATCGGGCAGGCAAACCTTGTGCCAGAGAATCCCAAAAATGCTGCAAATCTTCAAAGAAAGATAAAATAGAGAGGCTTTTGCTTCTTATCTTCTTCAGCACTACTAAGCACAGGGGAGGACCTTGGATGTGTGAGAAGTCCCGGCTACTCCAGTCCCTTCCATGCAGGAGCTGAACCCTGAAGGGCAAGTTGCAAACACTCAATATTTAAAAGATGCTTTCAGGTAGGTATTTTAACAACCTACTAAAGACTCCAAGATCCTGGTTTCTTTCTTACTATTGTTTCCTTATTTCCTTCATTTTGCTCTTTCCTGACAGATCCCTCAGACCTACCAGTACTTGGCTGATCTGTTTTCCATTGAGGCAAATATCTCAGCATCAGGCTTTTGTTGGATGAAATTGAATGTACCACTGCCAAGCTAGAAATGCAAAAGACAAAGTCTCAACTGGCCTAAGGAAAAGTCATTCTTGGAATTCTTTTCCTATTTATTTGTTTATTTTATTTTATTCAAGAGGAAAAGAGAATACGATTTGGCTCCCACCTAAGTTAATTGGCTTTTTTATCTTAAAGTCTATATCCCTGAACTGCACAAGTCCAGATGTCAGATCAAGAACGCCAAGCGGAGTGAAGTTTCAGAGATTAAAAGCTATGAACTGCTCGCTGAAACCCAGCTTCCATATTTTTACATTCAGCTGCAGAAGTGGATCCTTTTTCTTCTGTAGAGGGATGAAGATCCGAAGCTTTAGGACTCATTGAAGAGCCCTATCCTGTGGTACCATTCAAAGTCTTGAATCCAAGATATAGTCTTTAATCACTGAATGTTATCTTAAAGGGGCAAAACTTTAGAAAGTAAAGAAGAGTTTTTGCAACTTTTGAAATTCCTTCTTGATAACTAAATATTGTAGGGGTTTATTTCTTGAGCACTCAATGAGTAAGCAATGATATGGGCCCACAGAGACTGAAACTAATTGAGGAGAGGAAATTTAGAAGTAAAGTTAGTGAAACGGTCTGTTTCTGTAGAAACCATATACACACACTACCTTGAACAATTACCAGCCAAGGATGGAAAATAAAGTTTTAGATGTTAAACACCATATAAAGCCCAAGGAATGGCAAAAGGGAAAAGCACACTCAGATTAGGTGTGCAGTGAGTGCTTACCTTCTGACTCCAAAATCTCTTGCAACACGAGGAAGGAAGCAGATTGTCTGGGCGGCTCATTTGACTCTTGATTCTCCTGGAGCATCTTGTAAACCTCAGATTCTCTGTCTATGACGATGCCGCCTGGGGGCTGGTTATGCTGATCTAGACTGAGGAAGGAACAGAGAACACGCTTGTTAAATGGCTGAAAACTAAAGCCAGTCCCTCTAGCAAAGTTTTCACAGTGCACTGTATGAATGAAGAATGAACGTGCAAAACAAACAAACAACAGGACGCCATAAAACATGGAGGTGCTGGATGTGCTCGCACAAGACAGCTGCAGCCCGGGTGGGATCAGCACGCTGGGCTATCTGCCTACGCCACTGTCAACGGGTTCTCGCCGACGGCCTCCAGCCAGTCCCCAAGTGTCCCCCCTGCTTCACAATCACTCTATACGCCAGAAACTAAAACTTTCTCCCCAGGAAATCACTGCTGTGTTAATACGAAAGTAACTCATGTGCTGGGATGGGAATCCCACGTGGTAGCTGTGCCATCCATGCATGTTCCTTGCATGCATAAACTACCATCAACTGCTCCACCTCTGTGAATCTCAAATTAAGTAAAGTTTATTCCATTAAAAAGAAATCTTTGCAAGTGCACTTTGAACTGGTCCTAAAGACCACCTTCACAAAGCAACAGCTGTAGGATCTAACTAAAAGATCCTCTGATTGCCGATAATTTAATTTGGTTTTCAAGTGAGTGTTATTATTTCCATTTTCTAGGTGGAGACTCTGAGCCACAGCCCACTTACAACATTTCACTAAGGTTAACGAGCAGGTCAAGGGCCGAGGGGATTTCTGCCTGCTAAGACTAAGCCCTCCTTTCAGCTGCCTCCCGAGGCGCTGCTGCTGCCACTCATGTCACGAGCAACTTGCACCCTCAGACTAGAACCCCAGGTGCTTCAGGGGCAGCTTTTCACAGCACAGGGTGGATGAAAGGGTGGTCATTGTGCCACCGGAATGGTCTTTATGAAAATAAAGAACAAAAGAGGCTGGAGGCAACACCTAGGATGTTCTCCACATCCAGTTTATCCAGGATAAACTACAGAGTTAAAACTGCAGGATTTAGACTATCCATTGGGAAAAGCTTTCCAACAGACAGACAGCAAAATACCAGAGGAGATGGCCGTGGACAGGTGAGCAACCTCCATACTAAAGGATTTAAAAAGAGTCTGGTCAAATACCTGCTGGGAATGATTCAAATCAATGGTTTAAATCGACCAGGTGCTGGGCTAGGAGATGGACTAAATGACACAGGGGGTTCCTGCCTGCCTTGTATTCTGTGGCTGGAAGAAAACATCTCTGGAAAAATTAGATGACTGGCAAGTCTCCTCTGACAGCTCAATTACATAATGCAGCCTTATAAATGTAAATGGTCTATTAGGTTTCACCGGCCCTGTACCCTGTGATTGCCCGAAAAGTACATAAACATCCTGAAGTTCAGACTAAATTGCAGAGGGAAATCTTCTTCTTGAGGAGGCAACTGCATACTTTCCGTGCCAATGTGCAATTGGGTCATCTGGGAGTTACTCTACATAATAAACTCTTCAAGCATCAGAGGTAAAATCATTGCACGTGTTATAAAATGCTATTTCCATAAAAAGAATTTCATAAAATGTTTCCATCTTTAGTAATTTTTAGTGGAGCAGGAAGCACATTAGACTTGCAAGCAGCTGAACCCTTGAAGTCTGAATCTCATTTACTGAAGCCTCTCACCCGAAAGAAAATAATGATGTGGCTTCCGTTACACAGAAAATGTCCTAGGTTTTCCCAAATGAATCCATGCTTCACATTACATTCATCTCATGTAAACTCACACACTCCCACCCCTCTATCCACCCATAAAAACATTAGGCAAGAAGCCTGTCGTGGCAGTTTGCATACTGTTTCACTAACATGCATTCAAAACGCCAAGGCTAGATCATCTTAAGGAGCGCTGGAGTCAAACAAAGCCACCACATTTCAACCATGCATTGTGACAGTGCGCAAAACATACAGATCAGCTCTCCCAGGTACGCACCCTATAGATATACTTGCATATACAAGACTTCCGAAAGACTATAAAAAAACCCCCACAAATCCTAGAATTTGTAGCAGTAGAGTGAAATACCTCAACTTGTCAGGGCAGAAGGGTATGCTGCTTAAAGAAAAAACAAAACACCAAAAAGCACATGCATCTCTTGAACAGGCAAGGTCACAGGCACAGGAATCGTGCCTGCAGGATAGCAAGTCTCTGTATGCTGGCTGATTTATGGCACTCCTGTTACACAGGTACTTTATCTGCAGCAATCACCAGCAACCGGTATCCTTTTCCCTGCACAGGAGTTCCCCGACACAGAAATTTTGTAGGGGACAACTCCAACAACCTTTACTGGATTTCAGACTCATACAACCATTACTGGATTTCACTGCCTCTACCACGGGCAACTTGCAATGCTGAGTAAAATTGAGCTTTGAAAACTGTCACGAAGATGGTAATAAAACCCAGAAAGACACAGCCTTGCACAGTGCCTACAGAAAAGCACAGCTTAGTCTTTACTAATATAATTTTACTATTTTATGCTAGCACATTTTGTAAAGCTTACAAGGATCTCAAAGCTGGGCTAGAGGAAGGCCCAGTTCTTGGAGCACTCGCTTTTGCAATGAAACAATTGCTGATACCGGGGCATCTTTGTGAGTGTTATCAGCTGTCTGGACTGGCACAGCCAGACAGCAGAGGTGACCGCTCCTGGCGTGCATGGTATCGACTACAAGCCAGAGCAGGGACATACAGCAAGTAACTAGACTGAGTAATGAGGCAGGAGTAAATCCACAGCCTCCAATTACCACTTGGCTGCTGGCATATGGCAAAGCTTGGCTATGTGAGTCCACGGGTGAGGGGACTGTGAGCAGCCGAGGAGCTATGAGATCTGGCTGTGCCCTTTTGCTCTGTCCCACCGAGGACATGGCCCTGACCGCCTCCCTGGACCACAGGTCATACACCTGCAAGCTGCTTGGTCACATAGCAGGGTAACTCTGCTGAAGGTTCACGTCTTCTGAAACAATTCAGCCTTGATTGGAGCCCTCCTTTGGGATGGCTAAACGTGCTTACTGCTTCTCCCATCTCGTACTTAAGTTTTCCCTGTAAAACCCTATGGGCTGTCATTTAGAGGCACGGGCCAGCTGGTTCCCAACTGCCACAAAGCAAACACCAAAGGCAGCCAGGTCTTGTGATGCTGAGGCTCTCTGCAGGTCCTGCAGACCTCAGAGCATGTCAAGCATCCTCCGCTCCTACGGGCAAAGAGGCAGCCCCAGGAGCAGCAAACTGTGCAGACAAGTGGGCAGGGGTGGGAACATGGACTGGGTCCTCCATGTGCTTTGTGCCTGCCCAGGCTGCTCCAAACTCATGTTATCAGACAAAGTTGGAGACCCATGGGGACCTGCTTCAGCCTGAAATGAAACACGCCCAGCGCACACCCATGGCCCAGCCTGCAACCAGCGAAAGAAAAGCACAAGGACACGTGCAGCAGCACCTTCCAGTCGCAAACCACAACAGTTGATTCAGTGTGGGAGAAACACCAGCTTTCAGGAAAAAGCACTCTCCTGCCCCCAGCAAATCCACCTGCTGCAGGTGGCTCCTCCAGGAAAGCCACCAGCTGGTGTGAAGGCACTGCTGCGTAGGTGCGCAGAGGGCAACGGACACATTGACAGGCTGCAATCACGTTTTGATGCTTCCTGGGGCATTGGACACAGACACAATGCAGAGAAAGCTCCTGTGAAGAGTCATGCACTAATGTCGGAAAAGTGAAATGTAAATGCTGTTTCCTTGTGACCGGCCAACGCCGAGAGCCACAGACAGGGACGAGGCACTTGTAGACACCGAGATGCGGATGAACGGATGCACCGAGCCGGTCACAGAGGCAGTGGGCAGGTTACCTGGGGAAATCGGGGCTAATGGAAGAGATCTGTCCCTGCAGGGAATCCATGATGTTGCTCTGCGAATAGAGCTGCAGGGGAGAATTGAACTGCACGTGCAGCACTTTGAGTCCTGGCACCTCCACTTCCACGGGGCTCTTGGGGCAGACCTGGGCTGCGTGCTTCAGCTGCTCCGGCCCCACTCGGACTTGGCTGGGGACGGAGGAGGTGCTGTGCCTCCGCTGCGGCAGCTCGGAGGTCTGCGTCTGCAGGGGGTTATAGACGGAGGCGATGGGAGCCTGCATCGGGCTTGCCGGCGATGGGCGGCTACGGGACATGTGTTCACACGGGCAGTTTGAGTTGAGTTTGTTTGGGGGTTCATTTGGGTTTTACATTGTGGAATTGAGGGAAAAATGCAGAGGAAGAAGAAAGGAAAGAAGGAATAAATTAATGACGAGCTAAACCAAAACCACCAAGTGATAAAAGCAGTTGCAGAATACTGTCTGTTCCTTGTGCCAGAGGGACTCACCACTGAATATGTGACTTGACATTAAAGGCTTTTGGCTAATGCTGTGGCTCTGGTCTCACACTCCAGGTGTGTCCACGCAAAAACTAAAATGCAGTCGCTCTACTGATGAGTGAATGCAGGGGTTGTAACAGCAATGAAGACATGGGAGCAGGGGTTTCACTATGAACTATCTACCTGAGCACACAGTCACAGTCCCATTGTCCAGCCATGGAATGCCACCTTCACTGCTGCTCTTCCCAAAGCTAGCCTGGGTGTCCCACCGAGGGACAATCGCACCTCCAATCCTAAAACAGACATGCTCAGCAGTGGGGCTCCTGCCCCCCCTCCTGCCTGCTTTGTGCAACAAAGCCAGTAGAGAAGGTTGCTGGTGTTTCTGTCTGTTCCACAGACATTTACATCACACACCCTCTAAGGATGGACTGTGGACCGGGTCCCCTTGTCATGTCACCACGTGCAGTGGCAGGATCAGTCTGCCGCATTCAGACAGGCTGTGTATCTGTTGGGTGCAGGATGGGGATGCAGAAAAACGTCAGGTAACCCCATAGCAAGGTTTACCATGTACAAATAACTCATCAAAACAGCCAGGCTGGAAATCAAAGGCAACTAAAAGGTTGTGCGAAGGGAGAACCTACACTTGTGTACTGGGAGACCACTGTGGGTTTTTAATAGCAGGGTGAAGCCAGTGATTCATTTGCTTTTGATGACTCTGTAAACAAAAATGTATTAGCACTGACAGTCTCATTCACAGCCTCCCCCAGCATTCCTTTGCAACTTGCTGTGTTTCAGCAAGGGAAACATTAAAGAGATGCCATGTACCCCACAGGTTGCAGGGCTGGCAATGGATCTTCCTGCTAGGAGGAGCACAGTGAGCCACACCACTACAAGAAACCCATCTCTTTGCTGATCCCTGCAAGAAAAAGGGATCATCCTCAAATTTTCAGCCAAATATACCCGGCTTCCAGGGAGTGCTCTCACCGGAAGGGGACTCCAGACTAGACCAGAGATGGTATTTGACTGCCAAATCGTCCCATCAGATTAACACAAAGTCAGATTTCCCTTGTCCTTGCTCTGCCTTTGCTCAGCCCCTGAATGAGGCTGCTGAGGTCTACCAGAAGCAAATGAGGAACAAGTATCTGTCACCTGTCTGCCAGCTGCAGCACTGTAACTCTGCCTAGAAGGGCCCATGCTGCAGACTGGGCTGCCAGTGCGAGAAGCGGGTTTCAGTCAGGGGCAAGTTTTCGGGCTTGTGTGTTAACCCACAATCTCAGGTGTTTGTGCCCTGCAAAAGCAGAGGCTGAAGTTACATTTGTCTCCCCATTCACAAGTCAGGAATTTCGTCGAGTATCACCTAAAGCATTGGTCTTGCAGCTTTTGTTGTAAAAGTGGCTAAAGTCTTCCAGGCAGTTTGGTACTGCTATACAGAGACTTAAGAGCAGTTAAGCAACTTGACCAACACAGTTAGCCAACCTGGTTTATTGTTTCCAATGAAAAAAGAAGAATCTTGGACTTCTGGGATAAAGTAATGTCTTTGGTGAAGCACAGATGCAACCACAAAAATCAACAGGCCTGTTTAAGGTTGGAGCGCTTTCCAATCCTATACATAAAATTGCTCACACAAGGATGAATGTTTCAGCTACTGTTTAAAACTCCCATGAAAAACAAGGTTCAATAATAAAAAACAGAATGATCAAAACATAGGCAGAGCCTGTCTATGAATCCCAGGCCAGCTAGGAACTGGGGAGGGGTTTGTGCTTCCTGCACTAGCTGGTACCCTTCCTGCACAGTATTGCCCGCAATGCCAGCCCAAATCGCTAACTTTACAAAGTGCTCATAAGAAGCTATCAGGCACCTGTTCAGACCAGCGGGCTGGTATGTCATGCTGAACGCACGTGGAAACTGCGTCGGTCTCTGCTAAACAAAGAAACACAACAGCATTAATTTAATTTCTGCAGCTCAGGGAACATTCCCCACTCCTCCGAGCCCTGCCCCGGGGAACCACAGCCACGCTCACGCCTCTGCTCCTTCCCTTGTCCTGAAAGAGAGCTTTTCTGAGTTAAGAAACAGGTACCCTCGCAGCGAGCTCACGTCTCCTGGAGCCTTCCCTGGGGGCCTGGGCAGGGAGGGAGAGGTGAGGAAGGTACTTACGGCTTGGTAGGCTCTGGGGCCCCAGGTGATGTCTTTGACTCCACGGCATTGTTGAAGGTCTGGATGTTCTCTGAGGAGTAGAGGCCTGCTGGGCTGTTGTACTGAGCAGTGATCACTCTGGGGGCAGAAGCTGTGGCAGCAGTGAAGGGCACCGCGCTCCGGTTGTGTGCACTTCCTATGTGCCTTATTTCCTGCATGCAAAGGAGCAAAGGCAAAAATGAGAGGTGCTCAGGCGTGCAGGTGGGATGTGACTGGGCAGCCTGGCGTGAGCAGCCACTGCAATGGTGGCCTTTGCATGTGGAGTCAGCTGAGGAACACATGACCACAACCACCAAAGACGATGAGTGTCCGCCACACGTCATGACGGTCCCCGGCCCTGTCCTGGATAGTATCAGGCTGACTGACCTTCAGGACATTTCAGAGTTGACGTGCTGGGAATGTAAGAGCTCAGAAACACTGACAGAATTATTCACTTAGGCTGCCACACACTTGGGAACTCCCCATTTTAAGCATTCCTTGCAATTCCTGAAAGCAGGGCTGATTTCCATGGAAAAGTGAAGACGAGGGGCAGAAAGAGGAGCACTCTTCAATGACATCTGAAAGTTTGGCTTTCATTAGCTAAGGGCAAGCCAAAAAGAAGGGCTTTGTCATTACTACACATGCTGTGGAGCATGTCTGCTCCTTCAGCTAAGACTGGGGTTCACAGCTATCTTTGATGAAAAACTTTGGACATTCTGGACAAGAAATTCCCACAATAAAGGTGGGAAGATGACCCTTGTTAATACAAAAGACTATCCACAGACAGTGCCAGCTAGATGCCAGAGACCTCTTCAGTCCCAGAAGTATGAGGTATCACCCAGACATTCTAGGTTAGCTGCAAACTGAAGGCTTCCAGAGGTATTATTGATACTTAGAAACACTGGTTACAATTTAATAAGAAAGGGGCAAAATCCAAGTTACATAACACTTGAGGTAAGACTCCTCTGAATCCCAGGCAGCCCTAACAAAAATAGGGAAATTTCTAAGCCCCATCACTAGTTCAGCAGGCTGCGAATTACCCGCTTTGGGGCAGAGATAACAACATCCAGGGCTTATTTCTTCCCAAAGAAGGTTCTTGACCAAAGCAAGGAGTGGGCCCAATGGGGCCTCACTAGAGCAGGCAGAAGAAAGGACTAACATTCACAGAGGCAGGTGAAACATCCAGGGCAAAAAGATGGCACCAAAATGTGCATTTTGAAATGTTTCAGCCAGCTGTAGAGATTGGGATTGGCTTCACTACAGGGCTAACACCCAGTGGCAGAGGATGAAACAGGGCCCTTCTTAACACGCTGGGCCCATGGTTCCCAGCTCTAATTAACACAACCGGTTCCTCCTCCCACTCCATACAGGCACTGACTTCTACAGTAACGAAGTGAGCCGTCATTGCCCTTTGAACACCTCACGGCATTTGCTGTATAGAGCTATAGTTACAGGATAAACACTCACTAGAAACAAGGATGACTAAATTCCCCTACAGATTTTTCTTTAAATCACTTTTATGTCCCCAGATTTCCTTAGGCAGTTGGCTAGCGTTCCCAGACTGACAGATGGGAGTCATCTCGCTTCATGGCACTCAAGTGCTATTTATAGCATTGAGCACAGCATAGGATCCCTCAGAGAAGAGCGGTGTGGATCCAAACGCACTCAAGAGTTAAGAGCCATTTGAAATCAGTGGGGCAGCTCAAGACCTTCAGGTGTGGGGCGGCTGGACTGCTCTCCCACGGTTTTCTGGCCGATGCGTATGGAAATCAGCCATGAAGCTTTCCCACACACCAAAGGAAGAAAGACCCTGGAGTAATTAGCTAATCTCCCTTTGTTACAATCTCATTCAAAGCACATAACAGCGCTCATAAAAATAGTCTTTCCCATGGCAGAAACTGTGGATTTTAGCAAAAACAATCATTACTTCAGCCTGTATATCACACCATAGGGAAAAGTATCAGTGATCTTATATCAGCATTAAACACACATGTTAGCCCACCATTTGGAGGCCGTGAGTAGGAGAGAGTTTCAGACATGCATAGAAATAGTTGGTTTAATGAAAGACAGAGGCAGAAGTTTTAGGCTACAGGGGTTATACTGTCGGGTCAAGTAGGTTCAAAGTTTAATCATGTCACAATCTGTATTGAGGAAACATTGAAGCATTAACCAAGAATTAGAAAAAGGGAAGTAATTCGGGGCATTTTTTTAAAAATTCTGGTTTCCTAAGTAAGTAAGGCGTGTCAATTACATATTCCACATGCATGTGGGCACATTCCCACCCCCACCAAAGACTTTTGAATCTGTCAGCCAAGTCGAAATCAGTTCGACAGTGATAGAAGCCTCAAGGATGTTTAAGCTCCTACAAGTGCTGAGAAAATAGACACACAGATGGAAGAAAGAGACTGAAATCACATTAGTACCTTGACTCCGAGAAGAACTGTAACACACGCTCAGGCACAGAATCCACATAGGAGACTCTGGCCCACTTTTGTCCACCAGGTAGGTGTTCTGCTGTGTAATAACATCCAAAACCATAGATTAAGCTTTCAAAAGTGTCAGGACATCTGTAGTAGCTTTCATGTGGATGAAGTCCACTGACTATAAGGGATTTTATAGCAGGTTAAATAGAGATATCAATGCAGAAGGTGGTGTCTGAAGATTAGATTAGAAGAATCCCATCTGGAGAACAGCATGGAAGGTGTATAACCTGAAAGTCTATAGTCAAGTATTACAAGAGCAGTAACAATATAAAGGGCATTTGGATAATCCAAATTCTCCAGCACTTTCTGTCATGCCGTACTGCTCTTTCTGCTTGAGCTGTAGAAGGAATTTACAAAGAACAAGTGCTTTCATGTAGCGATCAAAAGACAACGCGTTCTCACTGTCAAGTGTATTTATTTAGGGATTTGCCAGAACTGCCACCTAGACCTTGTGTCATGCAGCAGTTTTGTTAAAGCCCCAGCTCCTGGAATCCTGTGTTTATGTGAGAGTCTCTGACTTAATACTGGAAAAAAAAACCCAAAATATGACACTCACAAAAACCTGTCCACCAGCAGGCAAGTGAAAAATGGCAGCACAAAACCACTGCTATACTGTGTACATGTGCAGGGGCAGTGCCTGGTTTATGCAGTTGAGATGCTTGGGGTTTCAGCATCTCTAAGGCCGTGGCGTTCCCAGGCCCAACACAAGGAAGAGGGGGCAAGCCGCATTAAACAGCATCCCTGGCTGGGGCATAGACTGCAAGAGCCGTAAGCAACAGTCTGTTTGCAAAGGAAGAGCTGGCAGTCAGACACAAGGACATGGTCTTATTCAGACAGAGCGTGACCCGTTCTTTCTTTGTCGGTAGTACAGAGGAGTGTGACTAGTATTAGATCTTTTCAGAGACATCTTCAGTTGGCATCCACAGGCAGATCCAGAAGTGCTCACCTCACCCTTCCTGCAAGCCATGAAGCCATGGCACTGCCTCAGTCCCCCGACACCAGCCCTGTCTGCAGTTGGGCTGCAGTCGGCAGTGAGCGGGGTTAACGACAGCGGTTATCTCAGTCTGAAGCTGGGGTATGGAAGCTTCCAAGCCTCTGGGTAGGATATTCAAAAGCAGTATTTTACCACTATAAACTGATTCTGTGATAGTTCAAACACTTTGTCTGCACAGATAACAGCCTCCTGCCTTCGCTGAGGTATGCCTGGGGGAGTGGCTAGCCCAGGCTAAAATAGATTAGCAACTGCACAAACTTCTCTGCTTCTTAACTCGGAGGTCTCATCTTGCTTCACTTTCAAAATGAAGCAGACTTTCAAGGAGAAAAATAAGCCATATAACATGAGGAAGCTGTAAACCAGAAGACAACGGTTGAGCACAAAGAGGATCGTTGCAGTTCCACTAATCCACTTCCAGTTTACAGAGTTCAATTGATCGATCTTCTGAAAGTCCCTCTCTGGGCAGAAGCTGACTTCCAACAGGATCAGGGCCACTCAGGGAGCCACTGCCAGAGGAGCTGTTTCTCCAACAGCCTCCTCCCTACCTGAAAATACCTTCTTTATATGAATAAGCTCCAAGTGGCCTTAGAGCATGATCCCACATGCTCCCAAACCCTCCACACACAAGTGCAAATCCCCCCATCCCAGGGAAAAGCTACTTCCCAATCCCAAAACAAGGTTTGTAGGACCCCAGTATCGGGTCAAATACGCAGATCTCCTGCCAGATGGATTTTCTGGGCACTGGCTGTTGGTGGTAGCAGCCCTCTCTGGGGACAGGCGGGGACCCTGCCATGCACTGCAGACGCTGCAGTGCCAAGGGCTTCTGCCATCACCCCAGCCCTCCTGGCAGGGAGCCACCAGCCACAGCCATGGTGCCAGGCTGCAGGGACGGGGAAAAACGTCCCTGCGCTGGGGCAGGAAACGGATCAGCATTTCCTACCACACCGGCTGCAGGCTGCGTCATGGGGAATTATCTGGGAAAACAATGGCCCCTTCCTCCCTTTCGTCCCGCTCACGCCAGGCCATGCTCGGCAATGCTGAAGCCCAGCCTGTGAAAGCCCCACAGCTGCATCAGCTGTCACCTCCATGCCCGCGGCCAGCCAGCAGCTCGCCGTGGGGGTGGCTGCTTCCTCCTCACCATGCACCAGAGAGGGACATGCCTACCACCATGGGACCCGCTCATCTCAGCAACCGGGGAACCGGACTCCAGGGAAATTCCCAGCTGTCAGAGAGGCAGACAGATGGGCAGACAGCCCAGGATGAGCCGCCTCCATCTGCTGAGTTGGGGCACATCCCAGGCACCAGGGGCATAAAGCCACCCAGATGCCTCCATAGTCCTGTGTGTCCTCAGGCAGGTCAGGGGCAGTCCAGGGTGAGGGTGAGTTCTTGTGTCCCATCCGCCACATGGTGATGTGGCCAAGGCCATCACGGCAGCACTGACCTCACCACCACCAGAAACAGGAAAAACCTGGAGGCTTTTTGTACTTGCTAAATAAATTAAACCAAGATGTGAGTGGTCGGGTACTCCTCTCCCTGAAGCGGGGTTTTCCTCTCCCCACAGCACAGCCTGAAGGCAGCCGGCAGGGCTGGGGCCTGAGGTGCCGGCTACTGTCCCACTCCCCTGCCTGCCCCTTCCCAGGCCACCTCCCCGCAGCCCCCAGAGGAACAGCAGGTCAAGTATGGGGTGAGGGGGCGCTGCCTGAAGCCACCAAAACCTCATTTCAGGTGCAGAGTCATGATTTCAAGACTGGCCGCCATAGTGATTTCCTGAGCCTCCAGCTGTCAGAGTCAGGGGATTCGCTTCAACCTTATGGCATAAATTAAAAAAAAATAATTAGTGCCCAGGCTCTGCAGTTGCAGGGAGAAGCGAAAGCCCTCACAGGCCCCCAAAGCAGCCAAACGAGCCGGCAAAACCCACTGCCCCACCGGGCCCCAGAAACACGGGATGTTTTTGCGTCCCGAGTCAGAGCCCAGCGGCTGGGGGCGGGCGATCCTGGACTGCACACCTCGAGAGCCACGCCAAGAGGAAACAAGATTAAACCTTTCTCAGCATAAATGTTTACTCAGCTCAAAGAAAATGGGCCCCTGACCAAACCTCAGTGAACGAGAGCACGCCGGTCCTGCAGGCGGGGAAGGAGAGCGGAGACCGGCAGCCAAACCTCCCCCCGGCTCCATCCTCACCCTTGGGAAGCCGCCCGGGGAGCCCAGGCCATGCTCATGCCCTGCCGGCATGGCGGAGGGGAGGCTGCTCACGCCAAACACGCGGACACAGCTCGGAGGAGGACATCTTCACGGCAAACTCTGCCTCATGCTGTTTCATCAGCTGCAATCACAAATATTAAGAAGTGCCTTTACTTTCACCTCTCCCTCTGTTATTGTTTGGGGTTTTTCAGCTGTGGAGATCTTTTGCAATGCTTTGAAATCCAATTAGAAACTCAGAAGGGTTTGGGGTTTTGTTATTGTAGGGGGGTAAAACAACAAGGCTGGCTTCCCACTTCCTCTCCCCCCAGGTCCCCGACACATTCCACATCCATGCGGTAACGCCTTTTAACCAAAACCAGCAGGTCGCGATACGCCAGCGCGGTTCCTTCATCTGAAAAGCAATGTTGTTACTTTATATACCTATTGCTTCATGCATTGCCCACACACGCATGGCCTTATCAAAGGCCAAGCCAGCCACACACCCAGTTTCTATAGCCCCTGTCTTCTCAGTATCCAGGGAGATAAAATACACAAGACGGAAACAATGACATCAGTCTGCAAGGACGAGGACAGGGCAGGCCCTCTCAAGAAACCTTGGGAAGACAGCAGTGGCTGTCTGTCATTGTCATCCCGCAAATAACACGATTCCCCTTCAGACCTTCTCCGTCTGCATGTCTGGAGGTCATTTCTCATTTGAAAAAAACCCACACAACAAAACATCCTCATGTTTGAAAGCCCGTATCTTCTGTGGTTAAAAAGAGCCGATCTACCCATCCCAAACCACGAGTTTTCACTGACATTCTTAAGGGGTGATGTTAACACTTGTGCCTCGCTGCAAACAGGGTATGTGGCCTTCAGGCAGCTGGACAAGCTTTTTTGGAGACAGTCCTGGTGTTGACCGCGCTCGAAGCTGGTCTCTCTCAGCTCGCTTCCTACATGAGCTCACTCAGCTCAGAGACCTAGGCCGCATTGACCTCCGTGTCCTACAAACACGGGGAGGGGAAAAAAACAAAACAAAACAAAAACCAACAGACAAACCTTTTCCCACAGAGCCCAGGTCTGACAAGACATAGCACAGTCTGTGGGACAAGGAGTTTTACTGTTCATTTTACCAAGGGGCAATACAGCCACGCACGCCAGCGCACGGGCCTGGAGCTTAGTGCCTGGCCCAGGGTCACCAGAGAGCCTGGCAGAGCCTGAAAGTGATGCTGGTCTCTAGTCAGTGCCGTAAGCATTAAAATTACCTTAGTCACCAAGTAACTCTTCCTCTCTTGCTGCGATCGCTTTTCCTCAAGAAACGTTAAGCAGAAGGGAGAGGCAGACGTGTTATTTTCGTCTTTCCCACTGTGGTGAGGAAAAGCTCTTGATGGGAAAATGACACTGAGCGATCACCCTTAGGATGTGGGTGAGAAGTGCAAGTGAAATAATTGAGTAAATATACTAAGTCGCCTCTGTCACTTCCTTCCCCTAATGTTGCCATGGCCACACGCAAAACAAAGCTGGCTCAGCCGCTGAGCCATCACCACCGACAAGCTGCTACACCTTCTGATGAAATGTGATTTTGTCATCACTCTTGCCTCAGTTTAAATTAATTTAGAAGGGTAAAGATAATGGTAATGAAATAATAATAAGGCTGTAGCTCTTTCACAGGCAAAGGTCAGCTTAGACAATGAAGTCAGTCTTGGGATTCAGGACTTCAGGGAATGCATGGGAGGCTGCGGAATGCCTTTTTATTTTCCAAAGGCACATAAAAGTATCTTGAACTTGCATTCCAAGTAAGGGAAAATACTTCCACAGGACGACGCAGCATTTCACCAAGTATCAGCCTCCAAAAGGATTACAGAAGTAAACAAATAGTCTATTTCAAATGGGGTAAAAGAACGTGTAAGCAGTGATCTTAAAATAAGTAGCTAGTCATGCAGTTCTTGAGACAAACTGAAAATTAATTTATTTCACAACATCTTTCGCAAAGATCTAGTTGTTTAACTGCACCAATAAAACGGGAAGAGGAAAAGGTGGACAAGTGCTGTGAGAACTTTCAGTTAAGATACTGAAGGTAGGCGAGGCAACATCAAACTACCTAATTTTAAGAAAGGTGGAAACTTATTTGAATAATTGCAGTCCAATTTCTACAGCAAAGGTTTTAAAGCATTTTTTTTTGAGCCTGAAATAAGTCTTTTCACACGCATGATTGTATTTCTGCATTCAAAGGGCTTTGTGCAAAACCAGTGAGAAACATCTTCAGAGGACCCTGGATCAGGACTTAAATGAGCCACTTGGACTGAGTATGTCCTGTTTTCTTTGGTAAGTGAATTAATAAGTGCGAGACTGTTGCCAAGGAAAGCAAATATTTTGTTTTCACTGGCAAGTGAGTTAAAAAAAACCTGAACAGCTCAGACAGGGCTGCCTTCGAAGACTGGGCTCTACTGACAACTTCCACCAATCCTGTTATAAAGATGAGATCAGCACCCTTGTGGTAAAATTCATAGCAGTTTGCCATGCTAGTATATGCATGCACAGCATCTTCTGCACTCTGCTGCTGCTGGCTGGCAGCAGGTCTGGCTGAAAGCTCTAGTGATGCTGCAAAGACACAGCCCCAGAGTGACTCGGCTGATGGCTTGCCATGGCTCTGGTAGGAGTCATCGTGCTCCGCTGACTTTATGCTCCAAGCAGACAAACCTCGCCACAAACCTTACTCACTGCAGTCAGCTACTGAAAAAGGAAATGGGTGTGTATTTAAAAAAAAAAAAAACCAACAGAAAACAAACCTTAAAACTTGACGGTGTTCATGACACTTTCCTTTGGCACAGCAGACTAGGATGTTTAGGCACTGCTAAGCAGGAAGAGTAAATGGGAGCTTGTGGTTTGGAGACATGATACATCTTTCCTCATGCTGCTGAATTCCTCTGTTTGGGTATGTGGCAGGGAAAGCCCTTTAAAGGAAAGCCCTGTGCTCTGAAGAACAGCAAGCGCCACTCACATAGGCAATTGCAAATGACTTAATTGGCTTCATTTTAGGGAAGGCAAGAAGAAAGGAAAGACTTCTCTTGAGAGCTTGAATGTTCCTTTTACACCAGGAAATAAAACTCTTTAGTATCAGCCATCACAAGGGGTCAAAGCTTCATTTTCAGGCAACAGTTGGTTCCTAGTGCAAGATTAAGACAAGGTTCACTGCTCAGAGATAAATTTGTAAAAGAAACCTCTCTGCAGTCAGTTTCTCACCAAATTCTCCTGCTGATGTCAGTTACAGGTTGGTATCAACGAATTCAGTTGTGCAATGCTTATGGCCTGGCAGCATTGGGATAGCTATATGATGGCCAGGGCTAGAACCAGGATTAGGACTAAGGTTACGGTTTAGGAGGGAATGTGCTCCACCGCCAGGATTATTGCTGAATCCTGCATAGTCTGACCTTCATGATGCCCTTTACTTGGATTTTAGAAAGCAGGGCATGACTTGTAAGTCAAAGACTAGAGTTAAGGTTAGTCCCTGTCACCCATGTTTCTTACAGAGTTGCAGTAGGCTCCTTGAAACAGCCCAGGGCTGGCTCACATACAAACACTCCACCTGAAGGGCAGATGACTAAGGGATAGCCATTGATTGTGGGCTTAAACTGCCATAGCAAATGAGTTTAAGTAAGAGGCGGCATCAGTTAATTAAAATAGCCTGTGTTTAGTACTTGACCAGCAGTGGATATCTATCCAGCAACCCAGGCTGGACTGGAGGGAAAAGCATGGCGGGGCAGCTAGTGACAGGGGGGCTGCAGCAGCAGGTTTCTTGCTGCAGTTAACTAAGCTTAGTGAGCTACATTAAACTCCTGCCTGGCATTAGTAGTGCCCTGTGTTTAATTCTGGGGCATTTAGCTAAATTCTTGTTAATGGCTGGGTTAGGGACTTGATCTCCAGGATCAGGTCTCCTGCTCAATTAAACAATAGCCCTGTGCAGCCTTGCAACAAAGCTTCACTGCAGACTCTACCCCTCTCCTTTGGCAAGAAATAGCCACAAGTCTCAAGGTTTGCAGCAGAAAACAGACCAGATCTCAGCTCAACAGTGTCACAGGCAGGTGTCACGGCATGGCCCATTCCCAACCTAAGTCCAAATGCCTCAGTCTCACACTGTGCCTTGGCTGAGTTATGAAATACCTGGAGAATGCCGCACCACGCTCCCGAGCCAAGCAACACACAGCAGTTTGGCTTGAGAGGGAGCACGGATAGATCCCAGGCCAAGGTCTGGGCAGGGTGTTGCTGCACATGTGCTACTTTAGGTTCAGGTCCTTTCCAACCCAAACAGACATATTAGCACTTAATTAATTGCAGAGTCAAACTAGCTTTATTGCTACTTACATTGCTAGAAAGATTTACATGGGATGTGTGCTAGGGCCAGAATCCATGTCACTACCCCGGTGAAAGCCTGGAGAAACACCATTGATTTTAGTGCAGCTATTGTAGATCCGTGCAGTGTAATCCTCAAACCTAGCCCAGGCAATGCCCTTGCACCAGTCACTTATTGCTATGTTTACTTGACAGCGGCAGCAGACCAATGAAGCAAGGCTGCCAAAAGGTTACAAACAGAGGCTGTAAGATCTGTCCCACAGATAAAAATATAAAAGGTTGGTGCTTTTCTCTTCCACTTTCCTTCCCGCTAGACTGCTAGTAAGAACCTGCTAGTAAGAGGAAAAAACACAACAACAACAACAAAAAAAAAAACAACAGAAAACAGTAAGAATGAATCACTTTCCTCCCCTCTTATCTATGAAAATCAACAGGCTTAGAAACGGTAGCAATGATTTATTGAGCCACACCTCTAGGGTGCCTGCTGTGCCCTATGGTAGGTGGGAGCATGCAGGTGGCAGGAGACAACACCTCAGATCAAAGCAGCTTACCCTCGGCAAGGTATCCGACTAGCTCTGCACAGCAGCAGGCTTCTGACCACGAGGGAGGGAGTCTGTCTCTCAAGGTTTCCGAGGACTGCGTGATTTCTAGGAGGTGTGGGGCACGCGCTATCCCCAGTATGATCAACAGACTGACACATGCTCAGCTCCTTCGAGGATTGGGCCAAAAACCACTCTGAAGTCAGACAGGAGTAAGTGGGAACAAGAGCATGCAGATAACTCCATTACTCACCTGCGGCTGAGAGGCCAGATTCATCTTGTAAGGATGCGTCTTTCCCTCCTCATTTACAAGTGGCGACCAGACTTTTGACTCCGTTCTGCAACACACAGATTTTTTTAATAGTTAATCCACTTTCATCACTGAGCACCATTACTGTTATTAAGACTTGAAGTTCATCAGCTGAAAACATTTCCCCAGTCCTTTGTATATAGCACTATCCACATCAGGAGGAAATCTAGACAGCCTCGTTTTAGGCATGTAACTTGGATGACTTAGTTATGTTGTATGAGGGTCCTTGGAGAAACACAGGATCTCAGCAGTGACTGTTCTGGCTTATCCTTCGGAACTCCACTAGCAACACAACAAGCATGGGCTCTGACCCAGGCAGTAGAGTTGGGGGTCACCCACCCAAACAGTGGAAGCTGAAGATACCCCTTAGGTGCAGATCCTTTAATTAAGTGAGAGAATTCTGATTATTGTGTGTTTCAGCTTTTATGGGTAGTCAGGAAGAGGAATGATTCTTGTCTGTATTGATGACACAGAAAACATTTTGTTCTTGAAGTTCTGCTGTCTTGGATAAGCTATAAATATTTTTTTTTTGGGGTCTCCAGAACTTTCTTCTTATTTATACAGTGGTATCCATGTTGAACAAACAGAGGCTTTTAGGAATTGAAAAAATTCAGAAAGAATTCAGAAATGAAAAATGGGTCCAAGTCTGCAATGGGACTAATAGCTGAGATGACATAATATGTCCAAGAGAAAGTCTACATTTTCTGGCCTGTGGTCTGACCCAATTACTAACAGTCGCCTGAAACACAAGTCAAGATCTGTGACCAAAACCAACCGCTTTTACTGCTGTCATTCTGGAGTTTTGCTGTGTCCCAAAGAACAACAGACAAACAAGCGCTGAGGAAGAAGCAAAGTGCTTAGAGTTGCTTGAGATGCTTTGTGGGAAACATGCCACCCACATTTCTCAGTAGTTAGCATTTCAGATGGACTACACAATGCCACTTTTCCCAAACATTTAATAGTAAGGAACGAGTGGCTGCAGTACTGCTGAATGAAAACCGTTGTTCAGTGCTAAACATTGCATAATGCAGCAACCAGATGGCTGATAAACTCTTAGGATGAGTTTTGAAAACCATGTCCTGTTTTGACAGGAACCCTTTGTAGAATCCGCAACTGCAGATAGATGTACTTCCCAGATATTTGTGGGTCCAGGGCCAGCTACAATTTAAGTACTTAGTTAGCAAAACAGGAATGCTTCCACTGAGAATTAACTGGATAACTGGAAACAGACTTTAAGCAGAAAAAGCTTATAAAACTGACAAAGATGGAGAAACAGGGCGTAGATCTACCCACAATAAATTCAATCTGGTCTACACCATTCCTCTAAAAGACCTCCAATGTCAGGACATTTTTGAAACAGCCCAAACTTAACTGTGATGCACATGTATATCCCAGACATTTGCTGCATAAATAATTTTTTTAAGACTTACATCCAGAGGGCAGCTCAGACGAAAGAGACAGGAGGCAGCATTCTCACTCAGGAAACAGGAGAAATTTTATTGACCTGCTATTGCATGTATTGCACTCCGGACTTTACACGGAAGAAACCTGAATGAAGTCTGCCGTGCTGTACTTCCTTTCATAGGAAAGTATAAAGACACAGGTCACACCAGTTATCATCCTTTACAAGCACTCAGGTACAGCAAACCTTTGACTCCAGGCTATCACACCCTGCAGGCTCAGCTGCAGTGCTGACACCCGACAACCTACACCACCCAAATCCTGGCGTCTGGTGAGCTGGGGCACATGCAGGCTAGCAAATATGAATGTTAACAGCTGCACGAGATCAGATCTATGCCAATGTGATCATTATCTTGTCTCAACAGCTGCCATCACTGGATGCACACCATACCACAGGTGAGTATAAAACAGAATCGCACAGAATCACAGAACGGTAGAGTTTGGAAGGGATCTCTGGAGATCATCTAGTCCAACCCCCCTGCCAGAGCAGGTTCATCTAGAGCAGGTTGCACAACCATTCCCTCCTTGCTTCTGGCAACCTGTGCTTTACAGCGTCTGAGGAGCCAACAGTTTTACCCAGACTATGGCTATCAAGCCTGACAAAGTGACAGCCACCTCTAAGATGGCTGTATTTTGCACTTGAAGACTGTGTTTGCGGAAGGGAGCAGCCCGTTGATCAATGCAAAACTTTATTCCTTCAAAGTGCTTGGAGATCACATGCAACCAAGCTTCATGTTCTCTGGAAAAACTAGGGATACAGCAAAGTATATGGAAATCAAATACCCTGCCAGCCAGGCTGCACGCAAGTGGACATTGGCTGAGATGAAAGAGCAGTTCAGGCAGTATTAAACACTTCAGCTGATTTCTAGCATGAGGCATCCCTGTGCCAGTTCTCACTAGCAGTGACCTAAGTACTCTTGAGGTAGCATTTTCTTTTGCAGTAGTTTAATATTATCAGATTTCAGAAGCACCAAAGGGCCTTATTCAGACTTAAAATTTAAGCTTAGAGCAGGTCAATATATGAATACAGAACAGAAACCTCCCCCCAGGACCCCAGGCACTTGCTTTTGTCCCACTGCCCCTCACACGCGTTTGAGGTGATGCAGCACCTTGGTCTGTAGCGTAGGGGAGGCAGCTATGGCCAACTACTGCAGCCAATAGGGTTTTTTTGACCAGATTTTTCTCCCTTAGTTATTAGCAAGCCAAAAAGCACAAGTTTGTTTCCCAGCCTGCTGCCATTCTGGTCTGTCACTGGATATAAATGGAAGCAGCAAGGTCATTCCGGGCTTTACTTTCAATTCAGTTTAAAAGTTATCCAAACAGAAAGGTTAAATAGCCCGCGCGGTTGTCCCTCTAAGGCTGGGAGGATAAAGCTTCCCTTTGTCTTCACAACAGCTGCAGCAGAGCCCTTCAGCCACTCTCAACAGCCCATTTATGGCCCCAGCAAAGCCACGTAGAGGAGACAGCTTTGCTCTCCCTGGCTTTGCCTAGCGGGGCTTTCAAGGCGCATACCCTGTCCCACCACACCACCTGTGGAGCCCACTGTGTGCAGGTCATCAATGTCCCACTGCTGGCCCAGGACTTATTTTCTGAAAGGCTGGGAAGTGTGGACACAAGGCACAGACAGTAGGCCAGATTTGTTAGACTCATTGTGTTTGTATCTTATCTATATGTTTTCCTATCTTATTTATATGAAGCAGGGAAGAGGCGTCAGAGTAGAAAGCTCAAACCCAGCCTTTGCAGCCATGCCTTCAGTTCACAGCAGGCTGCTATGGGTAGGACTGCAGCAGCTTTCTGGAGGATTTTTTCCAAATTTGGGGGAGTGGACCCCCAGTCACAAAACCACCTCTACGCTCCCCTCAGCGAGGCTATACCCCTGCCACTGAGCACGGCCACGCTAGCAGGGCTGCCAGACCTGCCTCTCCACCAGTGGCGAGGCTGGATGTCCAACAGCCTGCTGGGGAATCCACCATCTTTGGTGAAAGCCAGCGGGTTTCGGCATCCCCATAGGATCTCACAGACTCCTGCTTACACTGATGAATATTTCTTTTATAATATGGTTTCTAATGCGTATTCTTTCAAATGAGACTCCAGCAGAGAGCAACACTCAAACAGTGCAGAAAGAGAAGACACTCAAACAAGCCTGGGAACAAGTGCCAAGCAAATTAATTGCAGGCACATGGATATACAAACTTTGTCATGTCTGTAGTTTACATTTCCATGCTGTTTCCTTACAACAGGAGAGAGAGCAACCAAGACACGGCCAGGGAATAAGCCATGCGTTTGCTCTTTCATCCAGGCAGAAACCAAGACCCAAGATTAGAAAGAAATTTCTCTGATGCTAGTTTGGATGGGGAGGAACTGGTAGGAAGGGGAGGAAGGAAACTGCATGCAAGTCAAGGCAGGAATCTGGAGAGGTATTTACGAAATACAACATTTTTCAAGAAGCTTGGCTTGAACATGGTATAATATAAACATTACAAGAGCCTAGATTTTGCTATCAGCGCTTTGCATGCAGAGCTGGGCCATAGCTTCGAGGGAAAATTCAGAACTGGAAAAAAGAGGGTCTAATTCTGTGTGCCAGGAACTGCGTGAATAAGTTCCATAAAGAAAGGCAGGCACATTTACATTCCCATTTCAAACACTGGGTTGGATACGAGATACCAAAGTAGCAAGTAAACCCGTAAAGATTGAAAAGTTCCTTGCGCAACACTAAGTTTACTAGCTGAAAAATGAGGAAAGACGTAAAGAACTCCTCTTTCAACCCTCCCCGGAGTTTTAGACAGGCATTTTAATAATGTTTAGAAACTAACTACAAGAGCTCTCAGGCTACCAGGAAGGTACCTTTTAATCAGACTTTTAGCTACAACAGCTGCAAAGTACATGCTCTTGGATTTAAACATGAGCAATCACTTTTAGCAACCATCCATTAATGGACATATTGGCTTTGGCAAGCAAAACTGTACTCGGGCTGCACGCAGCCTATTGCCAATTCAAACAGCAATGCTAGTCACAATTTCCCAGAGACAAGAGCCCCCAAATTAATTTCTTCACACACGGCCCTCTCCTCCTTGCATTTCAGGTATCTCTTCACACAACCACTTAAAAAAAAAAAAAGGGAAACTCTGGCTACACAGAAAAAGCAACAGAAACTGATCACAAGCAGAATCATTACAGAGTTACAAAGGATAAAAACCTGACTCCTCAGCCTCACACAGTTCTTCCACCAGCCAGCTACAGAGTTAATCATTTCGCCTCGACAAAAAGGCTGTAAAAACACAACAAATGCCAAGCTTGACTTGACAAAATGACTTTGAATGTGCCAATCATTAGTAAATGCTGCCGGAAAGCACGCAGGAGGGCTGGGAGCACCACACCAGCCATGGAGAGGTTGTGAGCCACCACGGAGGGCCAGCAATCTGCATGCCCTTATATAGATGCACACAGAGCATCAGGCTTTTCCCAGGGCCAAAAGAATTATTAGTAAGATGACAGAGCTGGAAAACTCTTCCTGGCAGGGAAGCAAAAAGCAAACCTAAATGAGTCAACAGATTCCACCAGCTTCCTACTACAAAAATGCAAGCCTATTGTGGCTTTGTGGAACTAGGCCCCACGGCTGAGACCTGGGAACACATGGGGCAAGCAAGAGCACAACTGAACCTATCGAATAAAACGCAGGTGACATCACACACATGCTCTCTCCTTCTTCATAAGCATCTACACATGATCCTTTCTGATAATGCATTTAATGTGCTGGTAGCAGATGTGAGACTTCCCTGATCCTAGCACTTTTCAAAGAACAAGTACGTAGCTTCATTCCTTGGCATCACTTTTAGCAAAGTAACAGACTGTTTTGCAAACAAAAAAGGTGCATTAATATATGCTATGCTGGCAGCAGAGCTGCAGAAAAGCAGCTTCAAATCTGAAGAAAAGGACAGTAGGAGCAGAACAAGAGATTACATGTTTGCAATCCCTTTTCACAAATATTCTTCTCTTATTACGACCCTCAAGCTGCCTCCAGACATAGAGGGAAGGGCAGACTCACCGTAGGATCACATCTCTTTTGTTGAAAAAGCCCATCTAAATACACACTTTATCTTTGAGTTGCTCAGGGCTGCCTACGAGCACAGTTCCACCACCCATTTGGTGACTAAAGCCAGAGGCAAAGAGCCATTTGTTTGAGAAATAAATTTTCACCTGTGCTGCAATGAACATTTGTCTGGTTTTGTACATCTGCAGCTACAGCTACACAATGCTACGTGTCAAAATTATCATGAGCGTTACCACTGAAATCAGTGACGCCTGGATCTTTTGGCTATCAGGCGAATTTTGTGGTAGGAGAATTTCTTCCTCCTGAGCTTTCCCTTCTTTGAATGCTCTTTATCAGAGCGAGCGTCGTTCCCAAAATACACTAAGTTTCCAAAGGAAGTTGATAGCTTACTCCAGTCTGTTGGACACATCTTACTGCTTACCCCCATTAAAGGAAAATCAGAGGTGTGCTTGGAAGAGGTGCAGCCTGGAGGGACATTTTGACACTAAAATGTCAGTGCAACAATGTATACACCCTAATTGAACAAAAAAAAAAAAAAAAAGAAAAAAAAAAGAAAAAAGGGGGGACGACAACACCACACAGGACCAAAACCAAAACCAGCTCTTCTCAAAGACTCAAGATCCCAAACTTACTTTTTCCTACGAATGGGAGAGACTCAAAAACTCTGCCTGTGAAACTTCTCCATTTAGCAACCAGGTGGTTTTGAGTTGACTGAAGCACAGTCTGCTGTAGGTCAATCTTTCTGGGCATACCATACAAAACCATGGTGCTGAGCATGATTTTTCACCACTGATGACAATAATGGAACCTTTACTTTGGCTGCTTGGGAATTACATTTCTAAAAGCACTCGCTAGCCTGAAATAAAAAGCAAAATGAACAAAAGAGCGGGGAACTGCTAGACACGCTAAGTTCAGCAGGAATTTGGTGTATGTGCCAACATTGTTGAACACCCACTTTTGAGGCAGAAAACAGACCTTTCCAACTCTCTTCACACGTCAAACAGCAAAGCACCTGGCACTGCTGCTTAGAAAAGCATATTCAGAGAAAGCAATTTGTGGCTGGGTTTTAAATCTTTGGAAACTAACAGATTTGCACCTTTGGGTGAAAAAGCAGACCAGGCATGTTTTCTTCAGCTAGTAATTTGATCCATTTTTAATGGTGACATGTGTTAGACTAGATTTCCTGCCTACAATCCGATCTGAAACATTTTTGGACTGTTACCATCATTAAGGAAAATACCGAAACAGGAAACATTGGAATGCTGTTGATATTCACAATCAAGTGTACAGTGCAAACAGCATTTCCTTTACCAGAAGCGTTTAAGTCCTTTCAATTCTCTGCATTCACCCTTCTCTCAAATAATCATTAGTACAGACAAACATGAATACATTTTAACCGCTTGACTACCATTAAAAGAGAAGAGGGTTGCATAGATGCAGAACACACACACATACAAAGTTTGGTTTTGTCCACAGAAGAGCACAAGGAGAAGCGTAGCGCAATACTTCTCTAAAACATTCTCCCATCCTCCAGCTACTTCCAGCTTAAGGGCTTTCTGCAGCAGAGATACTGCCATGGCATATAATATCCTTTATAGATTTGTCTTCCATGAATTCATCCAGTCTCCTCTTGAACACACATGCACTTTTAGCATTCACAGCACAGGCACAAATGAAGTCCCCACTGCCACAACAGCATTGAGCCTCTGGTGGAACTGAAACACCTGATGTGAGCTTAGACCGTGTTTAAAATCCCTTCTGGGATCCCTTGCTACCAGCCCAAATGCAGTCTGAGAGCATTTTGCACATGAAATCATTTACACGAGTAATCATTTAAAATTCATCAGATAGATAGGAAATTAAAGATCACTAAGGATTTATGCTTTCACAAGACATCTCTGTGACAGTGAACAGAAAAAAAGAACTGGAAGCCTTCCTGCTCCAAAAAGCCTGTTGTGGCCGGGCACACCCTCAGCACCAGTTGTGCATGATGCTCCAGCCCATGGAGTTGCTGCCCTGCCAGACCACTTGTCCTTGCCAGCATAGCTATTTTGTACAACAGATCCAGCTAAGATCCATAGCAGATCCAGTCTGCTATGACTGCAGAGCATGGAGACCAGGCCCAAGAGTTAGTGGTGTTTAGGTGCAAATTATATACTTCCCTTCTTATACACAGCCAACTACTTACGGAGCAACTTCAACAGAGGAAAAACTTCCAGCTCTGACCTGATTGTATTGTTGGCCTTCCTGACTAACTGATTGACTATAAGGTCAAGCCTTACTGACAGAGTTTGGCCCACCAAGGCTCACGGAGCCCAGGCCATATCTCTTGGCCAGGTGGCACTCATTTTCCCAGATGCCTTCCACCTTCTCCACCTCAGTAGCAATGCTCTTTTCTTCATGGAGGAGAGCTGACCATCGACCCATAGTCTGCCTTCCTCGCTCCCTTCTTCTACCCTGAGTGGAACAGGAAGATGAAGCATGGGCTCCAAATGATGTAAAATGTCTCTGTCATCCTTTGAGGCCACCTCTCAAGATCTGCCATTTTAAGGTCTTGGCCGTAGACTGCAAAGTAAAGAAGGGTTTCAGCCTCAGCAACAGGGACTACATTGCATTTCTGACCACTGAGTCCAGCTGCATTTGCGACAACATGGTTAGGGGGGGCCCAGAAGGAGACAGTGGGCGCTAGGGATAAAATATTCCCAGAGTACAACCAGGAAAGACCACACGATGCACACGGCTCTCCTCTGAGAGAGTGCTCTGCAAGTATCATATTCCCTGATACAAACACATCTCTAGCAGCTATCAAATCTCCAAACAAGTAAGCAATGCTTCCCTAAGCAGAACTTTACTCCCAAAGAAGGAGGACCGAAAGACTTAAAGTCCCATAGAATCATCTAAAATGGATTTTACATAGATCAATGGGTAGAAATATCAAATCCTAAGTGGATAAGTAGTTAGATCACTGTTTTTCACTTGCAGTCTTAACACTCGTGGCCATCTTGTCAGCAGAACTCATTGATCAATACAGCAGCAGAAGTGTCCACACACGCTACCTCCTTGAAAGGGAGTCTTGAAAAAGAGTTGGGCTGTGCTAACTCAAAGCCCCTGCATGGCTTTACACAGCTGCACATCCAGCTAGTAATGTCTCCCTGGGCAGCTTCCACACCCAAGGCTGAGGAAACATGCATGGAGTAGCTATAAAGTTAACGACTTTGTAATTAACATTAGCAAACACATTTTACAGACTCAATGATCTGTTAAGAGTGAGCTTGCCCACAGGCTGAAAGAGCCCTTGCCTCCCTCCCCTCCGCTCTCCCAGCCAGAACCACATGGCACTGCTTTGCTAACTCAAGCAGACGGCTATTTCAGAGAGGAAAAGGAGCACTCCTTTGCAGGAAGATTACAGGCTGCCAAGTTAGAGGCCAGTATAAGAAACTCTGGGGCTAACATGCTGCTTCAATGCTCACTACCCATTCACACTGCCTGCACTGTGCTCCGTTCTTCCCTCTGTGAATTCCCTCAATGAACTGTCAGGCTTTTTTTGGCCGAGACCCATCACTTCTTCCTGAACTGGGAAATGCCTGCTGATCTCCTGGCATTATCCAAGCTACAGTAAAAGATTTCTGTTTATCACAGAAAAGCCCTGAACAACTGAACTACTGTGTCATTTAAGGCATGCTTTTGCACTCCTTCTGAAAGTACTTCCCCTGCATCTGCCATGAAGCTGATGTACAATCGCTCTGGGGGAAGGCAGCTGCAGGAAAAAACTCACTCCAGAGCAACTAGAAATGCCATGATACATCTACCACCTGACTTCAAGGAGTGCTGGTACCCATGGCTGCAATCTGAACCAAGAGGAAGGCTAAACCCCCAGCACCCCCAAAAAAATAGGCTCCAGTATTTTTAAGAAGCAATGTGTCAATGGAAGGCAGCCCCCTGACTTCCCGGGCTGCATTTGTACAAAGATGGCCCAAGAAAAAAACACAGCTGGGAAAAGAAATGAAGCTGTCCATTGCTTTGCAGCTTGGGACGGTGAGAAGGCTGAAGGCAGCCCGTGCTCTACGCTGATGACAGAGATTGTGGCTGAACTGTCACCTTCCTTTATTTTTTTCAGGACTCATGAGAGACTGATGCCTGACAGGCACTTTGATGCATCCTGGGTCATCACTGTTTGCACTGTTAGTGCTGTTTGATCAAGAGGCTGCAAAATGTACAACTGTTCTGAGTCCGTGTGCGACAAAAACTAGGCAATTAGTAGCTTGGACAACACACAACCGTATGTTTTAACTGATGAATTAGTGCAACAGGAAGAAAGGTCATCTCTGGTCATACCTCCTCTGCTATGAGTGAAGTTTTCATGAGATCTGTCTTTGATATTTTGCTGTCAGGAGCCACAGAATAGGCTGACAGCCTCTGCCACAAATTATCAGCCAATTTCTCACTGGGAAAGTTGTTTTCATGAGGTCAAAGTGCAGCAAATGCAAGCAGCATTAGGATTAAAGGCTGAAAGGCAGTTCCCTCTTGCTATCCAGTGCCTGGACAGACTAAGCATTAAGAGGTCAAATTAAACAAACCAGCCCGAGAGGTCTGCTCGCAAACCAAAACATAGCTACTGTCCGCCCCACATCCCTCCCTCTCCCCATCCCCAGTCTCGCTCAGCGACGTACCTGTTGACCGTCAGAGTTAGTTCATCTGTGCAACCCTTGATTTTGTTCTGCGCCTCAAGATGCGTCATGTTATCTGTGTTCACCCCATCAATGGCTATGATCTGGTCTCCTATACACAAGTTGGCTATTGCAGCTTTGCTACCTGGAGTCACCTATGAGAAAAAAAAAAAAAAAAAGAATAAAAGGACTTTCCAGGGAGCAGCTTTCCATAGCAACATTTGAAAAACAGTTGGAGCACTCAGGACTTCTCTTGCTGGTACCTCGAAGCAAGGAGGTGAAAACTGGTGAAAGCTTTCTGCTGAGAGTTTACTATCTAGATCTGGGCCTCTTGGACACTCTCAGGATTAAAGTTAGGGGCGGAATTCTGTCTTGGCACCCACAGAGAGAAACTTGCGGGGGAGACAACAGGTAAATAACAGAAGCTGTATTTTCACTCAAGGCAACTAGCTTCATGCTGGAGAGCAGGAACATACAGAAGGCAACTGTTGTTGCTGGACAGAGAAGTGTCCACCAAAGCGGAAGGTGCTGAGGACAGCCAAAGCCTGAGCCTCTGAAAACAGAGGTGACAGAAAACAGCATCAGAGTCATTGCAATACAGACAACGCCAACCACAAATATCTTTGTCTGCATCACTATGTCATTCGCTTCCTTCTGGAAGAAAGGCTTGGGCTCAAGATTTTTGATTGCTTCTTTAGTTTTAATCTGTCTTATCCCAGGAACAGTCGCAACAGACTCTCACTGACTTCAGCAAAATCAATCCCAAAGCAGCACTTGATCTAACATGCAGACTGAGAGGAAGGAAGGCATCAGAAACTTCATCTTTAAATCACAATTTGACCATATTTCCTGAAAAAGTGGAAGCATCATCCCCTGCCTGACCACAGCTCACCATGATACATTCTGCCATAGACATCTCTCTCTCCTCTCCATACGTGGTGGTTTGCTTCCCAGACACACCACTGCACTGCCAAAGAGGTGTTGTGCTCTGCCTGAGAAATGACTGATGGGAAAGGCGTGGGGTAATCTCACTGAGATCCCAGACAGAAGACACTACACAACAATGCTACCAGTAGGATACCCCTTGCGAAAAAAAAAAAAAGAAGGTCCCAGCTAAAACTTGGCATTTTCAAGCTAATCAACCAAATGGCTCATTCGTTTTTCCCCTACTCCTGCTGACGAGGTGTCCTCATAACAACAGAGACTCTTTGGGCCAAAATTATTGCCTGGGCGGAGGGTGAAGAATGTCACATTTGTTTGGGGCTTTGCAAACACTATGTAAGATTTTGTGCAGTTTTGACGACTTTGTGGAAGGAACATAACGATTACTGTGGGCTTTCATCAATTATTTAATAGGCAGAGGAAATGAGAAGGGTGGACTGCTCCCAGACGTGAGTACAGATTAAAACATGCCTTGCAGCTGGGACACACCTCGTTTATGAGTCCGTTGCAACTGGTATTCATTCTACACATTCATCCTAGGTTTCAGCATGCTGAAAAGCAGCTGAGCAAACGCAGCAGAGCTGTCAGACATAAATAAACATTGTTCACAAGATTTAGAGAGTCCTCCTAATGTGGGATTGGATGGCAAATCATTCCCCCTAGGGAAACATCTGCCTCCTAGAGGTGTCACACATCAGCTGCTATCCCTGCTTTCCTTGGGCCAAAACCCAGGCTGTTCAGCGCATCCCCTCCTAGCTGTAGTGGCATATTTTCCCTAACCAGAAGGAAAATCACAAGATGCTTTTCTTTTTTCACCTCTCTACTAGGACAGTATTTCATGGGAAAGGGAAGGACACAGATATGTACCACAGATGTCCAGGTTGGCCAAGGTACTCAACATTAACCCAAAGACCTTCAGATGAGTCAACCGAACAGTGCCTATCTACCTGCTCACCACTTTAGTGCTGTAAGCAGACTACAAACCAACAGAGGAAGCGCTAATGAAGAGACCCGACAAGCCACCACGTGGATATAGAAAATCAGCTTCAAATGTGAAGAGTATTGCCTCCCAGGTTGCAGCCTGCAGCTGACTAGTGGCCTACAAGACCACCACGTGCAGCCTGCTGCTGCTCCACTGGATCCACTGCCTTGAGACTACTTTCATGTTAACCTTGTGAGAGAGACAGCTAGCAGCCATGAGAAATCTTGAGCACTGGAAGTGGCCAACAGGCCCACCAGATTTGGGAGCTGCTGCTTCAGAAACCATGAGACAGATCCCTGAAGACATCATTACACCAGAGGGAGCCCGCAGGAGACACATTGTGGGTCCTCTCCTGGTCACTGTGCATTAATAAAGCCACCTGGTTTCTCGGTGCTTTTGTTTCCTCTGCTACCAAAGGAGGGAGAGGGGCACATTACTCACCCCAGTGAGGAGCACTGAGCTCAGCACTCTACTACCGTGATTCATTTTCACTCAGACAAGGCCGGCAAGGGGTCAAGAATAATGGTGGATTAACACCGCCACTGGAACGCTGCCGGAGGCAGCGTTGTGATAATCTACACAACATGTGGCAGGCTGCTAGAAATGACCCCGTACCACAAGGAGCAGCTGAGCTGGAAGCAGCCAGGGACACTGAAATACTGAAGCCTCCTGAAGAAACCCCAAGAGTCACCGGGACATGAGAGTGGCGTCTGCAGAACATCTCAGCGCTTTGCCAGCACTTGCAGTGTCACGTTCCCCTTCTGTGTCCACTTCAGAGGAATTTGAAATTTGAGTGCTCTTCTCCATCAGATAAGAGCCACTGGTAGCACAAGGGCGGTAACATCCACTCAGGTCCGTACAAACCTCTCCCCTAAGGGGAAGCCATGAGGATGCACAGTAATGGAAATGATAAGTGATTTTGCCAAAAGGAAACATGTTTTAAAATCCAGTTTCTTCAGTTCTGGAAATACCTTGCCCTGAAATGCAGCCTTCCACAAACCACTCCCCTGCAACATCCAGCTTGTACTCCCTGCCAGAATTGCTCATAGCAAACGTGTCTGCACAAAGGCATGGTACCGCCAGGAACCCATCCCCCATCCTTTTAGGATGATTAATAGCTACTAATAATGTTCCCTTCCCCCCTCGCAGTTAGGTCTGGGCTTATCTCAGTGCTGTCAGCGCTGCTTTTAGAGATTTGCTCACCTACCAGTTAAGTCAGGAAAGCAAAAAGTGTTTCTGTTATTAAGTGAGGAACAGAGAGCTGCCACTGGGAAGACCTTTTCCTGCTTTTATTTTTATCACATCCCTCCCCGGTCCACGGGGAGCGTCAGGGGCAGTCGTGTGGCTGGAGGGGACAGGCAGAGGCGTTCAGAACACTGACAGATACCAGCCAGCTTACACAACCCAACCAAAAGAACTCCAAAAAAGAACAAAAGCTTTCAGGCTCACAGGCATCCAGTAAATGTTGCACCGCCTGAAAACTGCTTTGCTCCTGCTCTCCTCTCAGACCACTTAAAAGCTTTGCACCAGCCTCCCACCTTTCCCTCCCGCCCTGAATGAGCATGGAGCAGACACCTGCAGACATGGAGGGGACAGCAGGCAGCGTCTGGCAGCCACCTTGCACAGGCAGGTGATCAGATAATGACAGGATACAGCTGCACTTCTGCATGGGAGGGCAAGGAAGGATGAAAGATGCTGCGAGGAACAAAATCTGCAAACACAACTTAGCACAAGTTATGTCACGTGCAAAGGCATAGCCTCCTGCCTTCTTCAAAAGAGCTGCCCAACTGGCTTGGGCTTCCCACACTGCGGTTGAGCAGCCTCCGGCAGAGTAGTCCCGGGCAGCACCACAGGCCCCCAGGAGCCCCCCAGCTCCAGGGACGCTATTGTTGGGTGAATAAAGCTCTGTACACCCTGTAACATCATGCCCAAGGGCTTCCTTTGGAGAGGAGCCATGCCCTACCAAGTGGTGATGGCTCCCAGGCAACTGCGTAACACTTTACCATTCGGTCATTTCGCAGTCAAGTAGACAATGCTGAGACAGGCTGAGCAGCACGACTTCATACTGAGTCCAAAATAGGTCCTGGAGCTTATCAGAGTGTGCCTATGGTGATGCTCTGTTTGGCTGGCATCTCTGTGTAAGAAATCCGGGCTACTATAGAAATAATCTGTGTCACTTACAGTGACACACATCAAACTAGGTCCTTGATATCACCTCAGATACATTTGCCAGCATATGGAAGAAACAAATAATCCTCATAATCCACAGTCTTGATCGTGTTAGCTTTACTCATACAGAGCTCAGTGCAGTAGATAATGGTTTTGACCAGTTACAGGCTTGGACACCTCTTTTTAAAGAGGTCCCACAGATTCAGGGTTAGTACGGATAGAAGAAAAACCTACACTATTTTCTTATATTGTGAAGTGAAGCTTTGTGTACATATTTGTGTGCATCTATATATACAAGTCTGCAATCATCAAAGGGGCAGAAAAAATATCTGCCTCCCCTTCTCCCCCCGCTACTTTGGGCTCCACCTTGCCAACACCACTGGGATTTTCCAAAGTTCAGATTTCTGTCTCCCGGGTGGTTTGCCTGCTATCATCCGTCCCCTTGCATGGCAAACAAAGGACTTGGCTGTGACATACCAAGACTTCAGCTAGTCTCTGGGCAAGTGCGTTCACACCAGAAAAGAAAACGCTTTGATTTCACAGAGGGAATGAGATGTATTTGGCTGCTTACCCAGCTCCCAGGCAGTCTTTATAAAACTTCTGTCTGTCCCAGAGCTAGCCAAACACAACCACATTTTACATTTGATTGAATTGCCTCCACACACGCTACCTATCAAGCTTTGCAATCCCTGGACTGGGATATATGGTGTCTTTGGAAGAAGGCCTTCTGCAGGTGAGGACCCGAGAGGCAGCAGTGGGTATATTAAGGGAAGCTGCTGCCCACCGCAAATGAGAGGGAGGAAGGGTGGGAAGCAGTTCTACACGGAACAGCATAACACAGCCCCACGAAGAGTCAGGACAGATGGGTGGGGCTAAGATTCATTCAATTCTTCCTGGCCTTCTCCCCCCACCCATTCAGGCACGCTACTTGCTCGCTCCATCAGCCCTTCACAGTTTCTCACAGACCGTACAGCCTCGGGCACCACCCATCACTCCACACCTAGACACACATCGCAAGGAGCGATGAAGAGATAAGAAACAAGAAAATTAACATCAGCTAAGAAAAAGATCTGGATAAACAGCACCTATCTGAGCTCGAGAGGAAAGCCCAGCTGTGCCTTTGCTGGACAGAACAGACATGCAGCAACATACTTCTAAGGCCACCAGTGACAACTAGACATCTCTGACATTCAGTTTAATCCTCCCCACCCACACAGGCTGCTGTTTTACCATGAGTAATGTCCTCAGCGCTGGAGTATTATGCTAAGCAGCCACAGTTTCTCCCAGCAAAAGCATGCAGCTGGGTCAGCAGAGATCAGAGGCTATGAGAAAATTCAGGCAAGCGTGTTCCCCACCCCTTCTCTTTGGGAGAGGGGGAACAACAGGCCAGTTCCTTACAACTGGCTTCGGCAGATTTTCCTCCCAAACTGCTCCCACTCTCTATACTATTGTGGTCTGATGGCGAGCCCAAAGCTCGCTGGCTGCTCTGTGCTGGCCCAGGCCACACCGTCACCAGGAGAGATGAAGGGTGACAAACCCCCGAGCATCAGCCCACCCCAGCAGGGTCGGGGCTCCCACTGTACAAACCCCTCTGGGAGCCCAGCTCATCCTCCTGCCTGCCTTCGGCTCCCGCCTATTTCTGACAGCCAGATGAGGATTATTAACACAGAGAAGGGAAGGCATTAGACACAGCACAGAGAGGGCTGACCTCAGAAAGACACGGGCAAGACGATCTGCTCAGACACATGCACAGTCTGTGGTCAAGGAGTCACTCAGCCCCCCAGCTTGTTTTGCAACATGCCTCACATTAAAAAAAAAAAAAGAAAAAAAGTAAAGACTTCTTACAAGACCTCAAAAACTTTACGTAAAGTTGCTCATCAGCTGAACCTTCCCTGATGTTTTACTTCATCCTCTAAATAAAACAACATGTCCAGTAATCAGCAGCCATCTAGGATACTGTGTCACTGTCCAGAAAAACACCAATTGTTTTTGCAGTTAAGGCCTCCTGTAACTTCCCTGTTTGTACTGAAAAAAAAAAATAATAATCCATTTGCTACAGTTATTTTGATGTCACACCCTTCAAACCCAAAGCATTTTACAAACAAAATATATCTCTTGATGGACAAAGTGATTTTTGAGGGTGAAAGGTACTAGGAAACTCACAACCACACATAACTCTACGTCTGGTAACAAGCAGATCAGGGAACAAAAAGGACCCTCTTTCTCCCAAGAAGTTCAACATTTACCTTTGTCAACTTAAGTTCTGGGGCTTAAAGCTCTCATGTAAGATTAGGGTTGGCACATCCCCTCCTGACACTGAGTTCTCTCTTTAGGTTCTTTGGAGAACTCATTGAGAACAAGGTGGGCCAAATGTAGCACACAAAATGATGCTGGACTCAGAAGAGGGACAGAGAAAAGGGGACACCAAAGTTTGGTGACATCAAGCTGCCGCATAACCTGTGGCAAATTGGTCTGAAAAGGTAAACTGCAGAAAGCACAACTCCGGCTCCTAGGAGAGGCAAGGGTTTCGCCCCTGGACATAACTCTGGCAGAAGGCATTTGATTAGCATCCTAAATCTTTTAAATGTTTTTGTAAAGATGAAACTGCCCCCCAGACTCAGGAAACAGGGCTGGAAAAGATCAAGCCTGTCCTGTGCCCCAAAGTGCTCGGTCTTTACTGCGAGAAAATTCTGCTGTTTTCTGCTTGCTACAATTAAGGACGATTTCTTCTCATCCAAACCCCAGCAGCCAGGGAGATCAGCAAAGTCCTTTCCTCAGCAGCCGTTTGTATCTTTGAAGCACAGGCTTGTCCGGCCCCAGCAGCTGCCCGGGTTCACGATGACATCAATGTCTGTAGGGCCGTTACTAGGGATGGGAACCTCTGCTCTCCATACCCCACGTGCTCAGACCGACCAGACAGCACTCCCTCCAGCACAAAATGCACACGGCATCGTGTCGTCCTCTAAATGTCAACCCAGCTACTTCTGGGGAGCCGGGCAGGTGACCCTCATGGCCGATGTCCCACCGGCGCTGACCGGCTGCCTAGTTACGGAGCAGCTCCACCAGGCACCCTGAGCAGCACGACACGGCACGGCTGGTGCTGCCACAGCCCCCATCCCGCCCGGCAGCCAGGAGTGGCAGCGCAAGAGAAAATACCAGTGCCGGAAACATAAAGCCACATTCACCTTCCTATAAACCCCAGCAGCTTTCCCCAGCTGGCTCCCTCTGCCAGGCCAGCCTCAGAACAAGAGCCAAACGCAACGCGGGCGCGTTTGCAGTTACGGGGACGAAACCTGGGCTGGGCGGCGGAGGAACCGCAGCCATAGGTGTGCACAGCAGGGACCAGCCAAGGCTCCCCGGGCCGAGAAGAAAAGCCATCCCAACCCTAAATCCTATCACATCCACCGCACCCCGTGTTTTCTTTGGCAGAGGGAGGCATTCCAACTCCCCTCCAGGTGCAGAGGCCTCCCTGTCCAGCCCTGGCTCTCCCGCGTCTCAGAGCATGGCCGCAGGTTATTCTTTCTTTCCTGCCAGGGAAGATGCTGCAGCCCGGCTCCCAAGGCAGACATTTGTGCCACACAGCTGAGCCCTGGCACGCTCCAAAGGGAGGACGGTCTCCACGTGGCCGCTGCCACACTCATCCCGCTGAGCCCCTCAGCCCCCACATGAGGTGCCAGTTAGCACGGTGTCTCGTACCACTGGGGCTTTCTCCCACACGTGGCTTCAGGATGCCTTCACCCAGCTGCTTCTTAACGGGGCGACCGGCTGAGAGCAGGGGTAAGGACATCAGCCAGCACCAAAGTCAAACCCGACGTCTTTTCACACCATGGGATCCAGTCCCGTGCTTGATTTCAGACCATCAGGTACCAGTTTTATCACTATATCAGGCTTTAAGTTTACAGAGCTGGTTCAGAGGGCCGTGCTTAAAAAAAAAAATAAAAAAAAATCCCAAACACCCAGGAAATACCCAATTATCTTCTAATTCTGTACTTGCTATAAATCCTGAGCTTTTAAAATACCATGAATAGATAAAACATCAGACTAAACACCGAAGAATTCTTGTTACTGTGGTTGAAATCAGCAACAAGCATAATGCTGAGATTTCATCTTTTTAACGTATTTGCAGAACTGGGCTGCCTTGAAACTGTTTTTTCATTGGGAAAACGCTCAGTTTCACTCAGTTTCATAAAGAAAATGTCCAGTTTCACAGGTTCTGAAAGACATCCCTCCTTAATGGGGCTGGGAGGTTTTTGACATGACAAAATGTAGAGCAAAACTCCCCTCTGCCCATATTTTGGGTCAGATGTTCAAGATCAAGGCATCGCTACCAGAAAAAGCATCACAAGAACAAGGTTTATCAGACAGTTCCATGAACATATTCAACTAGAAACAGAAATCCCCAATGTCTATCAAAATCAAAAGCAACCAAGCAGGAAACAGCTCACGTTAACTGAAGGATGGAAGGGGATGGGGTCTATCAACTGCGCTGCTTTTCAGCCAACTCCACCAACATCTCTCCTCATGCAATACCTTGCTCGCTTCCTCCACCAATCTCACTGGGATTTAACTGGGAACTACCCCGTGCGTAGGGCAGCTCTATGGACACTCATCCTGCAGCGTGTCCATCCACAGCTCAGAAAGAGCTTTTCTCAAATTCTGCCCTGTTGACTCACTACATCATATCATCCGAAGAGCGATAAAAACAAGGGCCTTTCCTACACGCTGGGAAGGCAATCCAGCAGGCTTCGGTCTAGGGTTCATCCCACTGAGCAACACAAGGTTTTTTCTGAACCAAGACAGTAATGAAGTGTCCACCATAACCCTACAGGTTTAAAAAGAAATGCAAACCAGAAGCATCTGTGAAGCATCCTTGCAAAAGAGACAGCAGACTCCACAAGAAAGTCCCACTTGCAGCACTTGTGAAATCCCCACACTCGGCTCTCACTGGGAAGACTGGTCCAACACAACTGAGAAACCAGAAGCATTTGCACAAGAAGATGCTCGTGATGTATTTGAGCCCAAAGCAGTTTTGAATACATAGTTCAAGTGGAAAGGCGGCTAGGGCAGAGACAACAGACAAGATAAGAGCAGCCATGGAAATACCATAATCTTTTACCTGCTGCTCTCCTAAGGCACAACTGGCCATTGGTGCCACGCAGCTGCTGCCAGCCAGAAGCTCTTGGCCAGGCTGCTCTGCTGGCTCCCACGCTCACGGCACCAGTGCTCCTCATCCTTCTTGGACCGGGACTGCAGTGCCAAACTCCAATGACTCCCCCTGGGGGAGGAGCTGCTTTGGCAACTCAAACGGTGCTGCCTCCCACCAGCACGACCAGGATAAGCTCCCTTCTGACGTAGGGAGAAAGCCACAAGTAAGGAGCTGAGCTACAATGGTGATGAGGGCCATAAATACCAAGACAAGCTCAAGAGCTCACAGTGAGGACGAAGCTGCCAGAAACGAAACCTAAGCTCCAAAGCAGGCTGAATTTAGGCACCTTAGTTCAAAGAGAGCTGCAGGACACACAGTTCAGGCCCGTGACTGGATGGATGTCTCTCTCCTGGCACACCACCATACCAGCACGGACCGGGAGCTGCAGGGTGACCCCATCAGTGCATCAATGGGCCAGGCAGCCCTGCATGAGGCAGAGCCAGGCTCCCCTGGCCACACGGGAGGGGACTTGTCCCCCGTGTAGCGCACCCGAGTTGCTGCACTCCCAGATGGCAGTGACAGGACGATGCTGCTCCCGGTGCAATCAGGCACCCCATCCCTGCACACTGCTGCTAACAGCGCTCCCCATGAGCACGTCTGTACAACGGACCAACAACCTACATGCTGCAGCACACAGCAAAGACGTAACAGTGCTGGGGAGGGACGGCCACATCCTGCCCCGCGCCCAGGGTGATGCTCTCATCGCAGGCTGCAGCCTCCCCACCCTCTCATCCCCCTCAGGTAGCGTCCCCCATCTCACACCTTGGTGGGACCAAGGCCAACATAACCCTTGGCAGATGCCAGTCCTACAGCCAGAGCTCAGCCCATGCAGTGAGGGGTGGAGGGCTCCGTGCCCCAGAAGCTCTCTGGTCAGAGCACAGGTACCGAATGCAATAAGGAAGAAGAAAAATGAAGTTATAGCCCAGTAAAGTCATCACACAAGGAGGATGAGACCCTTTAAAACAGGACAAAATTGGACCAGTCTTTTTTACATGGTGAAGGGGGCACTCACTGAGAGCTTTGCTCCTGAGCCAAAGGGACAAACCCAGGAGCCTTAGGAGCGAACCTCAGGAAAGATTAATGGCTTGAAGTCTTGGAGGGGAAATTAAAAACGTCAGAGGGGCCACAAGAGAAAGCCGTGATAAGAGCTGCCAATTGTCAGCATTTACGTCACCACCACCAGAGAGGCTATTTTATTACATTTTAGTCTCCAGGGTCACAATTTCTCATGAGGTGGTTATTTTTGCTGCTTTGCTGATGTATGCCTCTTGGTATGTGCCCATAAGCACTGACAAAGGCGACCAAGGAGAAGAGGTAAGAGCCGCGAGGTAGGACTTCAGACAGACATCCTTCTGCCTGAGAGCCTTTTGCTGGAAGGAAACGGCAACAATTACCATAACAATGAAGTAAATATCACTTCCCCTACGCTAAAGCTGCTTTCATGTCCAAAAAATGCTTTAGAAGAATGAGGCGTTATTACTGTAATTGGAAGAGATTACACGGAAAATTAATAACTTTCCCCCCCTCTGTGAGTTTGACCGCACTCTCCAGCTCGGCTGGTCGCCGAGCCGGCAGCCTCCCGGGTGGCACCCGGGGTCCTTCAGGCAGCAGGACCTGATGGGGCAGGAGGTATTTAGAAAAAGCACAAGTTTCACCCTCCTGTTCTTCTTTAAGGGCGGTTCACGAAAGTTCAAGTTCTCGTATGTCCCACCTCCAGCGGCCCTTCCTCACCTGGGGCCCAAGGGGACTTCAAAGCCTGGCAGAGGTGGTGGCAGAGGCCGGACCTCAGGGCTGCCAGCAGCCCATCGAGCGCCTCTGTTTTGTGGAGGGGCTGGAAATGGGAGCGGAGACAGGCCGCCAGCCCCGACAAGATGCTGGGCGGCACAGCCCAGGCAGAGCCACCAAGGGACAGGGAGGTTGGGGCTTACGGCGAGCGGGTCGGGGCAGGGGAGCAGCCGGGGGTCCCCTGCGTGCAGGGACACTTGGGCGCAGGTGGGTACGAGGACAGAGAAGCCAGGCAGCCTGGACCGAACCCTGACGTTTTGCAGGCAAAGGCTGGAGCAGAGGAGAGCAAGTTAACTCACACCACTAAAACTGTTTGGAAGTAAAACTTTAACTGTCATTTCCTAACTGATTTTTCTTTAAGTGGGGGCAAGAAGGACTTACAACAGAAACAGGCAGAGGCACCTAACACAGGTTAATATGGCTTCTGTAAACAAAGGCTTGTCTTTTAACTATACATGGCAAGCTGAAGCAGGGGAGCGCTCACCACCCCCCCAAGCGCGACTGCTGCCCACAGCACGGACTGCGGACCCCGGGTGCCGGGCTGGCGGGGGCAGAGGGGACCCCCCCGCCCGCGGCGAGGGGTTTGCTACGGACGGACGGACGGACGGACGGAGGAGGGAGGGAGGGAGGGTCGGTAAGAAGCAAAGACCCGGCCAAAGCCAGGTCGAGGGGCTGCGCGGGACACCACGGATTTCTCCATAAATATAAAATAAATAAATAAACAAACAAACAGGGGGGAAGAAAAAGAAAAGAACCGCTCGCCACAGCTGTGTCACCGACCCTGCCTTTGTACCACCCGCCACCTGCCGGCCCCAGCCCCCCTCCGGAGCCGGGGCCGTGGCGCCGGGGCCGCCGCCGCGCCGAGCCCGTCCCGCCCGCCCGCCCCGAGCCGCCGCCGGCCCTACCCGGGAGATGGTGAGGGGCTGCTCGAAGTCCCGGCCGCCCACCAGGCGAAAGCCCCAGGGCCCAGGGCCCGACAGAACGATACGGTGCGTCCCCATGTGCGCGGCTGCACCTCGCGGGTCGCCCGGCAGCCCCGCCGCCCGCACCGGCCCGGCCCGGCCCGCCCCCGGCCCGCCCCGCCGCCGCCAGCCCCTCCCCGGGGCTCCCGGGCCCCGCCGCCGCCGGCCCCGGGGGGCAGCGCCGCCCGGGCACCTTCTCGGGCAGGGAGCGGGGCCGCCGCGCCGTGAGGTGACCCCCCCCTCCCCCCGAAGGCGGTTGTCGGGGTCAAGCCGCTGCCGGAGGACGAGAATTCCCGTCTTGGGAAACTGGGAGCGTCTCACGGCCCCGTCTCGCCCCCGGCGGAGAGCGGCGGCCAGCAGGAGGCTGCAGAGCCGGCCACCGGCCGGGCAACCCCGGTGCGACAGAGCCCCGGCAAAGGCGGCTCGGCTCGCTGCAATGTTAACTCCGAAACCTAATAGAGGCGATGGGAATAAGCGGCCGTTTCCCAGCTGGGAGCTGATGGGTGAGGGCGGGGCCTGGGATGGGTATTACCTTTCCCCTAATTTAGCCCGGGTCCATCACAGCTTTAGGCAGAGTTTTGTTTATCTCAACCCCCTTAGGGGTGGTACCACCAGCAAAAGAAGGAATTCTTCTGTATGTGTTTATCTTCCAACCTCTTTAGCCATCATTCAGGAAAAGCAGTTGTTCCAGTTGCATGTTAAGCCCCCACCGATCTGACAGTGGACAGGTGGGAGAAGTTGGTTACAGCGACCCTGCTGGAATTTACAAACTGAGCGCAAGCATTGCTGCTTATTTAGTAAATAAATACCTCTCAGGCAAGGCAGAACATCAGTGAGCTGGAGCACGAGGCTGCTGCTGGAGCTGGGATTCAGCCACGGCCAGGGAGCAGTTAGAAAGCGGGGATGAGGCAGCTCGCCCCAGTTCCAGCCCTACGAGGCACAGCCATGAACGATCCCATCACAAGGCATGCCCTTGCCTCTGCAATCCCCTTTCTCAGCTTCCTCCTTTTTCCTGCATTAACTTGTCATTTCACAGGTTATTTCCTTCCAAGGTACACGCACCCAGACTATTCATCTCATCTCTACCAGAGAGTCATTGCTCTTCCACCACATCATCACACATCTCCTGGTGGTGAGGAAAGCGACACCGAGAGCTCCTTCCCCCCCAGGTACAGGGGATTTCCAGAGGGCTGTGACACACCCCTGGGTCCTCTTCCCCTCTCTACATGCCCGGCTTCTGCAGTCACAAAAGCATCTCTGGCTTGTTCCTTGGCAAGTATATTAGGGTAGTGGCACCAGTAAGTATCGAGGTTCAATAGCTGTAGCTGAGTCTCTCTCCCCAGCCTGGCCATGGCACTGTAAAGCAAGGGCTAGCGAGGCTAGAGACTGCAGCAGAGCAGTGGCCAGGCCGCCCTTTTGCTTTTTATATAACATAACCTGTGAAACAGAAAAACAGGCTTGTGTCTGTGTGCTTGCTAAGGATGTGAAAATAGCTTGAGGCTTTTGCTGTCCTGTTAGTTTGGGTTTAGGATTGACTTGTTTATAGTTTGACTTCCTAAAATCATTGCGAATGGAGCCATGATGCGTATCTGTCTGCCCGGCCATCCGGTCGCATTGCTGCAGAGTTTAAATCCGTTGCCCAATTCTGTCTCAGCCCGAGGTGGAGGTCTCAAGGGCACCGAACTCCTTGTGAAAGACCAGCCTTTGGGGTGGGCACAGCCCTGCTCTGGCTGCAGGAACCGGAGGTGCAGGCTGCGCTGACGTGGTGCTTGTGCGTTACCGACCCCCACTGAGCGCGGGGCAGCTCAGCTCCCGCCTCCCCTCGCTCTGCTCCTGCGGGGACTGTTTCTTTACACGAGGCACAACCAAAGAGCCCCAGCTGGCTCTCCTGCTGCAGGGCTGGCAGCCGTGGTGCGTTCAGCACAGACCTTGCACAAGCCCCTTGAGTTCGTGCTGCGACCGCACGTGCCTGGTCAGAGCGCAGCTACCGCAGCAGTCAGTCTTACAGCTTTTGACCCGAGCCAGCATTAAAAATTCACATGTAAATCCAACATCAACCGACATCCCTTCCCACAAAGGTTGTCACTCGGAGTTTCTTGTCCTACTTAACCGGTGCAGTCTTCTCATCTGAGAGAGAATCACAAAGACCCTTTGTAAAACAGAGGACTCGGGTACGCTCCTGAGCTGCAGGTCTGCACGCATGCCACAGCAGTGCACCCTCACCCCATGATACACTGAGATCTGGGCATAAACCAGCTTTTACTCTGCTTTTACACCTTGGTTTCTTCAAGAAAAAGTTCTCGTCTGCCTATGGCTCTGGAGGGAGAACCAGTGAGCTCAGGAGAACTCCTGAGGTGGACTTGGGAAGCCCATGGCAGACACCCCCTGCTCAGTATGGACACAGCCAAACGAGCCGCAGAAGGGCCCTAGTACAAAAGTGCATTGCTACAGGAAGAGCGGGAATAGACTTTATTTAATAATTTGTACAAGGAACACAATAGTAATTCAATAGTTCCATTTATTAATTGTCAAATAGTAATCCACTGCAATAAGAAACAAAAAATCAACACAAAAATAAGTTGCAGTTTGTATGTGAGAGTGTGTGTGTGTGTGTGTGTGTGTGTGTAACTTAAAATGGCAAGAGCAAGAACAAAAAGTAAATCTTTAAATGAGTATGTTATATACAGTCAGTATCATCATGTTACTTTGCTGGATAGATTAATTTGGTGTTAATCCAATCATAGCAACAGGCCTAAATATTGCTGCAAATAACTGGAGGGCAAACCCAAAGCAGAAAAACAAACCCATAAATAAAATGCAGGATTAAAGGTAACTCCTGCAGAAAATAAACAGTGGTGCTTTGTGTCATATCTGAAACCCTTTCATAATGGATATTTTGTGCTAAAACTCTTTATGTGAACATACATGGAATTCCATCATTTAAATAAAAGTGGAAAAAAATCCCAACCTTTCACAACTGCCTTTTTTTTTTTTCCCTCCCTTCACTCAATGTGTTTAAATTATTTTTCTATACAAGGTAAGTACATTGTCTGTACAAAGTTAAATATACATATTTACAGTCAAACTTCTGAGACACCGAGTCTTCTCCTCCGCTGAGCAAGGCGGAAGACAAGCCTACTTGATTTCAAACCCAGGAGCATGGCTAGTTTATCAAAACATTGCAAGTCGTGCTAACAGTTAGTTGTAGTTACTCTTAATAAATCTGTATAAAAGCATCAGCATAAAAATAGGCATTTTATATTATTAAATACGGCTTATGACAAAATAGCAATCTAACCCTTTGCTATTCGTATGGTGACTGTAGGAAGCAGAGTCTGATAGAACCGGTTTTGTTTATGCTTTTTCTTAATAACAAAATGTCTATCAAAAGAGTATTCATAGTGGATTTAGAGGCAAGCAGACAGGCAAGCCATGTTTTTTTTTTCCCTCAAGGAAAAACGAATCTATGTAACTGGTATTAACTTCTGGGAACAGCTTTCCAAATTCATTAGACTATTTTGTATGCCTAAGAGGCAGCCAAAATGCAGGTAATTTATTTGAGACTTACCATCAACACTGTAACCAAAAAGGAAAAAAAAAAGGCACCCTCAGTGATACGTTGCTCAGATGTACTGGAACCTCTAAGATTCAATGCCAGAAAGGATGCAAAGCCTTCATCCCAAAGAGTATGCTTCAAAAAGTGTGCCATCCTTTAGGGCCAGCAACAGGGCAGGAGGAGCAGAGAAAGCGAACGCCCGTAGGACTCATGAACAGGATTTGCTCTCACGGATGTTCTGTTTATTGGTTCTATTCTTTGTGCAGATAAATGTCAAAGCCAGGCTGATTTCTCTTTAAAAAACAGGACTCGGTTCGTTTTGATGCACACAATACACTCACACACACACACCCCCTGCACAAAAGAAAAAAAACCCTGCAGAGATAGCTAATGTGTTATTAAAGGGTTTGGGATTTTTGCACGTTTGCATTACATTTTGGCTGACCTCTTTGGATTAAACCACCGGTCCCGAGCTCCTTTTCCACACAGAGCTCTGCAGTTTAACCCTTTCAGCTGTCCTCTGCCCGTGCAGGGTCTTAAGGTGCATGACAGGAAGGAAGGTTTTCTATGGAAGTGGAAGGCAGAGCAAAGTGAGTCTTCAGCGAGGCAGAAACCGCGCAGAAAGCCTGGCCTCCCTGACCCTTGCCAGTG